>NC_088793.1:26180221-26805221 GCF_011386835.1 Chrysemys picta bellii
CCAATGAAGTGGTGAGTCTTGGGTGCTCCTGGTCGTCTTCGGCACCAGTGAACTTTCCCCCAACAAACCCCTCCGGTGCCCTCTTCTGCCGCTCTCTGCAAAGCCACACAGAGCGACCACCTCCCCACTTAACTAGCTACAGCCTCCCTCCTTGTTCCCAATGCAGAGTCACAAGCCCCAGTACTCACAGCCCCATGCAGCTCTGGGCAGCCGTGATACTGGGTCCAGCTCCGGCCTGTCCTTCTCGGGCGATTCCTCCCTGGCACAGTGCCCCTCCTGGCTCCTCTCCTGGGGTGTCCCCGATCAGCCCTGTCTGTCCCAGGCCTCGGGCAGGTTCTCTCTGCTTCACTTTTCCAGGGCCTGCAGGCTGCCTCTCCCTCTCCCTGGAGCTCCAGTGCTCCCCCCTGGAGTTTCCCTCCTTTTTTCTTACTCTCCCCCTCCCCCCTAGGAAAAAGATTTAAAGGGGCCATGCTCTCTAAACCCCAAAAGGGTTACACTTACAACAATCACAATTTTAATAATCACCACTGCATTTGTTGCTGTTGGCCAGTACTGTTCTAACTTGGTCTGAGCTCTTCAAGGCTGCAGTGTAAATCCTGTGAGTATCTTTAACTCTGCAGGACAATGGGCTCACGGTGCTCTCATCAGAGCAGAGGACAGAGTTGTAGTGTTGCAGGGTTCTCAAGCTGAAACCCTCAAAAGAGCTCTGATCCTGTAGGGCTTTTGAGCCATGCAGGAACAGAGCTTCAAGACAAAAGTATTTTTCCCATCCTGTCTGTACTCAATCAGCTCATCAGTTCCTGTTCAGACTTTCCACACTAATAAAATAAATACATTGTCCAGCAGAGACCGAATATGTCAAATTTCAGCCTCAAAGATGAGAACTGCTAGTGGCTGAAAATAAAGGGTTAGAATGGAAAGCGTTATTCAGCCTTAACTACAATGGTCTCTGTTTCTATAATGCAGGGAATAGATACACAATATAAATAGCTTTGTCCATCTTAAGGGAAGCAGCCTAGCATTCTATCTAGCTCTGCTAGTGCTAACCTTGACTGATTACTCTAACAGTCAGAGTTTTTACTACCTATATGTAATATCTTTATAATGGGACCCCCATTGATTTCAAAGGATTTTGGATTAAGTCCTACATGTCTTAATCTATAAAGCCTTCGCTGCTTCCCTTGGGAGATGATAGTTCAATCAAACAGATCTCATTGTCAGAAAATTTCTTTTCTTTTCCCAAATGTTTCTCTAAAAATTTCCTCTCTTAAGTTTGTCTTTTTACTCCCTTTCTATTCTTTTAAATAATTCTCCCCCATGTAGACGTGTTTACCCTTGGAATGTACCATGTCCCCTCCTTAGCCACTGCTTCCCTGAGCTATATGTGTTTAGGTTTATTAATCTCTTTAGGTACCCTTTCTCCCCCTTGATTTTCAGATTGTGCCTCTCCACGCTACCAGGTTTCAGCCAGAGTTGGAACTAGAGTTGTTGAAATACCATGAGTATTTATGGTCTGTCTGGAAGTTCCTGAAATACTGTGAGAAAGCCCATTCTTGTGAGATTTCCAGCCCCGCATTTCTGAGTCCTGAGATTCATCTAAGATTTGGCTAAGTATCCAAACTTTTTAGTGATGTTTAGCCAGTCTTTTGAGGTTCACTCATCACCATTAGAAACATATACCTCATGTAGTACATGCATCACCCTAGCGCTGCACCCTCCACTTGATCCTCATCATATGCTGCCTCCAATTCAAGGCTATGTTCCAAATCTCCAAAGTCTTTAATGAGATGGGATCAGGATAACCCATTGCTTGTGACCCTCAAGACCTCCATACTTTCCAAAGAGAAATAGAAACTGGATCTGTCCAGACTATGGGGAGTTGGAGACAGGGAGTTTTTGGTGCTGGTCCCTAAGCTCCTAGGCTGTAAACAGCCTTCCTGGAGGAACTCGGAAAGTAATCTGTTCCTTCAGAGACCACTGCAAAACTCGGCTTTCCACAAAAGCGGACCCACAAAAACAGGAGCTATGGAGATAATTAAATTATGCCCTCCCACCTCACCTCTACACTCAAGCAACTGAATCTCAGAAACGTGAAAGCTGAGCCCACATTTAAATCTGATGCTCTCTTACTATCTCATTGCCTTAGTACTATAGTGATTGGCACTCAATAAATACCAGACAGTCCGACAGTTAATAATGCATAAGGCACTTGTCTTATCAAGTAGGTTCTTGGAGGCAAAAGTATACCATGGAAGATAGAATTGTACATTTCTACCATGATCAACTGCTTCAGGAAAAGATTTTTCAAAACCAAACTGCAGACCCATGTGCCATCATCACGGTGCCAGCCCCATACTGTGATCTCTGTTAGCTCTTTTCCACTCAGCTGTTATCAGCATTCTTTGACAAATAGGCACAGTTAGCAGCCTAAATGTCTTATGCTGTCCTGCTTATTCTTGGCAGCATTTCTCCATGCTGAAGAGACACAGGAAATTTTAACATATCAAGGATCTTTTTGCACCTTATTCTAGTGCAGTGCATTGTAATTATTTCAGTTTCTAAAGTTGATTCTGAAGGATAATATTCGTATTCCTGGCCTGTGCGTATGGGTGATATGTTCCCTCAGACACTGCTTTTCAGTAAAATAGATTGTATTCTACAAAGCAAATGACTTGAGCAGAAATGTAAAGTCTGGGACTAATATGGGGTTTTGCAGGAGTTTGCAATTGTATAATATATTGTTCATATGATTGAAAAAGCATCCTAAGGATATTGAATCTTCGATGATGAAGCATAGACCTGAACAAGTTTGGAGGTTCACTTCAGATAAGTGAACACAGAGGTTTAGATACTCGCAGTATCTATCTGCTTAGTCCCCTTCAGTCTTTTAAATAAGTGGACTGGGAATCTCATGTGGACAAGATTTAAGTAAGATTTCTGGAATGCACTGATATTAGATTGATCAGTCTTGTTCTTAGTCTCTCATCCCCACCCCATCGCTTCACATTCCTCCTTAGCCTCTGTCTTTGATTTAGGACTTCTCTGCATCTGGGTTTTTTTGGGGAGGGCGGGGAACCAACCTCAAACCTTCTGATGTTCAAGCCAGAGTCTGCAACTCCCCTCCCCCAATCTGGATACACGGAATCTACTTCCTTCCGCTCAGACTTCATTCCTCTCAGGCAGAACAGGAATCAACCATTTCAGCAGCAACATGCCACATTCTAGGAACTTATGTAGAGCCCTTTGTGGGCTCAGGATCCATGCCGGGGAGGTTGCAGGGACTAACCTGTGTTACTTGTTACGTAGAGCCCCTCTGTTGAGGGATTATCCCTTTAAGTGGGATGGGGATTGTCAGGACTGCTTCAGACAGGAGTCCCTTATAATTCAGCTCCATTGGAGCTGCACTGTCAGAAAACCAGGGGAGGGAATCAGCACAGAGGTGCAGGGTAGCCTGGGACCCACTCTGATCTTCCAAATGGATTCAAAGATATCTGCAAGGCTGCCTGCCCCTCTCTTTATTCCATGGAGGGGAGCTCTGCACCCTATTAGAACGATCATGGAGGAACTGCCAAAGGGATTCCTCAATGGAGGCTACGGATTTTACCTTGGCCTGTCTTTGCTGCCTGTCTATGCTAGCTTCATACTCCACTGCTGCACTGCTCCACTGTATTATAACCCAGGCTAGTATTCTGGATCAACGCCACTTGTCCATGCAAAATTTTGCCGCTTCTGCTTGCCTTCCACTTTACTTCTTCCATCCCTCCGTCTCTCTGACAGATAAAGACTGTCTGGCCACTACAGTTTAGTTGAAGGGCTGGGACTGGATGAGGGAATATTGATTTAAACTCCCCCTGGTGGCTAGATGAGTCCAGGAACAGCCCAGCAGAACTTGAGCAGAGCAGAAGCATTAATAGGCCAGCTCCAATGGGATATTTGAAACTCACAAACTTTAAGAAGGTTCAGAATTTCCAGAAGTGAATTCCCATTGCCATAAATCATTCAATGACATAGGTTCAAGGTCTGATTTAAATGATGTTTTTCTTCTACTTCTCAGGGGTTGCCAATGTTTCTTTACTTATAAATGAACATTTCTCTGGTTTTGCATTTATATGGAGCAAATCTAAAAGAGAGATTTCCTATATGTCTCTGAAATGATTATAAGATCACACAAAGTGGAGAGAATCTCACAAACAGAAACAAAGATCAAAGCCTAGTTTGCAACCTGGTAGTCATTTATACCATTTGCAATTCATTTATCATTATTATTTGCATTGCACTAGTGCCTATCCTGATGTGCTCATACTTTGAAAGAAGACACAACAAATGAGTGTAACAAACAACAATGAGGAGTCAGAGGTAATGGTAATAAGGTCATGCAATTACATAGACAAGCTATGGGTAGAACTTGCTAGTTCCAAGTTACCCCTGCTGCATGTTGTTAGCATGCTGCAGATATATCACATGTAAGAGGAAGATTCTCTCCTGTGTCAGAGCTCAGCTCAGTACAGGAGAAAGACTGGGGCATCAGGGAATCCATCTCTGATGATACTTAGGGCTAGCCACACCACTGGAATAGGGTGTAATGGACACTGTGCCAGTAGAAGACTTATGTAATGTAATAAAGCTCCTCCACACCCCTCATGCCCTTACCATGCCCACTACTCTGTAATGGGAGGTGGAGGAGATGCCCTGCAAAGCAGTGACAGATGCAGGACATTTCTACTTCAACAGGGAACTGTTCTGCTGAGCCATTTGCAACTTGGTTATGGTTCCTTATGCCACTGGAGTGGTGGAAAGGAGCTGCATCTGGGCTTGTGAACCTGGTCCATTAGATGTTTCAGAGATATTCCCCAATCTTAAAATGCTTAAAATGGGGGAAACTGCTAGACCTGGTACCCACACACACCCAGAGACTTTTCACTTCTGCAACAAACTTCACTGCACCTCCAACATATAACCAACCACACTGCACACACCAAATTCCTCTACATCCTGTTCAGACACCCAGCAACTCTGACTGCCCCTGGAATCTTTCTGTATACGTACACATGTACTTGTAAAGTCCCTTATATTTGTAGCTATCGACTTCTGCTATCCATATGAGCATCTTCCACATAACACAATAGATTAGCAATAGCAAAGCTGTTAGTGGACTTCATGGAGTATCAGGCTCTTCTCCCTTATTGAGTTATGGAAATCTCTGCTTGGAGTAGGGTTTATTGAGGGGGTGGTGTAGGGTTGTGATTTATGTCTTGAAAGTCATTATAGTCATGGTAAAAACGTTATCAAGAGAAAGTCTCGCAGAGTTTCCTAAAGATGGTCAGACTCTAGATTCATCTAATCTCCCAAAGAAGTTCACTCCATAGCCAGATCCCCTTAACTGAGAATAGTTTGTCCTTTGCTTTCACACGCTTCATTCTGGGCTTTGCAATCTACATTGTCTCTGAGGAGCACAACAATCTTGGCAGTTCATAGATGGAGATGCAGTCTTAAATGTAGCTGGGACCTGATTCAATAGCTTTGAAGAAACGTAGGTTACAGTTGGGAAATGGCAGAGAAGCATGAATTCTTACAGAAAACAAACCTGGAAGATAAATAAGATTGATAGGTTTGTTTTGATTCAACGGAACTGGACCTGAGCCCAAATCTAACAGGCAGCCTCATTCAAGATAATTACATATTGCCCAGTGCATCATGCTATTTATATGCTTTCCTTATTAGAAATCCTGCATTTCTTATAATGGCAGAATCAGTTAGGACTGAAAATGTAATGCAAATTGAAAACCAGCATTCATGTCCTACTTTCCTACTATGTATTATAAAGAAATATTAAACCTTTTTCCCATTAAGTTAGACCATTTAAAACAAAAAACCCATACTCCAATATCGACTATTAGCCATGCTGTTTTGACCAAAACAAACAAACAAACAAACAAACACCAAAAGAAATTCTTCTAATGTCATGGATTGTTCAACACTAGTTCTATAAATCTTAACAAATTGAGCACTGGCAGTCTTAATCAGAAACTACTGGCCAATTACTTTGAACAAATGGGAGCTTCTCAAAAAAGTTTTTAAAATTAAATATTCACATTTATATTCCCTTTGAACACTAAAATCATTTTAGTAGCACATTCCTATATCATGAACTTTAATGAAATAAAAACACAAATAAGCACTTTACTCAAAATGGGGAGAGGAAAAAAAAAAGACTTCCACACTGCTAATGGTATCCAGTGAGTAATTAATATATTGCCCTACAATTTTTTTAATAGTGAACAGTTTAATAAGCAGCTGAAAGACACATTATAGAAGCTAGTGGGAGATGTACATTTTAGGCCTAATGACTTTAGGCTCTTATTAAAATTTGCATAATTTATAGCAGAGGAAAGACCCTGTTGATCATCAATTACTGTGTAGTCATGCCTTGCCTGGTATTTGTCCAAACATTCTTCTGAATTATCTGACTGTTAAACTATTTGGTGTCAAAATGTTTCTGGATTGGTACTTAGAGGTTTTCATGCTTCGTGCTTACCTTTGGTCTGTAGTTTCTCCATACATAAATATATCATGCTATATTAAAAACAGAGCCTTTATCTGCACAAGGGGCTTGGGGAGTAACTTTCCCTTGGTCTATAGGACAAGAAAAATCATTGTTTTCCCTTTGATTTAGAGATTTGATTTATAAAGGTTTACTTTAAAAGCTTCTGTTTCAAATGTGCTAACTCAAAAAGTTTTTATATACTGCCCAGATTTACTTACCCATTTTTAGGCTCTGATTTATAAACCATGCACTCTCTGACTCAGCAGGAATATTTGATTTAGGACAACACATTGAAGGTAACTTTAAAAAAAAAGCCAACTATTTAGTTGAATGCAGCCTCAATTAAGCTACAGAAAGGGAAATTTCAAAAAAGAGATCTTTTATCCTGTTTCCTTTATCATACGGTTTAATATTGTGCACTATAGAAAATCATAGTGAAGAAGACCGAAGATCATTGAGTAACATTTTCAAAAAAGCCTACCGTAGGAGTGTATGTCTCATTGAAAGTCAATAGGATTTAGACTTCTGTGTCACTTCAGCACTTTTGAAAACTGTACCCTTTGTTGTAATGCTAGTGGCTACCCAAATTGACACAGTATCTTCATATCAATGGTCTGTCTGCTTCTAAGCCATCAAAATTTTACAGGCTGCTTATCTGACTGGAGTCAGACACATACACTTATTTTTCATTACTGGTACAAATAATCTCTGTCAGAGATGTCTGTCATGTCCATTCATATTGACTGGCAAAAGTGGTGGCTTTGCTTATTTACATATAGTGGGACTCAAGGCTGCTTTGTGACTGAGAAATATTGTCATATGCTGATTTTCTGAGTGTGATGTGAGCTAAATAAATACTAGCCTGTTACGTGAAGCTTTTACACAAAAATACTTGCTCTTCCAGCCTTTCCTGTCTACTAATACAGCAGCCTCTCCTCATTCCTATTAGCATAAACAGCTTCCAAATATGCATCATCTGCCCCTTGGTTTAATAAAACTATTCATAGTATAACTATAGCACTTCTCAATGATACATTGAAATAGCAACTTATGCTCTAGACTTACATTCTTCTGTTTATTTTGATGAACAAACATTTCAAACACTTTGAAGTTTGATTGTATTTGAAATTTACTTGAACTCATTCTCCCTTCTTAACTTGCAGTGATCAAAACTGAAGATAATTATAAAAGTCAGTTTCAGAGCATAAGTTCGAGCCAGTTAGAGGAAACAATGCAAGAAAACATCTCCACCTAGTGGTATTTCTAAATGATTGTTTTAAAAGTGTAAGGGTTTGTCTGCATGGGAAAGTTATACCAGTATATAAAGTAAAATGTGAATGTAAACTACTGTATTTATACTGGAATAAGAATGTCCACATGAGGAGTTATCCCAGAATAGGAGTGCCTTTTTCCAGCTTAGATTATGTTGCTTCGAAAGCAGTTTAAGCTAAACTGGAAAAAGTCAGCCTTAACTACACCAGTATAATTATCCCAGTATAACTGGTGAAACTTTCCCATAGAGACAAGTCCTAATTCAGTGGAGAGAAGAGTTTCATATACCACAACTGTCTCTGTGATAAAGAGAATTTTCCATTTACTTAGGGAACTACAGCCCAGAAGCCATGTAAATTTAAGGAATCTGATTCTTATCTCACATTAGCTTACACCTGTGTAACACAACTGACTTCATTGGAATTAATCCTGATTGTTATTCATACAATTGACAGCGTCTCAGGACCAAAATCTAGATTTTAATTCTCTTCTTTCAGAAGTTCTGACCTTAACTTTAAGGACATTTACATGTAGACAACACACTGGCCGTGTTTCCCTTCATACATACACTGGTGTAAATCAATAGAAACGCTAGTGAAGTAAATTGATTTACACTAGTGTAATATCAGTGCAAGTGTGACCAGAATAAGAACCTTTATGTCCTTTTTGAATGACCCAAAGTCTGAACACAGAATGAATTAAGAGAAGACAAAGTACATTAAGCTGCTGTTTCTGATCTGGAGATTGCAGAGGGAGCAAGGAGCCTCTTAATTTAATTCTTCAGCCTGTTTTAGGCCTGGACTTTCATTCCTTTGATGTCTTCTACAGCTCCCTAGCATTATTGGTGCTATTAAATCCCAGAGTAGGATGCCTGTCTACTTTGTTGGCAGTATTGTTTTATTCAAATCACTGTTCAGTCTCCAGAGCCAGTAAGTTCTGGGTAGAAGGAAACTTTGAAATAGATGTACCAGTTCCAACAAATGCATAATTTCTCCCTGTAAACAATTGTTAATATACACCAGGCGAGACCAGGAGGAATCTGTCTTTCTGTCTTTGACATACTAGAAAACAAACAAACAAACAAACAAACAAACAAACAAAAAAACAGAATAACTCCAAATCCAGTGGAGATTCTCTGTATTTAATAAAGAATAACAGATACCTGTATGTGGCCTATGCTAACCAATTGTCTCCTGCATAGGTGACCACTCTACCAGAGTGAATCATCTGGACACTGGGGAACTCTGCAGATGCAAAGGGGCAGAATCATCTTATTTGGATTGCAGAGATACCTTTATCAGATACCATGATGATGAGCAATCTTCTAAAAACCTAGATAAATAGAGTGGCAGCAGAGAGCCACTCTGCTGAGGTTATTAAAGCTCAATGATTGGAGTAGCCTCCATAGATATAACCTTCCCCCTTCACTGGGAGGGGATGGATTGGGTGATGCATAAGCCGTTAAATCCAAGAGGAAGTCCCCACTGAAATGGATTCCACATCATGCAGAGAGCATTCATCTCAAATCCTGCCCTCCTACACAGAATGGGACTGTCTCCTGAGTAGAAGAACAGTCCAGAGCTACAAGGTTACAGACAAAGGTCTGTATAAAAAGGGGGGGGGGAGGTGAAGAGCTCCTTGCACTGTTGCCTGCATTTAACCAGAGAAGTTCTAAAACAGGGATGGGGGCAGGATGGAAATTCCAAATGGCAAAGGATTTTAAATTGGAACAAAACCTGAAAATTTCAAAATTCTCTATGAAGGAAAATCTGGAAAAAATAGTTTCAAAATGTTTGTTTTTTATTTAGACTTTATTTTACAATATAATGTATGATACAAAATAAAAGTAATTTGAAATGCCAAGTAATTTCAAAATGAAAACGTCCAGTGTTTTCTTTTGAAAATGTCAAAACAGACTGTTTCAACATTGTCAGAACGCTTTCCAGTTCTTCTCCTAAGCGTAATTTTGGCATACTTGACACGATTCCGTTAAGTGCTTCGACTTCAACAGAACTGAATTTTCGATGGAAAATTGTTCTAAGTTTTTCCAGCCAGCTCTCATTTTAAACAGATTTTCCTGAACAGGAGAAATAGGATTAGTAATGATGCAGTACTCTCCTCAGATACTGCTTTCCTATGCGTGTCAAGAGGAAACCCTCTTCAGCCACCAGCTGTGTTTCTAGTCAATGTGAAAAGATCCTCCACACTATTAAGCATTGTAACAGCATATTTGAGATAGGCTGACTTACTTTACAAAAGTGCTTAAGTGAATTCATTTGGTCAGCTGAGAGCACAGCACAACCGTTCTTAACCATAGCATTAAAATCATTAGTAGAATGATACGGTTTTCATACCCACTTAGTCAGATTATTAATTAAAAAAACAGGTGAAAATACAGTCAAGTTCATTCAGCTCTTTAGGAAGTGAAAAAGTGCACTTCTCTTCTGACATCTTTCTTCTATAAAGAAAATATGCACTCTCTATACTCTGTAAATACTACTAGTACATGACATGATAAAAGAGATGATAAACCTAGTGGAAAAACTTCCTGGAGAACAAAGCTGGAAAGGTTATAAAAGTTTTATTTCTCAAAGCTAGGAACTCAAAGCAAATCATAAAGCCCTCTGTATTCAGCAAAGGGAGAGGAATAAGAAAACTACATTACCACTTAAGTCGATGTAATTTACGTTGCTCAGGGGTGTGAAAAAGACACTCTCCTGCCGACATGGCTTCCACCTCTCATGGAGATAGAGTAATTATGCCGGAGGGAGAGCTCTCGCCCATCAGCATAACGCATCTTCCCCAGTGCAGCTGCGCCAATGTAGCACGGTAGTGTAGACCTGCCCTCAGAAACTGAGATGCACAGAACTATGACAAGGAGGAGAAATGTGTTGCTTATTGTTAGAATAATTCTGTCACAGGGAGACAAAGTGCTGAGACTAAGGCCTTGGCTACACTTACCCGGTAGTTCGACGGCTGGAAATCGAAGTTCTGGGTTCGACTTATCGCGTCTAGTCTGGACGCGATAAGTCGAACCCGGAAGTGCTTGCCGTCGACTGCGGTACTCCAGCTCGGCGAGAGGAGTACCGCGGAGTCGACGGGGGAGCCTGCCTGCCCAGTGTGGACCAAGGTAAGTTCGAACTAAGGTACTTCGACTTCAGCTACGTTATTCACGTAGCTGAAGTTGCGTACCTTAGTTCGAATTAGGGGGGTAGTGTAGACCAAGCCCAAGACTACATTGCACTACATCACACTATCTTACTACTACACTTGATAGACATATTTTCAATTCTCATTTTTCCTGGGTAATCCTCACTGACAAGATTACAAAGAATCAAATACTTGATAAATTTAGCTGCTTCGCTAGTTCCTGTTATCTATGCTATGTCCATTATTCATATGTGCTTTCCTGAAACGTGCAGTCCTTAAGGGGTTGTATGATTTTAAAAATGAATATTTACATGAGATTTGGCATGTGTTCTTACACTAAGAAAATCACTGAATTAAATTTATTCCCGGGGTAACTTTTGATTTCAGTGAAATTACATCTGGGATGGATGATTGATTACCTGCAAATTGCCATTGTTCTCCTGAGTGTGTGTTTTCAGTGCATTAATATAGTAATGTGTTATTTTGACCTTTTTAATATAAATGCTCCAAGCAGTCGTGCTTTTTTTCTTAAAAGCAGGAATGGGGTTTCCCCAGTTTAATTGTGTATGGGGGAAACTATGATGTACATTTGAGAAGAAGGTGAGATCTCAGGATCTGAGCACAGCAGCAACTTCTAACCCTGAGTTGCTCTTTGGCAACTTTGTCTTTCTTAATGTACATTCATCGTCTTACATGTTTGCATTGTGGTTGTGTCTTTGAGTTCCAATCAAGATGATTGTTATTATTTATTATCTGTATTATGTTACCTGGAGCCCCAGCCACAGACCAGGACCCCATTGTGCGAGGTGCTGTACAAGCACAGAACAAAAATACAGCCCCCGCCCCCAAAGAGGGTACAATCTAAGCATAAGACAAGAGATGACAGATGGATACAGACAGACCGACTTCGGGCCCTATCTTGCTAGGCATTGTAAGAACACATAGTAAGCAACAATCCTTGGCCCCAAAAGCTGACATTCTAATTTGGGACAAGATGCAGCAAGTGAAAGAGATGTAAAAAAAGGAAGCAAGATGGGAAAGAGGAGGAGACTAACACAAAGAAGACCATAGAGTTAAACAGGCCAACTAGTGCACAAGTGGATGACTCCTTGTGGTTTCTCATCTGTAATATCTTCTTCATCAGGAAGTCAGGAAGATTCATTACTTAATGAAAACAAAATATTTTGCAATTTTTGCAACGCTGCTGATGCTAGCCTCAGTGTCCTGGTTGAATGCAAAGTAGGAAAGCAGGATGTTACCTGTAACATAATTGCTAAGTATTGCATGGTATTTTCTTCCAGAGGGTAATACTCATGAGCAAAGTATTGGTTGAAAAATGCTTTGGGAGACTTAAAGGCCAGAGGCACTTTGTATGTGTGAGATATTTAACATCAGCTGATCACATGCTGCTGATACCAATACAACCCTACCTCATATGGTCTGAAGTAAATAGGATGAAATTCAATAAGGACAAATGCCAAGTACTCCGCTTAGGAGGGAACAATAAGTTGCAGACATACAAAATGGGAAATGACAGCCTAGAAAGGAGTATTGCTGAAAGGGATCTCAGGGTCATAGTGGATCTCAAGCTAAATATGAGTCAACAGTGTAACACTGTTGCAAAAAAAGCCAAACATAATTCTGGGATATATTAGCAGGAATGTTGTAAGCAAGACATGAGAAGTAATTCTTCTGCTCTACTTCGCACTGATTAGGCCTCAACTGGAATATTATGAACAATTCTGGGTGCCACATTTCAGGAAAGATGTGGACAAACTGGAGAAAATCCAGAAAAAAAGCAACAAACATGATTAAAGGTCTAGAAAACATGACCTATGAGGGAAGATTGAAAAAACTGGGTTTGTTTAGTCTGGAGAATAGAAGACTGAGAGGGGACATGGTAACAGTTTTCAAGTACATAAAAGGTTATTACAAGGACGAGGGAGAAAAATTGTTCTCCTTAACCTCTGAGGATAGGACAAGAAGCAATGGGCTTAAATTGCAGCAAGGGCAGTTTAGGTTGGACATTAGGGAAAAAATCCTAACTGTCAGAGGGGTTAAAACTGGAATAAATTGCCTAGGGAGGTTGTGGAATCCCCATCATTGGGGATTTTTAAGAGCAGGTTGGACAAACATCTGTCAGGGATGGTCTAGATCAGTGCTTCTCAAAGCCAGTCTGCCGCTTGTTCAGGGAAAGCCCCTGGCAGTCTGGGACGGTTTGTTTCCCTGCCGCGTCCACAGGCTCAGCCAATCGCGGCTCCCACTGGCTGTAGTTCACTGTCCCAGACCAATGGGGGCTGCGGGAAGCGGCGCGGGCCGAGGGATGTGCTGGCCGCGGCTTCCCGCAGCCACCATTGGCCTGGAGCAGCAAACCGCAGCCAGCGGGAGCCGCGATCGGCCGCACCTGCAGACGCGGCAGGTAAACAAACTCGCCCGGACTGCCAGTGGTTTTCCCTGAACAAGTGGCAGACTGGCTTTGAGAAGCATTGGTCTAGATAATACTTAGTCCTGCCTTGAGTGCAGGGACTGGACTAGATGACCTCTTGAGGTCCCTTCCAGTTCTATGATTCTATGTCTGAGATGCGATCACAGAAGTTGACTTTTTGTCATTTTTTCTAAAATAAATAATATCCTGCAAACACGTAGAAGGTGAAATCCTGACCTCACTGAAGTCAGTGGCAAAACTCCCATAGACTTAAATAGGGTAAGGATTCCACCCAGAGCGTCCTATACTGAAGGATCCAAACCACTTTACGAACTACTCACTCATTTTAAAAATGTATTTTACTAATATAATAATTAAAGTAAATCCTCATGCAATGGAACATCCGGATACACCTATGAATCTATAAATGCAAATAAATATAACATTAAGGTTGGACTGATTCTACAGGGCCATCTGTTTTGATTTGCATTTTTTTTATCTCTGAGAACTTTCTTCCTTCTGTGTTTGAATCAGACCATTCATTTTACTTAAGCATATGTTGTTGTAGCTGAATATAAGTATCAGGAGAGGGCAGCAGAGTACATATCACCTGAGATAATACTCAGCCTAATGCCTCTTTTAATACACAGTATTTGCATGCTTGTCCGTTTTTAGTATTTTATTCCTTTCTGCTCAGGGTTCATGAATGACTGAAGCTTGGGCCCGTTTAATTGCCTAATAAATTCCCCTGGCAATTTTTGAAGCATTGCAGGTATTGGCCTCAATGTCATGGTAATGAAGTTCTGATTACCTAAAATTTACCCTATAGTTTCAATTGATTCACAGATTGCAAGGTCAGAAGGGACCATTGTGATCATCTAGTCTACCTGCTGTATAACACAGGGCACAAAACTTCCCCAAAATAATTCCTAGAGCATATCTTGTATGTAACTCTCCTGCCAGGTGGAGTCAGCAGTAACGAGGTTTAGGGTCACTATCTAGTGCTTGTTCTTAATGATACAATTAGCCACCCACCCAGTAATCTGGGAAAACTAAACACCACCGCTAGATGCCTCTAAGAGCCAATACTTTCCAACTCACAAGCATTGAGTCTGTGCTCCTTTTTATTAAAAGGGAAAGAGAACCCAGTGTTAATTTGGGAAAACACCACAACCATGATTCCAAATCATGAAACCATAAGCAAACATCTAACCCACAGTACACTGGACAATCTCCTTTGCCTCAGTTTCCCACCTTGACAAATGAATGTCTCTTTAATATACCTCTCCCCTCTCCATCTGCTGCACCTCACTCACAGTTGGGGAGGGATAGCTCAGTGGTTTGAGCTAAATCCAGGGTTGTGAGTTCAATCCTTGAGGGGGCCATTAAGGAACTAGTGTTTAATTTAAAAAAAAAACTGTTTGGGGATTGGTCCTGCTTTGAGCAGAGGGATGGACTAGATGACCTCCTGAGGTCCCTTCCAACCCTGAAATTTTATGAGTGAAGACCTAGAGTTCAGCAGTGCACTCACTGGCAGGGCCAGCTCTGGCTTTTTTGCCACCCCAGGCAAAAAAGCCTCCCGCCGCCCCAGCCCCCCCCACCCCCCCATCAGCGCGGCAGGGGAGGGCGCCGAGCCCGGCCGTGGGTGGCCGTGGGCCGCTCTCCCCGACCGGCCGGAGCGCCGGGGGGAGGGCGGCGAGCCCGCCGCGGCTCCGCTGGCGGACGGAGCCCCGGGAGGAGGGCAGAGAGCCCGGCCGGGGCTCCGCTCTCCCCGGCGGCCAGAGCGCAGAGGGAGGGCGGTGAGCCCAGTCACGGCTCCGCTCTCCCCGGTGGCCAGAGCGCAGAGGGAGGGCGGCGAGCCCATTGCCGCTCCGCTCTCCCCGGTGGCCAGAGCGCCGCGGGGAGGGCGGCGAGCCCGTTGCGGCTCCGCTCTCCCCGGCGGCCGGAGCACCGTGGGGAGGGTGGCGAGCCCAGTCGCGGCCCCGCTCTCCCCGGCGGCCAGAACGCCAGGGGAGGGCGGTGAGCCCACTGCGGCTCCGCTCTCCCCGGCGGCCGGAGCCGGAGCACCGCGCCACACCGCCCCACTCCAGGTGCCACCCCAAGCACAAGCTTGGTGAGCTGGTGCCTGGAGCCAGCCCTGCTCACTGGGGTCCACCTCCTACCCCCTGAAAAGTACTACTGTGCTGCAACTGGCTCACTGCTGCTGTCTCAGCCCCAAACCAGCCAGAACTGATCACTTTGGCAAAACAGTTCTGTCTGCTGAATGTCTAGGCATAGTAGGTGTGTCTTTGAAAATACACAAAAAGAACAGGAGTACTTGTGGCACCTTAGAGACTAACAAATTTATTAGAGCATAAGCTTTCGTGGACTACAGCCCACTTCTTCGGATGCATATAGAAGCATCCGAAGAAGTGGGCTGTAGTCCACGAAAGCTTATGCTCTAATAAATTTGTTAGTCTCTAAGGTGCCACAAGTACTCCTGTTCTTTTTGCGGATACAGACTAACACGGCTGCTACTCTGAAACCTTTGAAAATACAGTCTGCTCCTGAAGTCTTTTCCCCAGTGCACCACTAGATGTCAGGGGAGAGCTCATTCAGACCCTGCCTACATGTAGAAAAGCATCCAGTCTTGATTTTAAAATTGTCAGAATTCTTAAAATTGATAATCCACCCTTGATAAATTGTTCCCATGGTTAATTATCGTCATTGTCAAAAATGTATGCCTTATTTCCAGTCTGAATTTGTCTAGCTCTAATTGCCAGCTGTTGGATCATGTTATACCTTTCTCTGCCAGACTGAAGAGCCCATTATAAAATATTTGGTCCCCATGTAGATATTTATTGACTGTGATCATCACCCCTTAACCTTTTTGTTAAGATAAATAGATTGACCTCTCTGAGTCTATCATATACTGACTTGCTCAGTGAGGGGGCAGTTGGGTGTATTGTTAACAAACACAGCAGAACCAGGCAGGAGTAGCAAGATTACACTTACCCACTCTTTTCCTCCCACCAGGGCCGCCTGGGGAGCAATTTGCCCCAGGCCACACAGGGGCCCCGCGAGCCCTGGCCCGGTGGCGGTCTGGGTCTTCGGCGGCATTTCGGCGGCGGGGGGCCCTTTAGTCGCTCCAGGTCTTCGGCAGCATTTCGGCGGTGGGTCCTTCAGTGCTGCCGAAGACGCAGAGCGACTGAAGGGCCCCCCACCGCTGAAATGCCACCGAAGACCCGGAGCGACTGAAGGGCCCCCTGCCGCCGAAATGCCACCGAAGACCCGGACCGCCGCTGGGTGAGTACAAGCGCCGCAGCTCCCCCGCTTTGCCCCAGGCCCCTGAATCCTCTGGGCGGGACTGCCTGCCACCCCTTCTGGGCAACCCTCATCTTGGATTTGATGCGTGATCCCCACAATCGCTACTCTGGAAAACTTTAGAGGGCCTGATCATTCCAGTACTTCTACACCTGATTCCAATGACACAAATGAAATTACAAGCATGTGGTTGCTAGGACCAGGCAGCTTTCCTCCTTGTTTGCATTGGAAGAATATTTTTTATTCATGTTGGGATGCATTTTTGTGCTTTATTTTAACCTTTAATTTTCTTTTTTATGAGAGATTTTAGTTTAATGCTTCTTTGGTTGGGGGCAGGATGCAAATGAAACACACCTAAACTATGAGGGCAGTCTTTACAGGGAAAGGTGCCTGGGCCCAGTAACCACATGCTTGTAATTTCATTGGTGTCATTGAAATCAGGTGTGGAAGTGCTGGGATGATCAGGCCCTCTAAAGTTTTCCTGAGTAGCGATTGTGGGATCATGTGTCATACTAATAAAGTTGATTACTCTTAATTTGGGCAGCATGCTATTGTTTGGAATAAACAATGTGATTCGTTTTGCCTGTCACTGATATATGTACAACAAAAAAGTAGTTAATAAATATTCGCTGCAAACACCAATCTCTGCACCACGTATTTATCTTATTGATGATCTCACTATTTATAGTATTGTATATGTGGGTTTATACCTGGAGTTCTGACTTAAAAAAAACAACAACTGCTCTTTCTTTCCAGCTCTTGCTCAGATTTTACTTAAATTACTTCTCTCAGATCAACCAGTGAACTGCCAGCCATGGCTATACACGATGCCTCTATTCAGAATCTAATGGATGTATTTCACTGCGACTGTGTTCCTAGAGAGCAGCCTGCAGCACGAGTTTATCGTCCTCAGTCCTGAATTTTTAGTACTAGTGAACAGTGCCAAACTGCAGACTCTGGATTAAAAACCAGCTAACTGCTGATGGATCTCAAAATGTAATTGTAAACAGGGAATCATCACTGAGAAGGTGTGTTTCCAGCGGGGTCCCTCAGGGATCGGTTCTTGGCCCTGTGCTATTTAACATTTTTAGCAATGACCTGGAGAAAAAAAAAACCCCATAGAATCATCACTGATAAAGTTTGCAGATGACACAAAAATTGGGGGAGTGGTAAGTAATGAGGAGGACAGGTCACTGATTCAGAGCCATCTGGATCTCCTGGTAAACTTTTAAGGTGCTAGCAAACAATATGTGTTTTAACATGCCTAAAAGTAATTTTATAAATCTAGGAACAAAGAATATAGGCCATACTTTCAGGAGGGCGGACTCTAATCTGAGAAGCAGTGACTCTGAAAAAGCTTTGAGGGTCATGGTGGATAATCAGCTGAACATGAGCTCCCAATGTGATGCTGTGGCCCAAAGAGTTAATGCGATCCTGGGATGCATAAACACGGGAATCTCGAGTAGGAATGGAAAGGTTATTTAACCTCTGTATTTGGCACTGGTGCAACCACTGCTGGAATACTGTGTCCAGTTCTACTGTACACATTAAGAAGGATGTTGATAAATTGAAGATGGTTCGGAGAAGAGCCAAGAGAATAATGAAAGGATTAGAAAATATGCCTTGTAGTGACAGACTGAAAGAGCGCAATCTATTTAGCTTAACACAGAAAAGATTAAGGGGTGATGTGATTACAGTCTGTAAGTACCTACATCGGAAACAACTATTTAATAATGGGCTCTTCAATCTGGCTAGAAGATGAAGTTAGACAAAGTGAGACTGGAAATAAGGTGTGCGCTTTTGACAGTGAGGGTAATTAACCATGGGAGCAATTTATCAAGGGTCATGGTGGCTTCTCCATCACTGACAATTTTTAAATCAAAATTGGATGTGCGCTAGGAAATTATTTGGGGGGCAGTTCCATGGCCTGTGTTATACAAGAGGTCAGACTAGATTATCACAATGGCCCTTTCTGGCCTTGAGATCTATGAATCTATGACTAGGAGTCAATGGTTCCTATTAGATCCTGAGCAGGATGTTTATCAGCACTAATATATGAGGCTTTTCTGTTTGTGGCCACAGCTTTATTAACTAAGTTTAGGCTTGTTGTTCAGCAGGCTAGCTAAGAAACTCTCAAAAGAGCACACATCTGCATCATTCATCCACCATGTACTGGGTCTTGTGGTGCAGCTCACTCTGAGAAGTGAGGAAAGACTCAAAATACTGAGAATGGTAAGCAGGGGCACAGGCTGTTGATTTCCTTTCTCTAATCCACAAGCTATGTTTCATCAGTTTATTACTCATCTTCACACTTGTGAGATGTCCAGTTGCAGAATGTTTCTGCTGGTCAACATTTGATCTTAGTTTGGTTTTAGGTCATGTTTATAGAAATTAGACATTCTCTTCCCATTTGCCATCAGTTTAGCATTAGTGTCAAAATGAATATGAATCTTTCTTACACGTCTGTGTTTTCTTATAAGGCAATCTATTTTTCTATCACTGAGATCTATTGTAGGTACTTACATGGCTTCTATTACCATAGCAGCTGAGCATTTAATAATCAGAAATGGACTTAGCTTCCATCACACTGTGAGGCAGGGAAGTGCTATTCTTCCCAACAACTAGCCCAAGGTTATCTAGGACGATTGTAGTGGACCACAGAATTGAACTCTGGTGTTCCAAGTTCCAAGCTAGGGCCTTAGCTGCCAGACTATCTTTCCATCGCAAGTCAGTGTTGTTCATTTACTTTTTCAGAAGTGTGGTTGCCTTAAAAAAACAGAAGACAAAAGGTTATATTTTATTTTCTTTCCAGGAAAACCCTCCTTTAGACAGTGAAAGATTCACACATTCTCTCTCTCTCTTTTTTTTTTCTTTGCACTGAGTGGAAATTATGCCATGGAGCAATATTCTGCCATAAATTTCACTTCATGCAACCTAAAGTGGGAAGAGGTCAATTGGGTTTCCAAAGAAGTAAATGAAAGGAGCAGTTGGCCCCTTCTCTATGCACAAGATAGTCATTATACAATCTTCTATGTGCCCGGGGCAGGGCATGGTTGCTCTTGCTTAGCAGCAGCTCAGGAAGTAGATTGTGACTAAAAGAATTAGCATTAGATTTTGAAATTAGTAGAGGAAAACTCATTTTAAAAGAAAAAAAAGCTCAAAGTGAACAAGGCAGGAGGTTGTGCATGCTCTGGCTTCCTGCTTCTGTGTGTCATTAACGGGTTCTCAGAACTGGTCTCTTTAATTACACTGAAATGCAAGATATACCAGCACATATTACCAAACTCCCTAGCACCAAATTTTGCTGATTTACAACCCATACTTTCCCACTGACTCCACTGAGCAAAATTTGGCCCCTTATCTCCAGAATGTTGGGTTGTGAGCTGCATGGAAAAAGGTTAATCACTGCGGGGACCTGAGGCAACAGGCAAAGAAAGTTGCATTCCACTGGAAACATGCAACTGTCAACCAATAGCAGGATAGTGTTTCATGTACCACACCTGGGGTCATAACATGAAAAAACTCTATGCTCGTAAAACTAAACTGATTCTTTATTGAGAAAACTATTTACAGAGATGCTGCAACCGCAGCTGGCATTCTAGCCATATGCGAGCAGACTGACAATGTGGTGCCTCCTTCAAACTCTTCCTCCTGAAACATGTGCTCCTCTCTGCAAGTTCCATGCAGGTTGCTCCAGAGGACAGCTTTTGACCATGGGAGATAGTTCCTTCACAGAAGCCTTAGAAATTTTCCCATTGACTTCAATTGACTTTGGATCAAACCTTAAATGGAAATCCCATTTTTTACCAAGGCTTTCCTGCAATAGTACTTGTGAGGTTTCACTCCATATTCTTTATGTAAATATGCTTATGATATGAATATGACATAACTGAGATGTACTTTATGAAGATTGGGCTTGTAAGATATTGTTGGAAAGGTTATAATTTACTGAATATGATTATCCAATTTGTATGTCTGTATCATTTTTTGTATCTGAACTTAGGAATATTGACTATGTATCTGTATTTCAACTATGCTACTTTGGGTGACTCCCACTGCTAACACTTCAGGTACAACAATGGAAAAGCCAGACAGGGCGGAATGCCCATCAGTGAGGACAATGGACTGTGAAAAGGCTTGGCCTTCTTTCAGACGCTCCATACTGCCACTGACTCATGGATACTCCATATGGCCACTGACTCATGGACTCTGTGATACTACATAGTCAAGTGGCCTTGTCACCTGATACTAAGCATTACCTGGGACTTCTTGTAACTTTCCACTGGAAGGGAAGGGGGGTGAAGTTTGGGAAACAAAGGATTCCTGCCTAATGTAAATGCTATTTAAGGGTGGGGAGGAAGGCAAACGGGACACTCCTCCTCTCCCTGGCCCATCTGCCCAAGGAGAAAGGCTGCTAAAGCCACATGAAGGGAAGAATAGGGTGGAGTCCAGACTGAGACGGGTCCAGTCTGAAAAGGAATATAACTGGAACTCTGAACCACAGAAACTTTGCAACCTGCCTAAAATAACATCTAGGGTGAGAATTTACATTTTGTAACCTGTTTCTTAAGCATATTGAATTTAGCTTGCATATTTTGCTTTATTTGGTCAGTAATCTGCTTTGTTCTGTCTGTTATCACTTTATTAACTTCAAAAGGTGAATATAACTTATTTCTTGTTTATAATATAACTCAGTTTAAGTCATTTCTAACTGGAGTGGGCAGTGGGGGGCAATAAGTTGTGCATATTTCCCTCCACATTGAGGGAGGGGGCGAATTTCATAAAATCTTTGGGCTTGTATCCCTTAAAGGGAGTGGACACCGGAGTGTTGGGGCAAGTCCCTAAGGCTGAAACTTTCCAGAGCAGATCTCTGTCTCTCTGTGCAGCTGGGGGTGGCCCTGCCTGTGTGCTTGGCTGGAAGAGGCTTGTAAACCTCACCCAGCAAGGCCAGGTAAAGCACCCTGGCTGACAGAATAGGCTGACTCAGTGTCATCCCAGCACATCAGGTGACACCCCAAAGGGCCCAAACCCGTCACAGTACTCTCATCTTTAGACTTCTTTTTTTCACACACAGAGATACAGAATTAAAAAAAAATGCTGTAGCCTGTCCTTTGCCAACAGGGAAAGAAGAGCAAGAGATTGCTATTTTCTTTTACTCTACTCTTGGGAGTTGTTGAGATACTACAGTGATAGGGTACATATAAGAACACAGATAGAAAGATGTAGGAAGAGTAAAAAGCAGTGAGGCAGTCTCACCACCAAGGTGAACTAGGTCATTGAGAGTAGAGCTGGGCAAAAAAATAATAATTGACAAATATATTTTTTTATCAAAAAATGCATTTTTCAGTGCGCTAAAACTATTCACAATTCAGGTCAAATTTTGGCCGAGAAAAAATGGATTTAAAAAAAAAAAAAAGTCAGAACATTTCATTTCACCCATTTCAAAACATTTAGTTTTGACTTTTTGTTTTGAAATGATGTTTCAAGTTCAAATTTGGCCATTTTTAAAAAAAAAGGATGGAAACCTTCTAAAATGGCCAAATAATGGATAACTAAAAAAACAAATAAAAAAAACCCCTTAAATACTCAAGTCGATGAAAATGTTTCAGATGACTCAAAACAAATTGAAAAACAAAACAAAAAAAAGTCATTTTGAATCAACTTGAAATGTTCCAGTCAATTAAAAATTAATTTTTGTTCGTTTTTCAATTCAACAAAAAATTTTAAAAAATTGGGTTTGGTTTAAATCAAATCAATTTTTAAAATTTTTCAGTTTGGTCCCCGAACTAAAAAATCAATTAGTCTCTCAGCTCTAAATGTGAGATTTATGAAAATGGGTTGGGTTTGTTGCTGAGCTAAGCACAGCCTTTCATCACCTTATTTATCCAAATCCTTCCATGTCTGCCTTTTTAGAGTGAGGAGATGAATTCATTACCAAGTGGCAGGAGTTTTTAGTAGAAGAGCCATCCATCTGTCTGTACAAGCTGCACTGAGGAAGCACTTTTCCTGGGCAAAGTCTACTTGGTATTGTACTTCGCTCAATGTCAATATGTTAACTACTGACAAAAGCAATTGCTTGCAGTATTTGTCAGAAGAACTTATAAAAGAACAAGTGATTCTGTTAGGTTGTCATTGAAGTATAGGCTCTTTCCTGCTCCAACTGAGGTAAAGGGCAAGATCTCTTGAGTTTAGTAGGACGGGAAGTATACCCTATAACCTACATTGCAATCTGAATATTTGTTTAATATGAACCTCTTTGTGAACCTATTAGGGTGAGTTTGCTTCCATTGCTTGTGAACTGAGCTGTAGAGTTCACAGAGTCCTAAGGGCATAACTCATCTATTAGTGGTTGGTATAATCCTCATACCATATTTATCCTGTCATCGTTTCTAGAATAAGAAGGCAATTTCTCAGCCTGTGTTTCTTTTCAGACATTTACATTATGTTCTCAGGCTCCTGTAACCTTTACAGAACACAGCCTGATGAATGAACTATGCTTTTTGTGCTGACTGACATCAGGATGACTTTGCTACTGGAATTCTAATAGTATGGTCAATAGCTTTGTGCTTCTGAGTTTTCTGAAGCAAGATTTTATAGAACTAGATAAAGGAAGCATTTCTCTTTCACTGGCAATAGTAAGAAAGAAATAAAAAAGCATCTAGCTTTCTGCCTAAAGGTACATTTATAAAAAAAAGCAGCAGTATCCTATAGGTACTAGAAATGTATTGAAAGCCAGCCTGCTGGCATGGTGCCCGGTAACTCATGTACATAGGCTACTCCTGAGGGCATTCCGCACCAAAAAAAATTAAAAATTCTGCACCAAAAAATAAAAATTCTGTGCACAATATTTAAAAAATCTGCACATTTTATTTGTCAAATAAATGTGGAGGCTCCAGCATGGCACTGGGGAGCACAGACCACTGGCTGCACAGAGGTGGGAGATCACTCTGCAGCTCCCCACCCCCTGCCCCCAGGACACAGACTCAGTGGTGAGGCTGCCTGCAACCTTGACTCTGTGCAAGGACCAGGCCTGCCCCAGAAATACCCCCAGAGCCCTGCCCCTCTGTGCCAGGTGCACCAGGTGTGGGCAAGCAGGATCCAAGTGTGGAGGGGCTTAGTGTGGGGGGATCCAGGTGTGGGTTGAGAGGGTTCTGTGTCGGGCAATCTGGGTGCAGGCAGCTCAGTGAGGGATCTGGATGAGGGGGGATCTGAATGCACAGGGGTTTGTTGGGGGGTTCTGGGTGCAATGGTAATGAGACTCTGCAGGGGTGTCCAGGTGAAGATGATTGGAGCTCAGTGGGAGAGGGGAGCTGTGTGTGTGTGAGGGGGATAGAGCTTGGCAGGGGGGATCTGGGTGTGTGGGGTTCACTGGGGGGGTCCAGATGCTGGGGGCGTGGGGCTCAGTGGACTGGGGATGCAGCTGGTTGTAGCTCAATGGGGTTAGGATCTGGAAGACTCGTCAGGGTGGTCCAGGGGCAGGGGCAGTGGGGCTTGGCAGGGGAGTTTCTGTATGTGTGGGGGGAGGGGGGAGGCTCGGCTTGGGGGTTTGGGTCTGAGATGCCTGGATGCACGGGGGTTGAGCAGATGATGCAGCAGCTCCCCATACAGTGATCCCTCCACCTGCAACTGAGGAGCAATGGGTGCAGAAAGCGGGGGGGGGGGGGGAGTTTGCAGAGTTTTCTGCAGCCAGGGGAGAAATCTGGGGGTGGGTCTGACAGAGGAAGAGGAAGTACCATCCTCCCCAGCCTAGCCGGGACTAGCAGCTGAACGTGGTGCAGAATAGGAGCCACCAGCCGGGTCTTCCCCAGTCCTGCCCCCTGCTCCACAGTGATTTACCTCTCTGCTGGCTGCCCTGGGCACCCAAAACATACTGCTGGAGAGAGTTGCATGACCACTCTTGTGGCTTCCCTTTGCTTCCCTGTCACAAAGTCACTTTTTCTGCGGGGAAGCAAAGAAATCTGCAGGGGACATAAATTCTGCACATAATTCCCCCAGGAGTAATAGGCTCAGAAGTGGATGTTGAGTCTAGTTTAGCAAAGACCAATCATTCTGTAGAAGCAACATAATTTACCTCCAGAGATAAGGATGCTGGCAGGTCCTTGTTCAGTCCTACTCTAATAGTTAAACCAAGGACCAATATCAATGGCTGTTGTTCACTATTGCTATCTTTGCCAGACGAGTGGATCTTTAGTGTGGAGGAAAGTGCTGTATGGCTGAATGAAATATGGGGATTAAAATATGAGAATAAAAAAGATGGGGGAAAAGATTTGTGTCGCCCATTCAGGAAAAAACTGTTTTCCTCAGCTTCAAGCTCTCCAGTATAATCTGGTACAGTACAATACATTAATTAAATAGCTAATAACCACAGGAAAATGAGTACCTGCTCTTCCCTCATCTCTAACTCTTCAAGCATGATGCAAAATGGTCCAGAACCTATGTATAAATTAAAAGATTGATACAAATTATTCCTTTGAGGTGAGTCCCTTTTAAATAACATGCTCAAAGTTACACAGGAAGTCTGTGGCACTAGAACATAGCAAGGGGAACCTCAGACAACCTCAGGTTTTGCATACCTTGTGAACTACTTTTTGAGTTCATAGCTTTACAAGGTTCATGATTCATCACTGCAATGAGGATCTGGGCAAAGATTCAGACCTGTTTTAAGTATATCGGGGGTGGGGGGGACATTTTGCCTCTTCCTATGTTGCTAAACTTTTGACGAATGCTGCAATAATGATTTTTTTTCTTAGTGAGGAGTCAGTTTATCATCCCACCATCACTTATACTGTGCTACTAGAACAGCCAAACTGATTTTCATCAAACCTGTACATCTCAGGGGCCAGTTCCCCACTGATGTTTGACTTCAATGGTGTGACACTGATTTATGCCAGCTGCAGATCTGGTCCAAGGTCTTTTAGCAGGAATGATAATTTCTGAATGCCTGGAATAAGAGAGATGCAGGAGTTGAAATATTTGCTTCATACATAGGCCCTAGTTATAGTCCTGTAAAACTCTAAAGTACTAAGATAAGGGGAGTTACAGTGGGGGGAAGGAGATGTTATGGCAGTATAAGCCATAATGCCTCCTGGATGCTGGAGGGGAATGTTCTGCCAGTGCTGGCATAATGTAAAATGCAACACCACCATTGCCCTCAAGCGCTATCCAGTATGCAAGTGGGTGCTGTGCCATGGCCACCCCCCTTCCCTATTCCTACATGTCCCTTCTAGGATGGTTAGCACTGCTAGTAGCTCTAGCCAACCCCGTGCACTCCTGACTGGTTCTCGTGCAATTGCACAAGGGGTCAGTGATAATTTAGCCATTTACCGATGGGTTATAACTCACAGGTGATTTCTGAGTGGGGACGGCTGGGAGGGAGAAGTGCAAAATACATGACATTATAAATATTCTTAAAGGTTCAAGCTAACCAGTGCTAAGCAGGAATGGGGGAATGGAGTAGGGGAGCAGCAATCTATACTTGTCTCAGCTAGGAGGCATTTGGTATATCTTACCCTCAGACCTATATGTAAGAGGTGTTACAATCACAGGCAAAGACTTTGGGGCTATCAGCGTTTAATCATTTGAGGCTGATGTGAGTCTGCAGTATGTCTTTGCTAGAGGATTAGTGGATTTGATTTTTGTAAACTACTAACTATACAAAAGTGTTTTGATTTAAACTCCACTAATAGCATTTAAGTTAACCATTGCACCATGGTCATGGCAGATCTGGTAAGTTACTATATAGTATTTCAATAAAGCAAATGAAGATTTACAAATTTATTTTCACTTGAATTTTATTGCCGATGTTTTACGGTTCAAATGAATGGATTATTTGATCTCAATTTTCAGTGGTATAATTTTACTATTTCTGGTATTAATAATTGCCATAGTTTCAGCAAACCAGATAAAACCTTGCTTGCATTATTGACATAGGTTACTTTAACTTGTCTTTAGAAAGTTTTTTTTCATAACCTAGGTTACAATGATTACACTGGTCTCCAATTTTTGAGAAGTCGTCTGCTTCAGAGATAAAATGTGCTATTTATTATGTATTTTGATGTACTGAATTCAAATATGACAATTAAAACAACTGATTGGCTACATTTCTAAGATATTTAAATTTTTACATTTTATGTCGATGTATATTGTGTAGATAGTAGAGTTTTAATCATAAATTGTAAACCTAGGTCTTTTCATGTGTTTATGGTTGCTTTACATGATAGTATTTCACCTGTCCTGTTTATGTAACACTTTAAAAATCAGCAAAAGGGTTATATAAATAAAATGTATTATGAAACAAAAGGCAAAAAACTATTCTGTACATAGTTTAGTCCTATTCAGTGTCTACTCAGCGCTTCTTGGCTTGTCTCTTGTATTCATTAAATGGAGCATCTCTTGTCACAGTCCAGCAATAGTCTGCAAGCATCAATGGGCTCCATTTGCCCTGATAGCGTTTCTCCATTGTTGCAATGTCCTGGTGAAATTGCTCGCCGTGCTCGTCGCTCACTGCTCCGCAGTTCGGTGGAAAAAAATCTAGATGAGAGTGCAAAAAATGTATCTTTAGTGACATGTTGCAACCAAGGCTTTTGTATGCCTTGAGGAGGTTTTCCACCAACAACTTGTAGTTGTCTGCCTTGTTGTTTCCGAGAAAATTTATTGCACTAACTGGAAGGCTTTCCATGCCATCTGTTCCTTGCCACGCAGTGCATGGTCAAATGCATCATCTCGAAGAAGTTCACGAATCTGAGGACCAACAAAGACACCTTCCTTTATCTTAGCTTCACTTAACCTTGGAAATTTTCCACGGAGGTACTTGAAAGCTGCTTGTGTTTTGTCAATGGCCTTGACAAAGTTCTTCATCAGACCCAGCTTGATGTGTAAGGGTGGTAACAAAATCTTTCCTGATTCAACAAGTGGTGGATGCTGAACACTTTTCCTCCCAGGCTCCAATGACTGTCGGAGTGGCCAATCTTTCCTGATGTAGTGGGAATCTCTTGCACGACTATCCCATTTGCAGAGAAAACAGCAGTACTTTGTGTATCCAGTCTGCAGACCAAGCAAGAGAGCAACAACCTTCAAATCGCCACAAAGCTGCCACTGATATTGGTCATAGTTTATGCACCTCAAAAGTTGTTTCATGTTGTCATAGGTTTCCTTCATCTGGACTGCATGTCCAACTGGAATTGATGGCAAAACATTGCCATTATGCAGTAAAACAGCTTTAAGACTCGTCTTCGATGAATCAATGAACAGTCTCCACTCATCTGGATCGTGAACGATGTTGAGGGCTGCCATCATACCATCAATGTTGTTGCAGGCTACAAGATCACCTTCCATGAAGAAGAATGGGACAAGATCCTTTTGACGGTCACGGAACATGGAAACCCTAACATCACCTGCCAGGAGATTCCACTGCTGTAGTCTGGAGCCCAACAGCTCTGCCTTACTCTTGGGTAGTTCCAAATCCCTGACAAGGTCATTCAGTTCACCTTGTGTTATGAGGTGTGGTTCAGAGGAGGAGGATGGGAGAAAATGTGGGTTCTGTGACATTGATGGTTCAGAACCAGAAGTTTCATCCTCTTCCTCTTCCTCGTCTGACTCAAGTGAGAATGATTCTGGTGCATCAGGAACCAGCAGTCCTTCTCCATGGGATACTGGGTGTATAGCTGATGGAATGTTTGGATAATGCACAGTCCACTTTTTCTTCTTTGACACACCTTTCCCAACTGGAGGCACCATGCAGAAGTAACAATTGCTGGTATGATCTGTTGGCTCTCTCCAAATCATTGGCACTGCAAAAGGCACAGATTTCCTTTTCCTGTTCAACCACTGGCGAAGATTTGTTGCACAAGTGTTGCAGCATATGTGTGGGGCCCACCTCTTGTCCTGATCTCCAATTTTGCAGCCAAAATAAAGGTGAGAGGCTTTCTTAACCATAGTGGTTATATTGCGCTTTTGTGATGCAAAAGTCACTTCACCACAAACATAGCAGAAGTTATCCACACTGTTCACACAAGTACGAGGCATCTCTGCTCACTTTGGCTAAACAGAAATGTGTCCCTTTGCAAAATCAAACACTGACAAATAAGAGAGCACGACACTGAAGGATTTCTAGAGCTGATATAGGGCAATTTGTTCAGCAGAGTGATGTAAGCTTCGTTATGATTACATCATCCATGACTTCTAGGAATAACATGATGCAATTCATATCATGTATGGCGCAATACCAGCTTCAGATTGCATCATTCATTGTTTTGCCTAAAAAGCAAGTACTGTCCAAACCCAGTCATAGATTTATTCATAGATCCAAAGATGTATTTTAGTCATTTCTGGTTTAAATTGAGATCCCTTCCCTTTATAACTCACTTATCCTCCGCCATTCCCAAGACAAGGGTCGTATATACTGACCCAATAGCATATCTTGAAAACTAGAGCCAATCAACAATTTTAAGCATCATTTTCGTTCTCAGTGACCCAGAATTAGTAAAGTTTGACTACATTTATTTCAGAAGCATTTTGGCTGTAGAGCGGTGTTATTATTATTTATCATTTAACTTTTGGTAGCATCAGTAATGTATTAGGTTCCATCTCTATACACAGAAAGACAGACTTCCTGCCGCAAACAATTTACAATTTGAGAAGGCCAGAAATGTGGATCAGAGGGATACACTCAAAATATGCACAATTTTTATATACATTATATACACATTGTAGCTCAGATGAATTGAACTGGGATTGACAGGCTGTCCATGGTGCATTGATTTCTTGTGACATGACTGGTTATTTTATTTAAATGGTGAAGACAGATGCAACTTCAAACAGCAACTGCTCCTTGAGGGCCTTTTCCAGGTTCCATTGGGAGTCTTTCCATTGATGTTGGGCATTGTGTCAGGCCCTAAATAATCCTTTGTGTTTTCTACCAACTTTCACTCAATAGCCCACAGTGTTTTAAAAACATTAATAAATTACTCCTCCCAATACCACTGTAAGGAAGGCATTATTGTACCCATTGTACAAATGGGTAAACTGAGGGTACGATTTGCTCATAGTCAGGTAGCAAGTGAGCAGCAGAGCCAGGAATAAAACCAAGGACAGTTGCTTCCTTGTCCTGAGCGCTGACCCTCTTTCCGACTGTTTACAGTTTGCCTCCTCAGTCTGTCTTTTACTTATTCATTTCTTTGGATTTATGCATATTATATTCTCACTCTGACTCCCTTACCATGTACAGTACAACCACCCCTTCTGCTCACGCAGCCTCTCTGATGCTGCTGCAATTCTGAATATTGTGCATGACAAAGATGACATTAATGTCAGATATTTCAGGCACTGCACAAGATGTGCACATGCCTAAACAGAGCCACAATGTCATCCTATGAGTGTAACCTTTTCTCCCCTTTCCCTTCTATTATTTGTCCCCCTCTCTATGTGTATGTCTACAAATAAGCTTGTTGGTCAGTAACCTCCTCTCTGTGTAAGGTTCTGTGAAGCATCAAACACATTTTTGTGGTATACTAAAATTAATTAGAATTAATAATTGCCCGTTCTGTGTCAGCTCAGACATGTACAAATACTGATGTGATTTAACACTGGACCTTAGCAATTAATGATCTCCCTGTTTCCATCCCAATGACTTCAGTGTGGTTACACTTGAGAGCAGCATTTTGCCCTTTGATGTCAGACTCAAACAGCAAAGATCATTAATTCTTAATACAATATTAAATTCTGTGCTTGCTTATACACAGTCCTGCTACAAGTCAATGACTTAGTGCTCCATGCATGGGATGGACACTTATATACATGTGCGTGCAATCCCTGTGCAGTTGTCTGGATGCACGTGCTGTGGAACAACGTAGTATTTGGCCCTCTGTCTAATAGCATCAAGAAACTGACAGTAGAAATTATTAATCTCTTGCCAAATCCCTAACTCATTATTTCTAATCATGGTCCTCAGAAGCCTGGATACATTTGTGAGTGACACCTTCCATTTGTCACCAGAACAGGTGGGTGAAAAATATCGCCTAAGGGGCAGTTTCAAAGAAAGTCTCCAAACTTGTTTTGGATATTAAAATGTTATTGATGGTTTCATGAGCAGCTCCACAAACCTTTTAGTAGGGATCTTCCCATCAGGTGTGCAAACCAGCAGTGGGATGGTTCTGGGCTGAGGGGAAGAAAATGAGATGAGCACATCAAAGTCAAGAGAGACACTCCCTAAAAAAGAATGAGGAGTACTTGTGGCACCTTAGAGAAATTTATTTGAGCATATGCTTTTGTGGGATAAAACCCATTTCATTGGATGCATGCAGTGGAAAATACAATAGGAAGATATATATACACAGAGGACATGAAAATATGGGTGTTGCCATACTAACTATAATGAGAGTAATCAATTAAGGTGGGATATTATCAGCAGGGGAAAAAAACTTTTGTAGTGATAATCAGGATGGCCCATTTCCAACAGTTGACAAGAAGGTGTGAATAACAGTAGGGCGGGGGGGGGGGGAATTAGCATGGAAAGCCCTGATCATATCCTGGCCTGTAAGAGAAGGGAAGAGATCTGACACCATAAACTTCTCTCCTTAGATCTTGGTGAGACCCCTCCATGGTTTCCTGGCACAGCAGATGGGGAGCAGTTGGGCTCTAGGAAGGAGGGGATGGAGCAAATTTGCAATGCAGAGAGAGTGAGCTCCGCATACAATTCCCCTCAGAAATCAGTGAGGAACACTCTCAAAAATTATTAGAGCTTCAAGTTATATTTGCTGGAAGGTATGGTGATGTTGGAAGTACTGGGTCTAATTCTGCTCTGAGCCACCCTGGTATAAACACAAAGCAGCTCCGATTACTTCATTCCCTCAGCGCTTGCAACATTAACAGGAAAACAGCAAATTTTAGGGGTGGGGATAAAGTATAATTTCTGCAATAGAAACTGCAGAAGAAAATGAAAGTAGGCTGGTGATTTTGCATAAGGGAAAAAGAAAGAAAAGAAAGTAATAACTAACATAACAAACGTATATATATACTAAAAGGAGAAGAGAAATGAGTCAGAGCTGCAGCTGTGTGTGTTTAGCTGAGTGAGCACTTATGGACAAATGAATTAATTGTACTGCTTATTGCTATAACAATATTTTGGTTGCTGGTCAGGCCTGCGGGAATAGTCTTCTTAGATTGTGAAAAGCAACAGAGGGTCCTGTGGCACCTTTGAGACTAACAGAAGTACTGGGAGCATAAGCTTTCGTGGGTAAGAACCTCACTTCTTCAGATGCAAGTAATGGAAATCTCCAGAGGCAGGTATATATCAGTGTGGAGTTAACGAGGTTAGTTCAATCAGGGAGGGTGAGGTGCTCTGCTAGCAGCTGAGGTGTGAACACCAAGGGAGGAGAAACTGTTTCTGTAGTTGGATAGCCATTCACAGTCTTTGTTTAATCCTGATCTGATGGTGTCAAATTTGCAAATGAACTGGAGCCCAGCAGTTTCTCTTTGGAGTCTGGTCCTGAAGTTTTTTTGCTGTAAGATGGCTACCTTAACATCTGCTATTGTGTGGCCAGGGAGGTTGAAGTGTTCTCCTACAGGTTTTTGTATATTGCCATTCCTGATATCTGACTTGTGTCCATTTATCCTCTTGCGTAGATTGTGAGGAATTGTTACTCATAACCATTTACTATACTTGAAGAACTGAACCTTTGAGAGTCCTTAGATCCATGATGTTGTCTTCTGATGAAGTCAGAAGACATCACTGACATGATGAAACCTCGGGTATTGTCAGATCGATGAAACCATAATGTCACTTTATAATGGTGATGGGAAAATATCATCCCCGATATATCCCCGTTGATATCCAGGGAATTCTCCCAGGAATGAATCTGGCCCCTTGTCTCTATCTTATCTGTTAGAGGATGCATTATTGAAATGTAAAACCTTCCTAACTGCACTTCTGTCTTCTATTCCTACTAGTACACATTTGTGCTACTTTACATTCCAAGTGCCTTCAGAAAAAGAAATGTCTAAAGGTGAAAAACAGAATCCGATGAGAGGCTGCCTGCTTCCAAAACATATGTCCTTTTGCCTTTGCATAATGATCCTGCTGTTCTGGATGGTGAAGTTGAGGTAATTTCACTGTGTGAAGGAGAGATCATCCAAGCATTTAGCATAGTCAGAAACAATAAAGGAAAGAATATACCAGCAGAAATGATCCCTCTTGCATGATCAGTGCATTCTTCCAATCCAGCAGCAGAGGGGTGGAAAGACAACTGACTGCTCAGTGAATAAAGCTGTTAGCTGTTAGGGGAACTTTTCAGTGGCTGAACAATTAGTCACTTTGGTATGGTTTCTAAAGTATAATGGCCACTTAGACTTAGTTCTTATTGGAAAGTTTTGAAAACTCTGTGTAAAAAAGATGGGGGTAGGACATCCAGGGTATGGTGCAGAATAATGGACCAGAAGTTTGGATAAAAAACAGAGCCATCCTGAACCTTCACCTATCCCCCCAAACTGGAGGAAATCCAGACTTTTTTAAACTTCAGGGCAGTCCAGTTAATTCCCAATATAGCCATGGTTCTGTCCTTTTCAATCCCTAAGACCTAGCTTCCAGCTTATCCTGCCCTCTACTAGCTCCTTCCCTCCCAGTGATTCTTCACAGAGGCCTCCCAACTCTCCGTCTGACTCCCTAATAGCCCCTGCCCCTTTCTTCATTTGCAACCCTTTGCTAGGGCTTGATTTGCTCTTTCCCATGACCCCCAGCAGCCATGCCTCTCCCCCTCTATCAGTAATGAGAGCATGATTGAGAGAGGAAAGAATAAATCAAAGTAAGACTGTTGAGGCCAAGGATAGCTACACACTATTACTAAAGCAAAAAGATTCTAAAGGAAGATCCTAAACTGTAAAGAGTTAATATGATTCTCAATTTCCATGAAAACGGATTAGTCTGAGTTTAATAAAAATGCAACAATTTCTTTATTTGATTGAAGGTGCTGGATGATTTGAGTTTTAGAGGATATGGTACTCTTAAAGAATGCAAAAAACTGGCAGCTATTGTGCCCTACCTATAGAACCTGTTTTCCTACAAAGTACATTATGTTATATTTCTAGCTACTGCATTAACAATCTTAACTCTTGCATTCTAACACTACTGCAAAACAAATACATAGATCTTCCATTGCTAAACAATCTGTCTTTGATTTCTGGCATTCATTACATGGGAAAAACTTAAGTGAGAGTACACCTATCTTTCTTGTATTGCTCCCTTTGACCTTGAAATGTGAAGTCAATGGAAATATTATTGAAGTCTCTTCAATGAACTCAATCTACCCATTACAGTTATAGAATAGGAACCTTTTAAAAACTGATCATACTCTTGCATGCTTAAAAAAATAATAATAATGCAAGACTGAGTGAGTTACCAGTCACCACTGAAAAAGAAATATCAGCTGGCTACAAAGGAAAAACAGCAGATCACAACATTCCAAAAGCCTACGTGATGCCTACAGAAAGAAAGCAGTACTTATTCTGACCACTGGTCTCCTGCTTTCAGGCTTATGCCTTGTCTAGTTGGAAACCAGAACCTGGCACGTTGTGTCTTTTTCTTTCCCCTTTCAGTCAACTTCATAGATACTTCCACACTCAGAAACAGGGTTCTTTGGCAGTGGAAGCAGCTCTCCTCTTGAATCTGAATCTGGGATTACATCAGAGCTTGGACCAACAACATTAATTTTCTGTAGTAGAAATTGGAATTAATTTATTACTTGAGTGTGAAGGCACAGATGAAAGACCAGGTTAAAATTCTCTCTTTCTTTTTTCCTCCTACTTTATTAATTACTAATCTGCCAAGTGTAGGTAGGGTGTTCTCAGCCCCAGTGTTAATAAGCCAGTGAATCAGCATGTCTGGCATTTTAAAGACAGAGTTATGTAAAACCAGTGAAGTTTTGGCCATCCTATTTTGAGCAACTTTGTGTTCGTGAAATTCCAGAATTCATAAAAATTGCTATTTTTCCCCACATGAAAAATAAAAAGTTTGATCTGTCTTTGGATCTGGCAAACCTCTGCTCTCAAAACCCTAGGAAGGTGACAAATACGGCTGTGTATCACTTTTATATACTCTCTATTCTGTAGGGAGATGAATCAATCATGATTCCACAAAAAGTGAGTAGTTACATTGTTATATGATTCCGCCATCTGGGGAGTGAATAAGATGGGTTAGTTACTTAGGGTATGTCTCCACTATCAGCTGGATCGGTGGGCAGCGATTGATCCAGCAGGGATCGATTTATCACGTCTAGTCTAGACACGATAAATTGATCCCCGAGTGCTCTCCTGTCGACTCCTGTATTCCAGCTCAGCGAAAGGCACAGGCAGAGTCGACAGGAGAGCGGCACTCACCGTAGTGAAGACACCGCAGTAAGTAGATCTAAGTACATCGACTTCAGCTACGTTATTCACATAGCTGAAGTTGCGTAACTTAGATCGATCCCCCCCCCCCCCAGTGTAGACTTAGAGTAGTAAAGTAAAAGTTCAGATGTGGTTAAGTGAAGCTGTAGACCCAATTTCTGCCCCTTTTACATGTATAAACCTGGAATAACTCCAATGATATAAAAGATATTACTCTGTTTTATATCACATTTATGTTTATTTCACTTGGAGTCCATCACTTTGGGTCACTTTACAGTACTTAATGTAAGGAACTGAACTATCACTTTTGTATAGTATCTTTATTCCCTACAAATCATTAGTACTGATTGTTACAGTGTGACAGAGAATAATGAACTCCTTGAAAGCAGATAGAAAAATAACTTCTCTCTTCCTTTTTGAGTTATGTACTCTACAGTCTGTGTATAAATACTCACCACCAACAAAAGACCTCACAATACAGTTCACAGAGGACAAAAGGTGGCTTATAGCTAAGCTTGGCAGAATTAGATTTTTATTTTTTATTTATAATTTCAATGGACAATGTCAATGTTTATTTAAGCTTCTTTTTATTTTTATCAATTTAAATTTTCAAATGTGTGAAATTATGAGTTGTAAGCTTTTAAAATGTTTTTTAATCTATTTAAATTTTCACAGTTGCAGGAAATTAGGGGAAGAGGTGTTTGACAATGATTATTAGTTATTATATAATTAATGACAGTGGATGCTGAGAATCAAAAAGTTAAAGTTCTCTGAATGGTGTCTGTTGTCCAGCTTCATTAACATGAGCATTACAACACATTTTGAAGGGTGGGACTCTAGGAGTTCTCAAGGAGCATTTTTCTTATTATCTATAAATTTTGATTATTATTGATGGAAATATTTTGTCAGTTTGTGTGTGTACAGTGAAATCCGATATTTACCGATGTTCACTGATAAAAAAAATCTAATCCTTCCAAATCCACTTAGAACAGCACATTGTTTTAATTTACCATTTCTAAAAAGACAATTGAAAAGTGTGTTACACTTTAACCTTCCTAATTAAGTTAATGTGCCACCTGCTGAACAATGATGTGATCCCTTAATTACATTGGAACACTGTGGGAAAATGGAACCATTTTATGGAGGGCACTGTAGGTTCAATGCTGGGGGTGTTTGTACATATATCACTGTCTGTCCATCTACCTAGGCAAAGAGAAAACAAACACCCTTATGCTGGTGATGATTGATTCCAGAGGTTAACTATTCCCTAGCAGATATAGAGATAAAAAAATAAATATGAACAGTTACATTCAGTATGAAAGGGATGGGCAAATTCACTGTAAATAGGTACTTGGTGAAAGAACATAAGAACATAAAAATGGCCATACTGGGTCAGATCAAAGGTCCACCTAGCCCAGTATCCTGTCTTCCAACAGTGGCCAATGCCAAGTGCTTCAGAAAAAATAAACAGAACAGGTAATCATAAGGTGATCCATCCCCTGTCACCCATTCCCAGCTTCTGGCAAACAGAGGCTAGGGACACCATCCCTGCCCATCCTGGCTAATAGCCATTGATGGGCCTATCCTCCATGAATTTATCTAATTCTTTTTTGTAACCTGTCATAGTCTTGGCCTTCACAACATCCTTTGGCAAAGAGTTCCACACGTTGACTGTGAGTTGTGTGAAGAAATCCTTCCTTTTGTTTGTTTTAAACCTGCTGCCTATTAATTTCATTTGGTGACCCCTAGTTCTTGTGTTATGTTAAAGGGTAAATAACACTTCTTTATTTACTTTCTCCACCTCTGTCATGATTTTATAGACCTCAATCCATATCCCCCCTTAGTCGTCTCTATTCCAAGTTGAAAAGTCCCAGTCTTATTAATCTCTCCTTATAAGGACTTCTTCAAAGTAAAGGAAACATATACTTAATGATTTAGTAAAACAATGTTTCTGTTAGATAAATGACCAGAGCCTCAGCTGGTGTAAATCACCATTCTCTATTGAAATCAATGTATCTAAACGGAATTATACCAACTGCAGGTTTGGCCCATATTTCAACATTACATTACAGACCAGCCGTCAGTACCATGAAATCGTAAATGTACAGTTTGTTTGTATCTTGTAAAGCCAGGATGGTTCAATGTCTCCTGATGTTTCTATGTCCTGAAAATAGACAAGGCAATCACAACCTGGGGAGTAAATTTGAAGATTTTCAGCAGCCTGTGTATGGCCATTCTGAACAATGCCCCATGCTTAAAAGCGAGGATATTGGTGCAGTGCTTCTGCTTTGTAGACAAATGAAGAATAGCTGATATATTTTTCCTTTTATCAACTGCTGTTTCTCTAAAGAGATATAAACACCGGGTGCCCCACACGCTAATATAAAGCATGATACAAGAGGCCAAAGTCTATCCACATTGAGAAGCACAAAGGAGTCATATAGCAGTTTAAATGGCCTCCTGAGGGTTTTCCCTGCCTAGGAGAATTCCGTCATGGAGGGTACAAAATCACTATAGCACCACTTTGCTGTACTGTCTCCTGGTATTGCATTAGCCCCTAAAAGCCCTAGTCAGGGTATGGGCCCCATTGTGCTATACAGTGTATACACACTGAATTACAACATAAGAGGCATTCCCCGGAGAAAAGGAAAGTGACCAGGCCTTCCTTGTGATCCAGTGATCCCCAGCTAGTGGGATGGCCATTCAGGCAATAGACAGCTGGGCACTAATCAGAGCAGTCTTGAAGCTGTTCCAAGTTCTGCGAGTGCCAAAGCAGACTCTGCCTGGCCTCAAGGTAGGGAAATGTAAATCTGGTGTAAATTAGGACTCCATCCCGGACCAGAGAATAAGGGCCATTCAGTAAAATTCAATCTTAATAAAGAACATTTGTACTTTTAACATTTTCAAACTGAAACTAATAAAACAAATCTACAAAAACAATGGTATCATAGGAAATGTGTCTATTTTTCTACGATGTATGTTTATATTTTGATTTCCAGTCTGGACTAATATTGCACAGTCATTTCAGTGTGGCTGCACAGATTTGCTGCAGGAGGAGAGGGGCCCTATTTGGGCTGCAGGTGCAGGGGGGAGGGATCGCAGCAGGGGGTGGCTAGCACAGCTGGAAGCACTGGCACCTCCGGGGGGGAGCTGTGGGTTGGGCTGTGCTCCTGCTTTCTGCCCAGAGGGCTGTACTTTTCAGCAGCATTGAATTCACTTGAAACCTGTGTGTATGTTAGACATATATAAGTATGGATATCAATTAGTTTTTTCCTTACTGGAACGCTCACCCAGGTTGCGTGAATTAACGGGACACATTGGAGGCTAGCAAAGGACTTCAGCTTCTCAACTCTTCTTTCAATGAAGTTATCAGTATTTACTGATATAATGCTGGCATCTTATGTTAAAGGCTTCGTGGGTGTATCTATTAATAGACGTCGCATTTCCTCTGCATTACATTGTTGCCTCCTGTTGTCGCTTGACTGATAAATTAAAAGGCATTACCTGGCTAAATAAAGTTATTGTGCTGTTTAGCTCTCAGTATTTTGTTACAAAGCTTCTAAGAGTCCAGCATGAAAAATTCAGCCAGTTCATAGTACAGTGAAGATAGAAGCATGCCTGCTTCCTTTCTATGTAACAGCTCTGAGGGTTGTTATTCTTACTTCTTGCTATTTGTATTGCAGCAGTGCATAGAAGCCCCAATTGTGAATGAAGACCTCTTTTTACTCATAATTCACAACTAAAAGATGGTCCTTATTGCCCTTATATAAATCGATGGTACGCCCTCATCTCGAATACTGCATACAGATGTGGTCTCCTCATCTCAAAAAAGATATACTGGCACTAGAAAAGGTTCAGAAAAGGGCAACTAAAATGATTAAGGGTTTGGAACGGGTCCCATATGAGGAAAGATTAAAAAGGCTAGGACTCTTCAGCTTGGAAAAGAGGAGACTAAGGGGGGATTTGATAGAGGTATATAAAATCATAAGTGATGTGGAGAAAGTGGATAAGGAAAAGTTATTTACTTATTCCCATAATACAAGAACTAGGGGTCATCAAATGAAATTAATAGGCAGCAGGTTTAAAACAAATAAAAGGAAGTTCTTCTTCACGCAGCGCACAGTCAACTTGTGGAACTCCTTACCTGAGAAGGTTGTGAAGGCTAGGACTGTAACAGAGTTTAAAAGAAAACTGGATAAATTCATGGTGGTTAAGTCCATTAATGGGTATTAGCCAGGACGGGTAAGGAATGGTGTCCCTAGCCTCTGTCTGTCAGAGGATGGAGATGGATGGCAGGAGAGAAATCACTTGATCATTGCCTGTTAGGTTCAATCCCTCTGGGGCACCTGGCATTGGCCACTGTCAGTAGACAGGATACTGGGCTAGATGGACCTTTGGTCTGACCCAGTACGGCCTTTCTTATGTTCTTATGTTCCCTGTCCCAAAGAGTTTGCAATCTAAGTCCTGGTGGTCTTCATAAAATTACTATAAGGTAGGTACACAAATGGTTGAAAGCCCTTAATCAAATAGTAGTTATTAATGGTTTGCTGTCAAATTGAGAGGGTATAACTAGAGGGGACCCTGGAGGTCAGTCCTGGCTCTGGTACTATTCAATATGTTCATTAATTACTTGGATAATTGAGAGGAGAAGAGAGTACACTTATAAAATTTGCAGATAACACCAAGCTGGGAGGGGTTGCAAGCACTTTGGAGAACAGGATTAGGATTCAAACCAAGCTTGGAAAATTGGAAAATTGGTCTGAATTCAACAAGATGAAATTCCATAAAGACAAGTGCAGAATACTTCTCTTAGGAAGGAAAAATCAAATGCACAACTACAAAATGGGGAATAACTGTCTATGTGGTAGTACTTCTGAAAAGATCTTGGGGTCATAGTGAATCACAAATTGAATATGAGTCAACAATGTGATGCAGCTACAAAAAAGGCTAATATCATTCTGGGATGTACTGACAGGAGTGTGGTATGTCAGACATGGGAGGTAATTGTTTAGCTCAGGGATCGGCAACCTTTGGCACGTGGCCCATCAGGGAAAGTCGCTGGCGGGCCGGGATGGTTTGTTTACCTGCAGCGTCCACAGGTTCGGCCAATCGCAGCTCCCACTGCCTGCGGTTTGCCATCCCCGGCCAATTGGGGCTGCAGAAAGTGGCACAGGCTGAGGGATATCCTGTCCGCTGCTTCCCGCAGCCCCCATTGGCCAAGGATGGCAAACCACAGCCAGTGGGAGCTGCGATTGGCCGAACCTGCAGACGCTGCAGGTAAACAAACTGTCCCAGCCCGCCAGCGGCTTTCCCTGATGGGCCGCGTGCCAAAGATTGCCGATCCCTGGTTTAGTTCTACTCTGCACTTGTGAGACCTCAGCTGGAGTATTCTGGGTATAGGGTGACCAGATGTCCCAATTTTATAGGGACAATCCAATATTCAGGGCTTTGTCTTATATAGACGCCTATTACCCCTTACCCCCATCCCACTTTTTCACACTTGCTATCTAGTCACCCTATCTGAGTACCACACTTTGTGGATAAATTAGAGAGATTCCAGAGGAAAGCAACAAAAATTATAAAAGCTTTTGAAAACCTGACCTATGAGGAAAAGTTAAAAAACTAGGCATGTTTAGTCTTAAGAAAAGAAGACTGAGGTGGGATCTGATAACAATCTTCAAATATGTTAAGGGCTGTTCTAAAGAAAAAGGTGATCAATTGTTCTCCATGTCCACTAAAGTTAGGACAAGGAGCAATGGGTTTATTCTCTAGTAAAGAAGATTAGGGCTTGATATTATGAAAATCTTTCTAACTATAAGGGTAGTTAAGCTGAGGAATAGCCTTCCAAAGGAGGTTGTGGAATCACCATCATTGGAAGTTTTTAAAAACAGGTTGGACAAACACTTGTCAGGGATGCTTTAGGTTTATCTGGTCCTGCCACAGTTCATGGGGCTGGACTTGATGACTTTTCAAGGTCTCTTCCAGCCCTACATTTCTGTGTTTCAATTTTGAAGTGAAATGATTCTTGCTCTAAGTCCTTTAATCTCTCCCTCCATTGAAATGAATAGAAATACTTTAAAAGAGAGAGAGAGAGGAGGAGGATTTCTTTGTGGAAAGTCTTGTGATAGGACATTGAGTGAACAAGCAAAGACATTTTAACAGACAGTGTTCAAACAAGGCAAAGCTCTGAAGGTTGGGTTGTTTTTTTGTAAAATAATTTATTCACGGGACCCAAAATCAACAGAACACGTACTTATAAAATATGCATGCAGTTAAACTCCATTTCAAAAATAAACTTTCTTGCAGTGCCTCTTTCAGTTACCCTCACAAATGGGATTTCTCAACCATTTTTTGCCTTTTGCAGCTCTAAAACCAGTTGTGGTTGGTTTTTTTTTTATCACCACAGGGAATTCAGGTGAGAAATAGCACATAGGCCAATTATAATAACATTTTTCTGGGTCCATCCCTGAAGTGGTCCCCTTCAGCCAGCACATGATGCTTGTCATTCCAACTATAGGTAGTTTTTACTTGAAAAGCAATTACAATATCATGTATATTATACACAGTTAACAAAGCTTCATTAAATGAGTTCTTGGTTTTCCTCATTCAATGGATGCAGTACTTCTGCTTCTATCTTCTGTTGAAATGCTTGGTTATGTTCCCACAGCCTCTCTAGGTCAGCTTTGTTTCAAAATGACATATCAATTAGAAACAGTTCAATGCTCATGCCAATCTTATTAAATTTGCTATGGTGTAGTTCTTGCCCAACCTGGGTAGTTTTACACAGTCTAAAGTATATACATTTTTATCCAGAAAGTCCTTTAAACAATTCTTAATCATATTCCATCAATCTTCAGTGGGCACAATCCTTTAGGTAGTTCCAAATTGGTAACATTTGAAAACACTGATTTAAATAATCTGAACATTTTTGTACAATATTTCCCCAATAGATTTTAACCATGAACCATCTGGACCTGTTTTCAGTTTAGAATATTTTAATGTATTTTTATTTATTTATAAAACCACCACATAGTTTTTGTTTTTCTTGCCTTAATAGCATTTATTTTACACCACGGTTAAACAAAACTTTTGAATAGGATTTTCAATAGGAAGTTTTGTCATGTTTTTGAATGGCCACTACACTATTCAAAGTAGCTCCATCATTCATAATTAATAAACTGTTAAAAGAATTTTGAATAGGGTCTTGGTGGTTGGTTTTCATTCTTATATTTACTGATTTTCCTTGGTACTGTGTTGATTTCTGCTTTCAAAGCACACAGCCATCTGAAAAAGAAAACACAACCTATTGTGGCTTCTCTTTGGAGTCCTTATAGGATTTTAATTAAGTAGCATGTCTTGTTTACATTTCTTTTAGCCCTTTTTACTGTATATACTGCATGTTCCATAGGAATGCATTCTCCTTTCATAATTTAACTTCCAGTTTTCATTTGCTTGAATATTATATTAGCCATTTAATTTAATTATATATATTATTAATATTTATTTTTTCTTCTGATGCTCTTTTAGCTGTTGCTTTATTATTGAAAAAGGAATCCAGGGTCTCTCACCATCATCCTGGTTTAAATTGACTAATTTATGTTTAATATTTATAACCAAATTTAAAAAAAATGTTAAATTGCAAGTTCTGAGCAGATAATACAATTAAGTCGCTCACACTTCTCACACTTCTAAGCTGCAATTTTATTTTTATATTTAAGCTTTGAATAAGTTCATCAAAGGGGACATAACATTTTTGGCCTGGGGTCTTATAATTGCTGTGTCATAGCAATGGTTTTTTACTGCCATTTTTATTCCTTTATCTTCATTCGGTCTCTCAGCTATCTGAGGCTACATCTACACTACAGGGGGGGGGGGTCGATTTAAGATACGCAAATTCAGCTACGTGAATAGCGTAGCTGAATTCGACGTATCGCAGCCGACTTACCCCGCTGTGAGGACGGCGGCAAAATCGACCTCTGCGGCTTCCCGTCGACGGCACTTACTCCCACCTCCGCTGGTGGAGTAAGAGCGTCGATTCGGGGATCGATTGTCGCGGGTAGTGTAGACCCAGCCTGAGACTTTAGTAAGCTGAGTGTTACATTTAATTTTTCCTTTTTCTGATATGCAGTATTTCTTTTTCAACTTAGTAGGTATTTTCTCCTTTTTTTAATATAATCTGTTGTTTGAGCTGATCAATGCTCCTTGTGTTGCTCTTAATTATTTTTATAATTACAGCTGTACCCAAGTTACATCCCCTTTAGTACATTTAGAAGCAGTCGAGCCATATAGAAATCCTTACTTATTTTTTAGTTATTTTGACTAAATCATCCATAGTCAAATGATCAGGGCCAGCCCTAGACCAAATGGTGCCCCAGGTGAGGCACGTCTTTGGACCCCCACCCCCCTCCATTTGTTACAATTTTGAATAACATTTTTTATTGCATTTGTAGCCCATTTCACAACTCTGATGCACGATTTGCATACATGATTTATTCATGTCATATAAGATGATCAATTTGCATGCTAGGATTTGTAAATCAGTGTTTATTCATGCCACATATAAGCAAATAAAAAAAACCCCATTTCCTATAAGCTTATAGAAACTTTTTAATTTTAAGAATAACTGAAATGTACTAACATCAAGAAATTGAACTGTGCACCCACACTGGGTGGACTGCTATTAAATAGTGTTACAGTAAATCACAGACTTAGAATGTTAACCTTAGTCCTTTCGTTCAAAAGGTCGCTTTTCTTGCTTTTGCCCTCACAAACTGAAACACAGCCAATGGCATTTTCAAGCGATAGAATAGCAAGCAGTGTCAGTATCTTGTCAGCCATCATCAATCAAAGATATGTTTTAATGAACCTGAGCTTCAAAAAGTTGTGCTCACTACTCGCGACTGTGACCAGCAGCATAAGCAAAATCCTCAAAGCTATCCACACATTAGGAAAAATGTCCTTCTGCTCTGCATCATGAATGAATTGGAGAACTTGGAGTGGACAATGCTTCCCGTGTGGCAAAATGTGATGGATGTTATTCAATTTGACATAGAGGTTTTTATCGTTGATGCCCGAACAATCCCCACGTGTCAGCATCCGGTGAAGGTCCATACAATTGTTTAAGAGTCTTTGTCTGTCCACCAGCAGCTTACTAAAGTCATACAAACCCACCCCACTCAGGTCTTTTTGTGGTGCTTCATTTGTCCAAACTTTTTTTCAATGGACACCCAAGCAATGTCAATGAACAAGCAAAAAAAATCCCTCTTGAATTTTTCTTCGAAGCTTCCCATCACTTCATCTCTGACCTCGTATTCAAACTGTCTCTTCTTCCAATAAATACATGTTTCCTTGAAGACAGGTTGAACTCCTAAGTTTTCCACCATTTCTTTGGCAGCAGTGATGGCATCTTCAAATCCGTTGTCTCTGTAAGCCACAACAAAATCAAGGCAGCTTCTTATCGAAGTAGTAGCGATTGCGATGCCCATCAACCTGAATTTGTAATTCCTTCCTTACAAAGTTTACTTGGAACAGGATATCGTGCCAAACCACAACTGAGACCAGAAATTTGAAGTCAGTCATCTGATTTGCCTGGCTTTGTGCCTTGTGTCAGATTCTGGCCTTGGCTTTACTCAACTGCGCCAGTTCCATCAGGGCGTTGTAAACCTCAATCACTTGATACCTCACTTGGGCTTATACTGTCAATGTGTCTCTCTCAGCGAGTATAACTTAGCAGCTTTATAGTCAGATTTGTAACATTGTTTGTGAGGATCTTCCACCAGATAGTTGATGCTGAAAACAGGATGTGTATACTTTGCAGTACTTCGAAGAGACGTACTGAATCTAAAGAAGATGACACTGCATCTGACACAAGGTTGAGGGAATGGCAGCCACAAGGCATGAAGAAAGCTCTTGGAGTGAGCGCAAGGATCCTTGCCTGGATGCCACTGTTTCTTCGCTTCATGTTCATGCTGTTGTTGTATCCTTGGCATGGAAGTCCTGAAGCTTTATTTTATTCTCATTCAAAACGTTCATAAACACTTCTGTTAGTCCTTTTCCAGTAGAGTCATCCATAGACCGGAAACAGATAAAGTCCTCCTTTACTTGGATACAGCCATCCTCGTCATCAACAAATCATACTGTAAATGACATCTTTTCATTGTGACTAATGCCGGGAGTGAAGTTCATTATTACAGCATAGTACTTCGCTTTGCTGAGCCGCATTAATATGTTATCAAGCACCCTCCTTGCCATAAGGTCAATCAATTTGTTTTCAATTGTTTTTCTGCAGTAATGGTCCATAGCTTCTTTATAAACTACTTGACGTAGGTGCTCACACATGGCACCATCGTATTTCCCAAGGAGCTCTACCAAACCAAGGAAATTACTGTTATGTTCAGTGAACAACTTATCCAACGAGCCCTGGAAAGCCAAATTATTCTTTGAAAGGAAGACTGTAATTGAGATCAGACACTAGAGCACATTCTTCCAATGCTGGGTTTCTACATTAATAATGTGCAGGTTTTCTGCATCTATGCATTTATTCAGCTTTTGGAATAGGCGATAAAAAGGCCAGTGACTGTTCATGTTTCTTCGGAGTATCAGCTAAGTTAGGCCAATAATTGTATCTGGAGAGTGCAAGCAATGATTTTGCATTTTGTCAAATATTTTGCAACAAAAACAGAACACTTAGTCAATTGATTTTGAGTAAACTAGCCAACACTGATTCAGTTTCTCACCATTCTTGAGCACTCTTTCATAGTGTGACTTTGAGAAGTGTCACTTCTGCTCATTTACTGGAAACATCATATGCTTGATTTTGCCTGGCCCATTCAAAACTGTATGATCAATATTGGCAGCATTTAGGATCGCCACCATAAAGCAGGATCTGATTTATCGATTTGTGATGTGCAATTTTTCTCACTGCCGTTTCTGTCATCATGAGCGGCTGATTCTTCTTTATTGTTTCTCTCCTTTTCATGTAAACCAGATTTTTCTTTATCATCACTCTCCTTTACGCTGCCAGGAAAACTGGATGATTCCCCATCATTTTCCTCACATTTCCATTCCTTATCTTCAGGTAAATCTGCTAATTCCTTAGGAATGCTAATTCCATCATTTATGCTCAATCCTCAATTTCTTCCGCACTGGGATGATCGCTACTGCCTAAAGCCCAGTCTATGTTGTTCTGTTTCAGATATTTTCCCATCAGATTTGCCCCTTGCTGCAAACTAGATTGCAACTGAACTTTTCACTTCCTATACTGAGCCCCTGAAGGCTTCTTCGTGGGCATCTTTTATTTTCTACAGGGTAAAACAGACAGTATTAGGGAGACCAAAAGTCTATGTTCTGCAGTCTTACAAAGTCATCAAACATGTGTTAAGCATGGCAAAAGAAGTATTTCTTTTATATTGTTGTGTAGATAGGGGTTTGATAGATATCTGTGGCATCTCACTAAATATGTCCTTTATGAGTAGCTACTTATACTCTTCAAGTCTTAAAACACAAGTACACTTTCATAATTACACAATAAAACAAGGTTCACAATATCGCAGCTAGCCACAGAGAGTCCTGTGGCACCTTTAAAACTAACAGATGTATTGGAGCATAAGCTTTCATGGGTGAATACCCACTTCGTCAGACGCATGTAATGGAAATTTCCAGGGGCAGATATAAATATCGCAGCTAGGTACTCACTTCACTTCAGTTTGTTCTTATATCTCACTCACTGACTGGTAACACCTCTCTCCTTATATACCCGTGAGGGCATGACTGATAACATTCTAGGAGGTATGAGGAAAATGTAGTTCTCAGAAAGTCTGGAAGGTTCCACAAGATTCTACAAAGGTCCAGGACATTCTAGGAGGTTAGTGAAAAATGAATCCACATATAGAATACCTGAAACATTTTACTTCAAACATTCTGTTTTCCCTTTTGTCACTAACAACAAAAACAGCACCTCGAGCCCAGCACTCCCCAAGCCAGGCAGCCCAGGTTGTCACCTGGATCACCTGCTCCTAAATCCAGCCCTGTAAACGATATTGTCTCTCTGTCTTCAGCAGTCATTTACAATAAATTATTTACAAACCATTGCTTTGGGAAAAGACCCATTTTCCTTCAAAATGGCTGTCAAGGTTCCTGGGGATAAAAATATAGTGGTGGTAGTTGTCACCACTTGACCCCCTTATATATTTTGTTTGACTAACAGGTCTACTGGGTGTGACTGTACCAAGTTATACTGCCATATCTGGGTTTCATTATTAAACCAAGCTTTTAACACTTTACCATCCTCGTCAACACTTCTACTTCCACTTTTTAATACTTCCACACACCCCAACTATTTAGTTCCCTCCGTGCTCTGCAGTGTGAATTTGTGCAAAAGCTCCTTTTATCTGCACATACTTTTTCCTTAAGTCACTTATCTCCCAAAGTGACACATTTCTCAATGGCTCTGAGCTTATCTCTGTGCTCTTTAGCTACAATTACTGTTCTCTCTCTCTGTCTTATTCTTTAAAGCTTCAGTGGTATTCAACAGACCTGTGCTGTGCTCTGTCAGTAATTTTTTTACATAAATATCCTTCTATTATGTTACTGATTTTTTCTTTAGGGGAGAACAACATTTCCCCCTTTAATTTAAAACTCTTTAAAGGAGTACTTTGTCCATGCTGCTCCCTATCACTTTTCTAGGGAGGATTATAGGGTCCATTTTTAGATTTAATCCAGCTCAGCATTGACTTCTTTACACTTAAACTCTTGTAATACCATTTTCCTTACCACTAGGTAGCATAAGAACCTACAGGACTAGAACCTGAGTCTAGAGGGGATGGGAACTACTGATCCATCTGCGTTGCCACTGAAAGCTTAGATTGGATTGCTGGATGACCAAGTGAAACTAGGCTCAGCAGGAAGTACCACCCAGCAGGGCCTGAGTGGTGGCCCCTCATAGCCCATTGATTGGCTGATACTAATATTTAAACCAGGAAGCCAGCATGAGGAGCTGTCCGAGCAACAATGTAGACTACCTGCCTACTTCTGCTCCAGACCCTGCTTACTGTAGACTCTCGACTCTGGCTTCTGACCCTGGTTTGTCCTTGACTTTGCTATTTGCTTGCTATCTATAACCTGGTCCAGCCTTGACAGTTTGCTTGGATTGCCTTCAACGCACTGCCCATCCAACCCCTCCACAGATGGAAGGGATGAACCTCTCTCCAACCTGCAGCTCCCTGAGGGCCCAGGACCAAGTCGTCCATCTGAAGGCAGAGAACCTTGCACTACAGACCCAAGCAATGCAGTATGCAATTCAAGTGCAGACACTGCATGAGCAGTTAGCCCAGTCGCAGGCCCAGGAGGGGCACCTCGCTGCCGAAGCACAAACCCTACATGAGCAGCCTTACCTGCCTGAACAGACCACCCATCACCTGAACCGGTTCCATTTGGCCACTGCCCAAATGGTTTGACAGGGATTGTCAAAAATTCTGGGGGTTCATGAACCAGTGCAGGCTACTCTTCCTGGTCCACCCCTGAACATACCCCACAGACCAAACTAAGGTGAGGCTAATAGTCAGCTTGTCCTCCAGTGAGGCTCTCAGTTGGGCTTCCCCCCATATTGGAGCAGAACACCCCAGTGCTCTCCAGTGGGGAGCCCTTTCTGAAAGCTTTTGCGACCACCCTAGATAACCCACATTGTGTCCACTTTGCAGAGGTTGCCCTCTGGAAGTTTACCCGGGGCAAGGGTCAGCCATCTCCTACACTGCTCATTTCCTATAGCTTGTGGCTGATATTGAATGGGATGAGGCAGCCTACCTATATCAGTTCAGGTGGGGACTCAGTGGGGAGATAAAAGATGCACTAGACTGTGTTGAAAACCCCACTCATCAAGGAGCACTGGTGTTTCTACTGCACCATTCCAGAAGATCTCCCAAACCTAGAGACAGACTAGTCTTGTAGTACTGTAGTAAGGCAATTGTGCTAGAGAGGGCAGAATAATCCCTTGTAATTTTGTGACAGTGAGGATAGTCTATCCCAACCTCTTAGTTTGGATGTTTTGTTTTGTGATTATAATGTTAATGTTTTAAGTTTATTCTTACTAATAATTTACAGGGGAAGAAGTTTAATGTTTTAGGTATTTTTGTTATACGTATTGCCACCTGGGGGCCAATATGAGACTAACTCTTTGGTGTTAGAAGCCCTTAGGCTGTACTGGGCATGCTCCAGTGGCTGGGTGTGAAGAAATTTTTCAGGATGGAGGCTGCTTGGTTGTCTAGATGAACCTGTAGCAGAATAAACGATCTCCTCTGTCAGTTCTAATCTGGTTTGGGTCGCCATATATTATAGATGTCTATTCTTTAAAGGTTTTGCTTTCAGAGAGTGAATAGATTTTAAGGCCAGGGGACCACTGACCATCTAGTCTGACCTCTGTATCACACAGGCCATAGGACTTCCCTGAATGAATTGCTTTTTCAAGTCCAAAAGTTGTGATTCATCTGGAGCATTTTTTTTAACCACAGGTATCAGAGTTGGTGCAGGGTGTCTTGAGGCAAGTGTAACAGACAGTAAACAAAGATTTTTTTTTGTTTTTTTAATGCAATTGAGATGAGAAAATGTGCTCTTTTCACTGCTGTCCCAGCCGAGACCAATTGCAGATCAACTGATACCTGCAGCAAAGAGTGGCATGTGTTGGGAGGAAAGCCATCTTTGGGCCTGACAGAAGGATTTTAAGAATTGGCTCTGATAACGTTTAACAGCATAAGCCGAACTGAGTATATGGGAGAAGTTGCAGAGTAATCATGTTTGTGAGGAAAAAAAAAAGATAAAGTAACAAAAAAGCAAGAAAAGTCCGGTCTGAAGTAACACTAAACCTGTACTGACAGGGGAGGCAGGTTAACCTGGAAATGGGAGACTAATACATATGTATAATATAACAAAAAGTTATAAATGTTTGTGTAATAAAGGGAGGTTGAAGCTGTATAGTCCATTGTTGGCGGTGACTGATGAGATCATCCCAGTGAGCGTCCTGCTTGTGAGTAATTGATCACTACTTGCTGAGTGTTTTGCCTAAATAAAGATTTGTTAGATCCACCTGCTGAGTAAGTGAATCTCAATCCAACAACATGAATTGTTAAACTGAAAGTTTCTTAGTATGTATATAAAGTTAAGGATTATGACCTAGAAAAATCTCCCCTCTCTCTGGCCCAATGACTGTTCTACTATTTATAAATAAACCCCCTTTATGTTGAAATTGATGAAGGACCTATGTGTGATGCTCTACATATGGACCCTGCAAACCTCAGTCTGCCAGACTTGTCAAACACTTTAACAGGACACTAAAGAACATGATATGGAAAGTGGTGAGTCGGGATGGGAAAGATTGGGATAACCCACTACTTTACCTGATGTTTGCTGTAAGGGAGGTTCCCCTTTTGAGCTGCTATACGGTTGCACTCCTGTCAGTAGCATAGCTAGCGGGGTTCAGTGGAAGCGGCCGCTTCCCCTGACCACATTCCCCAAAAGTGGCGCCTGCGGAACGGGGCCACGGGTTGGCCTGCTGGCTCCCGCCTCCCGGCGCTCCGGGCGGCCGGTGGAACGGGGCCGCAGGCTCCCGGCGCTCCGGCCGGGACTCCAGCTCTGAGAGTGTGGCCAGGGGTCTCGGTGCCCCGGACAGCGCTCCGGATGGGGAAGCGGGGTGGCCCTGCGCATGCGCCGCTCCGTCTTTTGGCGGCATTTCGGCGCATGCGCAGGGCCACCGAAATGCCACCAAAGGACCGGCGCCTTTTTTCTCCGCCGCTTCTCCTCGGCTGCAACCCTGGCTACGCCACTGATTCCTGTGGCATACAGGACATTCCCAAGGAGGACTGGAAGGAATAGCCTAGCCAGGGGAAGAACGTTATTGAGCATGTGATGCAGATGCAGTACAGAATAGCTCAAGTTACCCCCATAGTGCGGGAACACATGGAAAGGGCACAGAAGGCCAACAAACCTATTACAATCGCCAAGCGAAAGTTTGTAAATTTCAGTCGGGGTAATCCAGGAATGGTGTTGGTGCCCACAACTGATCTACCATGTCAACCTGCTGAAGCCCTGGCAAGACCAAGAATCATATGTGGTCACCTTAGAAACACCACCCCAAGAAAGTAAATTGCAAGGACAGGTGAGAATATCCCCCGAATTGACCCCGGAACAACAGGCAGAGGTCATCAAAATGATTGAAAGAAACCATGATGTGTTCTCAGAGAAGCCAGGGAGAATCACAGAAGCTCACCATCACATCATCACCAATCCCAGAGTAAAAGTGAAGGTTAAACCCTACCAGATCCCAGAGACAAAGAGAGAAGAGATGAGTACTGAAGTTAAGAGGATGCTGTAGGTGGGAGTCAATGAGGAGTCAGGCTGCTGAGAGACAAGCTGCTGCAGGGAGAAAGCCTGCTCCAGGGTGGAGGGCTGCTCTCCTCCCTACAGGGGAAGCTACATAACAGACTGCCTGTTTAAGGGCAGGGCTAGCACCCCAGGGCCAATAACAAGGTCACCCACCCTCAGAGTGAGAGTAGGGAAAGGTATTCTCCTTTGTTTTCAGTTGACAGTTGGAATTAGTTTCTCCCCCCGCCCCTTTTGTTTGGCAGAGGGGCACTCCTTTGGCCTGCCCCAGGCTTGTCTGGAGCATACTCGGAAATAAACCTCCAAATGGGAGAAAGAACACTGTCCAGAGTGGGGACTGACTTACTCTAGGCCCCATCCCCAGAGGGGAAAGCTCTGAGCCTGCCAAGACAGAGGAGGTGCTTTGCCACAGTATGTAATTAGCTTTCTATTGTTATCTGTGATGACCTTTTAGATACAAAAAGTTATGACATTAGAGAGTTGGGGTACACTCAACTGATCAGGCCAGCTGAGACTCACTACCAGATACTAGTGAGTCCCTTGCCCTATTGCGTAGAGTTGCAGTAGTACAATAAAAAAAAAAGAGCACAGAGTAACTTAAACGGAATAAATGATGAAAAATAAATTAGATATTTCTCCTTTCAGTGTTAGTTGTCCAGGAAGTCATTAGTAACACAGGTAAGACATTTTTTAATGTATGATTTTAGTCTTCACAGCATCTTTTCAAACATAGAAATGCTTTCAGGTTTCTGGGCATTTCACATTTCTTTTTGAACAATAGTTATGGGAAATGAGTCTTAGGAATGATTGATGCATTGCATTCCTGAGAAATCTCTAATGGAACTAATGGCAGTCCATGCAAGCAATGGTACAGGAGTTAAATCTTTTTCATTTATATTCTTTTCCCTTTGTAGAATGTGTCAGGGAATTATTGATTAGCTCTACAAGCAAATACTTCTCTTGTGAGTTCACAGATTAGCTCTTTGGAAGAATGAAATGAGAATGTTGTTTCAAGTGCCATAGGGCTGGGATTTTTTTTTTTCTGATTGCCTGCTTCCGGTTGTTCTTTCTGGAATATGAGCCTGGTGTGAATAATCATTAAAAAAACACTATTAATCTGTAAAAAGCAACAGAGGGTCCTGTGGCACCTTTAAGACTAACAGAAGTATTGGGAGCATAAGCTTTCGTGGGTAAGAACCTCACTTCTTCAGATGTAAGTCTTGTAGCTTTTTACAGATTCAGACTAACACGGCTACCCCTCTGATACTTAATCTGTAAAGTTATTTGAGAAATATCATAAAATTCAATAAAAATATTACTCAACTATGTCTGGTTTGCACTAAGGCATATACAAAAAATAATGATTGCTCTTTTCAGAGTTTGATTCAACTACATGAACAGAGAGGTTAATTCAAACAATGCAATCAAGATCAACAGCCAAGGATCTTGCTCCAATTAGCATCTAGACCCTAACTCTCCTATATGCGTTATGTTATATCCCATGAAAGCTTATGCCCAAATAAATTTGTTAGTCTCTAAGGTGCCACAAGGACTCCTTGTTGGTTTTACTGATACAGACTAACATGGCTACCCTTCTGAAACCTGTCTCCTATATGTGTAACAAATAAGCATACCCATCAGGACATTTAGCAATAACACAAAACACTCAACTAGTAAAATACTAGATGCCCTGAGGACATTAAACTGTTACCTGAGAGCTTGCTTTTACAAGTTAACCCAGTGATAGATTTCATGTGTGTGGAATTTATTTTTGTTAGAAAAGACTGGTCTCTTGAGTTTTGCTGCTACATATCAACTATGCTTTAATTGAATTCACACAGCAATATCACTGATAAGGATTCTGTAGTCCCACAGGCAATTCCTGTAGAGAGGGCATCCAAAACACTTTTGTGCACCTATTAGTTAAATGCATCCTTTTTTGGGGTGTCTCACATCACCCCAATCTTCTGTTGCTGTCATGCTGATTGACACAGTGAAAAGTAAACTTTCCCCAGTCCTGCAACCCACTTCATGGAAAACAGCTCCAGGGCTGTGGCCTGTCTGCCCTTCATGCAGCATCAGCAGGCTGGGAAGCACTGCCGGTCAGCCTCACTGTCATTAGTTGGATTGGCCTTTTCAATTAAGTGACATACCAGAATACATCCAAGCACCAGGATCAAGTCCACAGCAACTTTGTTAGATTAATTAGTGTAATAGAAAGAGAGCCTGAGACATGAGGCCTTGTATTAGAGGCCCATCCTGAGACCTGAACTAAACTAGTGGTCAAGCCCTGCTAATATAAAGCAAAGTTGGCAGAAGACAGGCTGTGAGCAGGAGTCAGGCTCTGCCTGCATGCAGGCTCACAGAATCTGGCAAGCACAGGGCTGTGTGCAAAAACACACATTCCTGAGGAGTGCTAGGCACAAGACACTCATGCAAGCAGATTCCAGAAGGGTGATACCAGAACACCCTGATACCATGTATGATATGAACACATTTCCCAAATCTGATACAAGGACACATTGATCCCCTCCTAAAGATAAGGTCAGAATGTCAGGGTGATGGCTAGAGATGTTTTGATTGAACCAACATGTACAAGGTAAAGGATGGCAACCACCATGCCGGAGGAGCAATATATAATTTGTATTGGGGTATACACTGAGATGGTCCATTGTAATGGGCATACATGTGTTAGTGGTCCTGTAGAATCTATGGATTACTAGGACTGTGCTTTGTTAACAATAAATCTGGCCAGTGCCTTCACTACTGAACCAAGTCTTTTGGTCTTATTGGGCAGTTTGATCGAGGTCTGCTGTGTCGGCTATCTGCGCAGAGCTGGGACAGCATACTGAAAGAACACACACGCAGCAAACATCTGACTACAACTAGAACGAGGGTAACGGCAAAACAGTGTTTTCTAATGTGCATTTGAATTCTGAACACCTGTTTACTTTGACTGTATTTATACTTCTTGTAAGTGGCTACTTCTGAACATTTGCATGTACGGAGGTCTGTCTGCAGTGATATTTGAGGAGCCATTTGTTTTTCATACAGATTATGTATTTCTTTGTGAACAAAGGTATTTGAGAACTATCCACAGTGACTCCAAGATCTCTTGCTTGGTAACGGCTAATTTAGATGAATGTAGTCATGTTTCTAATAGTCATATGTATAGCTGGAATTATGTTTTCCAATATGCATTACTTTGCATTTATCAACATTGAATTTCATCTGCCATTTTGTTGCCCAGTCACCCAGTTTTGTGAGATCCCTTTGTAACTCTTCGCAGTCTGCTTTGGACTTAACTATCTTAAGTAGTTTTGTATCATCTGCAAATTTTGTCACCTCCCTGTTTACCCCTTTTTCCAGATCATTTATGAATATGTTGAACAACACTGGTCCCAGTACAGACCCCTGGGGGACACCACTATTTACTTGTCTCCATTCTGAAAACTGACCATATATTCCTACTCTTTGTTTCCTGTCTTTTAACCAGTTACTGATCCATGAGAGGACCTGCCCTCTTATCCCATGACAGCTTACTTTGCTTAAGAGTCTTTGGTGAGGGACCTTGTCAAAGGCTTTCTGAAAATCTAAGTACACTATATCCACTGTATCACCCTTGTCCACATGCTTGTTGACCCCCTCAAAAAATTCTAATAGATTGGTGAGGCATGATTTGCCTTTACAAAACCCACATTGACTCTTCACCAACAAATCATGTTCATCTATGTGTGTAATAATTCTGTTCTCTGCTATAGTTTCAACCATTTTGCCCGATACTGAAGTGAGGCTTACTGGCCTGTAATTGTCAGGATCGCCTCTGGAGCCTTTTTAAAAGAATTGGCGTCATATTATCTATTCTCCGGTCATTTGGTACAGAAGCTGATTTAAATGATAGGTTACATACCACAGTTAGTAGTTCTGCAATTTCACATTTGAATTCCTTTAGAACTCTTGGGTGAATACCATCTGGTCATGGTGACTTATTACTGTTTAATTTATGAATTTGTTCCAAAACGTCTTCTAATGACACCTCCATCTGGGACAGTTCCTCAGATTTGTCACCTAAAAAGAATGGCTCAGGTTTGGGAATCTCCCTCACATCCTCAACCATGAAGACCGATCCAAAGAATTAATTTAATTTCTCTGCAATGGCCTTATCTTCCTTGAGTGCTCCTTTAGTATCTCGGTCGTCCAGTGGTCCCATTGGTTGTTTAGCAGACTTCCTGCTTCTGATGTACTTTAAAAAAAAATTGCTGTTATTTTTTGTCTTTGGCTAGCTGTTCTTCAAATTATTTTTTTGCCAGAGTTTATGCTCCTTTCTATTTTCGTCACTATGGTTTAACTTCCACTTTTTAAAGGATGCCTTTTTGCCTCTCTCTGCTTCTTTTACTTTGCTGTTTAGCCACAATGCCACTTTTTGGCCTTCTTACTATATTTTTTTTAATTTGGGGTATACATTTAAATTGAGCCTCTGTCATGGTGTCTTAAAAGTTTCCATGCGGCTTGCAGGGATTTCACTTTTGGCTCTGTACCCTTTAATTTCTGTTTAACTAACTTCCTCATTTTTGTGTACTTCCCCTTTCTGAAATGTAATGCTACCATGTTGAGCTGTTGTGGTGTTTTCCACCCACAGGGATGTTACATTTTATTATGTTATCGTCACTATTACCAAGCGTTTCAGCTACATTCACCTCTTGGACCAGATCCTGTGCTCCATTTAGGACTAAACCAAGAATTACCTCTCCTCTTGTGGATTCCAGGACTAGCTGTTCAAAGAAGCAGATAAGAGCTTTGCCAGTCTCTCACGGAAGTCCCAAAACTGGGAACTTTGTCCTGCAGAGAATTAGCTCATCTAGGAGCCAAAGTTGTGCAGCTTACATTGTTGATAGCTTTCCCATCCGACCTATTGTCTTTCATTTGGTAATGAAAGGTTACTCCCTCCTCTGATAAGCCCATGATACCATAGACTACTCATGCCTCCTGATACTGGGGAGGCACAATCTAAAGGGGAGGACACATGACTGCCCCACGTGTCTCTTCTGACCAGTGACCCCCCCCCCCAATCTCAGGGCCACTGTGCCCTCCCCACCCCATGGTACATGGAAGGGTGTGCACTGTCCTTCTCCCACTGCACTCCCCCCCCCCAGCACATTCGGCCACTCTCCCTGGCAGCCGGGCCCGGACAGGGAGAGGGAGGGAGCCGCTTCTCATGCCGGTTGAAGCTGGCCGCTCCGGGTCGCTGCAGCAGATGCCTGACAGAGAGCCCAGCTGGGGAGGTGGTGACAGCAGCCCGCTCCCCATCTGGGCCTGGCTGCTGGGTACAGGGGGCGAGCGAGACGGAAATGTGCTGGGGAGGGGGTAGGGGGGAACTCCCCAGCCAGGCTCTCACAGGCAGCAGCTGTGCTGCACAAAGCAGCGACCTGAAGCGGCCAGCATAAGAAGTGGCTGGTCCCGCCCCCTCTGCTCCCTACCCAGGCCCAGCTGCCAGGGACAGGGGCTGAGCACACCCGGGGACAGGCACAGCGGGAGAAAGACAGAGTCCCTCTCTCTCCCCGCCCCCCGACAGGCCAAGCAGAAATCGGGGGGGGGGGCACTTGACCCCACATACCCCCTACGCACAGCCTATGCATGATACCAACCTCCATTGCTCACATCTTGCATTTTCAAAAAAGCACCTTCATATTTTCTCCCATGCTGAACCTTGCACTTGGGAGGTGTTTCCCATAAACATCTACAAAACAAATGCATTATTCTTCAAATCCCTCCTTAAAAAACTTTCCTTTGCTGTAATGCCTACAAAAAACTTCTGTTCTGCTGAGAGCCCTGGCCATCACGCTGACCAGTACTGTCTTGTTTCCTTATACTCCTTTGCCTGTCTCTCTCTATCTGTATCCATCTGTTGTCTTGTGTCTCAGATTGTAAGCTTTCTGTGGCAGGGACTGTCTCTTGGTTCTCTTTGTACAGTGCCTAGCACAATGGGATCCTGATCCATGACTGAGGCTCCTAGGCAATATAATATTAATATGAATGATACACAGACTAATCAGTGGAACAGTATCCACCAAGATAAGATTATATAATAAGGGAGAAGAGATTCCTTAACAGATCTGGGTAAATGGGGAACCAGGCGAAGGATGACATGGACTGCAATTTTCCATTCCACTTAAGGCATATTCAGTGATATCTTGAATTGCTGTCTGATGCTTAGGCACCATGTTAATAGATGCCTTAGATTAGCTATATAACATTGCTTATGAAAACCTCTATCCAGTAACTTGTTGGCATAGAGTAGAGATATACTCCCCTAATACACATAATTCTGATTCTCATGATAGAAGTTATTTCTAAGTACAGATGTTTAGAAAACAAAATTTCCATCCTGTGTCAAATTGCAATTTTCAACATTTGTTGTTTTTTCCCTGGGACAAAGCTGAAGCATCAAATTTTCACTGAATGAAAAATTCCCCCCAAAATTGATTTGGAAATATTAAAATGTTGACACGTGTTCAAAATGAAAAGTTTCATTTCAGAATATCAACCTTTTTGACATTTCAAAAAGACTGCTTCAGAACCTTTTGTTTTCAAATTTTCCCATTGCAGAATCATAAAATGTCATCAAAATGGACATTCTCCTACAAAATGTTTCAGTTTTAACAAAAACCCACAGTTAACTGGGAAAAAAATTCAGTCAGAAATGGTGACCAGCAGCACTATTTACAAGTAATGTCAATAGGGTTTAAAGTACGGTGCATTTGGACATCCAATTATCTCTGTGTCATTGAACAGGACACAACATGGAATGACGATGGATTTATAAGCTGCAGGCTGCTACCCTATTAGTGCCCCTCTCCTATGTCAAATTTTATCTGCCCAACTTCCCATACCAGGCATTTGGGTTGGCACAGGTGAGAATTTATCATATAGCCCATAACCCAGAGCAGACTCTCCACTACCTACCCCAAGGATTCAGCTTGCTTTGCTGAATCTTCTCACCCTCTCCACTGCTAAGAGAATAGAAGATACCAAAGAAGGACCTCAGTCTGCAAAAACTTCAGGTCTTCCTTTTTTCCATAGACCTGGGGGGCGACCAGCAAAATCCCATATCTTATTTTCTGGATGGTGGTCTTTTATTTGCACTGGACACTAGCCACTGGGGGTACCAGCAAATAGTCTAGTCTCACACACACACACACACACTGCCTGGTATCTATGCCTACTTAATGTAATGTTTGCCTAATCCAATCCTTTATGTTCTTAAACCAAAGGCCCACCCCCACATCTGATAAGTGCACTCCATCATCCCAGAAAATGTTGACTAACACTATTTACAAGTAATTTCAGTAAGGTTTAAAGGAGAGTGCATTTGTACATCCAGCTATCTCTTTATCAGTAGTATATTGATTTCCATCATCCAAATATCTTGAGTGCTACGACCATCATTTATCACCTGTAGACTGCTGTTATAGCTTAGTTTATATTCCTATTGTTATTGTGAACTTTTGCTCTGATCTCCTTTCAATCCAACCTGAGTAAGAAGATTGACACATGCCATGCACTAAGTATGGGTCAGTGATGATGTACCATAATGTTCAACATGTTGTTTATATTATATTTTTAGTTTATATTATTTTAGGTATGAAATATGTGGGAGGTAAAATATATAGTGGAAATGAGATAGTGTGAAACCTAAGGACTCTCTGAGGCCCATTGGATTGATAGGAGCCACCCAGAATGTTTGCTCTAAAATTGGCAGTGGGAGGAGGGCTGTTGGAGGAGGGAGTGTGGAGACTTGTCAGCTGAAGGTGGTTTTGGCTAGGTTCGCTGAAAATGCCAAGAAAGGTCTCTCCAGACTCCAGAGTCAGGACCATCAGGGATGATTGAGGTCCAGGCCGTCAAGAGGGGGCCAGTGAGGCCAGAATGGGTAAGCATTGGATGCCAGAGCTTATGAAAAGGAAGTCTGAACTGGAGTATGAAATATGATGTTTTCTGGAGTTTGATGACCAGTATTAGTTCATAAATAGGATTCAACTGTAAATAAATTACACGGTCATTAATTCAGTCTGGGGTGGAGCTCTAGTGAATGGGGATTTCTGCCGCAGCCTTTGAAGAATACCTACCACACCTATCAGGACACCTACCATACCTATGGTGACATGGTTCTTGTAACAAGGGAGCAGAGGGATAGGTGCCCCAGGATAAAAATTTTAATGAATCTGTAAACTCATGGGTTGTACCATTTGACTGGAGAATTGCTAACATAGTTCCTATTTTTAAGAAAGGGAAAAAAAAGTGATCCGGGTAACTACAGGCCTGTTAGTTTGACATCTGTAGTATGCAAGGTCTTGGAAAAAAATTTGAAGGAGAAAGTAGTTAAGGACACTGAGGTCAATGGTAATTGGGACAAAATACAACACAGTTTTAGAAAAGGTAGATAGTGCCAAACGAACCTGATCTCCTTCTTTGAGAAGGTAACAGATTTTTTTAGACAAAGGAAATGCAGTGGATCTAATTTACCTCAATTTCAGTAAGGCATTTGATACAGTTCCACATGGGGAATTAGCTAAATTGAAAAAGATGGGAATCAATATGAAAATTAAAAGGTGGATAAGGAACTGGTTAAAGGGGAGACTACAACGAGTCAGACTGAAAGGTGAACTGTCAGGCTGGAGGAAGGTTACTAGTGGAGTTCCTCCGAGATCAGTTTTGGGACCAATCTTATTTAATCTTTTTATTACTGACCTTGGCACAAAAAGTGGGAATGTGCTAATAAAGTTTGCGGATGATACAAAGCTGGGAGGCATTGTCAATACAGAGAAGGACCAGGATATCATACAGGAAGATCTGGATGACCTTGTAAACTGGAGTAATAGTAAGAGGATGAAATTTAATAGTGAAAGGTGCAAGTTCATGCATTTAGGGATTAATAACAAGAATTTTTGTTATAAGCTGGGGATGCATCAGTTGGAGGTAACAGAGGAGGAGAAGGACCTCAGAGTATTGGTTGATCAGAGGATGATTATGAGCTGCCAATGTGATATGGCCGTGAAAAAAACTAATGCGGTCTTGGAATGTTTTCTGCCATTGAATAGCAGCCAGATATACCAAGATATTTTAGGGGTTACTCTAAGTTATATAGCTTCCAGGAGGTAAGCAGGGTAAAAACATTTATTATAGGAATAGAAAGGGTGTAGACATGGATCTGATCACAGTAGTCTCATATATCAGGTTTATTCATACTAGGAATATCACGTGATTATTTATGAGTAATAGCAGAAAGCCCCCCTTCAAAAGAAGAGGATCATTGCTGAAAGTATATGGCCATATAAAGTAGGGCTGGCCGGAAACCAACAATTCTGTTTTGTGAAAAAATTCAAGATTTTGTAATTTGCTTTCATTCTGATGCAGAATGAAAACTAGACCTTTCAAATCTTGTTAGTTGACATATTTTGACCATCTCTAATAAAAAGACTACTAGGTACAAAGTCTCACCTCAGTTTCTAGTTCCCTGCAGACTCTTCTCTTCCAGAGCTAAAAAATTACTGGATTTGGACAGTGCACTAGAGAAACATGACTTAAAGCATCAGAACCCTACTGGCAGACTGCCAGGATTCATTAAGAGATCTGAAGATTGAATAGCAACTCTAGTTAGAAGATAAAGAAAAGAGCTACTTAATAGCATTCATGGAATCTTGCTGCCATGTCTTCATTGCTATTTTTAGCTGTACTGGCTCGGTTAAAACTAGTGTGGGTTTGCCCACCTGAGCTGCCAACACACACCTGATTGCCGTGTAGACTTACCCTTAGAAGTTAGATATGGAGAAAAAATTGTTTACCATCTAGTTCAGCTCCCTGCCAAGCAATGCTATGTCCAATTAAGTGTTAAATGACTCAAGTGATGGGTCTCTGACCACATCCATTGCCAGAATGATTCACAGTCTGATAGTCCTATTAAATAAATTATCCCAAACTTCAAATAGTTTTCTACATTTTCCATCTCTAGATTTTGATATAATAAAGGGTAGATATTGCACTGCCATGATTTTACAACGAAAAACAAAATTATATTTAATATATCCACTAAACAAAACTTCAGTTGAAAATGCTTTTCCAATTGTTGTAGAGGTGGTTTGAGTGAAGGCAGTAATTTTGAACAAGTACCAATTCTGACTGCTAATTCTGGTTATGCTCAGAAAATAATTTAAAAAGTATTTCACTTATATAAATAAATGGAAGTAACAAAGGTATAACCCTCAATTTGTTCTTTGCCAAGTTTGATAGATGTGCCTCACAATTTCCTCTTATAATGAATTAATTCACAGTTTATGGCACATAAATGTCACCAACTGTGAGTGGATTTTTTTCCCCTGGTTTTCTTTGCATAATACAAGTATTGCATAATCATGCCATTTGTAACTTATGACAGTAGAATTTAGAATGCATTGTTTCAACACATCACTGGATAAAAGATGTTTGAAATATTAATCCATCTAACTAATATATGCCATAGATTGGCTATCTTGTGTAATATTTATATATAAACTAGGAATTATGAATACTAGTTGCTGTACAAAAAGGAAATCATGTAGTATATTTTATTTCTCAAACAATATATATATATATAGTAGTGTGTCAATATCCTGGTTTTGTGGTGAATTATGAAAAGATACTGTTCCAAAATATGATCAGTCACACTGAAAAGATCTAAATAGCAGTGAGTCTCACATTTTCCAGAGCGCCATAGGTTCTAATAAACATTCACTTCCAATGAAAATTTTACAAAGCAAAGTGCAGACTTTACAGGTTTTGATTAAATTTCTTCAACTGAGGGGATACTAAGTCAGTAATGATAATAATTTTATTTATTAAATCTGTCAAGCTGTCTGGAATGGCTCACAAACATGAGTGCCAACCTCAGGACAGACTGTTACAAACCAGGGCACAAACCCCAAACTAGTTGTGAGTATCAAATGTGAACTCCTCAAGCCTTAATGTGGAGTCCCAGACAGTCCCCTTGGGCACTCCAGTCTATCTTGCCACCCAAGCAAATTTGCTTTTGTGATAGATGGACCTTGCACCAAAACTCACAATAATATTCAGGTTACTCCCAGTCCCAGAGGTCAATTGTACCTCAGATGTCACACCAAACACAATGCTCATAGCCAATCCTGTAATAAACTATTTAAACATGTATTAACTAGGAAAAACAAATAAGAGTATTATTCACAATATTAAAGCAGGAAAACATATATACACAAATCAGTTACAATCTTAGGTTTCAAAAATTAATACAAGTTGCTGTAATATTCAAGATCTCTCTGTCCTTTACAGCTAACCCAGGCTAAACAGCTGGGGATCCCTTGCTTATGCTTAGAAGTCTTGCCCTCTCCCTGAAGTCCAAACAGCAGAGGGAAATTTTTTTTTTCTTGACTGGGCTTTTTATTCCCTTCCCCCAGTGCTCAAGCTGATAAGATGAGTGTTTGTGTGTATTTCCCCTTCGTGGGTGTGAGGGGAGCAATCAACAAAGTCTTTTGTCCCCTGATGTTCCACAGTGGCTTGTCTGGTGTCTGTAGGCCTTCTTTTGTTGGAGAGGCAATGAGGCCTCTTGTGGTAAACTCATATTTCACATTTAGTAATGCTTCTCTCCTGACTGTGGGGGTTCACAGTTTTAGAGAACTGCTAGTTACAGCAAACACTTAAATATTACTTATAACATGGGGTACAGACATTATCATTAAGATTAGTAAGTGCAGCATCCTACAAGCATTTCATAAAGTCTAAACACTAAACACATTCTTAAAACTCTAATCTCTATTTTAACAATGCTAACACAGAGACGAGCCAGAATGGTTTCCAGCTATGCATTTGTCAGTGTTCAGTGAGGCTTGGGGACCTTGGCATGAGCTGGTACCTGGTCTGCCAGCATCACAGAATCCCCTTGCTGAGGTATTCAGGACCCTGCCAAGCCCATTAAAATTCAACAAATAAACAATAATGAAAACATCATAAATTATACCATATAACAAACAAACAAGGGGCCAGAAATTCATACAGAAGAGCATCATGGACAAGGAAGTGCAGGAAAGGCAGAGGAAGATCTATGAGTAGACAGCCATTAAAATACAAAACCCTTCTGAAAGATCTGTGCTTTTAAACTTTGTTTAAAAATGGGGCAGGATGGACTGAAGGGGTTTCTGTAGTAGTGAGTTCAAACCGTAGCATCACCATGGCAAAGGCTTGCTTGCCTCCTGACCTGAGGAAAGATGGCAGAATCCCCAAACAGTGCGTAGCCCCAGAACACACCTATATAAATACAGATATATATATTTAGCTATATCTCTATCTATTTGGATGTTCAGGTTCCACTTAACCTGAATTTCAGAGTGACCCAGCAGCAGGCACATTGCTGCCAATGCCTGTTAACTGAACTGTCAGACATATTGCCCGCAACCTAACTATACCAAACTTGTAGGCAGGCATTTCATTGACATAAATAAATGGTTTGGAAGTACCAGAAACGTTCAGTAGCACAAAGGGCAAACCTCTTGTATTGCATGGAACAACCTAGTTTTAGAGCAGTAAAGTGGTTAGTTTTACAGTGTAGCTGCACATCTGTATTTTAATAGGTTGCCTAGTTATCTATTAATTATTGTTTGAATGCCTCATTGTTTAGAGTAAAGTGGGAAGCCAGATTGCTATTAAAGCATAGTCAGTCTGGCTAGTGTTTTAGCCAATATTTTACATATCCTTAACCTTGTATGCCCTCTTGCAAACATAGAATGTGTGATTAATGAGTTTATACCAGGAAGATATATGTCCTATACAATTCATAAACATATTCCTGGAGGAGACCACTGAAGAGTGATATTCTCAGCAGCCTATCCCAATACATGCAATTCTTTCCAGCAGTCACAGACAGCAGATCCACAACATAGCCAAGAATACTTACAGTGCCAGGGTCAGCGTGCAAGAGGAGGTAGAAAAGTCCACACAAGTCTTGAGGCCTGGCCCCTATTTTCATTGCCCAAGCCTAAATTTCAAGCTCAATTCATTCTGAGGAGAAAGAATATCTGGCAATATAAATATTTCAAATTAATGGAGTTTTTCTTGCTATTGTAATTTAAATAGAAAATGTCCAAACTGTCTTTTAATTTTTTAGAGAGACAAGCTGGGTGAAGTGATATATTTTATTGAACCAATTTATATTGGTGAGGGAGCCAAGTTTTCAAGTTTACACAGAGCTCTTCTTCAGGCATTCAGTTTGTTAGTGTTCTGTGACTCTCTTTCTCCTTTCTTCCTGCCTGCTTTCTTCACCATGCCCTGAGGCCTACTCCTTTCTAATTGTTTTCTACTATCAGGGGTTCTTAGGCTGGAAGTTGCAGATAGGTGAAAGGTCATGATGATCACCAGGCCCTTCCCACAGTGCTAAATGGGAAGTGTGTCACAGCTAGATGGAAAGACTCCCCGTTGCCCAGGATCCTTAAATCAGGTGCAAAATAACATAGGTTAGATTATTCATCATCCTCTCAGTGTGTATGTTATGCCAACACACAGTGCCTTGTGAGCTTTAAGCTGCCTTAATACATCAGTCTCTGACCTATACGTTGTGCATATTAGCCACACCTTAGAATCTAGCCCATGGTATATAGGAAACTTCTTTAGCATTTTAAAAATCTCTTAGGACATGTAGTGCTCACTAAAAGTTCAGCAGAGGGCACTGGAAACACTTTCCCAACAACATGAGGTCAGGGCTAGACATGATGTAATTTAGGAAGTGATATTGCCATTTCATAATTTTCCTTTTACTGATGCCTATCAACCAGTAAGTACTCCCCATCTATTGCATCTAAAACTAATCATTCTTGGTTTTACAGCTTGGAGTCTCAGTAGTGCTAGGGCATTTCTAGAGGCAAACAAAGCCATTTAATATAATACATATTTAAGACCATTTTGGGCCAGTTTCACTTCCATTGATTTTGAGGTAAAATTTGGCTCTTCCAAAAACAAACAAACAAACAAACAAACAAACAAAAGATGTGTACAAGTAAAAAATATTTGTGGATGTCAGCATTTGAGGCCAGTTGACCTTAATCTGGTTTCTTGCTTCTTGAAAAATACTGGGAGAAGATTTGGTCAAAGGAAAGGTTCCTGTATCCATTCATCCCCACAAAATGGTCAACCTGCCCACCACGCCCATAGCCACGCCTAGTGCTTTAAATTATTATTACTTGCTATGATCCCCCAAGACCAGAATGGATTAAAAAGTTAATTCTACATTTTGGAGCCTGGTAACTGTATCTGACATCTAGGTTGTTCCAGATAAATCACGACTGGTAAATCCAAACAGTATCAGACAATAGAATAACTCAGGGAACACCACAATGCATATGCTAGAATAGGTCACATCTCTCTATCTCTCTACCTGTTGATTTATTCTGATACCCAGCACTGTAGTATCTGAGCCCATCTAAAATAATAATCCACAAACATCTGTCCAAGAGGAACCCTATTCTTCACAAAGCACATCCAACCTTTCCTAACAATGTCTTGATTATTGAACAGAGAAATCTTAATAGCAGTCACCTGTCTACAACCTGGATAAAAGTAATAAAACTGGGATAGCATAAGTTTGGTAGGGGATCTGCTGAGACTGACCAGGTTTATTTCATTGTTTATTTGAGCTCGTCATCTATCTGTATCCACCTGTTGTCTCTTTTCTTATAGTAGAATTGTAAGGTCTTCAGGGCATGGACTGTCTTGTTGTTGAGTTTGTGCAGCACCTAGTACAATGGGGCTTTGGTCCGTGACACTCTCCTGCAATACCAATAAAAAGAACAATAATTCTAAGTTAGATGTTAAAAAATGATAGAATCATAGAAGATTATGTTTGGAAGAGACCTCAGGAAATCATTTAGTCCAACCCCCTGCTCAAAGCAGGACCAACACCAACTAAATCATCCCAGCCAGGGCTTTGGCAAGCCGGGTCTTAAAAACCGCTAAGGATGGTGTCAAGGCTGGATCCCCACTTTGAACTTTAGGGTACAAATGTAGGGGCCTGCATGAAAACTTCTAAGCTTAACTACCAGCTTAGCTCTGGTTCGGCTGCCACCATTTCAATAGATTCCCTCCCTGGGAAGCCTTGAAAAACCTTCACCAAATCCCTGGTGAAAACAAATCCAAACCCCTTGGATCTTAAAACAAGGGGAAATTAACCATTCCCCTCCTTCCTCCCACCAACTCCTGGTGGATCAGTTCCAACCCCCCTGGGATCTACAACAGGGAGAAATTAACCATCCCCCCTCCTTCCTCCCACCAACTCCTGGTAAATCAAGATCCAAAACCCTTGGATCTTAAAACAAGGAAAAATCAATCAGGTTCTTAAAAAGAAGGTTTTTAATTAAAGAAAAAGGTAAAAATCATCTCTGTAAAATCAGTATGGAAATTAACCTTACAGGGTAATCAAACTTAAAGAGCTCAGAGGACTCCCCTCTAGTCTCAGGTTCAAAGTACAGCAAACAAAGATAAACACTCTAGTAAAAGGTACATTTACAAGTTGAGAAAAACAAAGGAAAACTAACACGCCTTGCCTGGCTATTTACTTACAAGTTTGAAATAGGAGAGACTTGTTTAGAAAGATGTGGAGAACCTGGATTGATGTCTGGTCCCTCTCAGTCCCGAGAGCGAACACACACACAAACAAAGAACACAAACAACAGCCTTCCCCCCCCCCCCAAGATTTGAAAGTATCTTGTCCCCTTATTGGTCCTTTAGGTCAGATGCCAGGCAGGTTACCTGAGCTTCTTAACCCTTTACAGGGAAAAGGATTTTGGAGTCTCTGGCCAGGAGGGGTTTTATAGTACTGTACACAGGACAGCTGTTACCCTTCCCTTTATAGTTATGACAGATGGAGATTCCACCACTTCCCTAGGTAACCCATTCCAGTGCTTCACCACCCTCCTAGGAAAATATTTTTTCCTAATATCCAACCTAAACCTCCCCCACTTCAACTTGAGACCATTGCTCCTTGTTCTGTCCTCTGCCACCACTGAGAAAAGCCTAGCTCCATCCCACTTCAGGTAGTTGAAAGTTGCTATCAAATTCAACCTCACTCTTCTCTTCTGCAGACTAAATAAGCCCAGTTCCCTCAGCCTCTCCTTATAAGTCATGTGCCCCAGCCTCCTAATCATTTTTGTTGCCCTCCGCTGGACTCTCTCTAAGTTGTCCACATCCTTTCTGTAGTGGGGGGGCCCAACAGGATGCAATACTCTAGATGTGGCCGCACCAGTGCCAAATAGAGGAGTATAATCACTTCCCTCAATCTGCTGGCAATGCTCCTACTAATGCAGCCCAATATGCCATTAGCCTTCTTGGTCATAAGGGCACACTGTTGACTCATATCCAGCTTCTCAACCACTGTAATCCCTAGTCCTTTTCTGCAAAACTGCCACTTAGCCAGTCAGTCCCCAGCCCATAGCAGTGCATGGGATTCTTCTCTGTTAAGCCAAGCTGGTTGCCTGCAGGACTCTGCACTTGTCCTTGTTGAACATCATCAGATTTATTTTAGCTCAATCCTCCAATTTGTCTAGGTCACTCTGGACCCTATCCCTACCCTCCAGTGTATCTACCTCTCCCCCCAGTTTAATGTCATCCGTGAACTTGCTGGGGGTGCAATCTATCCCATCATCCAGATCATTAATGAAGATGTTGAACAAAACCAGCCCCAGGACAGACCTCTGGGATTCTCCACTTGATACCGGCTGCCAACTAGATGTTGTTCACTACCTGTTGAGCCCGATGATCTAGCCAGCTTTCTATCCACCTTATACTCTATTCATCCAATCCATACTTTTTTAACTTGCAGGCAAGAGTACTGTGGGAGACCGTATCAAATGCTTTGCTAATGTCAAGATATAGCATGTCCACCGCTTTCCCCATATCCACAGAGCCAGTTATCTCATCAAAGAAGGCAATCAGGTTGGTCAGGCATGATTTGCCCTTGGTGAATCCGTGTTGACTGTTCCCGATCACCTTCCTCTCCTCCAAGTGCTTCAAAATGGATTCCTTGAGGACCTGCTCTATGATTTTTCCAGGGACTGACGTAAGGCTGACTGGTCTGTAATTCCCCAGATTCTCCTTCTTCCCTTTTTTAAAGATGGGCACTATATTTGCCTTTTTCCAACCTCCCCCGAGTTTTCAAAGATAATGGCCAATGGCTCTGCAATCACATCAGCCAATTCCCTCAGCATCCTTGGATAAATTAGATCTGGCCCCATGGACTTGTGCATGTCCAGCTTTTCTAAATAGTCCTTAATCTGTTCTTTCACCACTAAGGGCTGCTCACCTCCTCCCCATACTGTGCTTCCCAGTGCAGCAGTCTGGGAGCTGACTTGGTCTGTGAAGACCAAGGCAAAAAAAGCATTGAGTACTTCAGCTTTTCCACACCATCTGTTACTAGGTTGCCTCCCCCCATTCAGTAAGGGTCCAACACTTTCCCTGACCGTCTTCTTGTTGCTAACATACCTGTAGAAACCCTTCTTGGTACCCTTCACATCCCTTGCTAGCTGCAACTCCAATTGTGCTTTGACCTTTCTGATTACAGCCTTGCATGCTTGAGCAATATCTTTATACTCCTCCCTAGTCATCTGTCCAAGTTTCCACTTCTTGTAAGCTTTCTTTTTGTGTTTAAGCTCACTGAAGATTTCTCTATTAAGACAAGCTGGTTGCCTTCCATATTTTCTATTCTTTCTGCACATCAGGATGGTTTGTTCCTGCGCCCTCAATAAGGCTTCTTTAAAATACAGCTAGCTCTCCTGGACTCCTTCCCCCCTCATATTACCCTCCCAGGGGATCCTGCCCATCAGTTACCTGAAGGAGTCAAAGTCTGCTTTTCTGAAGTCCAGGGTCTGTATTCTGCTGCTCTCCTTTCTTCCTTTTGTCAGGATCCTGAACTCTACCATCTCATGGTCACTGCTGCCCAGGTTGCCACCCACTTCTACTTCCCCTACCAATTCTTCCCTGTTTGTGAGCAGAAGGTCAAGAGAAACATGGCCCCTAGTTGGTTCCTCCAGTACTTGCCCCAGGAAGTTGTCCCCAACACTCTCCAAAAACTTCCTGGATTGTTTGCGCACTGCCATATTGCTCTCCCAGCAGATGTCAGGGTGATTGAAGTCCCCCATGAGAACCAGAAACTTCTGTTAGTTGTCTGAAGAAAGCCTCATCTCCCTTATCCTCCTTGTCTGGTGATCTATAGCAGATGCCCACCGTGACATCACCCTTGTTGCTCTCGCCTCTAAACTTAACCCAAAGACTCTCAACAGGCTTTTCTCCAGTTTCATATTGGAGCTCTGAGCAATCATACTGCTCCCTTACATACAGTGCAACTCCTCCACCTTTTCTCCCCTGCCTGTCTTTCGTGAGCAGTTTATACCTATCCATGACAGTGCTCCAGTCATGTGAGTTATCCCACCAAGTCTCTGTTATTCCAGTCACATCATAGTTCCTCGACTGTGCCAGGACTTCCAAGTCTTCCTGCTTGTTTCCCAGGCTTCTTGCATTTGTGTACAGGCTTCTAAGTAATAAAAAGACTAACCATTAGGAATCCTGCAATGTTATAACATGAGACAAAAAGCACTGAGTCATCGAGGGGTCAGAAATAACTAGAAAAGGAAGTGTGGATGGCCAAAAGGAAGTCAGGCTAAGGTATGTCAAATGTAGTAGTGAGGCTAGCAGTAAGTCAATTGTGAATGAGCAGGTGTAAAGTCAAGTGAATCCATACTTCCCCGAAGGTGGTGGTTTGGGCCTTGGGTTTCAGTGTAGGCCCATCTCTAATAATTATAATTAAAACCATTCATTTATGGGACATGATTCTCTTGTCTGCTTGCCTTGTACCATTTACATCTGTGCCCGGTAAGTGTGAACTGGCTGAATACTACCTACCTGATTTGGTAGTGTCTTACAATTGCTTTGGACAGATGTACATGAATACACAAAGTGCTAGGTGTGGGCAAATCAGACCCACTTTGCTTAAGAGGTGCAGGGCCAGCTTGTAAGGATGCATAATGCTGTGCTTTTTTACACCAGCTGAGCCTCTGGCCTTTGTTCCTGGGACACTGTAAAGAGACTGGGGTGTTTTATTATGAATTGTCAGTGTTTACATTATATTAGGGCTGTCAATTAATCACAGTTAACATCTGCAATTAACTAAAAACAAAATTAACATGTTAATTTTTTTAATTGCATATCTCTGGGCGGGGAGGGAGACATTGGTGGTGGAGGGGCTGAAGCCCCAGCCCAGAGCTCTGGAGGCTGCGAAGGGCTGAAGCCCCAAGGGGGAGGGGGCAGAGCCCTGAACAGGGCTGAAGCCAAGAGCCCCCAGCCCAGAGTCTATATTTGAAAATATAGAAAACATCCAAAAATATTAAAATAAATGGCATTCTATTATTATTTAAGAGTGTGATTAAAACCGTGATTAATCACAATTAACTTTTTTAATCGCTTGAGAGCCCTACATTATATTATGTTCAACAAAAGGAATGTCAAGAATAAACATCCCTTGTAAGAGAGATGTGGGAGATAACTTAATGAGAGAGTAGCATGGTTGGGAGTCAGCATGGTGGGCAGAAGTTGGGGTAAATATATAGCAAGCAAACAAAGAAACCTTCCCATTTATCTGTATCCATCACTTTAACTTGAATTAACAAGAGATACATTTTAAAAAAAAATCTTCTCTATGTGCAGTGAACTCTCTCCGTAGAATTCCTCGTTTGAAAGCTACACATACGCTAATGAGATTAAACAGGTATGGGTCTGATTTCCCTCTGCCTTGCATCTTGTGTAGTCATTTGTGCCTTTGCAAAGTGGGTTTAACACACTACCAAATCAGAATGCTTCACTCACACCCATGATAGCATATAACACCCATTTTGCACTGCTGGAAATGACAATAATGCAAGGGCAACAGCCACCACCGAAGATCATGCTGGGCCCTCCAAAGCTCAGTGCATGAGTTGCTACAGCCTGAGCTAAAGAGATAAAGCACTCTAGTTGGGGCTATAACAGACTCATAGCCTCTGTGGCTAAAGCACAGTGGGGGTGAGGGGAAACACGTTTAACACACACTCACCAGTGGCACACTCAAGCTAATAGAGAATCAAGTCCAGTATGTCCAGTGGCCAAGAGGAAAATCCTGCTCTCCATAGTCATGATCAGCATACCTCTGCAGTCAGGGGACATTACCTGCTAGCATATTTGGTTTTTTATATACCATTGAGTGCACCTTCTGACAATCTGGTCCACATCAAACTATAATTGCTCTTCCATGGAAATTGAAGTTAATTTGCCAGTAAAGTTACACAAAGGCTGTGCTTGCTTCCCTGCTGTTATTGGTAATCAGTGGAATCAGTTTTCCTAACAGGAAAGTCGATTCTAAATCACTGGTTTAGCCATTAGGAGCCAGATACTTTATCACAGTTCCAGCTTCTTTGCACGGTCTGCATGGCACAAAGGGGCTAAAATCTGGCCACAGATGCTTGCCTTGGAAGCCTGTTTGTGGAGGGGAACTCTCAGCTGCTGCAAAGCCAAGCAGAACTGCCTCTTACACCAGCTATCACGTCACACTCCAGGGAAAGGGGTGTGATGGGGATGGGGTTCCACCAGTTTTTAGCTTTTGTATGGTCCCCTGAGCTGCCAGGCCCATTGCATGTTCAGACTCAAGAAGTCATAGCAGGTTCCTTGATGTCTCACCCAACCCATTCTTTACTGAGCAGATCTCGGTGCAGGGAATAATCTGGCCCTAGATTTTTGATCTAAAATAATTTGCTTCCAGCACTTTTTTGTTACACTTATTTTTATTAATTCCTCTTGTTCTGCCGTTTTAGCATCAGTTTGTATAACGGTAGCAACATAACAGAACAGGATCTAACAAGTGGAGGTACTGCTTCAAGGAAAAAGCAAATGAAGATTGTCCAAAATACTGGATGGTCAAGGTGAGACATCAGGTATTAGACCTTAGTGAGAAATGAAGGAAAGCAATCTTTCCACTAACGTCATCAGCACATCCTGAGCCTAGCAGGAGTTCTTGTCTGCCCATCTGATCAATTATCAGATCAAAAACTTTATTGCAAATCCAGACAATGTGTAATGCCAATGACAAATAGCACATCCATCAATTTGCAATGGAGTCAAGGGAGTTTGCATCCCACCATTCATACAAGCATTAGTAAATGAAGGCCCCGATCTTGCAACTAATTCTGTGGGATTTCAGTTGGAAGAAAGAGCCATTCCTACCAATCCCTTTGCTTTTAAAATATATACACACGCTATATGTGAAAATGTAAAGAATCTTATTGCATATTAAGAAGTCTCTGGATCAAATGTTTTATAATACCCAAAAGGAAGGTGCAGCAGGCAGGCTGTCACTGTGCAAGGGAATCTCAGAAAGAGTTGCTGTAGAATGCTCCTTCAGGCCAGTTCTGTGGGTTGCTGTGGAGTGAGGGATATCACCCTTTTCACCCCCTGCCACTCTTTTCCCCTCCTGGACTGATTTGTACCAACACAGGTGCATAGAGGCATAACTGCGGGTGCAATTTTGTGCCCATAATTATTTGTCCTACAGTTATGCAGTAGGATACTCGGTGCTCTGTGTCCTTGGTTTCAGGGAGCAGCTTATGGACTTAACCATCCAAGTGCAATGTCTCAATTTTGTACCCACAAAAATGGAAACCCAGTTAAGGTCAGGATGGAGATTTGGTCCTAAAATTCTTAGATGTACAACTCTGTACTGCAATGAGGTTTCTCAGATTCAAACTCCGGTCAAAGGGTCTTACTTCCTTAGTCAGCAGAGGAAATTACACAGGGGCGGCTCCAGCCACAAGCACAGCAAGCATGTGCCTAGAGCAGCCTGCCGGTCGCTGTGAGGGTGGCAGTCAGGCGGCCTTCGGCGCTGTGCCTGCGGGAGGTCCGCCGGTCCTGAGGTTTCGGCGGCAATTCGGTGGCAGGTCCGCCGAAGCTGTGGGAGAGGCAGATCACCCACAGAAACGCCGCCGAATCCGCTTGGCCGCGGACCGTCCGCAGGCATGCCGCTGTAGGCTGCCTGACTGCCGTGCTTGGGGCAGCAAAAAACATAGAGCCGCCCCTGAAATTACATGAGGATTTTTTTCCCTGTTAAGTTGCTCTATCTTATTTTCACAATTCATTTGCACCTGCTGGTGAGTCTGGATAGAATAGGGGGAGAAATACACATTGTTTCAGTTAGGGCAGTCAGGAGAGGAAAACAAATGACACAATCAAAATATTAACTGTCAATGGCTTTGATTTTCCTAATGTATTTGTGATTCTTGTAATATCTTTTGTAAAATAAATAAGTGACTGGGGAAAAAATAAAACCATATTTACCTTTTTAGTCTTATTATTCTACCTACTTCTGAATTTGGGGGCTATAGTCCTTATGCAAAATTTACAGTTAATGATTTACAGTTTACCTTAACAGACTGAATGCTTTTTTGCTAAACCACAAAAATATTATTTCATTCTGTGTTTCTAAAATATTTGGTCATCAGAACAGCATCGATATATGACGCCATAAACTAGACAGCTTTATTATATAAGAGATTTGGATTCTGCAGCTGTGTTTAGAGGCAGCTGTATTGAAAACCTGTCTATTACTCCCAGACCCCAGATGAACTGGCTGATTAAAAAATGAATATGTTGTTTACTTTCTTGAAATATGCTCAGCCTGGCCAGCCAAGGGCCTCCTAAAAGCCAAATCTGCACCTAGAGTTGGTCCCAGAATCTGTCGAAAAACTAGTGCTGACATTTCTGCCTGCCATATACAATGGTAAATTAACATTAAGGACTTGATTAATGAAATAACAATCTCCCAGAATGTTTTTCATTCATAGTTTTGTGATTAATCTACTTGCAATTCTTTTTAGGACAACCCCTTCACACAAAGAGATATTTATATCTGAGCTTGTCTAAAAATTAGGGACCTGATTCTTTGTTGCCATGCACCTTGTCTAGTCACTTGCAAACTGTATAAAGTGAGCATCAAATGGGTGCAAAAAGCTCTAATTAGAGCAATGGAATGAAGAATTCTAATTAGGTAGAGTTCAATACATAAATAAATGACTATGCAAGGTGCAAGGCAGTGGAGAATCAGGCTAGTGGTGGAATTCAAAGAACCCAACAAATTAAAAGATGTCTACGTCTCACCTGTTTTGCTAAAATCATAAGCTCATAAAGGCTGTAGTTGCATTATCAGGATTCATGTCATGAAATGAAGCAGGAGGAGAAAAATCTCTGGGTTAGAGCCTCAAATCAGCAGAGTGTCTTTGAAATCAATGGATCTGCACCAATTTACATTAGCTGAGGATCTGACCCACTGGCATTTGGCCCCTTCTGTGCTTTTATAAAGGGATAACATTCCAATATGGCCAGAATAATTCATTTTTTTCCATATGCTGTTCAGAGCCTCTGTTATGTATGTCAGAATAGATGCTCATAATGCATCCCTCTAGCTTTAGAAATTTATGAAAAATTAACTAAGAACATGCACAATGTGTAATCCATAAGCACTGAAAGAGGTGTTTGATGCTGCCCATACAAGAGCTCTTGTAGTGATCCTGGTGACAATGATCTGTCAACTCACCTGCATAGACAAAATGTTACCCAGTGTTAAACAGACACTTGCTGCATTAGATAGAATGTACAGCTTCAGCCAGATGCCATCCATCTTCTCTGTCATTGAAGTAAGTGAGTAAACGAAACAGGGAACTTGATGATCTGGAGACTGTTAGTACCTTGCAACACTAGGTCAGCAACTTGAATCAGCCCAGTTCATAAATTACCTTCAAATCTCTGCTAGCTGATGATTGTCCAAGTTGAAATGAATTGTTGAGATTTCAATCCTGTTTCCAACGGGCAGACACTGACACCATAAAAAATAACCTCACACTTACTATTTATCACAACTCTTGTTGGAAATCTCATCGCACCAGCCTAAGTTTGAATGAGCATGGAAAAATTTTACTGCCAAACTTCCAGTGAACTCTCAAAACCGAGGATAGTTCCAACCACTAATATATAACCTAGTGCTGCAAAAGGGCTAATTTCACAAAGCTGAGGGAAATTATCAGCAAATCTGATTGGAAGGAAAACTGTAGACAGAAAAGTTTGAATGAAAATTGGGCATTGTTTAAGAAGTTTTTATTAGATGGCTAAAAAGCCACAGATTCACAATAAAGAAAGAAGATAACTTTGGGTAAAACCCCACCTAGTTAAGAGGAGAAATGAAAGCTGCTATTAGAAATTTTTAAAAATATGTAACAAAAGAAAAAAGGGAAGCTGACAGCAGTCAATATAAATTAGACATTACAAAGTGTAGAAAATTGATAAGGAAAGCTAAAGATATCAGAGGAAAAATCATCCTTAGCAGGGCAAAAAGTAGTATAGAGTTTTTAAAGTATATCAGGAACAAAAAAAAAGAAAAGAAAATACTAACAATAATAGAGGCCCATAATTAGATGGAAATGGTAAAATTGCTATTAATGATGAAGAAAAGACAGAAGTATTCAATAAATATTTCTTTTCACTATTTGGAATGAAGCAGGATGATGTACTTATATCACAGGAGGCACTAGTTTGCAATCCTTCAGTAACTAAGCAGGATTTTAAACAGCATCTACTAGAGATAAACATTTTTAAATCAACAGGCCTGGATAATTTGCACCCAAGAATCCCAAGAGAGTTGGCTGAGGAGATCTCTGGCCTTCCTATGTTAGTTTTTAAATAACTCTTGGAATACTGAAGAAAGTCCAAAAGATGGTAATGGAGCTAATGTTGTGCCAATAATCGAAAAGGGCGAGCAGTATGACTAAGGTAATTACGGGCCAGTTAGGCTAACATCAGTCCTGGGGAAAATGATTGAAAAGCTGACACCAGATTAAATCAATAAAGAATGAAAGGATGGGAATATAATTGGTGCCAGTCAACATGTGTTTACAAAAAATAGGTCTCATCAAACATAGAATTTTGCCTAGTTAGTCCTATATTGAGCTCAATAACTTGTGTTTGACTGAAATGCATGTCTTCCAGAAAGGTATCCACGCTTGATTTTAAGACATCAAGATATGGGGAGTCCACCACTCCCCATGATAGTTTGTTCCAGAGGTTGATCATCCTCACTATTAAAAATTGTCTTATTTCTGATTTGAATTTATCTGCTTTAACTTCCAGACATGGGTTCTTGTTATGCTTTTCTCTGCTAGACTAAAAAAGCCCTTTGGTAACTGATATTTTCTCCCTGTGAATATACTTACACATGATAATCAAGTCACCTCTTGATCTTACTTTTTATAAACTAAACAGATTGAGCTCTTTAAGTCTCTTACTGGTAATTCTTGATCTGTATACTGTGAGAGTTCTTTAGCAAGTATTGAAAATTAGAGTTCTGTTGCTTTGTTTAGGTTGTTTTCTGCGGTTGGTTTGTTTCCGGTCCCCACTGCTTAAGTGTAACCCTTAGAATCAGGTTTCTGGTGCAAATACCTCTTTTAAGCCAATTACTAAAACTCACATCCTGGCAAAGACATTTATGCTGACATTCAGCATTTGAAATTTCACAATTGTTTCCTTATTCCCATGTATGATATTGAATTCTGCTGTGCTGTATTCATTGCCATATTAGTATATACTCAGTGTCCAGCTTCAATACTCTCATGCCCCTTATTTTCTCCTAGCTCATAAAAGTCAGTATACTCCTAGCTGGGTTTCTTATCGATTTATCTACCTATATATTTATACTCTGCTCACACTGTAGTAACCTGTTAATCCATAAGAATTTCTATTCTAACTTAATTGGTATCCAACATGTTTTACGTATTATACATAAATAAATACCTTAAAATGAAGATTTACTTTCAGAAATTTTATATTTTGCTCACAAATTTATAACTAGATATAATAGCTTGAAATACTGCAGTGAATGTGTAACAGTCTGTCTCTTAAGGGACAAGTGGGCCAGGAAACATCCATCCCAGTTCTGAAGAGAAACCCAGCAGGCAGGTGCTGGGAATAAACATCTAGTGATTGGGTCTGATTCCCAGCTGGAAGATATAAATGAGGTCCTCAGCTCCATAAGTGAGCCTGGGACCAGAAGAGGGCTCAGAGTATGCTCTCCTGTAGCAGCAACACAAGACTGTGAGATGGCAAGCAGGCTTTGCAGACCCCTGAGGCTGGAGGGGGACCAGACCCTTTAGCTATGAAAGGCCAGAGGGTCCCACAGTCCCACGGTATGTCTACATTACAATAGCAATAAGGTTTTTCCACCAATGTAGGTAATCCATCTCTGTGAGAGATGGTAGCTAGATTGAGGGAAGAATTCTTCCATTGATCTAGCTGCAGCTACAATAGGGGTTATATCAACCTAACTACATTGCACAAATAGGACCCAAAACTTCTTAAAGCCCTGAGCGATGTAGCTAGGTCAACCTGCATTTTTTTAGGTGTTGAACAGACCTCAGTCAAGATAATGAGGACTGTAAGATAAAGAGGACATTTCAAAGAGGACTAGTTCAAAGCAAGCTATCAAACTGTTAATGATTGGCAGTAAATCAAAGTGAACTAATAAACTGTATGAACACTGCTGCTGAGCATTTACAGTTTGCTAGTTTGTTTTGGTCTAGAACAGTTTACAAGAGGACTAGATCAAAGCAAACTAACAAACTGTTAGTGTGCAGCATCAGGGTCCACAAGGTTGCTGTGACCATAGTGTGAAATTATCTATTTTTTTACCAGGACGGTGCTGTTAATTATGCATAATTTTACTATGACAAAATTGTATATACAGTTATTCCACATTTCCTTTTGGTGGAATAAACTGAGCCCTGAGGAAAGGGCTACAAACTGAAATGGGTATGGCTGTCTGTTTATCCCAGGCGAGTGATTGGGTCCGCCACCCTAGAGAACGGTATGCACTAAAATTGTAGTAGTGGAAATACATAGGAGAATTATGATATCCTGTTTGTAAGCAGACCAACAGGAAACTTGTGCTACAAGTTCTGTGTCTCTTGTTTCTACTAAAAGATAATTAAGCATCTTCCCTTCTCTCATTGTATATCATTAATTTTTATGAACTGTTTACTATTAATTACAGGAATTATGTATTTTCATAGGCACCTCTCCATATAATTACTGTCAGGAATAAACACTGCAGTACTGCACTGAAATTGAATTCTGTCAGATAAATTAGAACACTAGGTTGCTGTACAGTTACTGTAGCAAATCTGCAGTTTCCCCCCCTATGGGGTCTAGTAGGCCCACCAACCCCACTTGTCCACTGACCAGAGGTGGATGGTCTTACAGTAGAGCTCCTTCCCTGCTGACATGACTGAGGGGGGATGGGCCAAATCTGAGTGATGTTACAACTGAGTGTGCAGTTTGCAATGTGACTTTTGCAGTCCTTATGGCACTCATGGACACCAGGCACCCCTGTCGCTGGGGAGAAGTGAAGGAGAGAAACCCTCAGTCCCCAGGATGTGGGAGGACTGGATCTGAACTGGAGAAGCAGGGATGCAGAAGGAGGATGCAGAACTGCCTGAGCCTTGGTGCAGATGGTGCTTTTCAGCCTGACCACCGCTCTGGGTAAGAGTTTGGGGCTGGGTGTGAGGCAGTGAGACTGGGGGACTGGTGCAGGGTGGGAGAGTTCGGAGCTGGGTGCGGGCCAATGTGGGGAAAAGAGCGCAGGTCTGGATCTGGGGCAACAGGAGGGGAGTGAATGTGGAGCTGGGTGAAGGAGGGAGAGCAAGGGTCCTGATACAAAAGCAGTGTGAGAGCTCAGGACTTGGTCTGGGGAGCAGCAGTAGGGTTGCTCAGAGTTGGATGTGGGGGCAGCTGGTGGGGAGTGTGTAGGACTGGGTGCAGGACCAGAGAGAGAGAGAGAGAGCTCTCTGGGCACCTTCCTAAGGAAAATTGTGGTTGCAACCCAGACCCCTACTCATGTAATTTCTTGCATAGTCTTAGTATCTTAATATGCATAATCATTGTGTGATTATTCAATAAAAGTATCTGATTTGCTCATCTATCATAATCTCTATGCAGGCGACAAAGTAACAAAGAGCGATCCAATTGTATCTGAAGATATGGCAGGGACAGAGTCTGAGCACCTGAAGAAACGGTTCTCAGGAGAGGCAGGTTGAGGATATATTTTAACCCAAGTTACCTACTTTGCCCCAGCTCAGGAGAGCAGCTACACTGTGAAATAACACTCAAGCTGCTGTGTCCACACTGTTGCTGCACTCACTTGTGTGGTGCCAAGATTTCTGGGGGCACCCACGTCCCCGGCACTTTTCTGTCCCAAGAGAGTACCCAGCCTCTTTTTAAGGAGCAGAGTTTAATTAGGCAGCACCTAATTAGCTCTCTGCTAAGCGTGCTTCCCTGAGCTGACTCAAAACTCTCTGGGAATTAACCCAAAACACTCCAGATCGCTGTCTGTGGCCTGGATCACATCTAAGGGGCACCAAAAAGACTGTAAGTTCCATCACATAACATTCAAAGCAGGGCCCCTGGACTGATCTTTGTTGATACTGATATCCCCATCTCTTGGGAGAAGAAGCCTGCATACAGGTGCTGCTTCCCTAGGCAGTGTTGACCTTGGAAAGTGTAAAGTAGCAGTTTAAGATCCCGCCATGTCAACTGAAGATTTAAATACTTTATGAGGTGCAGCCAGTGAAAAGAGTGATGGGCGAAAGGAACCCCCAGTAGGTAATTAATTCAATGGGCAACGATCACCCACCTAACTGCAAGGCATTCCTTTTCTACCATTGATCTCATAGAATCATATAAAGTGTAGGATCATCTCTCAGAATAGATCAGGGGCGGGCAAACTTTTTGGCCTAAGGGCCACATCGGGTTTCATAAATTGTATGGAGGGACGGTTAGGGGAGGGGGTTGTGGCCCGGCCCCCACCTCCTATCTGTCTCCCTCCCAGGACTCCTGCCCCATCCAACGCCCCCTGTCCCTGACCACCCCTGGGACCTCTGACCCATCCACACACCCCCACTTCCTGTCCCCTGACTGCCCCCGGACCTCTGCCACCCCACCCAACCCCTCCTCTCATTCCTGACGGCTCCCCAGAACCTCTGCCTCATCCAACCACCCCTCCTCCCTGTCCCCTGACTGTCCCCTGACTGCCCCCTGCTGCCCCATCCAACCCACCCCCCTCCTTCCTGACTGCCTCCCCCGGAACCCCAGCCCCCATTCAACCCCCTGTTACCCCCCCAACTGCCCCGACCCCTATCCACATCCCCCGCCCCCTGACCACCACCCCAAACTCCCCTGCCCTCTATCTACCCCCCACTGCTCCCTTACCGCGCTTCCTGGAGCACCGGTGGCTGGCGGCGCTACAGCCACGCTGCGCAGCACAGAGCACCAGGTCAAGCAGGGCCGGCTTTAGGCCAATTCCACCAATTTCCCCGAATCGGGCCCCGCGCTTAAGAGGGCCCCGCGCCCAGTGGCAGGGTCGCCCAGAGTGGGGGGCAAGTGGCAGAGAATCCCTTCCCTGGCTAGAGGCACCTTTTTAATTTTTACTCACCCGGCGGCGCTCCAGGTCTTTGGCAGCGGGTCCTTCACTCGCTCCGGGTCTCTGGCGGCACTTTGGCGGCGGTCCTTCAGTGCCGCCAAAGACCCGGAGCGAGTGAAGGACCCGCTGCCAAAGACTAGGAGCGCGGCCCGGTGAGTACAAGCCCCATGTGTTTTTTTTTTTTTAACGTGGGTTTTTTTTTTTTTTAGTCATCTCTGTCGGGGCCCCGTCGAAACTGTTCGAATCGGGCCCCGCACTTCCTAAAGCCGGCCCTGGGGTCAGGCCAGGCTTTGCAGCTGCGCTGCCCCAGGAGCTCATAGTCCCGCCGCCCAGAGCATTTCGCCTGCGGCGGAGTGAGCGAGCTAAGGCTGCGGGGGAGGGGGAACAGCAAGAGAGGGGCAGGGGGCAAGCCTCCCAGGCCAGGAGCTCGGGGGCCGGGCAGGACGGTCCTGCGGGCCAGATGTGGCCCACAGGCCGTAGTTTGCCCACCTCTGGGATAGATGCTTCCAACTCCAGCATAGTGTCAAGTGCTGAAGAACCTGGATGTTCTAGGACAACACTATTCCTAGAATGAGCTCTTGAGGTCATCTGGGGTATCAAAGTTTGCATAAAGCCAGAACACTGGAGTAGAATTGCTGTTTGAGAATGTCTTTTAGCATCATAGTGACTAGGCTTCTGTATCTTGGACTCTTGCATCCATTGGCTCAACAGTAATGCAAAAAAAAATTACTTTTCTTTCTCTGAGAGCAATCAAATAAAGGGAGAGAAAATAAATCTGCATGTAAGCAATATGTATGTATAAAGGCTGAAAAAAGGAAAAGCAGAACTGAGAGTGTTCTATAACTTGATGGTTTGGGATGTACAAGGACTTGATTTTTTTCATATTTTTGTAACAATAAATAACTGCAATACATTGCAATTATCAGGGATAGAGCCCTCCATCCAAGTATCTCAAAGTGCTTTGTAAAGATCAATTAATTTAATTAAGCCTCACAACACCTGGGGAGATAAGTATGTCAAGGTTTATTATCTCACAGTTATAGACAGGGAAATAGAAAGACAAAAAGATTAAATGACTTGCTCAAGATTACAGCTCATAAAAGAGAGAATGAAAGAAAACTGTTTCACAACACATTTCCAAATGTCAAAATCATGTTTGTTCAGAAATTGAACAACTTTTTGCTTTGTTTTTTTTCAAAATGTTTCATTAAATATTTTTTGAAACTGTTCAAAATCTTATTTTGTTTTTCTCCTATTTCTCCCCTTTTTTCTCCACTGCCTATAATAGAATAAATTATGTCTTTTTTGTTTTTTCTCCTCATTGTAACTTTTAAAAATGTACTCAATTTTTGGAAAAGTTACAGAGTGGCACAGTTAGAGTTTTATCTTTCCTTTTTCCTCTGACTTCAGTGGGAGCAGGTTTGGGCCTTTAACGTGCAAACTATTTCAGTCACTTTTTCATTTGTGTTGCACTTTATATTGTAATGAGCTTTAATTTCACCAAATCAAGTGTGAGAGCCTAAAAATAAGGACAAAGAGCAGAGCACATACATGGTATAAATTAAAACAATACTTGAGGCAACATGGAGTGAAATTTATGTGTGTGTATATATATATATACACAGAGAGTGGCTAAATCTTCAGACTGGTGCTGAAGTTGATTAGCAAAATTCCATTGATGCCAATGGCAGTTTGCCTGAGTAAGGACCACCCCTTCAGGTCTTAAAAGTAACACGGAGCATCTTCTTTTATGAGAACGTAGTCAGCATCCACGAGTAATGGTTCTAAACACTTCGGCAGCACTACAGAGAGCTGTGGTGTGGATGTGGCTATGGGGATAGGTATTTTGGGGGAATAGGCAGCAAGCTCCCTCCCAGCGCGCTCTCTTCAAACCCAGACTCGGGCAGGGCAGGTACCAGCAGAAAGAAGGTGGGCTTCAACAGCTGCTGGGCTCCCAAACAGTGCAGCAGGCTGGGGTTTAGCTGTTCATTTGGGGCTAAGGTACTACATTTGTGAAGATTTAAAAAAAAAAGTTAAAAGAGGCTTAGCTGCGGAATGTTGGAAGCTTTAATAGAGATAAGCTAATGGACAGAGAGCAGATGAGCTGGTCAAAGATGCATGTGAAATTCATTTATCACAGGGTCCTGTAGTTTTTCAAATGGCTCTACAATATACCATATGGATACCACCTCAAAGTCTATATATATATATATATATATGGGGGGGGGGGAGAGCACATGTGTATCAGATTGGATTTATCACTAGCTTCAACTCTAACGATGGAACTATACCACTCCATAAAATGTAAATACAAGTTTTCCCAATTATGAAACATTTTTAAATGTACTCCTTACACAGAATAGGATACATTCTGCCTTCGGATGTACTCAGATATATTGTTCAAGACGTCCACTAAAATCAGTGAGAGCTAAGAGTGTGCATCTGGAGACAAAATTTGCCATTTTATGGTAGCTGTCTAGTGGTGTGAAGGAATTAAAAACCTAAGAGGCAAAATAAAATACCCTTCTGATGGTGACAAAATAAGAAATAGAAACTCAAGGTCCATCTTCCAAAATGTGAACACTTAGTACAAATCCAGAAAATGATTATCATCTTTCGTGCACATCATTGGGTAGAAATATGAATCCCATCTGATTCTTCCATTATGGATGTCTCAGAATACAGCAAATAACCTCAGCTTCCTAGAGGATGTGAGGCCTTGCATGATGTCAATGTCATTCCTATATGCATAGGGTGGAGTTAAAGGTACCTGACTTGGCAAATGAAAAAACATCTGTCATTACCACAGTAATTAGCACCCACCCTAGCTAGAGGAATAGGGAGGGGGGGTATTACCTTTCAAAAATTACTTCATGTCTGAATTCACCTAATAAGGAATCCAACTTTGGAATGTATTATATGCAAATTTTATCCTCCTTCAGTTGAGTAAGCCAAGTAATGTATTGCTTAAAAAGTTGATTTTTGATTCTGAGTGCACAATGACTACAGACTTTGGTAGTCATGCTTTTGACTTGTATCTCCAATTCAGATATCCAGTCCCTGTTATCGCTTTTACTTCCCTCTTTTATTTTTTTCATGAATTCCTTCTGTTTTGTGTTATGGAATAAATTCATTCATTTATAACTTTTAATGGTTCTGTTCCTTGGAGCTGCTGTGTTAAGGGGAGAGGGAAATGAAAGCAGCAATGACTGGTGCAAAGCCTCTAATGTATCACAAGCAGTCTTCTTATTTTATTTGTAATTTAATTCCTTTGATTTATACACCTTTTAATCCACAGGGTCAAGCAAGGGAGGCCATTATAAAAAGATAATTACAGACTAACGTTAGAAGTTAAAATGTTGGGGCTGATTAAATGCTAGTCAGAAAAAGTACAGGCTCACCATGTGCCCCAGTCCCCAGAAGCACCATGAAAAATGCAGAGGAGTTGGAAGGAACCACATGTTTCCTAGCAATCCACTTGATCAAGGGGATCTTGTAAATGAAGAAAATCAACATACTACAGTCTCTCATATCTCGTCTAATTTGCTAATGTCTCTCCATTGTTCACTAATTAAACCCACTGGATATTAATTCTGGTTTGACAGATAATGGAATTTTTATTTTTACATCATTCTTTTAGGAGGGGAAAGATTTCCCTTCCTCTTGCATGTCTCTAGAAATAGTTCTTTAAGCATTTTATTTATTAACAGATTATTTTTTATAACAAATCTGATAGAACTTAAAATAGAGATACTGTTAGTATGTACACAAATAGAAACACACGTTTGATGCATTTGCAATGCAGCCCTTTCACTAACTCTCCCAGTTTGCACTGGGTTCTTGCCCTCAACTCTGAGCCTGAAAAGAATTAGCCAGCTTTCGTACTGATGGAAAAGGACATCATATTGTGAAAACTGTGTGAAGTGAGTAAAATGTTGATTTGACTTAATATTGGTATTTTACCTGGAAAAAAATCTATAAAATATGAAGTACTCTAAGATATTCTTTTAAAAAACAAGGAAAATGAGACAATTTAGAAGAAAACGGATATATAATGACAAATGTCCACAAAATTCATTAATTTAAATAGTCAGATCCCAAGTCTGCCCTCAACTACACCAGTGCAATTCCCAGGAGTTTTTCAGGATATGGCCAATATTTCAGATTCATAGATTTTAAGGGCAGAAGAGACCATTGGATTATCTAGTCGACTTCCTGCATAACACGGGTCATAGAATTTCACCTAGTTGCTACCATATTATGTCCAGTAACTTGTTTGATTAAACCACCTCTTCCATAAAGGGATCCAGTCTTGATGTGAAGACAAGAAGAAATGGAGAATGGACCATTTTATAATATATGGAGATATACCTATCTCATAGAACTGGAAGGGACCCTGAAAGGTCATCAAGTCCAGCCCCCTGCTTTCACTAGCAGGACCAAGTACTGATTTTGCCCCAGATCCCTAAGTGGCCCCCTCAAAGATTGAGCTTACAACCCTGGGTTTAGCAGGCCAATGCTTAAACCACTGAGCTATCCCTCCCCCAAAATTTATTTAATAGAATCCTAGATTATCAGGATTGGAAGGGACAGGTCATCTAGTCCAACCCCCTGCTCAAAGCAGGACCAATCCCAGACAGATTTTTGCCCCAGATCCCTAAATGGCACCCTCAAGGATTGAACTCATAACCCTGGGTTTAGCAGGCCAATGGTCACCCTCACTTTAAAAAAAAAGCGCCTTATTTATTTTTATTTTAATGTGTCTGCTTTTAACTTCCAGCCTTTGGTTCTTGTTATTCCTTTCTCTGCTAGATGCTAAAGCCCTTTGGTACCTGATATTTTCTCCTCATGAAGGTACTTATACAGTGTAATAAAGTCACTTCTCAATCTTCTTTTTATAAACTAAACTGATCGAGCTCTTTAAATGTCTCAAAATAAATCTGTTCATTAGCCAGTTCTTAAGCTATTTAATATGTGCTTTATTGATGTTGTGTACTGTAATCAGAATGTTGTGCAATTCTATGTCAAAGGCCTTGCAAAAATCTAAGTATATTATATCTACAGTTACCTTTATCAACTAACCTTTTTCTTCTTCCTTGGGTTAATCCTATCAAGTGGGGTCCACTCTACAGGTGGTCTCCCTCCAAAGTGCTCTATTCAGTGTCATAGCCTATATCAAACCTCATGCTGATGTCTTCATTTATGACATCACACCACTTCTTGCATCAGCTTCTCTATAATTTTCCTTCAATCTTGATCTGTTGGACTCTTACCCACATAGTTGTCAGGACTGTGCTTTACATGAACAAACCATGTGACCTGGCATGCCATCATTTTTTTTTGTTTTGCTTGAGTGTTACTTTCAGCATGTCTCTAATATACACATGCCTCACATGGTCTTTCTTGCTTACACCGCTTATCCATCTCAACACTCACATTTCTGTGGAACAGATCATTTACTCTTATTTCTTGGCTGCCCAACACTCAGTGCCATACATTAAAGCTGGATGGACCACCATTTTATACACTTTCCCTTTTAATCTTACTGGGATCATCCTGTCACATACGACACCATTCATTTCTCTCCATTCAAGCCAGGCATTTATTATCCTATTTCTAATTTCATCTTCCATTTTCCTGAATTATGGAACTTGACACTTGGCATTTTCAGTATTGTTTGCCCATCTAGTTTCTAGGATAATTCTTCAGTGTTCACTTTATTGAAATTACACATTATACAGTCGGTTTTTCCTCTGCTTATTTTGAGCCCATGTCTCTCCAACACAGCTCTCCATTTATCAAGATCCTCTTCTAGACCCTCTTTCTCCTTGCTGCATAGAATATTGTCTACAAACAATTTGCACCAAGGTGCTTCCTTCTGTTTCTTGTGAGGCTATCCAGGATGAGGATAAACAAAAAAGGAATCAATGCTGATCACTGATGCACTCCCACTCCCATGGTAGTTCATTTGTTTATCACTAGAAGTTCTATTGATGTTGCACCTACATACATACATTGCTTGGACAAGCCACACATAACAAAGTTGTTATTGTAGTAGGAAGAGAGACGAGCCTTAGATATAAGCCCTTGTATCAGAGGCTTGGTGTGAGGGGGTTCCCTAGCATGTAGTTTTCTGCCATGTTAAATCGTGATTCCTACAGAGGATAGCTCACTTACTTACTGGATCAGCAGTCGGAGGGTCACCAGTGCCGTCAGATGTTTGGATGTGTGTGTTTGTGTTCTCTCTGTGTGCCGACCCTGCTTTGCGCAGATAGCTGGCACAACAGACCTCGAGCGAACCACTCAATGACCACAACCTCCACTAAAGTATGAAGGCACCCACCCAGGTTTATTGTCGTTGAAGCATGGTAATAGCACCCGGCAGACACTTTGGGGATACTGAGACATGCCTACCTGTGACAACGGACGCAGCTCAGTGAATGGTGGGACTTTCCACCCTAGGCTGGCCAAAGACACTCCCTTTGAGACTCCATTTTATACACCAATACAAACAAGTTACGTATTGCCCCTCTGACATAGTTACTGCCCCTGAACATGGGGTGTTACCACCAATTACCTTGTACATGTTGGTTCGATCAGAACATCTCTATCCATCACACTGTCATTCTGACCTCATCTTTAGGAGGGGATAGTGTGTTCTCATTACGTTTGCGGGAGTGTTTGTACCATACTTGGTACCGGCGTGTTCTGGTAACATCCTTCTGGAATGTGTTTGTGTGAGTGTCCTGTGCCTGCCTTTCACCTTCCTTAGGAATGTGTGTATTTTTGCAATACCAGCCCTGTTCTTGCCAGGTTCTGTGAGCTTGCAAGCAGGCAGAGCCTGACTTCTACTAACTTTGCTTCCTTACTTTATTACAACAAAGTTTTGACCACTACTTTAATCCAGGCCTCAGACCAAGCCTCTGATACAAGGGTTTATGTCTTAAGCTCGGCTATCTTCCTACTACAGTTATTTCATGAAAAAATTAAATCTGTTTTGTTTGACAAGAAATATTTTCCATAAAACCATGTTGATTTCCATTAATTATATTTCCATCTTTTTAATTTTTTTATCAGTTTGAATCCCATATTGGCTTTTCCAGTATTTTGCCTGGGGCTGATGTCAGGCTAACTGGTATAAAGTGACATGATTAGTCCCACTTGTACTTTCTGAATATTGGCACAACATTAACACTCTTCCAGTCTTCTGGAATTTCCCCAGTATTCCAGAGATCTCCCCAGTCAAATTGTTTAGGACTCTTCGGTGTAAGACACTTCAGCCTGTTGATTTAAAAATGTTTATCCATAGTAGATGTTGCTTAACATGATCTTTAGTAACTGAGGGACTGGAGAGTAGTTCATCATCATTATGTAACAAAACCCATGGAAGAGAAACTTGAACAGTGTGGCCCAATGGATAGAGCATCTAACTAGGAGTCAGAAGACTGTTTCCATTTGCAGCTCTGCTTGGTGCCTCTTGGCAAGTCACTTCACCTCTCTGTCACCTTTTTTCCACCTTGTCTGTTTGGATTGTATACTCTTTGGGGCAGGGACTGTCTTTTTAATGTGTGTGTGTGTGTGTGTGTGTGTGTGTGTGTGTGTGTGTGTGTGTGTGTGTGTGTGTGTACAGTGCTTAACACAATGGGGCCCTAATCTCAGTTGAGGACTTAGGCATTATGGTAATATCAACAATATTAGTTTATAACAGCAAACTCTGTTTGGTATGATATAAACTCTGTGAGAACAATGCATGTCAGTATAATTCCATTATTTCAAAATAATTTCCCTGTGGTTTTTTAAGCAGAACTCCCCTTTAAAATCAGTGAAGATATCAGTATAATAATCAGTGAACTCCCCTTTAAAATCAGTGGAGAAGTAAGTATAATAATCAGTGATATAAAGTTACACAGGAGGAACTAGGAATCCCAGACTCTACACACTAGCTTGGTGTGTGTAGCAGTACCTGCTCCCGGCCCCTCCACAAACGCAGTCAGAGACCAACTGAAGTGCAGCACCCATGTCTTTCTATTATTTACAAGAATTTACAGAGACCAACACTCTGGAAGACTCCTAACTTCCCAGCCAGCAGGGATCTAGAGCCCACATTCCTCCCTTTCCTGTCTCTTCCTGCTTCCTGTCTCTTAGCCAGCTTTATAGGGCAGGCTGGCTATCCAGGCCTGCAGGTGGATCCACTCTGGTAATTAGGGCATGGCTCCTCAGCCAGCCCAACTAATACGCTTCTTCCTCTGGAACAGGGCTAACAGGGGCCTGGCTTGTTTCTCCTAGCCAGCACCCTGTTATAGTGTGGATAAGCCATTCTACATGTAGAGGTTGGAATTCATACTCTAATCTCTTCCCATAGGTCCAGTACACAGAGATTGGATAAAGTGATAGACTACACCCCATGGCCTTTGAGGAAAGGAATTAGACAGTTTTGCAGCCCTTCATCAGCCACTCTTATAGATTTCTATCTGTAATAGCAACTGTAACTCTTCAGCACCTCCTACAGAGTAGGACTGGATCCTTGGGTCCAGTGGTCATGCCTTCAGTGTCTGCTGAGCTATCTGCCAGATCTGCCAGACCCTGGGAGTGTAGAGTCCACACAGCAAAGAGACCATAGTTTCATTGTATCAGGTGTATTCAAAAAATCCTGCTGGACTGATGGGAGATTTCCACCCTAAACGCCTATTAAAATTTTAATGGAAGGTTTGCATATTTCAGACCTGGACTGTGGCTACTATATACAGTCAAATTGATAAGTTTTTGTCTGTAGATGCACCATAGAGAGTGTTCAGAATAAACACCTTTTGCATTATTATCAATGAAAAAAAGACCTGGTATCCTGAATTATTCCATGTTTGATAATGTTAAGCTCATTTAAATCCTAAGAGATAGTAAAGAAACAAACAGAACAGGAATACTTGTGGCACCTTAGAGACTAACAAATTTATTTGAGCATAAGCTTTCGTGGGCTACAGCCCGCTATGCATCCGAAGAAGTGGGCTGTAGCCCACGAAAGCTTATGCTCAAATAAATGTGTTAGTCTCTAAGGTGCCACAAGTACTCCTGTTCTTTTTGCTGATACAGACTAACACAGCTTCTACTCTGAAACCTGTCATTAAAGAAACAAAGTTATTACTGTGGTAAAATGCATAAGCCTATTGGCAAGCACAATCCATGCATTTAACAAATTTCCATTGAATAAACTACTAGAATAGGTCAAGCACCTTTTATTTTAGCAGACCTGAAGCAAAATGCATTTAACATAATTTATTATACATTATCTTTTTAAGCTAACCACTTAATTCATTGATGCTATTTTGCTTTATTAATGTATGTATTATGTCCCATAGACATCCTTTAGGGTTCTGGTTCTATTAAAGTAAATTGCAGCAAAGCAATTCAGTGCTTTTAATACAGTAACCATGTTGACCTCCTAAAATATGAGCCTTAAGTATGAAAGAATATTAAATGAAAGCAATTTTTACAGCAATTTTCAGATATAAAATGGTACATGAACTATCCTGTTTATTTTAAAGTATAGTTCCAGCCTGGAAAGTGATTGTAAAAATGGCACCTGCTTACACAACAGATCTGTTGACTTTACTGACAGATATGAGGTTTTACTGTTTTTTCCTCCTGTAAGAACTAAAGAGCCAACAAAGGGAAGAGAGAGAACAAGATTGATTGATGATGCACAAGAAGGAATAGAATCTATCATTTACTAAACTCTAGTCACACATTCTTATTCAAACCCATTGAAGACAGTATTTTTGCAGGTGTAATTAAGCTTGAGAACCTGAAGATGTATGAGACGGAAAGAACCCAATTTGACTTTCAGAGCCCTGCTTGAGTTTTCAGGGCTGGCAATTAGGAAAGCTACAGATCAGATGTGCTCCCATTAGAAGTAAATAGCAAAGTCACTGAGCAGAAATAAATGTCATTTGTATAGTCACTTCTGAGAGAACTGCACTTTAAATGTTATTTACTATCCTAAATGCATTTATCTATGTGTGCGTATCACTGCCTTCTATTGAATGGATTCTAACGTATAACTGTTTATCATTTCCCTCTACTGGTTAAGCTAATATCTCTGTACTTTTCTTATTAGTTAGAAACCATGGCCCAGATCCTCAAAGGTACTTAGGCATTGCTCTGCTCAGCTTTGCAATGCCTAACCCCTAGCCAAACAGCGGCCTATTGGTATCCTCAGCCCCAATCTAGGTTCCCCATACAATGCATGAGAAGAGTTAAGCACCTAAGAAAATGATACTCAGAAGCCAGCAAGCTGAATGTGGAGCTACCTAACTAGCCAGGAGTGAAATGCTAAGGAGGGTGGTGGGGAGGATCAGAGAGAGAAGAGGAGCATAGGCACATGTTGCACTTGCTGGCAGAGCAGATATAGGCACCTCCAGCTGCTCACGTTCCTCTGCCATGAACTCTCTCCTGGTATAGGCCCCCAGACCAGGTCAACCACTTAGGTAGCTATGCACTAGCAGCCAAAACCTTCCCTGCTGCTCATGCTTGATACCTCTCTTATGCTCGCCCTATGTTTCCCTGTGCCCTTAGCTGTCTTTGTATGGTTGTTATGCTGCCCTCCAACATACCTGATGGCCTACATCTGGCCCTCCTGATGTAGGGGCTGGCAGGTATCAGGTCTTAGGCATGATCTAAACATGCCTCAGGATCATGTCCTGCTGGCAAGAAAAACTTTCCCCCTCCTAGTTTGAGAATCCCACTTTGAGGCCTCTGGGGCTTCAGCTTGGGTGAGGGCTTTGAGCTGCTCATTAGCTGTGAAGTGGTGTCAGGGCACAGGCAGCTTTATGAATGTTAGCTGGTGGAAACTTAAGCACCTAGGGGAGTTAGGCACCTAAGGGGTTAAGTGGCCACTGAGTTTTGAAAATGTCGACATCTAAATGGTGTAGTTAAGCTAGTAAAGAGGCAGATAAGCCCCTAAATACCTTTGAGGATTTGGGCCCATGTGTTTTGGAACTGAAAGCTATTAATATTAACAATTTATATATATATATATATATATACACACTCATTTACATGAGCTGGGGATCTGAATGTTGCAATTAACAAGTGTGGTGAAACGGTCAGTACCTAGGATGATGTTCATCAGCGCTTGAGACTGGATAGTTCTAGAGAAGGGCACCTGCCTGCGGAATTCTCTACCACAGTAATTCAGATTCAACTCATGCCTTGCCTTCCTCAGAGCACAATGCACTCATCTCTCTTTAGGAACATAAGATGGGACGAGATCTCCTGGGTCATCAAGTCCAGGCCTCTGCTTTCACAAGCAATCCCATCACATAATCCCATTAATTAATGTATCAGGCTCCATTTTAAAACCAGTTAGGTTGTTTGCCAACTACTTCTATGGGGAAGCTGTTCCAGAACCACAGTCCTCTAAGGGTTAGAAACCTTCTTCTAATTTTCAGATGTATTCATGGCTGGTTTATACCTATTTCTTCTTGTGCCAAAATTGTCCTTTAGCTTAAATAGCTCTTCTGTCTCCCTGATGTTTACCCTCCCCTCCCCCCGATATATTTATAGAGTGCAATCATATCTCCTCTCAGCCTTTGCTATGCTAGGCTACCGCCTTTTCTTGATAAATTCAGAAACATGCTGGTTGGGAAATATGATCACCATCTTCCCACATCAAAAACACAACAGTACAGGAGAAGATACTAGACATATCCAGGACAAGGTTGATATTTAAGTTCTTGTATTCAGTGCCTAGATACTATGTTGACTGGCACTCTATAGACACAGAGATGATGGTATATAGATATAATACTGTCACAGAATAAGACTAATAAAGCAGTCATTGATTTTGGCCCTGGAGTACACTGCTGATTTCACCATGGCATTAAATAAAAGTATTGATTTTGGCTAAAGAAGAAACACACCCATCCCTGTGTAAGATCAGCATCCCTCACCATTATAATTCAATTCTTCAATATCAAAATTATTTTCTCAGATGAATACAAAAGAATGTGAGGTGGTTGCCTGAATACAACAAAAACATACAGCAAAGACAGGCAAGAAATAAAATATCTCTTCTACCCAAGTATCACCCAAACTTACTTTCCATACCGTGATTTTCATACTCAAGGTGTCCCAAATTATTTTACAGAGCAGTGAGTAAGATGTTGAAAGTGAAGTAACTCTGTACGTCAACATGCTCAGCCATTATACATGCAATAGCTCACACCATTTTTTTGTCTACTGGAAAACATGTTTTATTGGATAGAGGGAACAGTGGCCAGGATGGTTTGGTTAAGTTCTATGCTCATCAAAAAATGTGAAGAGGTCTTTAATTGCCCCTAAAACCAATAGCCTAAAGCTTCATTTATTGTGTCATTTGAAGTCTCCATTAACAGAGACGTGTCTATTAGGACTATATGTCAGTATGGCCATTCTTATGTTCTTATATATGAATGAGAGAACAGAAAACTTTCATTTTGTGAGTAATTGTTTTGAAACTATTATTGCTTGACTTGGCTAGTACTCCTCAATAGCAGCATTTTTTAGTGCCAACATTCTGTTGGAATACAGGAACGTTGAAAAGAATGTTCCAGATGCAAAGGCAAAGAGCTGACTATACATTTTACTACATCTGTCTAGTATATTAAGCAGTACTAAACAGGTTAATTAGCAAAATATAATATATTGGAATAAAATTACCATTGCTACAATCTTATGGCTCACTATCTAAGTACATTCCATTAACATCTGTTAATGCTCTTCTCCATAACCAATAATAGACACACATACTGGACCAAAAGGCAAATTTTAGTTCTTGTAGATGTCACTGAACTATAGAGGATGCGTTAAGTGTTAAGTAATAGTTTAAGTGAATCACAGGTAGAACTAATGGAGAGTTGCTGGAATTGAATTAATCTTCAATGCTGTCGTTATATGGTTCCTTCTCCTGGTGGGTTTTATACGGTTGCTGTACAGCTTGGGAATATGTCTTTAGAGTTTTTATTAAAGTTTTTCTTTCTGCTTTCTTATGGTGTGGTTTGATTGATTTAGGGACAATTAGCTTTCCAGCCTGATGTATAGTTACTGTTCCAGATATACAGATAGTTATTCAACTAGTGTGTACCTCAAAGGATATCACTGGAAAGATTTGAAGGACATTGGCTGAGTAAAATATTTATAGGACAAGCTAAATATGGATGCATGCATGCATAATGCTACAATTTTTTTAAGGAATCATTAATATTTAAAGGGAACTCATCTTGAGTTTTCCCACCCCCCCCCTTATAAACTGTTGACTAATCACTGATAATTACAAGTTGTTATCATCATGAGACTGCACATAGAAACACTCAGCATTTGTGACAATACTGTTGTTTTAAAGACACAGATTCTGGCACCTGATGATACTTCATGAATTATTTTGCCTCCTTGGTATCACTTTAACCCATCCAATTGCTCAACATTGTTAATAAAATCTCAGGAAATATTATGAGTTCATGTAACCCATGGACATATTTTTCAGATCAGTCTCTGTCCTTCAAAGTGAATATGTGCATATTAATTTACCTAATTCACATATAAAGTGATTAGGTTATTATACTAATTGAGATTAAAGAAATTTATTTGAACTGGTTAGAATAAAAAGAGAAACAAATGTTAAATTTTAGGGGATCCTTTCACCTCCTGGGAAGGTCAGTGGTCCAACTTCAGCCCAAGTTGATAAAGACTGGAAATTGTTACCATCAAGTGAGTTTTGTTTTGTTTTAATTTATTTTTTGTGTAGGAATATGATTTTTCAAACATGCTTAAGTGATTTAGAAGCACCAGTTTTATTGAAAGTTAATGGGGCATCTGTACCTAAGCCACATAGATGGTTTCTAAAATCTCACACCTAGAAGTCTGTGTTAAATGTGTCTGGTGTCTGCTCCACCTCCCACAGAATAGGTGTCAATATCACAAAAGCCACTGCAATAAGCTATACTTGGCACCTCGGTTAGCATTCTCAGTAGAGTTTAAGGACTATGTGGGTATGGGGACAAGCTGCTCTTTCACCATTAGAGGTGGTGCATAGTTCAGGTTCACTGGCAAAGCAGTATAGGGAAGTTTGTACTGTAGCTGTACTAATGAAAAAAATCTTGTCCTCTTGCCTTGTCAATCCCTTAGAAAGCTATGTTTGTTCTGGAAGGCCACAAACACTAACCCATGGCAGTCAAAATACCGTCACCTAACAACTATGTTTTTAAAACTTCTCTGTGATATAACATTCCCATGAGAGTCTCAGTACATTTTGTGTTGTCTGTTCCTAGTTTAGACTTCTTGGCGCAGGGAACACTTCTACTAGTGCCAAGCATACTGTCAGCACTTTTGTAATAAAAATAACTCAACGTGACACTTTGGGGAATCTGTCTATGTAAACTTATGAATTCCATTTGATTGTATTAACTTTATTTCTGACGATCACCTTCAGTGTGACTTAGATCTTCCACTTTATGGCCAAAAATAGACAATGTCTGAGAGACTGAAAGAGGGTCATCAACAATTCCCTGGTGGAATAATGGGGACTACCAGTCAAAGACTATTGACTTGCTAATGACTCTTACCTGTTCTAACATCCCTCTATTCCCAGCAGCCTATGAATACTGGAAAACTGAAAAAACCCAATAGGAGAAAGAGAAAAAGATGTTGCAAGCTGCTTTTAATAAAGAGATGCTCTCTCACAAAGGTGGGAGACCATCATCAGGGAAAGAATACTGAGTAGCAGGGTTGGAGGAGCAAGTAGGGCCCAGACCCCTTGTAGGACCCTATCCAAGACCCAAAAGGATCTTAAGAATGGAGTCGGATTAACCTTTTGTGGGCCCAGTGCCCAGACCATGGCCCCACCCTCCAGCTCCACTCGCACTCCACCCCGAGGCCTCACCCCCGCTCAGCATCTTCCCTCCAAGGCCCTGCCAAGCACTTGCACGGGTGAGAAGGGGGCGGAAAGGAGTGTGCAGCAGGTGGGGGGAGGGGACAGAGAAGAGTGATCAGCAAGTGGGGGGAGGGCAGAGAAGAGTGGGCGATGGGGGGGAGGGGCAGAGAGGAACGTGGGCGGGGCCATGGTCCAGGCGCTGGGACCCCTTCTGAGTGTGGGCCTGGTGCCCTGGTGCCATTGTAAACCCAGTATGAAATGGCTGTATGAAAACCTTTGGTCAGATTCCCCTGGAGACAGGAACTCAGGGCAGCCAGCTGAGGTTCTGACATTGCATGGATATGGCCAAACAGCATCTTGGCCCCTGGTTGCAGTTCAATCAGGCAGTCATAGTTCCAATTTGGTGGTAGAATATCAGCACTCTTTTTCTCAAAGACGTCACCATAGTGGCTCTACTTGAGGAGCCGTCCCACCTAACCCATGGCCTGGAACAGACTAAACCTTTCAGGTCTCCATCTCAATTGTTCATTGCATTTACAGACAGAATGAAGGGCAGTCCTATTTCCATGCAAAGTATTTCATCAGGGATATCTGCTTGAATTCACCTGTGTTGCCAGCTGACTAATGCAAAGCCACCAGACAGAGTATTGGGACATTCAACTAGCTCCCAAGTGACCTCTGTGGCATTTCTGGATAAGATGCCCATATTAGACACTTGCAAGGCAGCAACCTTGTCATCATGATACACATTTGCCTCTCACTAGGCTATCTCTCAATGATCTAGAGAAGATGCTAATTTTGGAGGAGTGGTCATACAGTCCCTGTTCAAATAGATTCCAAACACAGATAGTAGAATGGACATGTTCAACACATCTCAAAGAACAACAGTTATGGAAAGGTTAGTAACCGTTTTTATCTGCAGTGTGCAATGGCAGTTGGGCCTGCAGTGTCATGTTTTCATCATGGGGCTGGGTGGATTGACCGCGCAGAACTTGGTTCTCTTTTGTGAGCTCTGATACTTGGGATTGAAGCACGGAGCGCTCCTTCTGGGAGTGGTCAACCCATTTAGGCATCTCCAGTACTCTCTGGGGTATGCCAGGCAAGGAGTGGCCTGCTGCCTCCATGCTTCTCCAAGGTAGGCCTTCGATACAGGCTTGGGTTGTCCAGGCAAACTGTCAGGATCCGGACAAGGGCAGTCGGGATCAAGGGTCAGAGCATGGTCAAACCTAAGACTGAAAGTAGTGGGGGAGTTTCTAGTCAAGTTCCAGGCCAGGGTCAATACCAAGAGTCAGCATCTGAATCAGGAGGCTCAAGGTCTGTATCAGGACGCAAGGTCCAAATCAAGGCGAGGTCAAAATCAGGAGTTCACGAGCAGGAATGGTCATGGCAGCTACAGGAGATCTGCAATGTTACTTACACACTTCCTGGAATGCCCCTAGGGTTTATATAGAGCGGGGAGCAATCAGGAGGCATGAGGTTGCTATCTATCAGACCCCTTGAGGGGGGACTTCCCATGGCCTGTGTCCACAGCAAGTCATGGGTAGTGGAGTGCAAACTGGTTACAGCTGCTGCTTCGTGGCAGCATGGAGGTGGCTGCTGCCTGGCAGCTCTGCAGGCCCAGATTTGAGACCCTCCCCCCCCAACTCCCGTGCCTTACATGTTGAGTGTGAGATTAAGTTCAGGTATGAGACTTGAACCCACAGAACATCTAGCCCATATGCAAACATGGGGCATACTCATCCACAATGATACATGTGTCCAAATGAAAAAAATGTGGAGGTATTTCCCATTGATTTTAATTAAGTTCATCCACAGAAGATTTTTAAAGAGAGAGAGATAATATGCCAGATAAAATTTTCGATTGCCAAAGCTCTGATACGAGTGCATCAAGATTAAAACACAGAAATTATCTTAATCCCCACCTCCCACCAAGAGCACTGCTCCCATCTTCCTATCCATCAACCTCTTGATTGCCTGCAAATGAACTACTATTAGGATCAATAAAAGTTTGGCATATATGTATATATAACCACAAAAATGTGTATGTCCAAAAACAAACAAACAAAACAGACGTCGATGTAAACCCTATGGGCTGAAGCTCTTAAGGGTATGGAGCTCTCTACTCCAACTGTTGGTGATCAGAAGAAAGAACAGCCACAGAGCTGCTTCATTTGCAGAAGCTATTTACCCATAACTATAGATGGACAGACACTCCAGTGGGGAAGGATATCTCTGCCAAGCTATTGGCGAACAGGGGAAATAAGTTATGGAGAGAGCTTTATTTGTATAAACTTTCTACACAGAATTCCTCTGTTGACACTTTGGGAGCCACCATAAACACCAGCTCAGAATTGGCTGAGTTGAGTAGTGGAACTGAACTGAGAGAGGAGAGGGAATAAAGGGCTTCAATTTTATGATGACAAGTGGTCCCCAGTAGCAAGCATTCTGCTGAAGGGTTCTATGTGCTACTGGTTCCCCACTACTGTCGCTCCTGTGCTGTTGAAAAGACTGATTGTGAGAAAGGATGCAGACTGAGAACTTCATTGTGAGAGCTGTTGTAGAGGACTTGTGATGGGAGCACAGAAGTGTCTCTTGGATTGGGTGCAACACAGAGAGGGCTCTTCCCTGAAACTGCAGTGCATGGCAGCAAAGCTGAGTGAACTCCAGTGAAGCTCCTCCTACCCAGCCATTAAATAAAGCAGAAATCCAGCTGGGTTAGGTGGTGGAGCCTCAGGATAGGACCAGGCAGCACTTTCCAAAGCACTGGAGACAGCCCTGCCCAAAAGCACTTCAGGACTATGCTATCCAGTGATACCAAACCGCGAGTGGAGTTTAACAGTTGGGAAAGGAGAAAGTAACATAGTAAAAGGACATTTGATTATTGAACATACCTACTGGCAGGTGGGGAACTGCATTAATGAACTGCTGCCAAAAGGGGAGTGTTTTACTGATCATTCATTAAGATGTATTGTTGCTGTCTTTTCTCAAGTTGATGCTGTGTTCTGAGTCCTACTAATAATTTTCAATTGTTACATACACAGAGTGCTTGTGAGTGGGGAAGTATTATCCACGAAGGGTGCCCAGCGAAAATATTTAGGGATCCCAGTAATTCTGAGTGAGGGCTTGAGCCTGTGCTTAGTTTGAAGAGGGACCTCTAGTTATTTGAATCTAGCCCTTGCAGCTGCTGATAACACCTGGCAGAAGGTTTATACCATCCTGAGTGAAGTAAATTTCTTCTCTGTATTTTTAAGAACAATAATTTTCTGTAATAAAAAAGACTATTACTTTTCCTTTTCCTGAATATAACTTAGTTAAATAGTAATGTTTTGGCATGATTGAGCTCTCAAAGGAATTGTTTTATATATCTTTTTAAAATGTCTGCTTGATGTCTTCTGTGTTTTGCTTTTGACTTTCACCAGAAGTAATGGGAAATAAATGAGTTTGACAATCAAGGTGAAAACTGAGGTCCTACCATTAATCATGTTTATGACCTACTCAGTCTCTTGTCTAAGTCTCTGTAGCAAAGCAAACAATATTCTCCTGGTTTTGATCTTGTTTCTTGTGTCAACTGTACTTCAGAAAAAAAGTCACACACAAAAATGAGATGAATAAATCCTACCTTCTTGTAACCACTTTTGCTGACAGAATTTTATTGGACTTTTCTTTTTAAAAACCAAGTTAAATTGCATTGACAGAACAAGTAACGACCATATATAAAGGACAAATATATCATCACCACATAAAAATCAGCAAGATAATACTTTGAGGAGCCTTGACATTTAACTGACTTAATTTTGCATAAAGGATCAAATAGAAGCTGTCTTTTAACATGTATCTCTATAGCACCAATACTGATTAGAGCCTTTTAATATGTATCTCTACAGCATCCATACTGATTAGAGCCTCTGAACAGTACTGTTAAGTAAAATAAACTAATATTAAAAGGTGGGCTATTCAGGCTAACAGTGCTAGCCTCCTCTCATATAACTATCCCCATTTTATAGATACAAAACTGAGGTACAAAGAGACCAATAGACATAAACAGTCACACAGAAAGTCTATAACAGGGCCAGGAATTGATCTCTCAGGTCTCCTGGCTTTCTGGGGTAAATCCTAGCCTTACTGAAGTCAATGACACAGCTCCCATTGATTTCAATGGAATCCGGATTTCACCCTCTGACTCGCAGTCCTCTGATTGAATCAGAAGAACATCCTTCCTTAGCCCTTACAGAGTTATAAATATCAAGGTGAGGAAATTATATCACTCCCAGAAATAATTTATTCCAGCAATGATAACATAACTGGTGGTCCCCTGGTTATGCTTTTTGGATTATTCAGTGGTCCCAATTAAAATATCAACATTCATGCATGCTAGTCTGGGAATCTGTATATTTTGAAGGAAGTCAGAGGCCATGTTAAAGGTTGAGTGTTGCAATACCAACCTATGTTGAAAGTGGTCTTTCGAGTTTCAACCTGCCTTCCTCCTTTTTCATCTTTCTCTCTCAGTTCATTTGCTGCTCTAGGACAAGCATTATTTAAATAAATTATTTGGCCTAACTGTTGCCACCCTCTTTGGGTACCTTCAAACACTGATTCTAGGGACCACTGTGGAGGGAAAAAAAAGCAACCTACATCCATGGTCTCATGTCTAAGATCAAACCCGCCATCCATGTCCAGTGTCCATTTCTGACATGGCTAATAAGAAATGCTTCTTTATGTATAAGAAACCCCAAAGTAGAAAATCATGGAAGAACCTGTACATATGGAAAGTTTTTTCTTTGCCCACCCAAATATAGAAGTCAAATGACACCTATGGTGGTGTTTGGTTATTTTTTAAATCTATTTGTGTCTGTAGTGTAGCCCATGGAATCACAGTTAAAGTTGCCCCCTCCCACCAAAATCTGAAATGGTGCCCCTGATCAAAGGGTTGTAATTCTCCCACCGTTCTGTGACACTGACACACACAGGTTTTGTTTTAGCAGCACTGGAGTTCATTGCCCTGGTCTGCAGCTCCTTTCCTACAGGCCTACCCCCAGCAACCAGCAGGTTCAGTGCTTCCCCTACACTGGCTAGCATACATACCATGCAAAACATGGGGGAGCGATAGCTTAGTGGTTTGAGCATTGGCCTGCTAAACCCAGGGTTGTGAGTTTAATCCTTGAGGCAGCCACTTAGGGAGCTGGGGAAAAATCAGTACTTGGTCCTGCTAGTGAAGGCAGGGGGCTGGACTCAATGACCTTTCAAGGTCTCCTCCAGTTCTAGGAAATGGGATACCAGCCACCGAGTCCTTATAGTGAGATAACTCCTGCCTGGCTAGCTTCCCTTGCTATTGCTGCCAAGAACAAGGCAAGTAGTATGCTGACCTAGGTCCTGGCTCAGTAGGCCTGGTCAGCACTCCTATTTCATTCAATGCAGTTGCCCCTCAACTTGCTTTCCTGAAAGTTACTAATCCTGAGAGAGCTGCTACCCTGAATCCTGAGAGAGATTCTCAGCGTAGCTCCAGTAATGTCAATTATTTTCATGTTAATGGAGTTGTACCAACTCACACCATCTGATGATTTGGCTCAGTATATAACAAGATAGAGCAATATAACTAGAGCTGGCTAGGAAATGAAAATGTTTTGCATTCTTTTTTATCCGTATTTTACGCTTTTGTCTATATTTTCAGATCAGCTATAGATGTAACTAGGTACACTGTGATGTACTATGATCAGGAAATTAAAAAGACACTGTTTACTGATGTTTTCCCTTTTCACATATCTAGTTCTCCATTCATAGCCACTCTGTAATATATTAATTTAAAAAATTATGCTGCTTGAGCAAACAGAATTGGTCATCTTAATGCAAACACAAGAAGGGGTGGGTGGGAAGGAAAATGTAAATCAAAGTGAGATCTTGGGTAGGATGAAAATCAAAAGAGATAAAACATTTTCAGATAAAGCACTGAGAACTCAATTATCATCATAAAACTCAGGCATTGTCTTCTCCCTCCCCCACTTTTATTAGTAAAGCTAATTATCTCAAACAGAGCCCACATATAAAGATCTTTCCTCATGGTGTTAGTTGCTTTTACAACCTTAAGGTTATGTAAAAATATTTGGGGATTTTGGAACGCATGTAACATTCTTCTCCTCTTCCCCCTTTTGGAAAACAATATTCATTTCAGCAGTTCAGATGAATAGTTTTAAGACCGCTGCAATGGATCAATTCCATAGCATCTGATAGGTCAAAAGGTGATTCATTATTAGCACTAATTCTTTTGTATTAGTGTGAAACATAAGGAAACTCTGTTGTCCTGTCTTTTTCCAAGTGCCACAGTTAATAATGTAAACACAAATTGATTTTTTAGTTTTCAAAAAGACTATTGAGTTTCATTTAGTTTATTACATTGCATCAGGCTAAAAGCAGTGCTTAGATTCAGGATTCATAGGCTTTCTTCATACCAATAATATCTCTGCTTACACTGCAGGGTCTATTTGTACTATTTCTGACTTTCTTCCTGCAGATCTGTTGTGCCGTGTAAAATAATTATTTTTACTCTCTTAATACCATTTTAAGCCCCCCCACACTATGGTGGATTTTTTTCAGAAGACACTCTCCAAAAGCTGTACATGTAGTGTTTTGGAAATGTTAAAATTCTGTAAAAGATCCATACAGAAAGCATGGTAAATAATGCAGTGTAGCACTCTACCTTTCTTAATAGTAATCTGGGGTTTCCACCACCCTTTGTTCCCCAGCTCCTTTCTACAAACACTCTTTCAGTTTCAAAAGCCATAACCATCATTCACAGAAGCAGCAGATGTGAGAGACCAGTTAAGTGTGCGATATTTTTTCTGCATCTTTTCATCACAACCATGACAGTTCTATGCATTTTTAAAAGAAGCAGCATTAAATCCCATTGAAAATCATGTCACATGGGGTGTTCTGCCCAGTCAAATGTCCTATGTTTCATGCTATATATGTTCTGCACAATCCTTATTATTGATAATAATCATCATATTTATTATGATAGTTCCTAAGGACCAACCAGAAATGGGGTCCTATTGTGTTAGGCGCTGTACAAAAACAGAGTAGTAGACAGTCCCCGCTCTGAAGAGCTTACAATGTAATTAGACAAGACAAACACAGGATGGAGGAAGGGGAATAACACACAAGCAGAGTGAACAGTGTGATGGTGCGAACATCATGTTAGTTCTGAAAATTTAGATTCTGTTGTCGTTGGGTTTAGTTAGGAGGGAATCAGGTAAATGGTAAAAGTGAAGGGACAGGAGATATTGATGGGAAGGAAGGGGAAGAGAGGAAGGTAAGAGGGACAGGTGTGGAGTGAAGCCGAGGCAGGGCTGGTGCAAGGAAGTTTCGCACCCTAGGTGAAACTTCCACCTTGCGCCCTCCCCCACCCCAGCCCTGCGGCAGCTCCCCGCCCCTCCCCCCCCCACGGCAGCTACCCCCCGCATGTGTCAGCACACCACCGGCAGCCCAGGAACACTGTAAAAAAAATTGGGGGCACCACTTTTTGGCTCCCCCAAATCTTAGCGCCCTAGGCAACCGCCTAGTTTGCCTTAATGGTAGCACCAGCCCTGAGCTGAGGTGAAGAGACTGTGAAATAGGCAGAGGGAGAGGGTTGAAGCAAACAGCCGATTGGCACAGAGCAGAGAAAGACCAGGCAAAGCTGTAGAACGTTCTCTAATGCCCAGATGTCTCTGCTTTGGCTGCTACAGGTAACAGGCTGAAATCTCTGACTGGTTCATCTTTGCAGTTTTTCCCCAAGGCCATGTGGCAGGGAGACTATTCCATACTGAGTTGCTTCACATGGTCTCATCATAGTGACAAATTGCCTGTCACATAATATATGTTTTGTCTGGTCATATTTACTCCTTTCCTGACAAAGTGTTATTGAGGAAAGAGACTGTGAATAACATTTTGTTTTAAGTTAAAAAATAATCTTGGGAATAAGTGTTTTTCTAAAGCTAAATATGCAGGTAAATGAAACTACCATCAAATTTGCAACCAACAAACTATTTAGATGAGAGAAGCTGTGTCAAATCATGTGTATTAAGATACTCTGGTTGCCATCTTAACTATGGAAAGATAGTTATGGTATGCAGCCAGTCCCACCTTCTTTGTTTGGCATGCCTCATAATGAAAAATCCAAACTAAACAGTCATAAAATTTCTTATCCGCTGTTTAAAAAATTAACATCTGGCAGAAACGTAAGATTATTCAGACCCAGCATATGCATTACAATATATAGGCACTCTGAGACCTGCTTTAATTTTAACCCATCTGCTTTATGGTAACTAAGAATTTAATAATTCAAAGAGTGTATTTATTTGACTAGCAAAATAGGGACATGGGATGTAAATGCAAAAAGAAGGTTAATATATAAAGCATTAAACAATGTATAAACTACTAAAAAGCTAACCATATGTTGAAGAAAAATGGGGTTAGGCATGACTTTGAATCTTCCACTTTCTAGGATGCAGGACAGGCAGTTTTGTTAGACTGTATAATTATTCTCCAGAAAGAAGTCAATGAGTCACACTGCTCAGTACACTGCCTACTAACTAGATAAATACCTCCACCTAAGCAAACATGCCATTTTGATGGCAGCTACAAGAATTTAGGTGGGAAAGTTTGAAGAAATAGAACAAGCTATGAACATTTTGTGGCAGGGAAAGTGTTAAAAACAAAGATGGGGCAAAAAACCCAGTCTAGACAAAATTTGATCATTTATAAAAGATCATTATACAACGATAGAAATTAATAATATAACAACAATACCTATGCATTTCTTAAAACCTCAAAATATGGATTAAGCCAGACTTCAGTGTTACATTTGGCTTTAAATGAGGTGAATTTAATTCAGGAGATAACATGCTTATGGTCACGCAGGATGTCTTTAGCACAGCCAGTAAAAGAACCCAGGGCTCTGATTCTGCTCTCAGTTACACTGGTGTAAATCCAAAGTAACGCACATCACCTAAATGAATGGGATCACAGCAGTGTAAATTGGTGATGGAGCATTATCAGGTGCTGGGGTCCTGTCTCTCTTCCTTTTGCCTTAAGCAAAAAAAAAAAATCTCAAAAACAAAACATACTCAACGGTGATGCATCAGTTCTTGCAATGCAAACACAGCTCAGTGCTTTATTACCCTGAGTTCACAGGAGGGTTCCAAAGAGGATGGAGCTTGGCTGTTCTCAGTGGTGGCAGATGACAGAACAAGGAACAATGGTCTCAAGTTGCAGTGGGGGAGGTCCAGGTTGTATATTAGGAAACACTATTTCACTAGGAGGGTGGTGAAGCACTGCAATGCGTTACCTAGGGAGGTGGTGGAGTCTCCTTCCTTGGAGGTTTTTAAGGCCCGGCTTGACAAAGCCCCGGCTGGGATGATTTAGTTGGGAATTGGTCCTGCTTTGAGCAGGGGGTTGGACTAGGTGACCTCTTGAGGTCCCTTCCAACCCTGATATTCTATGATTCTATGAGGGTCAGTGGATGGGGTAATTATAGATGGATTACATATAATTTTAATTACAGGGCTGCTCTTGATTTCAGTGGGATCCCAACTTGTATAAATTGTGAGTCCTTGAATATACAGTTGATGAACACTCTTAAAAACGTGTAATCAGTAACCACAAAGTGACCTTAGAAGAAAAACAATAGGGTGGCAAGTTTCAACATAATTTATGAACCTGTGATTATTATACTGTGGCTTTTGGAGCGTTGCTGAACTTAATATAAGTCAATCAATTACTCCTAGAGACTGGAAAGAACATAGCACCAGCTTTATGAAGGTTTCCATCAAGATATTATAATGAGGTAGACTTAATAGCAGGTAGAGTTATATGTTTTGATGGTGAAAGTCCATAAATTTTCTCATCTGCATTGAGCCCCCTATTAATGTCACATCATGCAAATTAAAAGCATTTCAAATTATGAAAACTTTAGAACAGAAAAGACCCTCCTTTTGTTGCCAAAGGCCCCTCTTTCTGCTGGTTAACTTTACTGTTTATCTTTTTTCTGCCAAATTGCAACCATGGTATCTGTATTCTTGGAATAGGTCCAAAACAAGAGGCTTCGATCTTTATGCTGTTAAGTGACAAGACAGCTTACTTAGTCAGACATCCTTTTCCTTCCCCTGTACCTACATGTTGATCTGTCTTTTAATTAATGATTTGGATCCCTTCTAAAACATTCCACATATTGCAATTGTATTCTGTCTTTCACAGCTGATGTGTCATATGGGAGTGAAGTTGTTGGCAATATAAATGTGGCTTGCTGAACATTAATTATGCAAGATGGGTTTTTTTGGCTTTGTTGATTGAATAAGCCTGATTAGTTTACCTTTACATTGCACATGGAATATTTCAAAACTATGAAGAGACACAGAATATCAGGGTTGGAAAGGACCTCAAGAGGTCATCTAATTCAACCTACTGCTCAAAGCAAGACCAATCCCCAGACAGATTTTTGCCCCAGATCCTTAAAGGGCCCCCCTCAAGAATTGAACTCATAACCTGGGTTTAGTAGGCCAACGTGCAAACCACTGAACTATCCCTCCCACCACGGGTTGTGACTCTATGTGTGTGTGTACACACATAAAGGGAAAAAATGGTCTATAGAGCTGGTAAAAAATGGAAAAACAATTTAGCCAAATTTTTCTGATATTTAGAAGTTGTTCAAAACTGATTTTTTTTTTCATTTTTTTAAATCATTACGTATTTTTCACACAAATAGTCATTTTCCTTTTTCTTTCTTCCCCTACCCTCCCCCCTTCTTGCACTGAGTACAATAGAATGAATCATGTCCTTTTTTTATTGTTTTTGGAGGGGTTTTTTGTTTGTTCATTTTTTCCTACTTCCATTCTGTGAAACTTCCCAAGTTGCATATTTTTTTTTCAAAGTTACAGAATGGAAAAAAGGAAATATTGAAAAAAAAATCATTCATTTGCAAAGGAAAGGAGCGAGAGAAAGGAGGGAAAATGGAAATCCACAGTTTAAAAAATATTTTGATTTTCAAACATTGAATTGAAAATGTAAATTGTTTTGTTTCACAGTTGCCCAGAGATATTTGTAAACACAACTCATTGTAAATAACATTTGCCAGGCACAAATATTGTTTACAACACAACTCCATTTTCCAACATTAAAATTGTTCACTCACAAAATTTCAGCAGCTCTGTTCTCAATGATGGCTAAGGTCATCAGACAAATCTTATTGTCATAATAAGGTAACATATATCGTAAACAATGGCGTGATGGGTTGGATCACAGAAACCCCCTTGGGAAGTACCAACGGATGTGCCAAGACTACTTCTGCCCCTGCTTTCCCTGCCAGCCTGAGACTCCAGCACCCTGTCTTCTTGAACCAAATACGCCAGTCCGCTCCAACACAGACCCAGGGTCTGAACCACATGCCCCAAAGCTGCAGACTTAACTGAAAGCCACTTACAGAAGTGTTCCTGTCTTTAACACTCAGATGCGCAACTCCTAATGAGGTCTAAACCCCAAATAAATCTGTTTTGCTCTGTATAGAGCTTATACAGGGTAAACTCATAAATTGTTTGCCCTCCATAACACTGATAGAGAGGTATGCACAGCTGTCCCCCCCCCCCCAAGGTATTAATACGTACTCTGGATTAATTAATAAGTAAAAAGTTATTTTATTAAATACAGAAAGTAGGATGTAAGTGGTTCCAAGTAATAGCAGACAGAACAAAGTGAATTACCAAGCAAAATAAAATAAAACACACAAGTATTAGCCTAGTATAGTAATAAAACTGAATACAGATAAAATCTCACCCTCAGAGATGTTTCAGTAAGTCTCTTTCACAGACTGGACACCTTCCTAGTCTGAGCACAATCCTTTCGCCTGATACAGCCCTTGTTCCAGCTCAGATGGTAGCTAGGGGATTTCTTATGACGGCTCCTCTCTTTGTTCTGTTCCACCCACTTATATATCTTTTGCATAAGGCAGGAATCCTTTGTCCCTCTCTGGGTTCCCCCCCCTCCTTCTAAATGGAAAAGCACCAGGTTAAAGATGGATTCCAGTTCAGATGACATGATCACATGTCACTGTAAGATTTCATTACCCACTTGCCAGCACACAGGTATACAGGAAGACTTACAGGTAAAACAGAGCCATCTACAGTAAATTGTCCTGATTAATGGGAGCCATCAAGATTCCAAACCACCATTAGTGGCCCACACTTTGCATAATTACAATAGGCCCTCAGAGTTATATTTCATATTTCTAGTTTCAGATACAAGAGTGATACATTTATACAAATAGGATGACCACACTCAGTAGATTATAAGCTTTGTAATGATACTTTACAAGAGACCTTTTGCATGAAGCATATTTTAGTAAATATTCAGCGTACTTTCATAAAATCATATAGAGTGCAACATCACAAATGGTAACATTAATTTACATTTATATAGTTCCTCCTGCATTATCCAATGAACCAAGATCCCAGTGTGCTTTATACACAATATCAGCCCAAGTTCTACCCTTGGACATGCACAGCTCCCTTTGACCTCTCTGGGAACTATACAATGCACAACAAATTGTCACAGAATCATAGAATTGTAGGACAGGAAGGGACCTCAAGAGGTCATTTAGTCCAGTCCCCTGCACTCAAGGCAGGACTAAGTATTATCTCTCTGTGTCTAACCTGCTCTTAAAAATCTCCAACAACAGAGATTCCACAACCTCCATAGGTGATTTATTCTTATGGTGGTTAAGCAAATTAAAAAATTAGGACATTTTTTTTCTAATGTCCAACCTAAACTGCCCTTGCTGCAATTTAAGCCCATTACCTCTTGTCGTATCCTCAGAGGTTAAGGAGAACAATTTTTCTCCCTAGTCCTTGTAATAACCTTTTATGTACTTGAAAACTGTTACCGTGTCCCCTCTCAGTCTTCTCTTCTCTTCTCTTCTCTTCTCTTCTCTTCTCTTCTCTTCTCAAGACTAAACAAATCCAATTTTTTCAATCTTCCCTCATGGGTCATGTTTTCTAGACCTTTAATCATTTTTGTTGCTTTTTTCTGGATTTTCTCCAGTTTGTCCACATCTTTCCTGAAATGTGGCACCCAGAATTGTTCATAATACTCCAGTTGAGGACTAATCAGTGCGAAGTAGAGCAGAAGAATTACTTCTCATGTCTTGCTTACAACGTTCCTGCTAATATATCCAGATTTATGTTTGGCTTTTTTTGCAACAGTGTTACACTGTTGACTCATATTTAGCTTGAGATCCACTATGACCCTGAGATCCCTTTCAGCAATACTCCTTTCTAGGCTGTCATTTCCCATTTTTTATGTGTGCAACTGATTGTTCCCTCCTAAGCAGAGTACTTTGCATTTGCCCTTATTGAATTTCATCCTATTTACTTCAGACCATTTCTCCAGTTTGTCCAGGTCATTTTGAATTATAATCCTATCCTCCAAAGCACTTGCAATCCCTCACAGCTTGGTATTGTCCGCCAACTTTATAAGTGTACTCTCTATGCCATTATCTAAAGCAGAGATCAGCAACCTTTGGCTCTCAGCTCGCTAGGGTAAGCATCCTGGCGGGCCGGGCCAGTTTGTTTACCTGCCGCGTCCGCAGGTTCAGCCGATCGCAGTTCCCACTGGCCACAGTTCACCATTCCAGGCCAATGGGGGCAGCGGGAAGCAACGGCCAGCACATCCCTCGGCCCGTGCCGCTTCCCACAGCCCCCATTGGCCTGGAATGGCGAACAGTGGCCAGTGGGAACCACGATTGGCCGAACCTGAGGACGCGGCAGGTAAACAAACTGGCCCAGCCCGCAAGGATGCTTACCCTGGTGAGACGTGTGCCAAAGGTTGCAGATCCCTGATCTAAAGCACTGATGAAGATATTGAACAGAACCAAACCCAGAACAGATTCCTGTGGGACTCCACTTGATATGCCCTTCCAGCTCAACTGTGAGCCACTGATAACTACTCTCTGGGAATGGTTTTCCAACCAGTTATGCACCCACCTTATAGTAGCTCCATCTAGGTTGTATTTCCCTACTTTGTTTATGAGAAGATCATGCAAGACAGTATCAAAAGCCTTATTAAAGTCCACTTCTCCCCATCCAAAATGCTTGTTACCCTGTCAAAGAAAGCTGTTAGGTTGGTTTGACACTATTTGTTCTTGATAAATCCATTCTGACTGTTACTTATCACCTTATTATCTTTTATGTGTTTGCAAATTGATTGCTTAATTGTTTGCTCCATTATCTTTCTGAAGTTAAGCTGACTGGTCTGTAATTCCCCCAATTGTCCTTATTTCCCTTTTTATAGATTGGAACTATATTTCCTCTTTTCCAGTCCCCTGGAATCTCTCCTGTTTTCCATGAATTTTTGAAGATAATCGCTAATGGCTCAGATATCTCCTCAGTCAGCTCCTTGAGTATTCTTGAATGTATTTCATCAGGCCCTGGTGACCTGAAGACATCTAACTTGTCTAAGTAATTTTTAACTTGTTCTTTCCCTATTTTAGCCACTAATGCTACCCAATTCTCACTAAAAAGCAACAGAGAGTCCTGTGGCACCTTTCAGACTAACAGATGTATTGGAGCATAAGCTTTCGTGGGTGAAGTGGGTATTCACCCACGAAAGCTTATGCTCCAATACATCTGTTAGTCTGAAAGGTGCCACAGGACTCTCTGTTGCCTTTTACAGATCTAGACTAACACGGCTACCCCTCTGATACTTGAGACCAATTCTCACTGGCATTCACTATGTTAGATGTCCAATCGCTGCTAGCCTTTTTGGTGAAAACTGAAACAAAAAAGTCACTTAGCATTACTGCCATTTCCACATTTTCTGTTATTGTTTTTCCCCCTCATTGCGTAATGGGCCTACCCTGTCCTTGGTCTTCCTGTTGCTTTTAATGTATTTGTAGAATGTTTTCTTGTTACCCTTTATGTCTCTAGCTAGTTTAATCTCATTTTGTGCCTTGGCCTTTCTAATTTTGTCTTTACATACTTGTGTTATTTGTTTATATTTATCCTTTGTGGTTTGACCTAGTTTCCACTTTTTGTAGGACTCTTTTTTGAGTTTCGGATCACTGAAGATCTCCTGGTTAAGCCAGAGTGGTCTCTTGCCATACTTCCTGTCTTTCTTATGTAGTGGGATAGTTTTCTCTTGTGACCTTAATAATGTCTCTTTGCCAACTATCTTTAACTGTTTTTCCCCTTATACTTACTTCTCATAGGAACTTACCTACCAACTCCCTGAGTTTGCTGAAGTCTGCCTTCTTGAAATCCATTGTGCTTATTTTGCTGTTCTCCCTCCTACCATTCCTTAGAATCATGAACTCTATCATTTCATGATCACTTTCACCTAAGCTGCCTTCCACTTTTAAATTCTCAACCAGTTCCTCCCTATTTGTCAAAATCAAATCTAGAACAGCCTCTCCCTTAGTAGCTTTCTTCACCTTTTGAAATAAAAAAAACATTGTCTCCAATAGTTTCCAAGAACTTGTTGGATGAATTTTTACCTATAAAGGTTGTGTGTTCCCCATTTCTTAATAGGGATTCTGGCAGATACATTTTTCACCAGGCAGTAAACTAGTAAAAATGCTAAAAGACCCAGTGAATGTTGCTGAAAAAGTATTGCACCCACTAATTTGATTTCATGAATTTGGTCCCACTTTATACTCTGACTAAATCTTGCCTTTTAGGGATGACAGCCCCACAAGAGTTAACTGGGATTATTCATATGCATTCTTTCTCCATTGATGGAAGATAAATCCTGATGTTTGGAAAATACAAATTAATAACAAAAGATTCTCATGGTATGAATGGGGTTAGATTTGTAATCATAATAATTTTCATTCATTTGTACAATATTGGACAGATCACTTGATATGGAAACTGAGAACTTTTTCCCCAGAGTATATTGGCAGGACTTTGGTTTATTTCCCCAATGTCTAGTTGACTGTCCAGGTGTTGCAAACAGTAATGATGGACTTTGATCTCTTTCTGGCACTTTTTTCCTTGCAGCTATTTTCTCTTAATGTACAATATAATTGCAAGAAAATAAAATGAGTTGCAAAATCTGTCTAAAACAGGTGTCTGCTGGAACCTACTAGCATAATACCTTTAAGTCAATAAAGAAATGGAATGATTCCCTCTCAAAGTGAGAAAGCTTGACCATAATACATTATGTATGTTACTGGTTTGCTAAGCCTGTGTGGGTAAAAACAATTAAAAAGCTGAACTCATTTTTGTTCCAGATGAGCCAGCTCAGCAGTTGAGGAAGCAGAGTGTGTGTTTTGAATAGTTGATAGGAAACCAATAGTTGAGATGAAAATTCATGAGTACGTTTTTTCATTTCAAACCCTCTAATAGAACAGTGGGAAAATGCTATCAACAGAGGAAATTGTGTAAGATACATTTGGCACTTTGCATTATTTAGAATGTACAGAGATGCATTTCCACTGCAGCTAATTGATTTTTATAGCTGGATTGTTCAGGCTCAGGCAGATGTGAAAAGTATATTTGACAGAACCTCAAGTTTATGATGCCTGCAGGAATGAATATAGGATTTCTGCAAAATATCTACATTTTATGGAGGCAATTATGCAGTCTCAATTTCAACGCAAAAGTACGTCCCAGGCCAGGTGACCCAAGTCACTCTAACTATATTATAAAAATTTAAATGAAAGATGTAGTTTTACTGTTAAAACTTGCTGGTAACTTGAATAAAGCTAAATGTAAACTTTAGATGACATATTGGCAAACATAAGTAGCTTTCCACAAATATCAACTGTAAAAAAAAATTTTTTTTCTAATACTTTCTAATAATATCAGAAGGTTGGAAGTGACCTCTACTAGGTCATTTAGGGCCTGATTCAGCAGCCCTTCCCTATTCAGTGCAATGCATAAGCATATGCCTAATGCTAACCCCATGCTCTAAATTTAGACTTGCAGTTAAGTTCTGTGCTGAATAGGGAATGGACTTAAGTATATACTTACGTGCTTTGCTGAATGGGGTCCTGATACAAAGGGATAAATTGTATCGACTGAAGATCTGGCACTAGGCATAAGCAGACTGAGCCATCGCTTAGGGCCCCGAGCAGCTGAAGAGTGACCCCATTCACTTTAATAATAATAAGATAATAATAGTTATTTATTTTATTAGGGGGGATTTTCCTGGGGCAGGAAAATATATTGGGGTGGGATTGCTGACCAATGGAAATGTGCATTGAGGGTGGTGTGTCAGTTTGGGGAGCACCCAGATCAGTAAGGGGTTCTCTCATCACCTGCCCTGTAACCTTGAGGGGCCTTAATTCTGTGCTGCTATGGCTCAGATGCCTGACACAGGTAGCCTGCCCAGAAGCAGTAGGTCTCACCCGGCTTCCACCAGCCTGGTTACTCCTTGCAGGGTGACACAAGCAGCCTTCCAGTTCTGAGTCTCCCAAATCTCTCATCCCTGAGTTCTTAACTGCCAGACATTCCAACTTTTCCCCTCTGGTTTGTCGACCCCAGAGGTGTGAAACCAGCCCCCCCCCCCAGTCCATCTTACTTTGGCACCCACACTACTCATAGTTTGCACACCAGAGACCTGCTTTGGGAAAACATAAATAAAAGATTATTTACTAGAATAACCACAGATTCTAAGTCGAAATAGTAAGGGAGAGCAAACACATACAGATCACACAGAAAATAAACATAAAAACACACCTCAGGCTTCACGCTTCTATATTAGGTAAAATCCCTTTTCTAATATAAGTTACCTATTGCCTTTGAGCAATTTCCCAGCATGCCCTGTAGCTTAGGGAGGATCCAACATTTCACAGAGCGCTTCCTGCTTAGAGGGTGGCCATCAGTTTCTGGATGGATTTCACTTCAAACCCCTTCCATTTTAAAAGGGTTTGCAGGTTTTTTTCTTCAGTCACTGTAGATAATAAAAATGGGGAAAACTTCCTCCTTTCATAATTTTCAAAGACTGGGATTTTCTTTTCAGTTTCAGGCTGTTCCCATTTGCTATGATGGTTCCTCATTGTTGTTGTTGTTGTTTTTTTCCTGGGCTGGACAATGGTTAGGTGCTTGGAGTCAGTCTCATCTGGTTTGGCATCTCCTCCCTGCCTGACTGCTTCACTCCCCTTTTGTGAGCTGATGCTCAAGTTTCACTATAGTTACAATTACAAGTGTAAGTGTGTGTGTGTATTATATATATAATATATATACCCCCATACATTCATACCCATAACCTATATACATATCTCACAATGGCCATTAAATTCAGTGCATTACAAGCCTTCATAAAAGATCTTACTCAATACACTTTTACAGTACAACAACACAGTATGCAAACAGTTAGTTCAACTCTGTTGTTGTACTGTAAAAGTGTATTGAGTACAACCTCCCCTGGGGGTTTCTGGACCCTGAGTGGCAAAAGTGGAGATTTAGTTGTTTTGATCAGTTGGTGATCAGACAAGGTGCACTAGATTTTGGAAAGAGGGGAAAGAGAAATGCTGCTTCTTTGGACAATGTACATTGTGTTACTTCTATGGTATTGTGTTTTAAAATGTACATCAAGGGTGCCAGAGCTTTTTGGATGGATTTTTTTAGACTGAAATTGAAATAAATACAATAAAATCATGGGGCAAAATCCTGTCTTAATTTCTATCCAGGGCAACTGGGTACAGATGGCAGAATTTGGCCCACAAGGGGAGTAGATCGTTCTCCCATGATATACACACCTCACCAGCTGGAGCAGCTTCCTTGCATCTCATCCTTTTATTTACTCTTTTAGAATGAAATCCTGGCCCTACTGAAGTTCAAGCAAGACTCCCATTGACATCAAGGGACAAAGGTTTCACTCATGTACTTCCTGATTCCCTGCAGAATCCATTGCATGTTGTCCCTGTGGCTCATGCCTCCTCCCTACTGCTTGCTACTTGGGGTGGCTTCTCCCCTCTCTTCACCTGGTTTGGGTCCTGGTTCTTTTTCTGATTCATGGTGCCCACACACAAGGGGACCCACCACTGTGCCCAACATGCAAGGGGCACTGTTCCTTGGGTAAATGAATAATGCTACCACTGCTGGCAAGGAGTGTAAACCCAACCCACAAGAAACAATGTATATCAGCACAAAGCCCAGCAATGTAAGAGTACACCCCAAAATAACAGTATAACAAAGCAGGACTTTATTGGTAACTAGAAAATAGGATCTGGGGGAGGAAAGGGTTATGGTTAACTAATACTGAAATTAAAACTTTGTCTCTGAGACAGGATCTGAGTTTTTGTCTCTGAGAAAGGCTGTCCCCTCCCACCAAGAGGCTCAGATGCTCTAGCTCATCATTGACCCAACATCTGCTTGTCCAGATCACCCTGTAGAGAAGCCTCCCTCATCAGGAGTTTCTAGTCTGTTCTGTCCCCACTCCTGACTCAAAGCATTCTGGGAAATGCTGTCAGAGGCCTCAGGTAGCCATTATGTTGTAGTCCTTTGGGTATGACCTCCTAGAGACTCAGTTTGACACTCAGGAGCTATCAAATTCTGAGTGGGGGTTATACCCATCTTTTTTTCTTGGTTTATGGCCTTTAACACCTGCTCTAGTAAATTAATTTCTATGTTATTCCTTCATTCTCTATTGCCCATGCCCCATCATTATCCCTGAATTTTTGTCCCTAATGCAACTTTCCCCCTATTTCTAGATATGCTATATACAGCATGATTAGTCGAGCTGGTCAGAACATTTTCAACAAAACACTTTTCTGTCAAGATATTCTGTTTTGTCAAAGCTAAATTGTTTGGCAGAGATGTATGGATTTCAACAAAGCTTTCAATGGGGAGGTTTCTGAGATCCAGGGTGTATTCCCTAGTCAGTTCCAGAGAGAGAGAGACACCCAAATTGAAAATCTGATCTTGTCTATCCAAAAAAAGACACAATTCCATTTTGTTAATACATTCAAAAGGCTTTGTTTTCTTTCCAATGCAGAAGGAAAGCAAATTCTGACACTCTGAAAGTTCTTTCAAAATGGAATTGACAGCTTCTGGACAGCTCTAATGTTTAGATTGTAATTGTGAAGTGTTTGAGGAAATGTTAGTCCAAGATACTATACACAACTATATATCACCTGCCTGAGAGAAAACCATAGAGTTTGTGATTTAAAAGTGTTACTCTTCTGCATATTAAAATTAAAAACATAGGTCCCACTCCTTTATTTGGAGCCACATCATAGACTCCTTCATGTGATGCGACTTTTTAAAAAGAGCTCCAGAGGTGATCCCAGCAATTACAGGCCAGTAAGCCTGACTTCAGTACCAGGCAAACTGGTTGAAACTATAGTAAAGAACAAAAGTGTAAGACACATAAATGAACATAATTTGTTGGGGAAGAGTCAACATGGTTTTTGTAAAGGGAAATCATGCCTCACCAATCTACTTGAATTCGTTGAGGGGGTCAACAAGCATGTGGACCAGGGGGATCCAGTGGATATAGTGTACTCAGAAAGTCTTTGACAAGGTCTCTCACCAAAGGCTCTTAAGCAAAGTAAGTTGTCATGGGATAAGAGGGAAGATCCTCTCATGGACTAGTAACTGGTTAAAAGATAGGAAACAAAGGGTAGGAATAGAGAGAGGTAAATAGTGGTGTCCCCCAGGGGTCTGTACTGGGACCAGTCCTATTCAACATATTCATAAATTATCTGGAAAAGGGGGTAAACAGTGAGGTGGCAAAATTTGAAGACGTTACAAAACTACTCAAGATAGTTAAGTCCCAGGCAGACTGCGAAGAGCAACAAAAGGATCTCTCAAAACTAGGTGACTGGGCAACAAAATGGCAGATGAAATTCAATGTTGATAATGCAAAGTAATGCACATTGGAAAACATAATCCCAACTATACATATAAAATGGTGGGGTCTAAATTAACTGTTACCACTCAAGAGAGAAATCTTGGAGTCATTGTGGATAGTTCTCTGAAAACATCCCTCAATGTGCAGTGGCAGTCAAAAAAGTGAACAGAATGTTGGGCATCATTAAGAAAGGGATAGATAATAAGACAGAAAATATCATTTTGCCTCTATATAAATCCATGGTACACCCATATCTTGAACACTGTGTGCAGATATGGTCGCTTCATCTCAAAAAAGATATATTGGACTTGGAAAAGGTTCAGAGAAGGGCAACAAAAATGATTAGGAGTATGGAACAGCTTCCATATGAGGAGAGATTAATAAGACTGGGGGACTATTCAGCTTGGAAAAGAGACGACTAAGAGGGGATATGATTGATGGAGGTCTATAAAATCATGACAGGTGTGGAGAAATTAAATAAGAAGTGTTATTTACTCCTTCTCATAACACAAGAACTAGGGGTCACCAAATGAAATTAATAGGCAGCAGGTTTAAAACAAACAAAAGGAAGTATTTCTTCACATAATGCACAACCTATGGAACTCTTTGCCAGAGGATGTTGGTGTCAGTCCCAACAGGGGTGGGGGGGCTTGAATACACTCAGTGAAGCCACACCAGGTGCATAAGTATAACTGGTCTTATTGCCAAAGTATAATAAGCCTCCACGCCTTCACGTGTTACTAAATACATGCCTTCCAGCAAGCAAGCAAGAATCAATGCTTAAGCCCATTCTGCTAAGGACAGTCCTAGACCCTCCTGCCTTGTCCTTGAGGGCTCGTAGCAGGCGCTGCTCCAGTGTGGGGAATTCCTGGGCATCCACAAGGCCAGGGTCCGCAGGTGAGACTGTATATCTAAAGCAATTCTCATAGGTGCTTTTAATCATCACCTCCTTCTAACAGGGGGCATATTCATCCACAAACAGGCTCTGGCAGGAAACACTGCTGTTTTCTATTCCCACACTTCACAGCCTCAGGCCTTCCTTATCTCTTCACTTGTTTATCCAGCCAAGTGGCTGCAAGACAGATCCGCTGGTCAAAGCCAGTTCACTACTAGCTTCCCCCAAACCATTCTGTAACATCAGCCCAAGATAATTTGTTATCAGCCCCAACAGTTGTGAAGGCCGAGACTATAACAGGGTTCAAAAAAGAACTAGATAAAGTCATGGAGGATAGATCGATCAATGGCTATTAGCCTTGATGGGCAGGGATGGTATCATTAACCTCTGTTTGCCAGAAGCTGGGAAGGAGAGACAGGGAAAGGATCATTTGATGACTACCTGTTCTGTTCATTCCCTCTGGGACACTTGGCATTGGCCACTGTCAGAAGACAGGATACTGGGCTAGATGGACCTTTGGTCTGACCCAGCATGGCTGTTCTTATGTTGTTATGACTGTGCACAGCCCCATGAAATGTGCTACAAGGGTCTACCAGTCTGGATCTGAATATTGGAGTGGGGCCTATGTGCCATATCATGGCATCAGTCTTCAAGCAGAATTCCCATGAATGTCTCTTGGCAGCCATACTGATATGGCCCTAAAATAGTAATAGGAGAGCAAAGAAAATAAAGATGTATCAGTTCTTGCTACAGAGTTTCATTTGTATCGCAGAATTTTTAGATGTTTTAAATTTCCCTGCTATATAATCCACCTGTAATTATCTAATTCTCAGGGGACTTAAAATGAAAGTAAGTAAAGTTTGGCCCTTTCAATACCCGTTTATACTGCCAGAGTAGCATAAAGGAGCCTTTGTGTAAATGAGAATCTTTAATGAATACATTACAATTCCAAATCAGAAAACCTGGAAATATCAAGACTTGGTGATTTTTTTTTTGAAATGATGAAAAAATAACTAATTGATTCATCTCCATAATAAATGAGTAGCAAATTGGTTCTTACAGTATAAGAATTAATTCTAGCTCAGACATTGCTGCAACCCTAACCAAATGTTGTTTTAAGGTTTTTATAAGTAGACTAAAACTGTGTTAAACCCAGTTTCCAGATGGCTTAGGGAACCTTCCTCATGTTAGTGTGGGTGGCTTCAGACCCTCTGAGTTTTACTTTATGCTTCTTTTTTTAATGAACTAGAAGATTTAAAATTCAGTTGAAACTATTGTGTTTTGCCTTATTTCTGGTCAATAATTTAAACTTAGAAAATGTTCCATTAAGGTCATTATATGCTTTGAGTTGAGAAGAAGATGGCTTAGTGGTCCGAGTTTCATAGGTTCAAAACCTGACAGGTTCAGCTCAACCCTTCATCTTTTGAAGATAGATAAATGGGGTTCCAGAAAGGGGCCTTTTATATGAAACCTGAGAATGTCAAGGTTTGTTATGCTCTGCTTGGATATTTAGGTTCCCTTGGCAGTTTACAAGTTTGCTTCAGTGTCGTTGGCTAATATTTCCCTGCCCCATACACATGTTCTGCAATGTGTTGTGTGTAAGTAGCTTACCACCCTTCAGCCTCTCACACGATTGAGTTTCAGTGGAGTTCTATGTGTATAGACTGCCTCCCATGTAAGCAAATGGGAGTTTAGCCAATGACCTAATTAGGAATGGCATCAGGCCCATAGTTTGCAAAGCACTTTGAGATCCTTCCAGATGGAATGTTTTCTTTAAATGTAAAATATTATTATATTGATTGGCATCTATTTTAAGATAAGAGATAACTTGAGCAAGGATTTGTCAGATCAACCTCATAAACGTCATAATTCTCATGGTTGCAAATATGATGATGATGAGCACTGGAAACATTTAAAGGGCTATTTCAATCATTTATGCCCTAGTTTGTTTTTTATATGAAAGCATTTGGTGTATACAAAGAATGAGGATTTAATATCTTACTTTTATAAGTGGAAAAAGATGATCCATTTTTATTTGCTCTTCTATATGGCTAACCCACAGGTGCCATAAAGTGCAAGTGTATTTGGTTGATGTTCTTTGTTAAGAGAGTTATACATACTACTTAGCAGTAAGAGCCATAAATGTCAAGTTTGCCTTAGCAGCTTTATTAAGCCACTTTTACTGAGCTATTAGGCACTTTAAAAATACCTCTTTATTAACAATATTAGTGTCTGCTTACATTTTTGCTTCTTAGTTTTCCTGTAGGCCAAACTTGCCTCCCTAATTAAAGTCAAGGTCCTTTACTGATCTCCATACTAGTGGACCTCTGTGCCTGAACAGAGGCCCACGGAAGTCAGAGCTCATTGCGGGGCTGGAGCCAGAGATATTTCTTCATTCTTCTTCAAGTGATGTCTCAGATACAGAGGCTGTGGAACACCACCTTCCATCTTTCACAGTCAAGACAGAGTTGTAAAATGACCATTCTCCTTTGGGTACCAGTCCATCTGGCAATGTTTCCAATGTAGCTGGCTTTCTTTCTTCCTCTTCTTATTTGCCTATGATCTTGCCTGATAGTATGAGTTCTGGAATTGTGTCACTCTGAGACTGGCGAGCAGTGTGTCCACAGAGAGATGTTACTAATCAGTGTGAGTAAGGGCAGCTGAATCAGTCCTTTGGGAGCAGACATTTTGTGGTATCAAGAATTCTGCAGACACATGGACATGTCCAGATATAGCTCCATAATTAATTTGTCCTGCATTTGCCCTTAGTCTATCAGCCTTCCATAAGTGGGGGAAATATTTTATGATTTATGTCAGAGAAAATATTTTGAGATTATTTTACATAATTGTAAGAAAGCAAACTTGGGCCCTGACCATGTAACTGACCCTACACTATCACAGATGTCTGCATGGGGATCAGAGCCTCAGTTTGCTTGGTTGTTTTTTTTAATAAAACCAAAAAGGAAAATGAATGTATCAAGTGCTCCCACTGGCTGCTGGATGCACCCATGGTTAGGGTACTAGCCTCAGACTTCAGAGAACTGGGTTAAATATGCAGCTGTACCACAAACTTTCTGTGTGACCTTAGGTAAAATACAGCTTTTTTGTGCTTCAGCGCCCCATCTATAAAATGGGGATAGTAGAACTTCTGTACCTCATGGGTGTGTGGTGAGGATAAATACATTAACGTGTTCAGATACTTCAGTGTTAAGCGGGGCATATAAGTACCTAAGATAGACAAATAGATAGTGGACTGGAGAGAGCTGCAAAGGAACCATCTGAGCTCCTGATTCTCAGCAAACGGGCATCATCAGTTGCCCACTTAGTGGCGCTCTACACTGCTGGAGTGGTGCAAAGTACTCAGGACCCGGGACACAGTCTGCTCTTGCCTTTCACAATTTCAGTTAAAAATCAAGGACTTTTTTAGTTTGCTTTAGGCCATCTTCTATATGTAGCCAAAATACATTAATTAATACAATATATGTATAATAAAGAGAGAGAAATCCTATGGAGATAAAATCAGAGCTGATTCCTATTCTAATTTAAATATTGCCACCTTGCAAGCTGTATTAACAATGCTATTTTGTTAAAGTATGCCGAACAATTATTAAATATATTGTAGCAAATATGATCATTAAAAATAAATGTGTATTCAGGTACTTCTAGCCCAATAAGGACCTGACACAAAGTCCAGTGAAGTCAAAGGGAGTCTTTCCATTGAGCTCACCGAGGCTTAGATCAGGCACTCAATGCACAACATTTTAAATGAACAGAAAGAGGACTTTTATAAGCTCAAGGCATGCAAATGTTAAACACTTTTTAAAAATGTATTTTTGTACTTAGTTTCTGGGGTTAGTTTCTGTTTCACCCAGACTATGTCAAATATCAGCCTAAAGCGCATTCTTGCATCTAAATTATGTCTTGAAAGCAGGAATTGAACATGAAAATGTTCAAGAAAAAATATGTTGTGGTGAAATTGCTTGTTCAAATATCGTTCAGTGTTTGGAACGACTCCTTGGTAAAAGGCGTAGGGCCAAATTGTGCCTAGATCCAGGCCCATAAGGTCCCCTCAAAACACAGATCACACCTTTTTCATGACAAAGCGACTTCCATAGCACCATCCTGTCTTCTGGGGACCCAGCAGAGGGATCCATTTGAAAGGAGCAGTCAGTAACTAGGTGGGGCAGAGGCTGGAAGTGTTTAGCCTTGTATTGAATGTGGAGGACACACACATTGTCCCATCACCAGTAGCATGGACATCACCTGGGAAATATAATACAGTCCTAGGCTTTAGTACATTTCTGTGGCTCCACTCTTCAATATCAAAGGGGGCAGCTGTGTCCAAAGGCAGTCAGTTACTAGTAGCCTAGCTCCAAGGAGACCATACCATTAGGAGCGGGACAAGGGGATTCCAAACCCAGTATAGAGACCAAAGCCTCAAGTAGATCCCCCAAGATCCATGTGGTTTCCAAGGGATTGATAGTGTGGAGGCTTTACAACCCCCTCTCTATGTTCCCCTTACCTGACAGCGCAATATGGGAGAATCTCTATGAGGGGATCCTCGCAGAGATTTCTTTCCCTCAGAATCTTCCCAAGGATTTTACTACAGAAGAGCTGGACCCTTGTTTTGAAGTTAAAAAATTTGGCGTTGCTCTTGTAATAAAAACAACTACACCAGGATTAAACGTACTGCAGCCCTGAGTCATAAGAAAGGTGATTCTAGTTGGGTTTAATGTAGCTCAGAGACAAAGTACATTAACCATCTGTCAGGAGATTGTATGAACAAGAGTGTCTCAATGCACAATAGCTTTAGTTTCTCTATGATACTTGAGACTGTCTCATTTTAAAATACCCAAGGGGATTTTTTTAGACAAGTGTTATTTTCAAGATGACAAGAAATAACTAATTTACATCCACACATAAAACAAGCTAAATAAACAAAGTCATAAACATTCTCAAAGGAAAAAGATGTAGAAGGAGAATTTATTTTTTCACCCTTTTGTTTCTATTTTTCTTTTGAAAAAAATAAAAAATAAAAAAGCTTAGCGTAGAGGATGGGGAAGTAATGGGAAGAAAGTAGCAGGCATACAAGACCCAATTTCCCTAGGCCCGTGCCACTCACTCTACCCCTCACACCCAGAGTCTGGGGAGCCCTGCTGGATAACTGGTGGATGGGTCCAATGGCCCTTCATGTCCCTGCATGGCTATGGACATCAGATACACTGCACGCTCCTGTACATCAGGATGCAGAAAGGCTGCAATTCAGGAAGCATTTAACATGTTCATAAGTTCATCCCTATTCTACAAAGCCCTTAACTTTAAGCGGGTGCTGAAATCCCATTGATGTCAATGGGCAACATTTTCAAAAGCACCCACCTGACTTAGGAAACTAAATTTCTTAGATGCTTTTGAAAATGGTACCTGGTGTGACATAAACGGGTGCCTAAAATTAAGCATAGAATCATAGAACCACAGGGTTAGAAGGGACCACAAGGGTCATCTAGTCTAACCCCTGCCAAGATACAGGATTTATTATGGCTAAACCAGTGGTTCTCAAAGCCGGTCTGCCGCTGGTTCAGGGAAAGCCCCTGGCCTCCCTACAGTGCCGTTATGACATTTTCTGTGTTATCATCTATCCCTTGAGTGCCGCTGCACGTTGAGCAGATGTTTTCAGAGAACTATCCACAATGACTCCAAGATCTCTTTCTTGAGTAGTAAAAGCTAATTTAGACCCCATTATTTTGTATTTATGGTAGGGATTATGTGTTCCAATGTGTATTATTTTGCACATATTAACAATGGATATCATTTGCCATTTTGTTGCTCTGTCACACATTTTTGTGAAATCACTTTGTAACTCTTTATAGTCAGCTTTGGTCTTAGCTATATTCAGTTATTTTGTATCATCAGCAAAATTTGCCACCTTGCTGTTCACCTCCTTTTCCAGATCATTTACGAATATGTTGAAGAGCACAGATACAGTACAGAGCCTTGGGGGAACCCACTATTTACTTCTCTCCTTTGACAACTGACCATTTATTCCTGTCCTTTGTTTCTTATAATTTAATCAGTTACTGATCCATAAAAGGACGTTTCTTCTTATCCCATGACAGCTTATTTTGCTGAAGAGCCTTTGGTGAGGGACCTTGTCAAAGGCTTTCTAAAGTCCATGTATCTATTATCAGCTGGATCACCTTTGTCCACATGTTTGTTGACACCTTCAAATAATTCTAATAGATTGGGGAGGCATGATTTCTCGCTATGATGACTCTTCCCGAAACATATAGTGTTCATCTATGTATCTGATAATTCTGTTCTTTACTGTAATTTCAACCAATTTGCTGATACTGAAGTTAGGTTTACTGACTTGTAATTGCCAGGATCTCCTCTAGAGCCTTTTAAAACAATTGCTGTTACATTTAGTTATCCACTAGTCATCTGGTACAGAGGCTGATTTAAGAAATACATTACATATCACAGTTAGTAGTTCTGCAATTTCATAAATGAGTGCCTTCAAAACTCTTGGGTGAATATTATCTGGTCCTGGTAATGTATTGCACACACAACCTCCTCTACTGACACCCCAATCTGGGACAGTTCCTCAGATTTGTCACCTATAAAGAATGACTCAAGTGTAGGAATCTCCCTCACCTCCTGTGCAGTGAAGACAAATGCACAAAATTCATTTAGCTTCTCCACAACAGCCTTGTCTTCTTTGAGTGTTTTTTTAGCGCCTTGATCATCTCATGTCTCACTGACTGTTTGGCAGGCTTTCTGCTTCTGATGTACTTTAAAAAAAATGATGTTAGTTTTTGTGTCTTGCTATTTGGTCTTCAAATTCTCTTTTGGCCTACCTGATTATACTTTTACATTTGACTTGCCATAGTTTATGTTCCTTTCTATTTTCCTCTGTAGAATTTGCCTTCTAAATTTTAAAGGATTGCCTCTAAATGGCTCTTTTAATCTGTTTTTAGTGATAGTGGCTTTTTTTCCCCTCTTACTTTTTTGTGTGGTGGGTATACATTCAATTTGAACCTGTATTATGTTGTTTTTAAATAGTTTACATACAGCTTGCAGGCATTTCACTCTTGTGACTATTCCTTTTAATTTCCATTTAGCTACCTTGTTATTTTTTGTGTAGTTCCCACTTTTTCAAGTTAAATGCTACTTTGGTGGGTTTCTTTGGTGTTTTCCTCCTACAAAGATGTTAAATTTATATACATTATGGTTGCTATTACTGAGTGGTTTATCTATATTCATATCTTGGAGCAGATCCTGTGCACCATTTAGGACTAAATCAAGAATTGCCTCTCCCCTTTTGCATTCCGGGACTAGTTGCTCCAAGAAGCGGTCATTAATAGTGTTTAGAAATATTCTCTCTGCATCCCATCCTGAGGTGACATGTACCCAATCAATATGGGGATACTGTATATACTCATAAGCCGAATTTTTTTAGTAAAAAAGGGAAGCACCAGTGAGGGGGGTCGGCTTATGAACGGGTATAGAGAGGGAGAGGTGGGACACGGCCCCTCCCCCCAACAGAGGGAGCAAGGAGAGTCAGCAGAGACAGAAGGGAAGAGGCAGGGCCAGAGTCTCTCTGCTTCTGGCCATGCTGCTCTCCCCCCAGCCTCCAAAGCAGCTGCAGCTCCAGGGCTGGCAGGCTGCAGCTGTGCCGCTTGGCCCTGCCCCCCAGAGCAGGCTGCAGCCGCGCCACCTTGTCTGGCCTGCCGGAGCATGGTGTGACCGCACTGCCCAGCCTGCCGGAGCAGCTCCAGCCAGGTCAGAGACATCCTCCCCTGGCCCTCCCCAGATAAGGTGGGAAGGGATGGGATGGGGAGAGTGTGGGGGTCCTGGGCTAGGGGTGGGGTCATGTGGGGGGTGGTCACTCCCCTGACCCCCAGCTTCTCCCCCTCTCCCAAATTTCCCCACCAGTTGCTGTCCTGGCCCGTCAGGGTAAGCAGCTAGTGCACCGGGATACTTTGTTTACTTAGGTTTACCGCTGTGCCTGCGGACACTCGAGGTAAACAAACCATCTCGGCCCACCAGCGGCTTATCCTGATGGCCCGGGAGCCAAAGTTTGCTCACCCCTGAACTATAGTGTCGGCTTATGAACGGGTCATAAACATTTTCCATTTTTACTTATCCGTCTTGGGGGGGGGGTCAGCTTATAAATGAAACAGCTTATGATCGAGTATATATGGTAATTGAAATCCTGCATTATTATTAAGTTACTTGTGTTTTTTAACCTCTCTGATCATCATGATCCTTTGACATTCCCAGTCACTATCCTGGTTCAGGTGGTTGGTAGTATATTCCTACTCTTGTTATTCAAGCATGTAATTTCTACCTACAGATTCTATGGTACAGTTTGATTCATTTAAAATTTTTATTTTATTTGATTCTATGCTTTTTTCGCATATAATGCTATACCCCCCCACCAGCGCAACCTATTCTTTCATTTCTATAAATTTTGTACCCTGTTATTACCATGTCCCATTAATTATCATTGTTCCACTGAGTTTCTGATATGCCTATTATATCAATATTCCCATTAAATATGAGGCACTCATGTTCACCCATCTTAGTATTTAGACTTCTAGCATTTTTATACAATCATTTATAAAATTTGTCAATATTTAATTGTCTGCCTTCATGTGATGTAATTGAATGGGACTCTTTAGTTTGACAGTTTCTCTTCAGTTCTGCACTCTTATCAACTTCTGTCCTCTCTACTTTATTAGGATATAGAGTAACCCCTTTAAAAAATCTTCCCCTAAGAGGCGTCTCTGCCCAAACCATGTGCTCCTGCACACCTGTCAGCTTTCCCCCAGGCCTTAGTTGAAAAACTCTTCTACAACCTTTCTAATTTTACATGCCCTCAATCTTGTTCCATCCTTCCTGTATAGGTACCTGCTTTCCCAAAAGATTCCCCAGATACTAATAAATCTGAAACCTTCCAACCTATAACATTGTTTCATCCACACATTGACGTGCTGCAGTTCTGCCTCTCTTCTTGGTCATCCACATGGAACTGGAAGCATTTCAGAGAGCACAATCATGGATGTTCTGGACTTTAATCTCTTACCTATCAGCCTAAATTTGGCCTCCAGGACTTCTCTCCTACCTTTACCTATGTTACTGGTACCTACATTTACCACAACCACTGGCTCCCCAGCACTGCACATACATACAGATAGATGTCTCAAGAGGTCCAAACCTTTGCACCTGGTAGGCAATTCACCATATGTTCTCCCGGTCATCACAAACCCAACTATCTATATTTCTAATAATCAAATCCCCCATTACTATTACCTGTCTCTTCCTAATAACTGGAGTTCCCTCCCCCAGAGAGGTAACTTCAGTGCAAAAGGACACCATGGCATCATCTAGAAGGAGTGTTCCAACTATGGGATTGTTTCCCTCCACTCCAGCTTGATGTTCTCCTTCCCCGAGACTTTCATCTTGCTCAACAGCACAAAGGCTGTAAAACTGGGGTTGGGACCTGTCTACTGTGTCCCTGAAAGTCTCAACTATGTATCGCTCTGTCTCCATCAGCTCCTCCAATTCAGCCATTCTGTTCTCAAGCGCCTGTACTCAGTCTCTGAGAGCCATGAGTTGCTTATGCTGAATGCACACTTGCGCCACTTGCCCACAAGGTAGGTAATTACACATGAAGCACTCTGCAATAAGTTGGATAGTCCCCCGCTCTGCTGATGGACTTGTGCCTGCATTAGTTTTATTATTGCAGGAGTTTTTTATTTGTTTGTCTTTTGGCCTGGGTGTATTGGCCTAAGTTTAGACATACTGGCTACTGATCGTTTGGACTGATCATCTTTTGCAGAGTCAGAAGCTTCTAATCCAAACTCTTCTTCATCCACTGAACTATAAATAAAAATCTCTTAATCAACACTGCTCAGATAATTTCAAGGATTTCTAAATACATTTGAAAGGAACACTACAAGGGTTTTTGATTAAGTTATTACTACACTAGCTGCAGTCAGTATTTTAATTCTTTTTTTCCTCCTTTGAAAATGTTTGCTTTGTAACATTCTGTAATAATAGAATTATCCGTAAATGATTCCTCATTGGTCTAGTTAGGGTACCAATTTTCTATATGAATAGAAGGAGTCTTGAGCCACATAAATCGTGTCTATATTGACCATTTCCAAAATTGAACCATTACTTGGGAAGTCTATGAAATTAATCAGTGGAACATAAATACTCATTAAATTGTCTGCTGTAATCCATCACCCAGTACAGAGTTATTCCCTTTTCTGTGCTTATAATGTCCAATTAACTATTAATGGAACAAGCCCATGAAGACATTTTAAAGGATGTCAAAGACAACTGTATTAAAATAAAAAAAGTCATGTGTAAAGTAATAATTTGATCAGAATATTTTACCAAGGTCTTTTTCACAGAGAAAGTGTCAATTTCTGTTTGGGAATGTCCCTATTCAGAAACTGGAGTGCCCTAACCACTGGCCCATCCTTCTTCTCTCTGGAGAAGAAAGCATTTCCCAGTGGCTAGAGCTAGAGCCTTGAACTTAGGAGCCCTGTTTACATTTCCTGCTCCACCACAGACTTCCTGTGTGACCTTAGGCAAGCCATTTAGGGTATCTCTACACTGCCATATGACACCTACAACTCACTTGTGTTAGCTGACTAGGGCTGGTGGGGCTCAGGCTGTGGGAGTATAAAATTGCAGTGTAGACGTTTGGGCTCTGGGGCCCCACCAGTTGGGAAGGTCCCAGAATCTATGCTCCAGCCCGAGCCCCGCAAGCCTTTGTCAGCTGACATGGACTAGTTGGGTGTTTCATAGCAGTGAAGTCATACCCCCAGCCTCTCTATGCCTCTGTTCCTCATCTGTAAATAGGTCTAATAGCACTTCCCTATCTCACAGTGGTGTTGTGAGAATAAATGCATTTTAAAAGATTGTGAGGTGATTAGATACTGTGGTGATTGGTCCATATAGGTACTTAAGCTAGATAGGTAGGGCCTGATCCAACTTCCATTGAAGTCAATGGAGACACTCCAGTGGGAGTTTTGGACCCTAGAGGCCTGATCCTGCATTATTGAAATCATTGTGACTTTTGCCATGGACTTCAATAGAAACAGGGTCAAGCCCTAAATCAGTTATGAAATCATAGAATTATAGAAATGTAGGACTGAAGGGACCTGAGAAGGAGCAACAGGGGATGGATCACTTGATGATTACCTGTTCTGTTCATTCCCTCTGGGGCACTGGCCACTGTCGGAAGACTGGATAATGGGCTAGATGGACCTTTGGTCTGACCCAGTAGGGCCATTCTTATGTTCTTATGTCATCATGTCCAGCCCCCTGCACTGAGGCAGGAACAAGTAATCCATCCCTGACAGGTGTTTGGCCAACCTGTTCTTAAAAATGCTGGCAATTCCACAAACTCACTTGGAAGCCTATTCCAGAGTCTAACCCTTATAGTACTCTAGCTGAGGCCTCACCAGTGCCAAGTAGAGCAGGACAATTACCTTCTATGTCTACTTACCACACTTTTAGGAATATACCCCAGAATATTAGTCTTTTTTGCAGCTGCATCACATTGCTGGCTCATGTTCAATTTGTGATCACTATGACCCCCAGATCCTTTTCATAAGTACTATGTACCTCAAGGAGCTGACTAAGGAGATATCTGAGCCATTAACAATTATCTTCAAAAATTAATGGAGGACAGGAGAGATCCCAGACAGGGCCGGCTCTGGGCAGCACCTTAGAACCAATGTTAGGGTGGCGGGGGGTGCTCGCAGTGTTTTTTTGTTGTTGTTGTTGTGTTATTTTGTTTTGGTTTTTGTTGTTCGGCTGGGCGGCACTCGAGGGGTATTTTTTTTGTTTGTTTGTTTTTTTGTTTCAGCTGGGCAGCGCAGGGGGTGTTTCGGTGGTGCAGCGCTGGGGGGGGTGGCGCGGAACTCAGGGGAGGGCGGGGGGTTGGGTGGCGTGGCGCTCGGGGTTGGGTGGCCTGGTAAGGTGCTCGGGGGTGGCGGGGGTTTGGGCGAGGCGCTCGGGGGGCGGGGGTTTGGGTGGCCCAGTGCAGTGCTCAGGGGAGGGGGGCAGGGGTTTGGGCGGCCCAGCACGGCACTCCGGGGGTTTCGGTGGCCCGGTGAGGTGCTCGGGAGGGGCGGGGGTGTGGGCGGCTCGGAGGGGGCGGGGGTGTGAGCAGCTTGGGGGGCAGCAGGGGTTTGGGCGGCCTGGCACGGCGCTGGGGGGGGTTGGGCGGCCCAAGCACTCGGGAGTTTGGGGGGGTGTTGTGGCGGGGCGGCGCTCTTCTTTTTTGCCTGGGGCGGCAAAAAAGTTAGAGCTGGCCCTGATCCCAGAGGACTGGTCGAGAGCAAATATAGTGCCAATTTATAAAAAGGGGAATAAGGACAATTGGGGGAATTACAGACCAGTCAGCTGAACTTCAGTACCCAGAAAGATAATGGAGCAAATAATCAAGCAATCAATTTACTATCACCTAGAAGATAATAAGGTGATAAATAACAGTCAACATGGATTTGTCAAGAAAATATCATGTCAAACCAACCTAATAACCTTCTTTGACAGGGTAACAAGCTTTGTGGATAGTGGGGTATCACCGTGCCTCAGTGGGTCACAGCTGAGAATACAGATTCAGGACAAACTGCTGAGAAATTGGGAAGACTCATCCCAACTAGTGGCTATTTTGTCATTAGATATACCAAGCCAGTAACAAAAATAAACTTCTGTCTCTTCACACTGGTTAATAATAAGTCAAAAATACAGTCTCCTTAGGCATTCCAGCCCATATCTCACCACACAGCCCCTCCACTTTAAATTGGTTTTCAGTAACCACTCATCATAATCAAATAATGGGTTCTGATCTCAGGAGACCAGACACATAGCCAGGTCAATATATAACTCAGATCTTACCCAATTATGCTGATGCCAATCCTTTAGCAACTAAAATCTAAAGGTTTATTTATAAGAGAAAAGAAGAGAGTTAAAATGGTTAACAGATCATATACATAGAAACATTCCAATGTTCTTATACAGTATCAGGTGTGTAGCAGTGAGGTTATAGACTGCTGGCTTGTAAAGTCTCTGGTAACTTCCAAAAGATTGGAAGGTCCTCAGTCCATAGTTCAAATGTGCTCCTTTTAGTTGCAAGTCCACAGTTCAGAGAATCAGAGCAGGAAAGAGGCAATGTGGAGATGATTCAAGGGTCTTTTGAACCCTTTGTCAGGTGCTTGGAATTCTACTGTCCCAAAACAGTAGAATTCAGGGGGAGGGATAGCTCAGTGGTTTGAGCATTGGCCTGCTGAACCTAGGGTTGTGAGTTCAATCCTTGAGGGGGCCACTTAGGGATCTGGGGCAAAATCAGTACTTGGTCCTGCTAGTGAAGGCAGGGGGCTGGACCTGATGACCTTTCAAGGTCTCCTCTAGTTCTAGGAGATAGGATATCTCTCTTATTTAAAAAAAAAAACAAAGCTCACAGCATAGTTTGTGGAAAATTACTGGCACAAGATGGAGTCCAGGGTCACATGAGGCTATCACATGTCCTTAGATGGTTTGTTGACTCACAGGGGCAGCCATTATCCATATTCTGACTGGGGAGTCCACAGGAAGACTTGCCATTAGACAAGCTTTTCCGATGGCCCATTGTTAGAGTGAAGTGTCCTTTAATGGGCCATTAAAATTGAATAGTCCATTCACAATGCTAGGCTGGATGTAAACTACCTTGTAGGTGTTACCCCAGGAACAACACATTTAAGATATAGATGCATAGCCAATATTCATACCTTCAGATACCATGATGATACATGGATTTAAACAGGATAATCTTATGTAATCAAGCATAACTTTTCCATTGACACCATACATGACATACTTTGTACAAGATTTGTTGGAATTGTCTAACAATGGCAATATTAATGATATAAATGATCATATTTCAAGCATATAGCATCATGGGGGAAGTGGGAGATGTGGTATATCTTGACTTTAGTAAGGCTTTTGATACTGTCTTGCATGACCTTCTCATACACAAACTAGGGAAATATAGCCTAGATGGCACTACTATAAGGTGGGGGCATAACAGGTTGGAAAACCATTCTCAGAGAGTAGTTATCAGTGGTTCACAGTCATGCTGGAAGGGCATATCAAGTGGGTTCTCTCAGGGGTCTCTGAGAGGGGTTGCAAGTGCTTTGGAGGATAGGATTGAAATTCAAAATGATCTGAACAAACTGGATAAATGGTATGTAGTAAACTGGATGAAATTGCATTTGTCCTTATTGAAAGTACTCCACTTAGGAAGGAACAATCAGTTGCACACATACAAAATGGGAAATGACTGCCTAGGAAGGAGTACTGCAGAAAGGGATCTGGGGGTTATTGTGGATCACAAGCCAAATCTGAGTCAACAGTGTAACACTGTTGCAAGAAGAGCAAACGTCATTCTGTGATGTTGTGACACTCTGTATCTTGGGGGAACAGCCTGCACCCTCATGTTCACCCTTATAATATGATTGTGTGGTATCCAATGCAAAGTTTGTCATGTCGGGTGTCTTCGTGATACATTGTTGTTATAGTAATGTTATAGGTTATAATTTCATGATAAGGCCTCCACTGGAGTATTGTGTCCAGTTCTGTGCAGGAAAGATGTGGACAAATTGGAGAAAGTCTAGAGGGGTGCAACAAAAATGATTAAAGATCTAGAGAAAACAAGACCTATGAGGAAAGATTGAAAACAATTGGTTTGTTTAGTTTGGAAAAGAGACGACTGAGAGGGGACATGATGGCAAGTTTTAAGTACATAAAAGGTTGTTACCAAGAAGAGGGAGAAAAAGTGTTTTCCTTAACCTCTGAGGATAGGACAAGAAGCAATTTGTTTAAATTGCAGCAAGAGAGGTTTAGGTTGGACACTAGGAAAAAATTCCTAACTGTCAGGGTAGTTAAGCACTGGAACAAATTGCCTAGGAAGGTTGTGAAATCTCTGTCACTGGAGGTTTTTAAGAACAGGTTAGACAAACACCTGTCAGGAATGGTCTTGTTATGTATAAGTAGTCCTACCTTTTGTTCAGGGACTGGACTAGATGACCTCTCGAGGTCCCCTCTAGTCTTACACTTCTATGATTCCACCACCACCATTTGATATTTCCTTCCCAAATGCAGTACTTTGCACTTGTCTTTATTGAATTTCACCTTGTTGTATTCTGACCAATTCTCCAATTTGTCAAGGTTGTTTTGAATTGTAATCCTGTCCTCCAAAATTCATGCAACCTCTCCCAGCTTCGTGTTATCTGCAAATGTTATAGGCATACTCTCCACTCCATTACCCAAGTCAGTAATGAAAATATTAGATAATACTGGACCCAGGACAGACCCCTGCAGGACCCCACTAGATGTGCCTTCCCAGTTTGACAGAAAAGCATTGATAACTACTCTTTGAATACTGTCTTTTAACCAGTGGTGCATCCATCTTATAGTTATTTCATTTAGACACATTTCCCTAGCTTGCTTCTGAGAGTGTCATGTGGGACTGTGTCAGAAACCATATTAAAATCAAGCTATATCATGCTACCCCCCTATCCACACTAGGCCAATAATGAAATGAGGCATGTGGCATAGTGGACAGAGAACTGGATGGGGACTTAAGAGCATTGGTTTGATTCCCAACACTGCTGGATAGCCTGGAGGAAATCACTCTTCCCTGTGCATTAATTTCCCCATCTATTAAATAGGGATAATTAGATTAATCTCCTCTGTAAAATGCTTTGAGACCTATTAATGAAATGTGCCATACAAGAGATGTTATTATTATTATACTACCTCATCTAGTATGATGCAGTGGTATCAAAATACTTGGCTATACTTCATACATTTTTTAAATGATGTGTGGGGTGATGGCTGGGAGATATCTGTGAATCTTGGGGGATTTTGTAGCTGAATGGTTATGAAGTGTTATCTTCATGGCTACTTTTGTATTCAAAGAATTCCAAGAAAAATTTGACAGATGGAAATTGTTCAGTTTCAAGTGGAAGGTTAGAGGCTTTGAGTGTTGCTTTTTATCTTAAAATTATAAATAAATCTGCTTTGTACCTGGACTACACTAGAGGCTTGATGGTACACCGTTTGAAGCAGACAACCAGATCACAGTCATGAAAAGTTTGGATTAGGTACATCTAAATGAATGAGGTACATTGCTAACTTCAAAACAATGTTGTAGATAATACAAGAATATATCCATGTACCATTTATGGAAATATGTTATAATCCCCTCTTATAATAGAAGAGTACTGAATATTTATATAGGACTGTGTTCTATGTTCATTTAATTTTCCTAGCATTCTTTCCAGAGTTCAGGGCAATATAGCAAGAAAAAATTTCTCTCAGTGTTTTCCTTTGTGGGAGATCTGAAGTGGACTTTAGTGTATGGTAGTTAAAAACATTTACAAGAGTAAAATGTGCCTCTCATAGCAACAGCTGGCACTCAATAGGTATAACTCAGGCATATAGACATGATTAAGTTACTATATAATATGCAATACATAAAATAGAAAGAAACAAGCGCACACTGGCAAAATCCAGTTCAAGTACTCAGGATCAGATTTTTAAAGGTATTTAGGTGCCTAAAGATGCAGATAGGTGTATAGAGGGATTTTCAAAATCACCTAGGCATCTGTAATCAATGGGAGGTAGGCACCTAACCTGCTTAAGTACTTCTGAAAATCTCACTAAGTGCTTAGCTTTGTCTTTAGAGGCCTGTAACATGCTGTACTTCAAAGTAGCATCCTGTAACCCCCATATTCATCATTCATATGTGGTTGTGATATTTCATACAACATGCCATGAAAGATATCGTATGAAAGGTCATGATCTGCTGAAACTGACTGTTCTGTCAAAGTATCTATATCATTAATGTGTATGAAGTAATGAGATTTTGCTGCATAGTTATTGAAATATGTTGTAAGTTTGGGAGTCTCCATTGCTAGTTCTCCATTGACAACAAACAAGGTGATCCACTCCCAGGAGGGTGTTACATGACCATTAATCAGCAGGGGAGTTGTAAACAAGGGATTTACAATTCAGTAAGAGAAGTACCGTACAATGTGCTATGACTCAGCAAAGCCCTCCTGAGGGCTAGTCTACACTGGCAATGTTAAAGCGCTGCCGGGGCAGAGCTTTAACATGGCTTGTGTAGTCACGGCAGAGCGCTGGGAGAGAGTTCTCCCAGCACACTAAAAAAACCCACCTCCACGAGGGGCGTAGCTACCAGCGCTGGTGCACTGTCTACACTGGCGCTTTACAGCGCTGAAACTTGCTGCGCTCAGGGGGGTGTTTTTTCACACCCCTGACCGAGAAAGTTGCAACGCTGTAAAGTACCAGTGTAGACAAGCCCTGAGCTAGTGTTTTCCAGGCACATGAACTGAGAATATAAAATAGGGGACAGTGTAATCATGCTTTTGCTTTTCTCCTCCCCCACCTATGCTGGAAGAAACAAGAATGCTGGGAAGACAATGACTTGAACAGAAGAGACTGGTCCCAGGCTTAAAGGGGAAGCCTGTGAATTAAGAACTATAACCTACCTGCAACATCCAGTGGGGTGAGAAAAATTACTTGATCTAAATACTGCCTAGTCTAATAAAGTTTAAGATTTAGACTGGGTGCTTACCTTTTATGTTCTTTAGTAACTATATCTGACCTTTTGTGCCTACCACTTATAATCACTTAAAATCTATCTTTCTATAGTTAATAAACCTGTTTTATATTAAACCTAAACCAATGTATTTTGGTTGAAGTGCTTGGGAAATTTCAGCTCAATTTACAAAGGCTTTCCACATTGAGGGAGGGGCAGACTGGGTGATAAACTTACATTGGTCAGGCTTCTGACCAGGGCAAGACTCTATATTCCAGGGGTTCAAAGCTGGGGGCTTGGGACAATTGTTGGTGCCTTTCTCTGTGTGATTTGTGTGTGACTCAGGGAGCATACATGCAACTTACCTGGGTGTGGGGCTCCACATGCTGTTGTACTGAGTGATGACAGCGCCTAGAGGGGTTTGCTGCTTATCACCAGCAAAGCATTGTGAGAGACAGCCCAGGGTGGAAAGTTAAGGGGGCACAGCGGTACCCCACTTCCAGGTTGTACCTGGGGATCAAGTTACAGGGCCTAAATATCTTTGAAAATCTAAAAAGCTGATGTCCTCTGATGGCTATTTGGAAGTGTATATGAAAAAATGGGTGATCTTAGTCCAGTTCCAGTCAGATAGGTGTCAATGGCATAACCACAACTGGCACTAATTGGCAGACTTGAGGCAGTCTCTACATCACTTAAAGGTGGTGCCTTCTAAACAGCTTTGATTCGAAGCTTGTATTGCTCCCACTCATACTTTACCTGTTAACAGAAGGTTCCTTCAGTCTGTGTTATACAGGAGGTCAGACTAGATGATCATAATCATCTCTTCTGGTCTTAAACTATATGAATCAATGAAATGTCAATCCTGAACTTTTCCTGAGCTTTGAATTCACTCAAAGGTAACTAAGAAATTGTCTCTGCAGGAGTACCCACAAACAGGATGATCAGGGAAACATTTACACATGGCTCTGTATGCAGTGTTGTTTTCCTGAGGTGAAATTCTTGCCAGGGCAGAAGGCCTGTACCAGACCACGTAAGCCATTACACCCAAATTCTACCCTATTACCCAGCCAGAGTAATTGAGAAACTGTGTGGGGGGAAGGGAGGAAATTGAAAGTAATCCTCCTTCCTAGGAAATTGAGGCTCTGCTTCCACTCCCTGCAACACCAGCTGAAGAGCTAGTGTGCCCCGTCCCCCTCGGCCCTTTTTCCCTGACATCAAGACTGGTGGAATCATGTAATGGCACTTCCCTCAGCCCTTCCCCTTAACACTTGCTATGCATGGCCATATCAGGAACCTATTCAAGTCACAGTACAAGAATAGCAGCCAGCAGGTACTCTATCCTTCCCTTTGCAGCAGAATTATGTTTAGGGTCCTCTCTATCTCCAGAGGTAGGATAAAGGTGGGGAGCCTTAACATGAAATTTAACTGGTACATAGAATTTTGTGTGGGCTTTTGGTACTGAGGTAAATTCCACCCTAGGAATAGTAACAGTTGATGGTGTGTTAATTTTGATGGAATAAATGAGCACAAAAAGTCACGGTATTATATGACCCTGTCACTGTCCAACATTAAACAGTGTTAAACAAGGTTTGGGGTTTAGTTTACAGACACTTTAGCCTGCTTAATATCATGGCAAATGCACTATTAATTATTTTTATCCTTTTATTTTATATACAGAAAAGAAGGGAAAACAGTTAAAGCATTTGAAATGTAAAGTATTAAGTAAGGCTTTTATTTATTTTAACAATAACCCTTCTTCCCTTTCCCTTTAGGAAAACCCACCTATTTGACAATTTTTTAGGTGGTACTAAAGATAATAATAGTCCTTTTCTAGAGAAAGAGATTTTAATTGAGCTGGCCTGGAGCTGTTGTTTTTAAAGTCGAATCCCGTTTCCTACAAAACAAGACAAACAAACACAGGAGGAGAGAGAAAACAGCAAAGATAGAAAATACAGCGTATGTCTTTAGTGTTGACTCTTATTTGCAACCTTACTGTTGGAAAAATACAGGCATGGCACATGGCCTTTGTAATCGGGTGCTCAGAAGACCAAGTGGCCTAGTGGTTGGCATGCTTGATTGCCATCCCCTTGCTTCCCTGACAGAGATAGCTCAGTCCTTAAGGAAGTGTGGTAGGAGAACTTAAGCCCTCCCTCTCCAGCAGGTCCCAGCCCAAGGTCCTGTGTGAAGCAACACCAGTAGAATCCTCTGAGCAGAGAGTCTAAGTCCACTGCTTGGGGCAACTTCCTACCTCTGTTTCTTCAGTTTGGGGCATGGTCTCTATAGTCCAAACAGTCTGTATTGATTTGACTTGAGGAGTGCCCCCCGTGAACCTTTTGCAGTATTTTGCCAAAGCCTGAGGTCCTCTAGGTGAGGCGGATGTAACATTGGAGGGGCCTAGCCCCATAATGTCTCTATAGTTAAATCACACAGTTCATCCACTGTTGGGTGCTATTTAGCAGTCTCCCTTAGACAGGGATGCAATGCTTCTTCTCTACTGGTTGTCCCGGCTACCAGGTTTGTAGAGACACTCCCCTCATGTAGAGAAGCAAAGCTACCTCCTGCCGCTTCATCAGTCAGCCCTGAAGTGAGCCAGGTTCCTTCCTTTTCTTCCCCCTCCAGGCCAGACATTGGCTGCAGGTATAGCAGGATGGGGCTAGCTGGGCCTATAGGTCTCTTTCACCCTTTTCATGCTGGTGTGAGGTTTCTCAACCTCATCAGTCTTATTAGCCACTCTGAAATCTGGCTATATAGGGCATTGCTTTTAGCTGCCTCACAGGCTTACAGCAGTGTTGCACAATATCCTGTCTTGGTTGGCTAAGCCAGATTCTTCCTAGACAGAAGGAAAAGGGAGAGAGATAGGAAAGGGAAGCAATGAGGTGGTGAAGGAAAAGAACATGAGGGGTGGGTATGGGTGTGACAAAGTTTCCCAAGTGGTGGTTGGGATTTAGTTGGAGATGGCAATGTTATCTGGGTCTCTCTCTGGACCAGTTTGATCAGGATGTTTAGGTTTAGGATGATGGCGGGCCAGTGGTGGATCCCAGGGTACCAGGAATGTGGGGGTGGCAGCCATGATGGCAACGCTCAGTCTTATCTTCTCTCTTTTCCTCAGTGATTCTGGGGCGGGGGGAAGAGGGAAGTATTTTTTTTTTAAGGACTCCAAAATGGAGTGATGGGTGGAATGGCCCATCCCTTCATTGTTTTGTTGACCAATCAGGCCTAATTCTTTCCACCCAATTTTGATTCATTTATTTCTGATCCTAAGCTTTTTCTTGTTGACCTGGCAAGATTTTAACACAGTCCTTGACTTATATCAGTAGAAATGAGAAGGTCTACAAACACCATACAAAACACAAGCAGGTGAACCCTTTCCACCAGCAGACAGAAAAAACAGCCCCACCCTGGCTCAACTGTGAAAAATATCAATTATGGAGACATGCCCCAGCAGCTGTAGCTAATGAGGGCAAGCCCAAGAATAAAGAGTGAAAGACAGGAAGAGTGTGGGCAAAAGAACTTGTGGGCTTTAAGAGAACAACTCAGTTTCAGAGTGACAGAAAAGCTAGCATCAGGATTCCTGTGAAAGCCTTAGAACTGCTTGAAACGTAAGGGAGCTAGAGGCAAAAGCCCTTAACAGCAAGGGCTTTTTGACCCATTTATGTTACAGTTATGGACTTGGCTTTTTTGTTGAGTTGATTCAAACTACAGCTGCCCAGGTCAAGGATTGACCCAGGCTGTTTGAACTGTGCACAAGGTGGTGTATGTCACTGCTGACGGTAGGCCTTTTCGTCTGGATTAATTTGGTCTTCCTTTTATACCCTTTTTATTACCATTTATTGTTATAAGTTACTGTGACATTTTATGAACTTTTACTTTTTTACAACTGAGCTTTCAATTGGGGTCAATTTGTAGGCCCAGTTATTAAAACATTAGCCAGTCTAAGCTCTGTCATAAACCATAAAGATTGCTTGCATCTAGAATGACTACCCAACAGAAACTTTGTGTGTGTGTGGGATACAGGAGACTAAATATTTATAGAGAGGTAGCTGCAGTTGTCCTATAAATTATATCAGCATAGACTAACATACAGTAAAAAAAAAAATCACTTCTCCCTTAGCCTTTGTCTGTCAGCATACAATATCATACTACTGAGCACCACTTATAGTGTAGACCTTCCTATGGGCAACAGCTGGCTACACAATTTTAGAAAGAAAGGAGAAGCAAGCTCAGCTTTCTCTATGGTTGTTGGCAGGGCCGGCTCCAGCTTTTTTGCCGCCCCAAGCGGCGGAAAATAAAAAGAAAGAAAAAAGAAAAACCTGATTGAGCTGCCGAAGAAGAGGAAGAGAGGGAGTGAAGGACCCACTGCCGAATTGCTGCCGCAGACCTGGATGTGCTGCCCCAATAACGGACAGAGTGCCGTCCCTTTCTATTGGCCACCCCAGGCACCTGATTCGTTCGCTAATGCCTGGAGCCAGTCCTGGTCGTTGGAAGTCTATTTCATCATTTCAGTAGCTGTACTTTATGAATCTCTTCCTAGCAGGTTTGGTCAATCTAACCACACAAACAATGTCAATGATGTCTTGTAAATGTAAATGTTAATCCCCTTGGATAGTTATAAGTCTGCCTAACATCTTGCTGTTATAATACTAATGTCTGACTTACTGGATTCACCACATTTTAATCAATATATTTCTAAAATTAGACTTTAGTTTTTATATTAGCCCATTTTTCAAGGTATTTCGGTAACAAGTTTTATATTGCAAGGGTGAGATGACTATGGGCTTAAACTCCATAAAGCACATTAGCTTACTTTAAGATGTATACAATAGGGTTCAGGTTTCCTTATCCTTAAAAATAATGGATATTCATGCTGTCGCCCTTAATGCTCATCCTAAGTACCTTACTCCAGGGAAAGACCTATTGATTTCAGTGGGATTACTACACAGTGTGAGGTAAGGATGGCAGAATCTGGCCCCTAGTCAATTCTGCAAAGTAATCTGGTCCCAATATTCATCTAAATAATTACTAATGAAAAAAAGTGAAGCAAACTCTTTGAGCTCATTCTACTAAATATTTCTAAAACAAGGATCATAAGGTCCTGAGGCCTGAAGCAAGTTGTCTGAAGGTTTGTTATGATACCAATAGGCCCCTGATCCTCCTTCCATTAGAGTTTTGCCATTGACTTCAAAAGGAAAAGGAGAAATCTTGCCTTAATAACTTATGATCCTCAGTACCAAAGAATATGGACAGGTGAATTCAAATTGCATTAGGTTCAATCCACTGATCTACGTATAATGTTAAGTCATTGTGTTCTAATGCCATTTCTTCTTCCAACATCAATTTTAAAAATCAGGAATTGCCTTGTTCCTATGGGTCAGCTGTTTGAGGTGGGTTTTTTTAATGAACTTTTTTTTCCCATTTCCAAATGCCTGCTCTCCCCCTCAGGAGCGGATAATTTAAACTTAAATTAAACTTATAGCTGGTGACAAACAGGAGCTGCTCAGTTCAGAAAAGAACACCTCTTTCAGCAACACCATGCCTTGTCAAGTTCTGACAGCAAATAAAGTACTTGGTGAAGCAAAGTTTTCCTTAAGCTGAATAAGGTGCCCTGTATTCCTTGCAGACCTGGAGCAACAGGGGCCTGAAATAATTGGGTTTATTTCTAAGATTCAACTGGCCTCCACATTATTTATTTATTTATTTTGATTTAGAAACCTGTGCAATTTCTTGGTTATAATTTTTTTCGTTAAGATGCCAAGAGTCCTCCAGACACAGGAGCTGAAAAATGGTAATTAATTTTAAGGCAGGGGTTCTCAACCTTTTTCTTTCTGAGGCACCCCCAGCATGCTATAAAACCTCCATGGCTCACCTGTGTCACAACAACTGATTTTCTGCATATAAAAACCAGATCCAGCGTTAGGGGGTAGCAAACAGGGAAATTGCTTGGGGCCCCATGCCACAGGGAGCCCCATGAAGCTAAGCTGCTCAGGCTTCAGATTCAGCCCCAGGTTGTGGGGCTCAAGTACTCGGGCTTCAGCCCCATGCAGTGTGGATTTGGCTTTCTGCCCTGGGCCCCAGTTAGTTTGATGCTGGCCCTCCTTGATGGACCCCCTGAAACCTGCTCATGGCTCCCCAGGGGGCCGCAGACCCCTAGTTGAGAACCACTGTTTTAAGGGACAGATTCTGCCATCCTTATGTGTAAAAGTACCATACTTCAGAAATAGTCCGTGTTCATGTCTGAAATCAGCCCACAATTATGTTGTCAACGGGAATCAACCTTTATATTACCACCTAGATTTATTTCACTCAAACAACCCAGTGTTTGACTCCTGTTATAGCAACATGATGTAAATGTTTCCTGTTTCTTGTAAATGAGAATACAATTCTTAGTTGAATTCATCATTTCCCCCCCCCACCCCCTGAATAGTGAAAAAATGTTCCTTTACTATTATAGTGTTCTCATGGCCAAGATGGAGTCCGCTCCGCAGGCAGCTCCAGACAAGAAAAGGTGTGTGCAGGAACACGGCAGGGAAATTCCCTTCTGCCCCAGAGGCACCTGTTCCAAACCCCAGAGTAAACATACACACACCAGAACAATACAATGAATATACAAAAGGGAAATATTTATTTACAGAGAGATGAATGAAGGAAAAATAACAGGAGGGAAGATAGGGGGAGTAGTAAAACAGGGTTACATCCAACATGAGGACCCACAGGCCCCGTGGTATCACAATTTGAAAGTGCAGACACCAAGCAATGCATCTACACACAGAGTTCAGGAATCCTGGGCAGAGTTCCAGTCCAGTGGTGAGTCCTGGGTGCTCCTGGTCATCTTTAGTGCCAGGGAACTTTCCCCAACAAACCTCTCTGGTGCCCTTTCCTGCTGCTTTCTGCAAACCCACACAGAGCGACAACCTCCCCACTTAGCTAGCTACAGCCTCCCTACTTATCCCCAATGCAAAATCACAAGCCCCTAGGGTGACCAGGTGTCCTGATTTTATAGGGATAATCCTGATTTTGGGGTCTCTTATATAGGCTCCTATTAACCCCCACCCCCCATCCCGATTTTTCACATTTGCTGTCTGGTCACCCTACAAGCCCCAGTACTCACGGCCTCATACAGCTCTGGGCAACAGTGATACTGGGTCTGGCTCTGTTTTGTCCTTCTTGGCTGATTCCTTCTTGGCATGGTGCTCCTCCTGGCCCCTGCCCCGAGGCATCCCCAGTCAGTTGCTCTGTCCCTCTGGGGCTTCAGGCTGCTTATCATCTGCTTCTCTATGTGAGGGCCTGCCCACTGTAGGCCTTCTTGTCTGGAGATACAGACACACACCACTGTCGCTCTCCACTCCTCTGGAACAATCAACACTTCCTCTGCTTCAGGACAAGGTTTTAAAGGGGCCATCATCTCTAAACCCCAAGAGGGGACTACACCCTACAAGAGTGTGGTTACGATTCTCTATAAGTGACACAACTTAAACCCCAGTTTTAGGATTTAAGTGACATTTAGGTGGTACATAGACCTTGTGCTGGGACCTCTTCAGAGGAGTGATTTTACTGCTATATGAGTGGCTCAAAATTGTTCTTTTTCTTTCTGAAAGGCTTTAATTGAGGGGCATGTTTTTGAAGCCCTACATTGAGATTTGCGCATCTGCTCCTCCGACTATAGGATTTGCCTGGATAAAGCCCTTAATGCTACTTAAAAAATTTACCCCTTCAACTTCAAATTGTTTTCTGGTTCAGGCCCAAAGTTCTGAGTCCATTAGGATCAAGGTCCACAGCTAGAAAGTCTAAAAATCTTTGCATACAAAAGCCTCCACATGAGATAAAAGCAGCCAAATCCAGTTTAATCGAAGCGCAGAAAGGTGAAAGCACTTTAGGAAGTTCTGTCAAAATGTCATTTACATTTGACAAAATCTACCTTTTACTTTTCATCAAAGCTCTGGCACATGCCATGGCAATTTCACCTGATCAGCATTGCTGTACGGCTATTTATTGCCTTAGTCCCATTGAGCTACAGTGTATTGAGGTGCCCTTTGCAAACTGAAAGAATCAATTCTTTTTTTTCACTTGAAAGATGTCATTATATCAGTAAATTTTCAGCAACCTATCAGGATGTTTACAACTCTCTTTTATGGGGTTGGAGAATAAAACATTATATTATCTAGAACACGCTTTGGGCATAGCCATGGCTGAGTGTCTGTTTTCAACCAATAGATATAACAATAACAGATTCCTAACTTTAAAATGAAAGGACTATACTGACCATAAATAATATCCTCTATGCATCTTGCCTAGAGGTAAAGTCATCGTCTGGAGTGTACCAGTCTGCTCGGGCTTAATTTGGCATTTGAACCAAAGAGATTTTTCTCCTTTTTCTGGAAATACAATGCTTCTGACAGTTCAGACATTGCAAGAACCTACACCTTACGTTACCTACTAGGGAGCTGCTGTGCACTGTCTCTGAAGTCTGGATGGTAATTCTCACTTGAATGTACTGCACTTTACCTCAGGAACAAGGAACGTAGTGCACTTAATTACCGTTGTGTAGTCACAGTTTGGTCTATTTCATGTAGTATTTTCACTGTTAATGTAGGCCCAGTTTGTGGCCAGCTCCAGTGCCAATGTGCAGGAGGGGCACATGAAAAGCCTTCTCCCTTTTTTCCCTTTGCTGCAGAGGAAAGAGACAAATTCAAATATTGCCTTTCCGTGAGTTGAAGGATGAGGCAGGACTAACAGTGCTAGCCACTGTAAAGGGAGTGGTGTGCTAACCATTTCCACTCCAGGAGGCAGGGCCAGCTCCAGGCACCAGCCCACCAAGCATGTGCTTGGGGCGGCGCCTGGAGGGGGCGCCACGGCGGGGCGCTCCAGCCCAAGAGCGGGGCCGTGACTGGGCTCGCCGCCGGGGAGAGCGGAGCCGCAGCGGGCTCACCGCCCTCCCCTGGCGCTCTGGTCTCCAGGGAGAATGGAGAGCCCCGGCCGGGCTCACCGCCCTCCCCCCGGCACTCCAGTCGGTCGGGGATTGCGGGCCTGCGGCCGGGCTCGGCGCCCTCCCCTGCTGCGCTGAGGTGGGGCGGCGGGTGGCTTTTTTGCCTAGAGCGGCAAAAAAGCCATAGCCGGCCCTGCCAGGAGGGCACAGCAGTCACACTCATTCCCCATATGAGTTGGGGGTTTATGAGATCAGGAGACATTACTTTGGTTTCTTGTTCTATGGTTCTCTCGGTATAAAATAATGACCATTCTTACCAAAAATATGTGGTTGCTCATTTTGACCAAACATAAATCTTGATTTTAAATATTTGATATTGTGTAATGCATACTAATATTATGTTTTAGCAGGAGAATACTCTTTGGGTCTATTATTAATTAATATAAATAGATGTTGTCTGGACTTGGTGGATTTTAACTGGAGTTGAGCCTAAACCAAACCATGGATCCAGACACCCCCACATTTTTCAGGGAAGGGGGTGGTTTCTGAATCTTATCGCAGATCCGGATGTGAATCCAAATTTCACACTTGTCTCCCATCGCTATAATAGGATGAACCAGAACACTTAGTAAAGATGCTACCTATGCCAGCAGGAGGGCTTCTCCCGTCAGTGTAAGTACTCCACCTCCCAGGAGACGATAGCTATGCTGATGCAAGAAGCCCTCCCGGTGACATAGCGCTGTCTACACCAGGAGTTAGGTCATTATAACTGTCATTCATGAGCATGGATTTTCGATTCCCCTGAGCAATGTAGTTATACCAACATAAGTTTGTAGTGTAGACCAGGGCTGAGTCAGGCCTTTTCTCCCAGAAGGGAGATATAGGTCTAGTTCTCTGAAAATACCGCATTTGTTTCAATGGGTGGCATAAGATTTGTATGTTTGTTTTTTCCATAATCCTAATTCGGTCTTGGTTTGGTTGAGGCTGACAGTAAAGTAGGATTACACCTTTGTGACCAATAATATTTATATCTTAGGGAAATGATCACACTTCCAGAATAAATATAAACTTGCTATTTTTAACAACTGACATCTTTCTCCTGGTCAGTTAAGTGGTTGGTTTGCTCTCCTAACCCCCACTAAAGCTTTTTATGTTCCAGTCTTTGCCACAGCCACAAATTATAATGAATGCAAGTAGATCACACTGGATTTGGCCATTTAACCCCGAAATTGATGGAGAGTTTCTGTTTGGGTATTTTTTAAAAAAAGCCTGAACCTCTATTACATCTTCTATGTCAGCTGATCGTAATTTTGGTTCAGACAAATGAAAATGTCTCAGTACATAAAGTTGATTCCAGTGGCACCTAGAGGTTACACTAAAAGTCTGGATGAGTCATGGAGAATTTTGTTCTGAGATAGAACACTGTGATGGAATCACTATTTAACATGTGGATGGGATAAGCAGGTAAGGACAATGCATGCTACTAAGCATTATTAGAAGAGTCTGTCTGAGCAGCAAAAATAGTAAAAATGTTGAACCACAAAAATTTGACGATAAAGCATTTTAAAAGTGAATAGGTTGTCCACATTACAAAAGACGGCACAGATGCTGCCTACAACCAATTAGTCAGTTACCTTGGTCCTACAGAGGGACTTAGGGATTATAATACTCAGTGTTGCAGCACTTAACTTTTGGGAATTCTGCTGCCCAGTGGAATCCTCAGCCCAAAGTTGGGCACTCAGCCTCCCTATATAATGTATGGGGAGGGCTGAATGGGATTCATATAAGCCACCAAGCTGAGCAGAGAGCCTTCTAAACTAGACGGAAGGAAATGCTGAGAGGAGGGCATGGCATAAGCCCCACCCCTGACATGCAGTTAGGCTCCTAATTCTGGTCAGCCATGTACCATCTCCTGGTGTTAGGTGCCTAAGCCAGAACAGCTTTTTCTAAAGAAAAAAGAGAGAGAGCGGAATGTACCAAGAATGGCACTAACTCATTGGACTCACCTGGGATGAGTGAAGCCCAGTTTTCAAATCCCCGCTATGCCTGATTTGGAGTATGGCTCTGAACTTGGATCTCCTATATGCCAAGTCCCCTGCTCACCGTTGGCTATTCTGGGGTCCATCTCTCCTGGTGAAGGTGTTCCACTTTTTATAAATAACCATTCACGAAAGCAGGGAAGTTTTTAAAAAAGCTACTGTGATCATAAATTACTTTCCATAGCTCTTTCAGACTTTATGTATCAATTTCCAGATTTTGTTATGATATAATTTAAGTAAGAGTTTTGTGGACTCCAAAAGCCTAACTTGAATATTTTTAGGACTTCTACTAAAATAAAAATAAATGAGCAGGCATTTCATATTGAGTTCTATACCACATTAATAAAAGCTAGAGATAGTCAAAGGCCATGTCTATATTACCACTTATGTCAGCAAAATTTATATCACTCAGCAATGTGAAAAAAACACACACCCCGAGCGACATAAATTACGCCAGCATACGTGGTAGTGTGCACAGCGCTATGTCAGGGGGAGAGTTTCTCCCCCTGACATAGCGACCAGCACTCGTTGGGGGTGGTTTAATGAAGGCGACGGGATAGCTCTCGCCTGCCAGCATAGAGAAGCTACACAAGAGACCTTACAGCGGCACAGCTGCATTGGTACAGTGTGCTGCTGTAAGCTCTCTATTGTAGACACAGCCTAAATCTGTTGTGGCAACTGGGGTAGTATTTCCTTTATTCCTGCTCTCAAACTTCAAGTGATACAAACATATGCACACACATAGTACACCAGCCCATTAATCAGTTTAAATGAAAATATCCCAAAATACCGCAGGATATTGAATCCTAATGAGTTTTAAGATAAGATTAGTTTTAATTGGACATATTAGCTTGTTATCAAATAGTTGCAAAAGGGGAAAAGACATATAAAAGTAGCCAGGAGTGTAATTTAGAGACTTCTGCTGCCAAATTGACTGGCTAGTGTTTAGGCAAAGTCTTTTCTGCTAGAAAAGAGCAATCTCTGCCAATAACTCAAGCCTATCAATCTTTATGATTTTAATGGCGTGTTAGACGGAAAAGACTATACCATTAACAAAAATAATAAACCTCTGAGGTTAAGGGTGTTTCCTTATTAATGTATTTTGATTAAAAAATTACAAACTAGGATCTGATTTGGGTTTTTAAACTACTCCCATATTTTAGTTTAAAATGTGATTCTTAAATTTAATATACTCTAGTGATTTAAAAAAAACCTCCAGATTCTATGTATTTAAATAAACCACTCCATCATCATTTGGTGAATCTTCAGTATTCACTACTACAAACACAAGTCCCAGAGTGTGGGTGCTAATGCTGTCAGTGATGTTTATGCACAAACAACTGTGCCTTAGGATGATAAGGCCCAGCATAAATTGAAGTTATTGCCAAACAAAAACAGCCATGTTAATTTTGGTTCCATTTGAAAGATAAGAAAGAGCTGGGAAAAGGAAATATTTTCAGTGGATTGAGATAATAGAATCATAGAAATGTAGGGCTGGAAGGGACCTCAAGAGATCATCTAGTCCAATGGTTCTGAACTGAGGTATGCGTACCTCTGCAGAGGTCTTCCAGGGGGTACATCAACTCATCTAGAGTGGGGAGAGATAGCTCAGTGGTTTGAACATTGGCCTGCTAAACCCAGGGTTGTGAGCTCAATCCTTAAGGGGGCCACTTAGGGGGATTTGGGGGTAAAAAATCAGTGCTTGGTCTGGCTAGTGAAGGCAGGGGGCTAGACTTGATGACCTTTCGGGGTCCCTTCCAGTTCTATGAAATAGGTATTTCTCCATATATAGATATTTGCCTAGTTTTACAACAGGCTACAGAAAAAGCACTAGTGACGTCAGTACAAACTAAAATGTCATACAGACAGTGACTTGTTTATACTTCTCTATATACTATACACTGAAATGTAGATACAATATTTATATTCCAATTGATTTATTTTATAATTATATGGTAAAAATGAGAAAGTCAGCAATTTTTCAGTGATAGTCTGCTGTGACACTTTTGTATTTGTATGTCTGATCTTGTAAAAAGCAAGAAGTTTTTAAGTGAGTTGAAACTTGGGCTATGCAAGACAAATCAGACTCCTGAAAGGAGTCGGGAAAGGTTGTGAGCCACTGACCTAGTCCATCCCCTTGTGCTGAGGCAGGAACAAGTATACCTACACTGTGCCTTACCCTGGTCTTTAAAACCTCCAATTATGGAGATACCACAACTTCCCTTGGAAGCCTTGCCCTTGCTGCAGATTAAGCCCATTATTTTTTGTCCTACCTTCAGTGGACATGGAGAACAACTGATCCCCATCCTCCTTTTATAACAGCCCTTAACATATTTGAAAACTGTTATCAGGTTTCCCCTTTAGACTAAACATGCCTTGTTTTGTTTTGTTTTTAACCTGTACTCAGAGGTCAGGTTTTCTGTACCTTTTTGGTTGCTCTCATCTGGACTCCCATTTGTCCACATATTTCTTAAAGTGTGGCACCCAAACTGGACAGAATACTCCAACCGAAGCCTCCTCAGGGCCGAGTACAGTGGAACAATTACCTCCTGTGTCTGACATACAACAACCCTGTTAATACACCCCAGAATTATATTAGTCTTTTTCACAATGGCACCACACTGCTGGCTCATATTCAATTTCTAATCCACTGTAAGCCCCAGATCCTTGTCAGCTATATTTCTGCCTAGACAGTTATTCTCCATTTAATATTTGTGCATTTGACTTTTCCTTCCTAAGTGTAGATGGCAAATGGGAAGAGAATGAAAACTAGAAAGTTCTGGATTATAAATCTTGATTTCACCTTGGGCTCTCCAGCTGCTTATCAGTGATCAGGAAATACTCACCTACTGCTTAATTACTTGACACTGCTTTGGTATATGTGACACCCGGAAAAGAAATTAGAGCAGTCTCTTAGAGACACCCCTATGCAGAACTACATCTGAAGTCATTGGGAGTTCCACATGCATAGGGAATTCAGGATTGGGCTTCTTGACCTCATTCTGAGAAGTGCATTTTTTTCCCATGCCTGTTATAGTTCACCTGCCCTCTATGGCAGCATAATAAGAAAGCACACTACCTTTTTTTAAAAAAACAACAACCGTGTTAAAGTATAAAATTATGTCAAAATGGTGCTTTCTTACTCAACAGATAGGACCCCAGTGTGTATGTAGAATCATATCTGCTGACTTGAGTGACTATAGAAAGGGTTTTTTAAAAATTACTTTTATCGCCTTTTAGCCCTGCAGCACCAGAAACAATATGAGACAGTGAACTGGATTCTATTCTTTCTTGTGCATCAGCAGCAGAATTGTTTACTACATTACAACTATGGTTCCAATAAGTTACACAAATGCAAAACCATGAAGGTGTTGCACAAGTGCCGCTTTGGAAATAATCTGAAGGCAATGGGTCACTTAAGTGTCATGGAGTGGAGAATGTTCTTGCAAAATTTCTATTACTGGTAATGTCTGTTGTATTAATTTAGATGGAATAAATGGGCCAAAGGTATTAACATAATCCAGTCACCACATTAAACAGTGCTAAACAAGGTTCAGGGTTTGGTATACAGAGATCTCAGCCTGCTTAGTACCATGGCAAACACACCATTAAACGTCCTTCTAATCTGTTATTAAAGATGAAGAGATAAAGGGAAAACAGTTAAAACATTTGAAATGTAAAGCATTAAGTAAGGCTTTCATTTTACCTTCTAGAGAGTTCTAGAAGGAAAAAAAACCCTTGTCTGACAGTCTCTTAGATGGTTTTAGAGATGGTAGTAACTGTCATTTGGGTAAAAGAGAAGTTAGTTGGGATGAGCTGGAGCTGTTGTTGCTGCTGCTGTTGTTAAAGTCCAATCCAGGTTCATCCCAGGTGGTGTGTGGGATTCAGCTGGAGCCAGCAGCGGTGGCAATGTCATCTGAGTCCCTCTCTTTGGCTCCATCTGGTCAGGACATCTCTCGTGCTCAGGCTGACAAAGGCCTGGGGTTCCAAGAAACATTGTGGGTGGCAGCCCTGACGTTGAAGCTTGCATCAGTAACTCTGTCTATTCTTCTGTCTTTTTGCCCCAAAGTCTCTGTCTTTAAGGACCCAAAAAGAGATTGATGGGTGGAATAGCCCATCCCCTCATTGTTTTGTTCACCACTTAGGCCTAATATCCAACACACCAATTTTGGTTCATTAATTTCCAGACTCACATTTTCTTGTTTAGGCCCTTTTGTTTAGACTAATTCAGTTTTTCTGTCTCATGTACCTTTCCCCATCATTTATTATTGATTATTATGACATCTTATGAACTTTTACATACTTTTTAGAGTTGAACTCATAATTAGAGTAAATATCTTGGCCCAATTATCATAACATGGCATGTGAGAAGGTAAAACCAAGTTTGACTCTCAGGGTCCAGCTTGAGTTTTCATGGCTGCTAGTTATTAGAAAAATATATAAACCTTAGATGAAATCCTGGTACAATGAAACTCAGTGACAAAACTCCCATCGACTTCACGATGGCCAAGATTACATCTCTCATCTTTGTATTTGTAATGTATTTTTTCCCCAAGGTAGGATGCGAATGGACTATAATTTATTTGCACATTACAAAAAAAAAAATACAGGAAGGAGGGAATGATACCCCATTATATGAAGTCCTACAGTGTTCTACAGAAATTACCCATATCCCCTTTGAAAGATGTAGGGACAGATCCTAACTGGGTATAAATCAGCATAGCTCCACTGACTTAATAGAACTATCCCAATTTACATCTGGCTTGCATTCTGGACCACTCTTAAGTAAACAGGTTGAAGCAAAACTAAAAAAATATATAAATACTCCCTTTCTTCATTTTCCGTGCTTGAGCCTCGGAACTCAGCTGCACAGTTTGAGACACTGCAGTAGTGGGAACTGTCTGGCATATAGTACATACTATGTTCTCATATACACAACACACACATATTCCAGTACAGAGCAGCGCACTGCATATATACAGTCTAATATATCACACCCTGTATTATAAATATCTACTTTTATATAAGATGCTTAATTTAATTGACTTTCTTAATTCTGCCCAATTTTAGTTGAATGAGTATCCTACAAGTTTTCACCATTTTGTACATATTTCTAGTAGAAGCTGAAATATTGTGTGTTCCTTGGTAGACATTTTCAGTTATGATTTATTCCCTCGCAAGGTACGTGAATTCATATAAGCAACCAAGCTTAAAACGGGTCACTTTATTAAAGTAAGTAGGAGACCATAATTTAAATGAAAAAGGATGTCATTTTAATAGATATCTGAATTTAAAGAAAATGAGCTTTCAGTTTTGGGGCTATTCTTGTCCTCGATAAACTTTACATCCAGTTCTACTGGAAATTACATTCTGATTAATATCAGTGTAACAAAATGGCTAAAAGTATGTGCTTTTGGTGCTAAAAGTCCTGGGTTCAATTCGTACTGATCACCCCCTGTTAGGTATTTCCCCAGCACTCAGTTAAATTCTGGGATAACATAAGTGTCTGGAACACTTAGCCTTTCCTTGCAGTTCTATGCTCCATATAAGGCCTGATTCTCCTCTCACTTACACCAGGAATAACTCCACTAATGTCACTCCACTGACTGAGGTCAATGGAGTGACACTAGTTTAAAAATGGTGTAAAGTGAGAGGAGAAGAAGTCATGCACCCCATTACTTTCGGCTGGTACTTCTCCAGATCTAGTAACTCTCTAAACACAAACACAAAGCATCTCATTCTCATTTACGCAATGGCTAATTTACACCAGTCTGAAAGTGTGTGTGTGTGTGGGGGGGGGGGGGCTTATGGTGGGCACAAATTACAAGTAAATCTGCCAAAGAGGTGGAAATTGATCTTAGACTATGTCTACACAACAGACTGTACTGCTGCAGCTGTGCCACTGTAAGGTCTCCCATGTAGCCACTCTGTGCTGGCAGGAGGGAGCTCTCCTGCCGGCATAATTAAACCACCCTTAACGAGCAGCAGTAGCTATGTCAGCAGGAGAGCCTCTGCCACCGACACAGCGCTGTCCACATCGGCACTTTTGTTGGTGGTTTTTTTCACACCCTTGACCAACAAAAGTTTTACTGACAAAAGTGCTAGTATAGACATAGCCTAAGGATAAATTGGAATCAGGCACAACCACTCTGATTTGGTAGCATTTCACACCCACTTTGGGCTGTATTAGCTGGTCTGCTAAGTTCTCTTTGAGCCTCATGAGTGGGTCATTGCATTCACTGTATGCAAGTTTAAGGATACAATCTAACTCTCACTGAAGTCAGTAGAAAAATTCTCATTGACTTCATAAGGGTTGACGCATGTCCTAGATAATTACATAAGGCGCAAGGCAGTGAAGAATTAGGGCAGATCTACACTACTGTTTAAGTTGATCTAACTTATGTCACTCAGGGGGTGGGTAAAAGACACCACCCGAGCAACGCAAGTTACAGCAACCTAAGCAGCGTCCACACTGGCACTGTCAGCTTGACGACATAGTTTCTGCCTCTCACAGATGTAGCACTTCTACTGTAGACCTGCCCTTAAGCCCTATGAATTCACAGAAGAGACTTTTGCCATTGACTTCAATAAGAGCAAAAGCAAGCTGTATACGCATTTACAATATATTGAGATTGAAATTCAGAGAGAGAGAGAGAGAGAGAGAGAGAGAGTTCATTGGATACCCTGGTTCACAGTTGACCAAATTGCTAAGAGCTATTTTGTTTCTACCCTAGCTCAAAACATATCTGTCAAACTTTTCCATCTAAAACTTTTTTAACCCAGCTGCAAATCACTCCATCTGTGTTGAACAGATAAGTACAGAAATAAAGGAGACAAATTTATCTGACTAATTTATTAGTTCTGCTTTTTCTCAGATGAGATGTGCATGAAGAAGTGGCTTTTGTGGTATCTCAGTATTGTAGGATGGAAATAATATGAAGTACAAAACTGAACTTTTTATCAGGGACATTTGAAAGGTACAGTAAGCGATATTCTCTACGGGCAGGAGCAGTTATCTCCATCAGGAAATGAATTTGCATCATTTAACTTTTTTTTCACTTGATGCATTGTATGCAATATTAGGAGATGAAAACATGTTTTAAATTACACACAGAACCAAATGACTCATAACCACATCCTAGATGCTTTGGCGATCAGAGTTCTATAAATAATAGATAAATAATTTTTTCCTATATAAGGCACTGCAGTACCTGAGGACTTGGAAGCGCTTACCAAATTTCTATTCTCACAACTTTCCATTGTACATCCTGGTCAAGTGAGACCTAGGAAGAGCTGAAGTCAGCAGAAGCACTTAGCCTTAGAAAGTCAGCATGGTGAGATAAATTTGTACAATATCTGTAGGGTGGACAAATCAGTTAAAAAAGATATAAATATAGCTCTCTGTCCCCTATTTGAAAGATTCCCTGTAAACAAGATTTATTAGGAAATGTTCTTCATGTCGGTATGAAACATAAGGGTAAAGTGCCTAGTCAGTAATTTTTTAGTGAGTTTAATTTGGTGATTTTGACATGCCTAATGTATTTACACCATAACACAAAAAACAGGGACAAGGCACATCTTCCCTGGGTGGAGGGGATGTTTCCCCCTCCTTCAGAAGTGGTAGGGAATTCAGCCCATGGTACCCCTAGATCTCCAAGACCCACAAAGATCTTAGAGGATACCATAGTCCAGAGTCACCCAAGTGCAGGTCCTCTGTCTATTGGCCTCCCCGTCTTAATTCACATGCAGCATAACCTTTTATGGAGAATATGCACGGTGACAAGGTGGAGAATGATGCCAGGGAAAGTGGCACTCACCACCCTTCTCACACTGCAGATCCCAAGCCTCACTGAGAGGCTTTGATAGAATCAGTGGTAGGGGAGAAATGATGGCATGGAAGTGGCACTATTTCCTCTCCTCCACACCCTCCCCCCCACACCTCTGCTCACCTCCATAAGGCCTTCATCTCCCTCCATTTGTCATCATGTAGACAATTTGGCCCTCTCTATATTTTGATCTTTAAAATGTTGTAAATTCCTTTTCCTTAGAGAAGGTGTCACATAGTTTTAGGAAATCAGATGTCTAAACACTGGGAAATTTAAGGGCCTCCCAGAATTTGAAAGGCCACTACGCTCTAATTATAAAGATTTTACAGCTGTGAAATAGAAAACGGAACACAGTCTATTTAGTGGCAAACATTGTACTGTATTTCCCACAGAAAGACTTAGTTTTCCATCAAAAGCCAACAAGAAACAAAACCTAAAATACATACAATTGAAGGAGGCATTGTTTTTACTAGGGTCTAATTATTCTTCTGAAAATAATGGATTTCCACTGGAGAAGTCCCAGCAGAAAGAAATTATAGTAATCTAAACACATTTAAATCTAATAAAAATATTCAGAGTTTAAAAGCTGTATCCTTTTTCTCAAGAGAAAATATCATATAGTGCATTTCAGAAAGAGACAAAAATACTACAAGTGAGGAATCAAAAGCTAAAGTCTTGTAACCGCAATCTAGTTCAGTGTGATATGGTATAAGGAAATGACATTATATAGCTAACATATACAGTAAATGGGGTTGCACACAGCTTTAAAGTGTTGTTGTTTTCCATTTTATTTATTTAGATATTGGATGCCAGTAATGCTCATCCAGGGTTGTGGGTCCTTCTTTCCTGTGAGACATTGAACCATGCACTGAATTTTGAGGATAAAAAATAAGAAACTGCCTTCTAAACTGGCTATTCTCCATCTTGTATGTGGAGAGTGATTCTCACCCCTCTGAAGAGGGCCAACACAAGGTCAATTTACTAAGAGTATATCTACACTAGAGCAGGAAAGTGTAATTTTCAGCTCAAGGAGATATCCCCATGCTAGCTTGACCAAAACTAGTGCACTAAAAATAGAAGTGTAGCCATGCCAATGCAAAGGTGGGACAGACTAATCACCAGAGTAGGTACTTAGGGTTTTGGATAGGATCATAGTCAGGGCAGCTAGTTCCTCTGCCACTTCTGCCACTGTGGCTATACTTTTTTTTAGCAAACTGGGTCAATCAGACCTGGCCTGGGTATGTCTCCTAGAGCTGGCAATTACACCTTCCAGATCCAATGTAGACATATCCTGAGCTCTTAAGTGAGATTTAAGTAGAGATGGTTGGAAAATGACAATTCTGTCACACGCCAACTGTTGAGCTTTTGAAATTAATTTTCATTCCACATTGGAACAAAACCAAAACCTTTTGGAGGTTTCCATGAAATGGAATTATATTGAAATGTCAGGTTGTCAATTGAAAAGGTCAGATTTCCAATCTCTGTCACATGCAGAAAGTCTACCCTGAATCTGAGAACTGATCCCATTGAAACTTTCATCAAAATCAATAGTCTTTTGTGAACGTTTCGGTTGGCATGAAACAGCATTTTTGATGGGAAAATAAGTTTCTGACCAGCTCTAAATTTAAGTGTTGCTTAGGCAGTGTGCTGGCCCTCTGCACAAAGATTTCAACCAGAATGAAAAAGGAGCACTACACAAATATTATGTGATCATTAAACATATGCACAAGGGGGCAGAGTTCAGATTGTGCAGATCATGTTTGCTAACTTTGCCTCTTCTTGATTAATGAGTGCTTCATTTTGCCAAAAGAAAAATATTAAGTATTTAAAGTAAAGCGAATTATGGCTGCTGTGTTCAGATAAGCTTGAGATTTTGCTAAATAACAAAGCTAATATATAACATGTCTATAGAAAAGAAATGTTTTGTTTGTTTGATTTTACTACTTGTTCTTTATTTGTTTTACTACAGGTTCATTTTCTGCAAACAGTTGATAGGACACAGCTTGCTGAGCCACCTTTGGCAGAATTGTTCCTGCTTTCAACAAAGAATCAGCAGCGCATGTGGTAATGAAGTCATTTAATTAGAGGCTGATTTGAACAGATGGTAAAAAGGAAAAAACGATACCAGTTAGCATTGGAACACAACTTCAGGAGGGTAAATGTTCCGATGTGTTTTCAGTTCTCCGGTATCCATCCTTTCGTAAAACTTTCAATTCTAAACAAACAGCTATTTCTGTAATATTACCTAATGGGGGGGTAATGTTATTTTTCAAGCTCCCTTTGCTGTAAACAAGACAAGAATATGTATGCAGCTTTCCTTTTGTTTTCCATAGCAAAGAGAGAGTGGCACTATACCAATATAAAATATAATAATAGATCCAAAACCATATGGTAGGACTGTCTGTGATGTTTATTTTGAAATAATTACTGGATCTTCCCCATTTCCTTTCCAATTGGTCTGAGTACTGTGTTGTTTTTGCTGAGACTTGCGCCTTTATATGATTTACAATGATCAGATTGAATAATTTGGTGAAATATGAAAGAGCATGAGAAAATAAAGGACATTTTCCATTTTTACTAACACTCTTCTCTTTATGTGACCTGGATATAGGATGAAGGGGTAGGTAATTGCCCCTGAAATGATTCATCCCCCCCGCAAGAGATGTCACACGAAATGCACATCATAACCATGGAATCTTTTACTCTCCCTATCACACACAGAGACAAACACAAACACACAGAGTTAAACGCAGAGCCCCCAAAATGTAACATTATTTTAACACTAGTGAAAAAGTAAACTCATTAACTGGATGTGAGGGATTAAGACAGGAATCCCTTTTATTCAGTCCCAAAAGAGAAAAATAACAGTATATCTATGCAGAGACAACAGTTCTCACAAGGCCCCTTACCTCTGCCCCCTCCCCGCCCCAACACATCTTGGTCAGTATAGACTTGTAGTGTATAGGAATTGGGGGGTGATGTAGGACTACACTGGCTCTGTGTTACCATCCCGACCACTCCACAAATCCTGTTGCAAGGATCAGCTTGGAAGTATTAGCATGAGCTGGCAGAGAGTAGAAGTCCCTGCACTCCAGCGATTGCTGCCACAATGGGGACTGTGGCAGCCAGAAATGCAATTTTGCCAGCTCTAAGGTGTTCCAGAACTGACCCAGTTCCATGAGTCTGAACATAGAGGAGATGCAAAACCTCCTTCTTGGTCCCTGTGCCAGCACTGAGGTAGGGAAGCATGTAGGGATGTGAGCCTTCTTAGTTCTTGCATTCATACTGCCGCTCCAAATGCAGGTGATGCACATATCCGTATATCACAGAAACAGCTTGTGGGCCACTCCCACTGCTATCAGTAAACTAAGCCTTCACCATATTAAAATGTTTCACATGAAGAGGATGGTCCCATCTTGGTTTCCTGTAAATCCTGCAGTCCCATAAACCCTGCACTTTGGAAGTCTGCCCTTGCTGTTTGTTTTAGCTACAAATTCCAAAAGGCATTAAATGTGGAATGAAGTCTGCAGAACTACTCACCCGGGCAAGTGATATCAAATCTTCATGGATGCTTGTTGTTATTTCCCAGCAGACAGCTAAAAACAAGTGCACCTATTATTGATATGTAGCATAGCCGGTAGCAGAAAAGCCCAGTTTCTGAGGTTCTTTTAGCCAAACTGACCCAAGTCCCCACATTTGTGATTCATCGCTAAAATCAGAACCTTTTATGGTTTACACTGCACAAAGAAATAGCGGATTTCTTACCTGCCCTCCACCTCATGGAAACACAGAAAATTCAATCAGGACTTCATGAGAGAGGAGGATGCAAAAGGGAAGACTCAAAGGGATAGGGGAACCCAGTTTCCAGGGACAAACAGGAAAGAAACTTGAAGGTTTGAGGGATAGACAGAGGTGAGGAGATGCCCCTTGGAAAATGTCAGAGGGGAAAAATGGCCCTGCTTTTCTTCCCTGCAGACTCTAGTGGGATGAGGGTGGTGACAGAATTGCAGGCTACTGGCCTCCCCTCATGAAGACAATTGTGGGAGGGCCTGTTGAAGAAATAGAAATTGCTTGGCTGGGAAAGTGGTTTCTGGCTTCTTAACAGAACCTGTAGAGGCCTTGAGAGCTGTACTATTTATATTAAAATCACCCAAAATGCCTCAGGATACAGATACCACATTCATCCACCCCACAGCATTGTCCCAGGAATTGTGATATACATGTTGACAACTAGCATACTCCTGCTAAACCCTATGTAAGAGAATGCTCATCTAATCAGCCTTGGCTTATGCAGGCGATCACACCCCACAGTGAGCCCCCACATCTTTGAGAGGGGCTTGCGACAGGGAGGCCATAGCAGCTCAGAGGCCTTTCATGCTTTGATGAAGCTCAAGTTTTACCTTTTTCTTGCTGGCTGGTGGGTCACTCAAACCAGAATGGAACGAATTATACTCTAGAGATGGGTGGATTTTCAAAGTATAACTAAACACCATGAATTTGCAGATCTGGGCTAGGAATACTGTGAGAGCAAAGTTTCCTGCAACATTTCTTATTTTTTCTGGTTGGGCTGAGTTTGTCCCACAAACAGCTCTCTCGTGGTATTACAGTGTCTCTGCATACACTTTGAGTATGGGATTGACAGTTTCAGAGGATTTTTATTTCATCTGAACAAATTTATCCTGCCTCATTATGCAGCCATTTACTCACTTATATATGACTTCGAAAGGGGCTGACCCCTTCCATGTGCTCTGTGCACTCAAACAAGGGCTCTGGATATTCTATAATCTCCTCTCTTCAGCATTACAGTGTGGAAAGAAGGCTTCTCAAATCACTTAATATAGGTTCAGATTCCCTAAATTTGGATGCTGTATAACACTATTTGCAGTTTCTGCCAGATTTGTAAACTGACAAAAACAAAAAAACAAACAAACAAAAAACCCTCTACCAAGAGACTTTCTGTTTAGTGCAATAAAGATCCAAGTCTTGCTGGCAACATTGTCCTTTGTAACCTTGAATATGTTATTGGCCAGCTGTTTAATTAACCTTAAGTCTTCCAATATAAAATGTTTTGGCCTCAAATTCATTTGTCTCTCAGTTTATGATCTATCCTGAGAAATATCCCTCAAGCTGCCTGTTTTCTTCATCCTGTTAACCTTAAGTAGAGTTAGCCTTGGCAGATAGATATGCACTGCTTCCCCACTATAATTTCCCCACTGCCCTCAGAGACTTCTCTCTGAATACCTTTCTAGCCTTCTCACCTTCAGAAGACTTACAGAATGTCAGCGCTGGTTAGGATAATATCCATGGAGATATTGTATAATCTATTGTCAACTCACACCACTAAAGTCACTCCAAGTACCCTACAAGTTTCATTTATATATCATTGTGCAAACTGTCTTGACTAAGCACGAGTGTGGCCTTTGTACTGTCTGGAGGTGAGGTCCTGTGAGTGCTATCTAAAGCCTTCTCAAAGTCTATGAAATTTATGTAGAGTTGCCATTGCCATTCTAAGCGCTGTTCTATTATGTTTCATAGAGTGAAGATCTGGTCTGTTCCTCCACACCCTTTCCGAAAACCAGCTTGCGCTTTTCTGAGAATGCTATCAACTGCCTCTGATATACACTGGACTATGATTTTACACAATATTAAATTATCATAGAATCATAGAATTGTAGAACAGGAAGGGACCTCGAGAGGTCATCTAGTCCAGTCCCCTGCACTCATGGCAGGACTAGGTATTATCTAGACTATCTCTGGTAGGTGTTTGTCTAATCTGCTCTTAAAAATTATGTTGTGGTACTGGACATAGAAATTCTGTGAAGCAAAGCTAACTTAACTGCTTCTTGTTATTTCATAGCAATTACAGCACATGAGCTCTAAGAACAAACTGAAAGGTATAAACTGTATTATAATGACACTGTCACACTGGCAATTGTGCAAATTAAGCTATGTTAATGGAGGGACAGGGCATAATGGCATGGAAGAAAGAATTGCTGGCCATTGTGCCTATTTCCTTAATAACCTTCCTGGAAATGTCCAGTTGTTATAGTACTTCACTTTCCTCATACCTGTGCAAATGCATTGTCTTCAGTAGGGCTATGTAGGCAAGAGGGCGGAATTTAGTTCTGCACCTGAAACTTAGTGAAGAGTGGGGGCTTGTTGAAATTTTTCAGAAATTCAACATTTCTGTGAAGATCTTTTTGGGAGAAAGATTCAAAAAAATGTGAAAAACATTCAGCAATTTTTCTACCAGCTCTAGTTAACAATTCTGTTGATGATGCATAAACAGCTTACAATCCATCTTCTCCCTTGACTGTATCAGCTCTGCAAAGATTAATAAAAACTTTTATTGCTAAGCTGAGCAAATATGACTCTCAATACACATAGGGATTGTTGATCAACTGATTTCCATTTTCTGTATAATACTTTTCAGTGCAGAACTACTCTTTGATTGCATAAAACCATCTTAAGTAGGATAATCCATTTCTGTTAAAAGAAAAAAAAAACCTTAAATCACTAGTTTTTCACTCCAATAACAAAGGTATCACTTTCATCAAAGTGTCATTAATCTGACATTATCCCACCAGAAATGTAAATAGCACTAGTTGCTATTCTGCATTTGTGGTGCTGAAAGCAAGTTTGGTATTGCAGATTTACAAAGCAATTTACTTCCACTACTTCCTTAGCATCCAAAATGGAAATGCAGAGCTTGTGATGCATATGAAACAACATGACGACAGCTTAGTTAAATCCTTCAGTCAATTTCCATGTTATCGTAATAGAAGTAAATTCTAGAGATTTTTACACACACACACACACACACACACACACTCTGCCTCCCTGATGGAACTGCCAATTGCCACCCCTTCTGAGTTTCCACTTCCTGGGGAAGAGATCTGGGATGGCAGCAGTCACTCCATTCCAGATGCACTTGGAAATCAATGCCATCCCTGACAGCAAGGTTCCAATTTTCCTTTGGTGTTGGGACCAAGCATGTCAGGATCATGAATGATCAGATCATTTTAGGTCTAGGTCACTTGGCTCTTTTAGTCATACTGGACCTCTTAGCAGCTTTGGATCGACTGTAGAGTGCTGTTTCATTGACTAAAGGTCATTGCTAGAGTGTCTAAGATCATTCTCCAGTGTTTCAAGTGGACAGGGCCGGCTCCAGGCACCAGCGCAGGAAGCAGGTGCTTGGGGCGGCCAATGGAAAGGGGCGGCACGTCCGGGTCTTCGGCAGCAATTCGGTGGCGGGTCCCTTGGTCCTTCTCGGAGGGAAGGACCGGCCGCCGAATTGCCGCTGATCGCACCTTTTGGTTTTTTTTTCTTCGCCGCCGCTTGGGGAGGCAAAAAAGCTGGAGCTGGCCCTGCAAGTGGACAGAAATCAACCAGGAATTAACCAGTGGTCACATGTGCTTCATCACAGATTTAATATGTGGCAGTCATTTCAAAATGTATCTCATCTCCCATGCTGCCCAACATAAATATAAGGTCTCTTGTCATGGTCACTCCCAGATATAGAATAAAGTATCAATAGTATATGTTACTGATATACTACTGTATGCCTCTTGTCAGTGTTCACAGAACACTGCAACTGCTCTCTCTGCTCTGGATACATGCTTGGATGATACTGCTGGTTTGATGTGTCAGATCTACCTTGTCCTCAGCCCCAGGAAAAATGAAGTCTTGCTGTTGGGCAGTGCTCATGGTCACAAGGAGTCTCCCTCTCAATCTTTATTGTCCCTCCTCATTCACAGAATGCACACGGAAGTAGTAATTCAGGTTGTCACTGCTGACTATGTCCTTTCATTTATCCCCTACCCAACACTCCCATTGTCTGTGGTTCACCGCCCACACCTATTAACTGTTACTGCCCACCCCACTACCTCTCCTTCACAACCCCTGCTGTTCATAGCTGCTGCTTCTGCCCACTTCCCCAGCTCTGCTTCTCCTCCCCTCATGTTGTTATTGCTTCCACCTTCTCTTCCTATTTCTCCTCCCTATTCTTATTTACTTTTCCCAGTCTAATTGTGTCACTGATTTTACTCCCTCCTTCCCCGGGGTCATTGCTCTGTTACATCCATTTTTGGGGGAGCAAAAGAAAACATATTAATCCCAATTACTTCAGAAAGCTGCAATCTCATGCATTTCACTTCAATGCTTGAAAAGAGGCAGCTATGTGACAGTAAAGGGAACAAAGCAAAGATCAAAAGAGTTCTGATACTACATCCATCATCTTTGTTGGAGCTCTGGTTTTTGTAATGGCAGTATTGTATTTGGCTTTTCTCTGGCAAGACAATAGTGGAACAGTCTTTATGTACTAGTAATTATGGTATCCCCCACCTAGTAGCATAGTTATAGTTTACAGTCTGTCAGTATTTCTATTAGAAACTTCATTTTCCAAAGGTCAATAACTCAGCCATTTAAGACTGCATCAGCTGGAAACTTGATATATAGGTTGTCAAAGTCTCTTAAATCGCTTTCCCCCCCACTGATGGAAGAGAAGCATTTGTTGGTTTTGGTAATTTATGACAAAATGTTGTCATCCTCTAACTAAAAATTGACTTACTCTCTGAAATTGAAATGTTGCAGGCAGTTTGCGACTATATGGGCTAAACCGCCTAGGATTTTTTTTTTTAAGTAAAAGAAAACAGCCACAATGTTCAGATTATAAACAGAGCTACTGATCTTTTGTAGATATTGTAATTCATTGTTGTAGTTCTGTCCTTTTAGAGACTGCTGATTGTATTAGTTTTACTTCACAGGCTCCTGCTGATTCACTAGGACTACTGTGCATTTGCAAAAAGAATGAGCCAAGTTCTCTGCTGGTATAAATTGGTGCAATTCCATCAAAGTTAATGGAGCTGTGCCAGTTTGAACCAAGAGAGAGTTCAACCAATATATTAGGGAAAAGGCTGGGATTGCTTCTGTCAGTTGGGCAGCAAATCTAACAACATTAAGACACCCCTGAAATTATGAGCTTAAATGGAAACTGGTGGACCCTTAAATATAGAAGATCAAATGGCACTTCTGTAAAATACGGAAATAAACAGATACTATTCTCACGGTCAAAGACAGCAGTGAGACAAATTAAGGGCCAGCTCCCACTCTCAGTGGAATTTTGCCACTGACTTCAGTGGATTTGGATGAAGTCCTAAATGAGTAAATGTTAAGGGCCAGATTCCGGAGCCCTTACTCATATTGGTGAGCAGTTACTTACACGAATAATCCCTTCAATTTCAGTGGGACTAATCACATGGGTATATGCTCACTTGGCTCGAAGGGCTAAACTGTGGCTTTGAGCAACACTCAAAGTTGGGGGCAGTACATAGTACCATCTCCTCCCATCAGGGAACTACTAGAGGCATTATGCCATAGGAAAGACAATGCCTTCTAGTGTGCAGGGGAATGTAGAGGTTGGAACCAAGTCCTACCTCTGCCTCCAGGGCCGGCTCCAGGCACCAGCCCAGCAAGCAGGTGCTTGGGACGGCCAACGGAAAGGGGCGGCACGTCCAGCTCTTTGGCAGCAATTCGGCGGCAGGTCCCTCAGTCCCTCTCGAAAGGAAGGACCAGCCGCCGAATTGCTGCTGAAGAGTGAAAACGCTGGAGCCGGCCCTGTCTGCATCACATACTTACCTTTTGGGAAGGCAAGGGTTACTTACACACTAGCCTTGTGCAGTCCTCAGTGTTCCTGAATACCGGTCTGAGTGTGCCTGGTCTCTGCTTGGGGGGTTAATGAAGGAAGGCTTGCTTTCCTCCCTACACAGGGCCAGTATGCAGACGCTGGGGAGATTCTCTAAATATCAGAGATGGGCTCCAGTTGCAAACTCTGGATCCAGTTCTGGATTCTGAACATCTCTACACACTCCTGAAATTTGGGGCATTTGGATGCTTAGCCCTGAGACTAGATCCAAAAGTACTATGGCCAATTTATGTTTTGTTACTTGGGGCAGAATCTTGCTCCTGCTGGAGTCAATGGTAAAATTCCCACTAATGTCAATGGCTCAGGGCTGGGCCCATAGGGATCAGATCTAGGATAGAAACATTTTGCGGTGATAGCCAGGATACTATCACAACAAAGTGCTTCTAGTGTACACGCAGTATATGCTGGCAAAACTACTCTTTTGATGGCATGACTTATTTCAGCCCTACAGAGCAAAATACTGACAAAAGTGAATTTTTGCCTGTATAATTGTCTAGCCTATAGGCTTTTGGCTGCACAACTGTGTCGATCAGAGATCGCATCTCCTCACACCTCTGACCAACACAGCTATGCAAGCAACGTCTGTAGTGCAGACCTGGCCTCAGTTCTGTAATTCTAGCTCACATGAATAATCCCATTGAAGCCAGTGATACTAACTGCATAAGTGCTACTCCGTGTGAAGTAGTATTACAGAACTGAGCACCAACAGCCAGATTCTGCTGGGCCATCATAGGGATGCATCCCTCAATCTTTTCATACTTGACCAGCATACGAACAAACAGGTTTAGTCACTATGCTACTCATTCCCTGCTCCCTCAGGCATGCCCAATAGTCCTGGGAGTGAAAGCTCATTCAGGAGAGGGTAATGTTAGAGATACCCAGCCAACATGAAGACCTAGGTGGAGATTTTCAAGGCCTGTTACAGATAGGATTGCCAACTTTCTACTCGCACAAAACCGAACACCTTTGTCCCGCCCCCTGCCGATCCCCTCCTCTGAGGCCCAGCCCATTCTCCAAGGCCCTGCCCCCCGCTTACTCCATCCCCCCTCCCTCTGTCGTTCACTGCCCCCACCCTCACTCACTCATTTTCACTGGGCTGGCTCAGGTGATTGGAGTGCAGGAGGGGGTGAGGGCTCTGGCAGGGGGTGCAGGCTCCAGGATGGGGCCAGAAATTAGGAGTACAGGGTGAGAGGGGGGCTCTGGGCTGGGGCAGGAGGTTGGGGTGCATGAGGGTGAGGGCTCTGGCTGTGGATGCAGGCTCTGGGGTGGGGCCAGAATGAGGTATTCAGGGTGTGGGAAGAGTCTCTGGGCTGAAGCAGTGGGACGGGATGCAAGAGGGGGTGAGGGCTCTGGCTGGGGGTGTGGGCTCTAGGGTGGGGCAAGGTATGAGGGGTTTGAGGTGCAGTAGGGTGACCAAGGGGTCTGGAGGCCAGGAGGGGGATCAGGGCTGAGGCAGGGATTGGGGTACAGGAGAGGGTTGGGATGCAGGCTCTGGGCAGTGCTTACCTCAGGCAGCTCCCGGAAGCAACGGCATGTCCCCCCTCCGATTCCTATGCGGAGGCGCAGCTAGGTGGCTCTTCGCACTGCGTGCTGCCTTGTTTTCAGCTGCCCTCTCGCCCCCGCAGTTCCCATTGGCCACAGTTCCTAGCTAATGGGAGCTGCAGAGCTGGTGCTTGGGGCAGGGGCAGCACATGGAGCCCCTTGGCTCCCCCTACACCTAGAAGCCAGAGGAGGGACATGCCGTTGCTTCCGGGATCCACACAGAGCCACAGCAGGCAGGCAGCCTACCTTAGTCCTGCTGCGCTGCCGACCGGACTTTTAACGGCCCAGTCAGCGGTGCTGACTAGAGCTGCCAGGGTCTCTTTTCAACCGGGCGTACCAGACACCTGGCAACCCTCGTTTCAGACAGTACTATATTAACGTGCACTAGGAAACAGTCAGTGCATGCCACAAGAGCCAGTTAGTGCTTGACATGCTGGTACTCATTAGAATACACATGCCAGCTGGTTCAGATTAAGGCATCATGTAGACAAGACCTTTGTCTTTGTGAGAGCTTCAGTTTCTGAGAGGGGTGGTGTATGTGTAGCATACACATCCAGTCCCACAGACTGGTACATATTGCTTTGTTAAGATTATTTCCTCAATGGGCTGAAAGAAAATGTGTTTGCTCAACAATCAGTTTTAGCTCTGATTTTTGGCGGGGATAAGAAAAGAAAAATCAACATTACTTTATAATCGAATGCAGTTGAATTACTTGAAGGTTGCACTCATTTTCAAACTTTTTACTGCAGTCCTTAACTGAGCACGGTCATCACCTGGTTTACCGGGAACCTATTCTTTAAAACTTTTCTTTTCAACCTTTTTTCATCTGTGGATTTCATAAAATTTCACATGGAAGTGCGGATCCCTTTGGAAATCTTAGGCATAGTCTGCAGATCCCTTAGGCGTCCGCAGACCACTGCTTTAAAACTGAGCATAAATCTAATAGCTTTCTCTCCAGGGAGATTTCACCTGTTTAAACAGAGATAACACCTTCATTGTTGCTGACCTATTCTCGAGTCCTGGCAACAGCTTTAATAGGATGTCCTTTCAAATGAATGCAATGCAAAATGTACCTGGTACCTAATGCATCTGACTGTACTGACACTGCTTTGTATTGCCTTGCCTGCTTTAAAGATTTATTGCTAGGACACCTATCAGAGAGACACTTGGATCTAGCAATGACAATGATGCACTACTCAGGGCTGAGGATCAAAAGGTAGGATAGCCACCCACAGGATAGCCAAATGCTGGGTGATTATTTTGCATTCACTATAGTTTCCAGAAGAGTTTAACTTAAATGAGAACTGCCTTGGAGTTAAATCAAAATAATGAACAAAATGGAATGCAAATACACAGTGAATGCATTTGTTCCCAATAATTGTGTTGAAAGAACTCAGCTATATAATTTATAGCCAATGCAATAAACAAACCTTAAGTTGTATCTGACAGATCTCATTCCTGATTCACAAAGTTCACTTAGTTACACAAACAATGCAAATCTGGTTGTTTGTTTCTTCAACTGCTTTTGATTTGTGCAGTGGATGCTAGGTAACAAGGGTCAGTTTTTGCTATTAATGCACAGGTCTGCACTTACAACAGGGATCGGCAACCTCTGGCCTGCAGCCCGCCAAGGTAAGCACCCTGGTGGGCCAGGCCGGTTTGTTTACCTGCCATGTCCGCAGGTTCGGCCAATCGCAGCTCCCACTGGTCGCAGTTTGCCGCTCCAGGCCAATGGGGGGGGAAAATGTGTGAAGCGGCGGCTAGCACATCCCTCGGCCTGTGCCGCTTCCCGCAGCCCCCATTGGCCTGGAGCAGCGAACCACGACCAGTGGGAGCTGCGATCGGCCGAACCTGCGGACGCGGGTAAACAAACCAGCCCGGCCCGCCAGGGTCCTTACCTTGGCGGGCCGTGTGCCAAAGTTTGTGGATCCCTGACTTAGAATAATGCCGGGAAGCACCACCTCAGGAGAAGCTCTAGAAAGCATCAGGAAATAGTGCAAATAGACTTACTGTGCCACCCTTTGGAAGGGTTAGTATGCATTCCAGGGAATACAGCCAGTTCTACTAACCTATAAAAGGGGAGGTAGGATTGCAGTTCTATTTCCATCACAGGTGATGCTAGCACTTGGCTTATTGGAAGAGTGCATGAACTTGCGCATTCTTCTCTACATGCACAGTTGTACAGGAGCCAACAACAATGCAGTCCTTGGTATTCAGACCTTACTGCTTTTAAGATTGCTGTTTGGTTTATAGAAGTCCATTTTTTAAATTAAAAAAAAAAGTTGTCTTGAAAAGCAAGAATCACTTGAAATACCTACCATGAGGCAGCCTTTTGGGGGGGGGTCTCCACCATTATGTTTAACAGTGGATGTTAAATAGAGCTGGTCAATAGATATGGGGGGGGGGGCAGGGAGTTATTTCCAGAACATTTTTGTTGACAATGAAAACATTTGAATGTTTGTCAACAACTTTCTTCATTTTTTTCAGGTTTTTGTTGGAAAATGGAAAAATCAATTCCCTCCCTCCCTCTCCCTCCACTCCCCATTTTCAGCATCTGAAAACTCAAAATGTGGACATTTTTCTTATATATGCCCATTTTGAGGGGGAAAACTGCTTTACATCCAAAAAAATGTTTTAAATGAAAAGCTTTGATTCGTTCCCAACGTCAAAGGAGCAGCAGGGATCCATGTCCAGTCATCAAATTCCAGAAAATTCATAGACAAAGCTGCCACAGCACCCTTCACTCTGCCCTCTTTTCTATTTGTATTGTTATATAATTTGTCTTTCAGTTGACCTAAAAAACTGAGATTATGGCTGATTGTCTTTAAAGATTCCTTAGCGTTTTTGTAAGATTAGGAGTGCTGTCCACAGCAACCTGACCCGTTTCTAAATTGGTCAATTAACTGGTGTGACGGAGTCTACAGGGCACACACTGAACCAGGGTGGAGAGTAGAGCAATCCTGGACTAGGAAGGCTCCACCCCTCCACAGGTAAAAGGCATGTTTCCAATGGAGGAACAGTTTAAAAAGACATTGGTGGCCCATGAGAAGGTGGAATGAGCTGCTGGTGACACCAGGAAACAAGATTGATGTTGAGAGCTGTGCCGGGAGTGGCAACAGCTTTATGAAGGCTGCTCTAGCACTAGGGACTTGGATTTCCCCTTCCCAACCTTCTTTGGGAGTTGAAAATCCTAAGAGAGGACACTAAGAGACTGAGGAGAGTCTGTTAAGACAACTACCATGCCCCAAACTGAGGCTTCCAGACTGGTAGGAAGTGACAGGGGGAAACATAAATTGGGGTAACTCATAAGTAACAGGGCTGGAGACTTTGATAAACCCCTAGATCCCTGGGTTGGGACAGATGGAGTGGGTGGATCTGCATCCCCTACTTTGCTCTCCTCCTGCTCCCCTTGCAAAGTACGTAACTGTCCAACTACCTGACATACAGGTGCAAATCTGGCCACTACATACCTCAGTAGGGGTGTGCACAATTTTGCAGGATTAATTGTAGAGGCCACTCTTGAAATTGTGTCCCATTGAACTAGAGAGATCCCAGCAGCAAAATTCAGATCCAGCTTTTGCTTCTGAACACCTCAATTTGGGAGCATGTTCAGACCTGCTCATTAGGCCAAGTTGACTACAAAGGAAAGGGCCAGTTATGAAATTCTGGTCTTTAATTTTTTTTAATTCTGTACACACCCTAAATTCGCGGAGGATCATATGTGTGTGTGGGGGGGGTGTGTTGTATCTGACACATCTCTAGTCAGAAGTTTGTTAACTTCCTCTTTTAAAGATGGATAAAAGCAAATGGAAAGGGTAAAATGCCAGCTACCAGGTTAGTGACAGAGCTAAAGGAAGATCAATACTATGGGTCAATCTGTGGCTCTGTTGAAGTCAAAGGGAGTTTTTCATTGACTTCAGTAGTGCCAGGATGTCCCCCTCTATATCATTACTAATTTGTTAAGCATCAACTATGTGCTACAGACAGTAACCATCTGTACTACAACACAGATCAAAGCATTTTGTAAGACTCCGCAGGAATAGAACGCAGTCATTCCCACATCACTACTGGGAAGCCATGTAAAGCCACATCCAAGGAGCACTGTGGTAATGAAGCACCACCCAAGGGGTCCAGCATGACAACATGCTGTGGCCTTCTGATTGGCTCCTGCTCAGTATTTAACCCCAGAGGGTGGCCCAGGAAGTTGTCTTGGCAACCATACAGATTTCTGGGTTTCTGTGACTCTGGGCTTCACCTTGCTTACTGATCTCCAGTTTATGACCCTAGCCTATCTCTGACCCTGATTCTTGCCTGTTGATCCTGGCTGTAGCAATTACTTTGATCCCTGCTTGCTGACTACTGCATTGTGACAGTCCTTGACATTGTGACACCAGCCCAGCTTTGACTGCTAGGCCAGACTCCCTCCACCCTGGTCCCTGATACAATCCCTGCCCCAAAGAGTTTATAGTGTAAATTTTTGCACCTTCAGTGGATGTTGGATCAGAGTATAAAAGACTAGATGGAGTGAAGAGCATGTACTGGGAAGGAAGGAGTGAACAATTAATGCTTTGGTTTTGTTTGGTTCACTTCTTGTGTGCACTGTGGAATAAATGAATCTTAAAGGACCGTTGGCAAAGCAGGATGGCAAGGAAGAAAAGCCCACAGCTGTCAGTGGGAGAGTGCAGCTCTTGTTTGTTGTCAGAGCAAAGAGGATCTTTCTTGCATGGTAAAGATGATAACCTGTGTTGGAATAAGAATGTATTTCATTGCTTAGGCCACAGAAAGGGAACACACCTAAAAAGTAGAGAGATTTAAAATGTCATCCCTCTCCATTATTCATAGCCAACTTGAAAAATGCATATACTGTGGCTTCTTATGGCTCACAAACACTGATCTGTGCATTGTAAAAATATACAAAATATCAGCACACTAATTATTCTATTGGCTCCGTTTCCAAGTCCCAGTGATGGAAAGACAACAGAATAATATGTAAGTGGCCAAAAAAGCCAAATGATTGTTCCAGGGAAAAAAAATTATGACCATATCAAATACAATATTCTGCACCAAATTATTTTTACAGTAATGGTCATGACATACAGAAATGACCTTGCATTTTCATTAGTAAGTTTATCTCAGTCCTTAACTGAAGAACTAAAGAAATGGCTGGTTTAGATCTGATCTCATCGATTTGTACATTTTAAAATAATAAATGTCACATTTTATGTGAGTACAAATTCTTTTTTTTTTTAAATTTAGGTTTGGTTTGGGGGTTTTCAGATGTGTTACTACTATTTGTTTCCATAATGTACTAAGTGTTATACAATTACAAAGCACTATGCAAACATAATAGCAAGCGTGATTATTTGGAAGAGCTTTTTTATGCATTGCTCCAATATTGATTCTATTAGACTGGGAAGGAAAGCTATGGCTATGCTACTTTATCCGTTGATTTGCAAGAACAACCACATCATCCCAGTGGGATTCTTTATGGCAGGCATTGATAGAAAAGTATGCAGACTAAGGTTAACACCTGTCAAACTTAATTGTATCTATCTTTGAAATAGTTCAAAGGTATGTTAAGAAGAAATATTTAATATAATTTTAATGAAATGGACCATCTCTAAAATGATAATCAGGATTACCATCAATGCTGACTACATTTTGTGCTTCCCAAACAGCACATTTGTATGGGGTAGATTAAAACAAAGGGGCAGGGGGCGTGCAATGAGACAGATGCATATAGAAATTAAGTGTTAATTTACTCAAACACCTGAGTTTCAGACCAGCCTCTTTTTGTACCTGGAATTCGGGAAGGCACTGATCCCCCTTCTGCTCTCCAGTTTGGATAGTCACTTACACCAGTGCAAAGTAAGCACAACTCACTACCAAGTCAGAGTGGTAGTATTGGTGTCTACTTTGCACAAATGTAAATGACAACACAAGATGTAAGGAAGTGGAGAACTGGCCTGCAATTTAGGAAACACACATGCCTTTGTGTCCACAAATCAGGTCCATATGCAGGATGCTAGTGTGAACACCTCGCCACATCTGCTGCAGAATTATATGGAGAGAGAGGTGGTCACTCACATATCCAGATCTCAAGCCATTTAGGGCTTGTTGGTCAAACCACAGCTTAAATAACTGTCGGCTCCCTTTGCATCTTCCTTTGAATAAATGCTGTAGGCACAAACACCACTTGCACCCTGCTGCTGTGGGCGTCATGGGGAATAACACTATGAAAAACAAACCCTTACGCCTGGTCTACGCTGGGGGGAAGGCGAGCTAAGTCAGTCTAAGTTATGCAACTTCAGCTACGAAAATAGCGAAGCTGAAGTCGACGTACTTAGAGCTACTTACTGCAGTGCCTTCACTGCGGTAGGTCGATTGCTGATGCTCCCCCGTTGACTCTGCCTATTCTTCTTGCTCCGGTGGAGTACAGGAGAGTGCTGAGTGGTCGATTTATCACGTCTTCACTAGACGCGATAAATCAACTCCCGCTGGATCGATCACTCCGGAGGTAAGTGTAGATATGCCCTCAGAGTCAGACTTCTAGAGTTTACAGTAGAAAGTGGAGAGATTTGTAACAGAGAAGCAAAGTGCAAAGGAAAAAAAAAACAACAACAATGAGCAGGGACAGAGCCTAAAGAAAAGTGGAGCGAAACGGACCAATTAATGTCAAACTGTTTCTTCCTTAATTGATGACATTCCAAAGTTTAGAATACAGCCAAGCAATTCAAAACTTATTGTAGTCCCTAGAGGCCCCAAACAGGCATCAGGCCCAACTTTGCTAGATATAAAGACATAACAAATAGACAGTCTGTGCCCCAAAGGGCTTACAATTTAAGTATAGTCTGAGAAACAACAGGTGCATACAACAGATGGGAAGAGCACAATAAGCAGTGGTCACAGCACAGCAACTCCCTGATGTTGAGGTGTTTTGTTTTGGCAAGGGGAAAGGACAGTGTTTTGAAGCCCTCATAGCAAAGAGGGAGGGATAGCTCAGTGGTTTGAGCATTGGCCTGCTAAACCTAGGGTTGTGACTTCAATCCTTGAGGGGGCCACTTGGGGATCTGGGGCAAAATCAGTACTTGGTCCTGCTAGTGAAGGCAGGGGGCTGGACTAAATGACCTATCAAGGTCCCTTCCAGTTCTAGGAGATGGGATATCTCCATTATTTAAAAAAAAAAAAAAAAAAAAAAAAACACACACGACAAGTTTTAAGGAGGCGTATGAAGGAGAAACTTGAGCAATTTGGAATGCAGCATCAGCCTAGGCCTGTTCTGCTCCCTAACTTAGACCTCACAATTTACATGACAAACTTCCAGTTGTAGCCACATATTCAGGAGTGGTTTGGAGACTTTTGGCAAATAATGTGTAACCATGCTGTAGCGAGTGTAACTTATGCTTCACAGTCGGAGGAGGGCCCAAAAGGGTGAAGTTATTCCTCATGTTGCTCCTAACATGCTAGGTATACTGGGGAAAATGCAGAAGTGCTTCCATATGTACCCACTACATCACACTGTCCCAACACATCTTCAGTGGAAGATCAGCCCATAAAGAGAAAACTACAATTGCAGAGTTGGGAACCAACAGTGAAACAGTTAACATTAAAGAGAGCATGTCTGACAGCAAGGATTCAAATGTGTCCTATGTCACAACTGAAAAGTCTTAGTGTTAGACTGTAAACTCTGTGGGAAGTGACTCACTCTTCATTCTTGTGCGTACTGCGTCTAGCACCATGGCGCCAAAATCCTGGCTTGGCCTTTCAACATTATCATGACAAGATTAATAATCTTTCACTTAGTACGTAGTCACAAAACTGCACATAGTTTGTACTTGACAGCTATATTTAGCAGAGCCCAGGTGGAGTAACTGCAGGGATATTGTTCTGCAGGACTGAGATGCATTGGCGCAGTTGGACAAGTGGATACATTTTTGTAAGCATTACACCTAGGTTTAGACAGAGCTGCTATAGTAAAATGCACTTCCATCGGTCTTTTCCTCAGAAATCCTAAAAAACTAAAACAAAAGCCATTGTACTGGGGTAAAACCACTGCACCTGTGCAGAGAGAGGATTGTAACAGTTCAAAGAGAGAGAGAGACTGCATTTCCCTTGGCCAAACTGGACTTTGCAGATGATGTTGTTTCCTACCAAAAAATAAATTTGGTTACCTAAGGTTAATATGACCATGACATGAAATTTACTGGAAGATAATATAAGCTTCTTCAGGGTAGGAAACACCTACTTCTGTTTGTACATTACTTAGCACAATAGGGTCCCAGTCCTGATCAGAAGCTCTGGAGGCGACTTTAGTGTAAATATTAAATTAGAATCTTAACCACTGTTAATAGACAAATGCAGACCAGAAACACAAGCTTTAGTTACTTGTAAGACAGCGGATTACAAAATCTGCAGTGCATTGCTTCCTCTTGTAGAAAACACGGATATACAAAACCATAATATCATTCTGCAGTGAACTGCAGATTTAATATTCAGAGCACACATGCACTTTAGATCTGTGCTACTGTTCAGCAAACATCCTGTAGGTCTGTAAAGCTAGATATTAAAAAATAAATATTAAGTCAGCTCCTAGCAAACAAACTGGAGAAATTTACAGACTTACTCACTGCAGGACGGAGTTCAGTTTAGATGCTAGTAATGAATATGAAATACACTCTGATGACCCTTAGAAAATTGACAATGACCTTAGATCAGTGTTTTTTCCATTCTGCAACCTAGAACGGTCTTCACACAGGGGTTGGTCAGGACGCATGGCCTAGTGATCAGGGCTATGACCCGTGACCAGGAGGGGGGGTTGGTGGTTAGGGTGGCCAACTTTCTAATCACACAAACCAAACAGCCTTGCCCCACCCCCTGCCCTGCCCCTGCCATGAGGCCCCACCCCTTTTCTGAGGCTCCACCCCCACTCACTCCATTCTCCCTCCCTCTGTTGCTTTCTCTCCCCCACCCTCACTCACTTTCACTGGGCTGGGGCAGCGGGTTAGGGTCCGGGCTCTGGGGTGCGGCCAGAAATGAGGGAGTTATTGGGGGGGACTTTGGGCTGGGCAGGGGGTTAGGGTGCAGGGGGGGTGAGGGGTTTGGTGTGCAGGATGGTGTTCCAAGCTGGAGCAGGGGATTGGGGTGTGAGAGGGAGTGCAGGGTTCAGGCTCCAGGAGGGAGTTTGGGTGCAGGAGGGGGCTCAGGGCTGGGGCAGGGGGTTAGGGTGCAGTAGGGGATGTGGACTCCAGGAAGGGGGTGGGGTCAGGCTCCAGGCGGTGCTTACCTCAGGCAGCTCACAGGAAGCTGTCAGCATGTCCCTCGGCTCCTAGGCAGAGGCGCAGCCAGCTGGCTCTGCATGCTACCTCTGGCACCACAGGCACCACCCCAACAGCTCCCATTGGCCATGATTCCTGGCAAATGGGAGCTGTGAAGCTGGCACTCAGGGCAGGGGCTGCATGCGGAGCCCCCTGACTCCGCCTCTGCGTAGGGGCTGCAGGGACATGTCACCGCTTTCGGGGAGCCACGCGGAGCCAGGTAGAGAGCCTGCCAAGCAGACTTTTAACAGCCCAGTTATCAGTGCTGATCAGAGCTGCCAAGGTCCCTTTTCAACTGGGTGTTCAGGTCGAAAACTGGACACCTGACAACCCTTTGGTTCCACCAGGCTCTGACCCAGGGCCGTTTGGGGCTACTAGTGGTTTGGCAACCGAGATTGTTTAAGGCTGTCCTCCCTGGGCCACTTCCTATCTCCCTGCTCTTCCCCTAGCCCTGCTAAGTCCAAGGCTCAGTCCAAGGCTTTATTTTTGATAAAAATTGTATTTGAGTTGCATTTGGTTAGTTTAGTTGGTTGGTCAGAGACTTCTTTCCTTCAGGAGTGATCCATCTGTAGAAATGTACATACTGTAATCAGTAGTTCATTGGAAAAAAGTATTAATAGGTTCTTATGTTAGTCCAAACCAAGAAAGCTATAAAGGGATTTCCAATGTCCAATGTCCATCTGTGGCAGAGAGGGAAATGCTTCCATCTCTTACTGTTTCTGGGGTGGATCCTCCCTTCCCTCAGGGAGAGCCCTTTGGGGCAGTTATCTTAGAGATTTTGGCCTTCCCTTTGCTCTGTGCCAGGGCTGGCTCCAGCGTTTTTGCTGCCCGAAGCAGCAGGAAAAAAAAAAAAAAAAGCCACGATCGGCAGCACTTCAGTGGCAGCTCCACTGCCACTGCTTCATTATTCGGAGGCAATTCAGTTGCAGGTCCTTCCCTCCAAGAAGGACTGAGGGACCTGCCGCCGAATTTCCGCCGAAGAGCCGTACGTGCCGCCACTTTCCATTGGCCGCCCCGAGCACCTGCTTGCTGCGCTGGTGCCTGGAGCCGGCCCTTCTCTGTGCTGCAGGAGCCACGGGCTGCAGGTCTGCTCCTTCCAGGCCTGCCCCCAAATGAGCTGTTTCCCTGTATTTTAATTCCTCCACCAGATGGAACATTTGCTGCAGGTGCGGCAGGGTGGGGATGGCTGTGCCTGAAGTCCTTGACCCCTTGTTGCCCAGTGTGGGGTTTGTACACCCCATCACAGACCCCATGTAACAAACTCAAAAAGTTTTGGGGCCTCCCTCCCATTTCTGCCATAAAAAAGGGTAGTATTTGTAATTATCCACAAGAAAGGGGGGTGGTCATGCCCCCCTGAAACCTATCTATATTGATATTTGGGACCTCCAAGAGGAGTACTCCTGCCTTAGATAACTGAGGTCAGTTCCTGCTATCCTTACTCATGTTGTATTGCATCGTACTCCACAAGTAGCCCCATTCCTTTCAGTAGGACTATTTGTAGGGTAAGGCACTCATACTTCAGTATGAGCATCTGCAGTTAATATCTGGAGTTAATTAACCCATAACTGCAGCAGTATGCAAAGTCTATTTAGTAGTATGTAGATGGAAGTGCAAGGAAAAACTGCTGATACTGCCTTAACCGAAGTAAAATAGAGCCACCACTGTATTTTTAATATATGAAGCTATTACTACTTTTTTCCAACTGAACTACTGATTCCAGTATGCACATTTCTACAGATGGATCACTCCTGATGGAAAGAAGTCTCTGACCAACTAAACTAACCAAATGCAACTCAAATACAATCTTTATCAAAAAAAATAAATAACAAATCCTGTCAAGTTATAAAATGGCATCTTAACTATATTGGTGAATCCAGGGTTTCAGAGTTTATAGCTAGTGATGGCCATATTTTTCATGTGTTTAATTTTTAAGGGTATATTTAGTGGTACATCTCTTGAATTGATTCATGGATTCTCAAGGCAGTGGGACAATTGTGATCATCTAGTCTGATTGCCTGTATAACAAAGGCCATAGGACTTCCCCAAAATAATTCCTAGAGCGTATCTTTTTAGAAAAAAATCCAATCTTGATTTAAAAATATTCAGTGATAGAGAATCCACCACTACCCTTGGTAAGTTGTTTCCATGCTCAATTACCTTCACTGTCAAAAATTTACATTTTATTTCCAGTCTGAATTGCCTAGCTTCAGCTTCCACCATTGGATCATGTTATACTTTGTTCTGCTAGATTGAAGACCCCATTATTAAATATTTGTTCCATGTGTAGGTACTTATAGACTGTTATCAAGTCACCCTGGAACCTTTTCTTTGTTAAGCTAAATAGATTGACCTCCTTGAGTCTGGCACTATAAGGCATGTTTCTAATTCTTTTTATTCATTCTCTTGGCTATTCTCTGAATTCTCTCCAATTTATTAACATCCTTCTTGAATTGTGAGCACCAGAACTGGACACAGTATTCCAGCATGATCACATCAATGCCAAATACAGAGGTAAAACAACCTCTATTCTTCTATTTGAGATTCCCATGTTTATGCATCTAAGGATTGCATTAGCCCTTTTGGCCACAGCATTACATTGGTAGCTCATGGCAGCTGATTATTCATCACAACCCCCAAATCTTTCAGGAGTAATTCCATCCTGTCTCCCTAACATAGAATCCCCCATTGTGTGAGTATGGCCTACATTCTTTATTCCTACATGTATAAATTTACATTTAGCCATATTAAAACACACATTGCTTGCCGAGTCCAATTCACCAAGCAATCTAGCGGCCTTAACTGTAATTTAGCAAAGTGTTTTAATTCGTTTCCTAGGTTTTGAGCCAACTTGGCAGTGGAAGTAATCTGCTACTGGTATAGGCCCTGATTCAGCTAATCACTTTAAACTGAATTGGAGTCATAGGCCAGTTGTAGTTTAATTCCTGCCCTGGAGCAAGGGAACAGCCAGGGCTGGAATTGTGACTCTCATAGCTACACACTGCCATGTACCATGGACTGAGAGCAAATCCTTAATCTAAACCTTAATTTCAGATTCAAATCAGATAGAGGTACAAGCACTCCAATTTGCTGCTTCTGGCTTTTGAAAATTCTGGCCCTTTGAAAGGCTACCTCTTATGTGTATTTGTATTAGCTACCATAGGGAACATTCCCATTAACTGTGAAAATATGGTAGCATGTCCAACAAATCTCTAAGGATGATCTACTTTGGCAGCTAGAACCAAATCAGTATGCTAAACTATGATAAATCTCTGAATATGTAAAGCACAAGTAGTCAACTAAAATGTAGTTTGAAATCAATTTTGAAAGAACAAAATGGTGAATATATAACTGTAAACTATTTTAGCCTGTTGCAAATCAATCACTATATGCTACCATACTGAATAAAGGAAATTACTTAAACATTTCTTACAAGAATTCCAAGCCACTGCATTGCAGACGTAGCTATGAGCACTGCTAACACACAGCAATCCCTAATGCTTCTACACCTGAAATCCTCTAAAAAGCTACTATAATTAATCATTAGTTGTAAAATGCTGCCGAGCTATTTAACCTACAGTATCAGCCCACTGTAATAACCTCTGTATAGTTAAACCTCTACAATAATGTATATTTGATTATCAAACTCATCATCTTCTGGCTTCATTATAATTGATGGTCAAGGAATTGGTTAACAGCAGTTTTTTCATACTGAAAAGAAAATACAAGGACAGGCCTGAGATAATTCCTGTCCAAAGATTAAAAAGGAATCTGTATTCTACACATTACCTTTGGTTCTGAAATTGAATAAAATTGTCATTTATCCTCAGTGCAGTACCTAAGACTGAATCTAGGTGTGATGGGTTCCACCCAGGGTGCCACCTGGAACTGGGGTACCATTGAGCCCTCTGACCCACCAGCCTGGGTTCCCTCTCACTGTACTGCTGTGACAAGCTGCAGACCTGCTTCCGGTCCTACACTTCCACCAGCATATAGACAAGTAGGGACACACCCAGCTGCAGTTACATGCAAGCTCTCTGACTAGCCACTGCACGAACCAACAGTAGAAAGGTTAAAGCCAAGGTAACTCTCAGCCCCCCATGCACGCACCCTCTCTGGAGCATAAACCCCAAATTATACCATCTTGCACCGCACAAGGAACTGTACGGCATAAGCTCAGAGTTCGTGCCTCCCCCCCAATGTGGAGAGGAATATGCAACAGCCTTTGCCCCTTGAGCTATGATTTCCTATACACTCCACACCAACTCACTGGTTTAGTTTCTTAACTACAAAATATAGATTTTAAGTGATTACAAGTGATAGCAAACAGATCAAAGCAGACTACCTAGTAAATAAACAAAAATGCAAATTAAGTCTAAGATACTAGAAAGATAGGATATGAATTAGCAGATTCTCACTCTGGCTGATACAAACAGGCTAGGGACAAGCTGCACTTGCTTTATGACTTGGAATCACCAGGTTTTTCATACACAGGCTAGAAATCCCTTTAGCCTGGGTCCAGCACTTCCCCTGGTTCAGACTTTGTTCCTCAGGTATTTCCAGGAGTCCTTGTGTGGGGAGTGAAGAACCACCAATGATGCCACTCCCTGCCTTATATAGCTTTAGCAAATGGCAGGAACCCTTTGTCTCAAACTTTAGTTTGTGGAAAAACAATGACATCTCAAGATGGAGTCCAGAGTCATGTGACCTGGTCACAGGCCCTTGCATACCTTGCTGAGTCATAGCAGCCATTACTTACAGGCTGTCTGGAGTGTTCTCAGGAAGGCTCACCAAGTAGGAGATATTTTTTTCCTGAGGCCTATTGTTTTCCCTAATGGCTCCTTACCCTGAATAGGCCCTTCCCAACCAGCTATCTAGACTGAAAGCATCCTGCCTAGTGGGTGACACCCATGTATAACTACATTTGAAATGCAGATACATAGTCAACATTCATAACTTCAGATACAAAAATGATACATGCATACAAATAGGATAATCATGTTCAGCAAATCGTAACTTTTCCAATGATCTCACATGACCCATCTTGTACAAAATGCATCATAATTATGCCATAATCGTATCATAATAATATAACTATGAAGAATATGTGGTGCAGTGTCACACCATGAATTCAATGTATATTGGTACCTTTTAACTCTTTCCATGGGATCTGTTTTTCGCACCCCTTGGATACATTTTGAGATTTGGGGAATTTTTCCCATTGCCAATCAGGACAAAAAGTAAATTTTAAAATGTTTCATTTTGTCTTGACTATTTCTAGCTATTTTTTAAAAAATAGATACTATAATTTGCTTAAATGTCAAAAATCATTTTGAATCAGGAAGGCAATTTTTCTCATTTAGAAAATGCCTAAATCAGATGCTTTGACAATTTTGAACTACTTTTCCCCCCCACTTCCGCACGCCCAATTTCTTTTTGTCAAGTGGAAAAAAGTTTTGGTTTTGACCCAATGGCATTTTTTGACAAAATAAAAATCATGAAAAAATGTCTGACCAGTTCTACTTTTAAAATCATAAGTATATGACAAGTAAAAAAAAAATATAGAAGATATTGTTCACAAAGTTAGACATCACCTTTTCAACATACATAAAATGACACCAGACTGAAACTCTTACAGTCTACCTATGGAATTGCTACTTTAATATATGGAGATATACCTATCTCCTTGAACTGGAAGGGACCCTGAAAGGTCATTGAGTCTAGCCCCCTGCCTTTACTAGCAGGACCAAGTACTGATTTTGCCCCAGATCCCCATAGTGGCCCCCTCAAGGATTGAACTCACAACCCTGGGTTTAGCAGGCCAATGCTCAAACCACTGAGCTATCCATCTCCTGCTACTAAATTGCTCTATTGTTAATTGACTGTTCAGAAACTTATTTCTTTGCACTGAATTTATCATCAATTTCTACAATTCTAACAAGTCTAAAAAATGATCCATTTGTCTGCCTGTATTGAAATTGCATATATTGAGATCCTCTAGGCCCCTATTCAGCAAGACATTTAAGCACGTGCTTAACTTTGGAACTTAAATACATTCTTCACGTTAAGAGTATGCTTAAATTATCTGCTGAATTGAGCCCAAATACGGTCCATTGTAACACTGAGATTACAAGACAAATTGCAGACATTCTAAGTCTAAATATGTTTGTAATGTGCTAACAACAGTCTGATGATCTTCAGGGGACATTTATTAATTCATTCCCCCCCAAAATGCATTTGTGTATTATGTCTTTATGGCTACCCTTTCTTGTGCAAAACTCCCACTGAAATTAAATGGGAGTAATATTTCATTAAGCACTGCAGGGTTGGACTCCAAATATGGGGTGGGGCTGGGAGGTGTAATAAATATATTTCCAGAACATTGCCTAAACATTGCCTAAGCTGACCTTAGAATTTGAACCATGTTGACCTGAGGTTATGGAAGTCAACAAGAGTCGGTGCTGGGCTTTCAATCTTTTTCACACACAACCAACATGATTAAGACTATGTTGGCATGTGTGCTTGTTTTCTTCTAGCATTTAGCTACAATAATATCAATGTCAGTATCATGTCATGTTAATATGACCAATGCGGATACATTTATTTTAATATTCTGGGTCCCTTTGTTGTTGTAGACTTTCCAAGTTGCTCTCCTGAAGAAGTTCCCACTGGGGAGTGTACTGCATCTATGTATGTGTTTGATTTATTTCTATTGGGTGTTTTGCCAATATTGAAAGAAATGTAATTTCTTTTTTTCAGGTCCAGTGAGAATGGATCAATGGATTCATGCCCTGTTTGCTGATTAGTTCTGTAAGCGAGGTTTTTATCCTTGGACAATTTACTGATTTGCAAGCTTTTCTTCTCTTATATTTCTGTTTTCACTGACAGACTAAAAAAGAAAAAAAATATGCAAACCTGCAGTTGGAACAGATAGCAGCATTACATTTCTGTTGATTTACTACAGGGCCGGCTCCAGGCACCAGCATTCCAAGCAGGTGCTTGGGGCGGCAAGCTGCAAGGGGCGGCAGTCCGTGTGTTTTTGCCGCTCCAAGCAGCACGCCGAATTGCCGCCACGGATGGCAGGGGCAGTCCGTGTGCTGTTAGGGCGGCACGCACGTTTCCGCGGCGGCGGCAATTCGGCGGCAGCTTCTATGTTAAGCTGCCCTCGGGGACAATTCGGCGGCTTCTGTCTTCCGGCTGAGGGGGCGGCAAAAACAGTAGAGCCGGCCCTGTCTACTACAACAAGAAAGGTGGCAATTGGGGAACCAGCTCTCGGTACAATCTTAAAAGTTCATTAGATGTCTAAGATGCTGCTCTTTGCACGTAGGTTGTAAACAAGTGCATTGTACAGTATGGCTTACAGGACTCTGCAGGATCTTTCAGGATTTGTGTATTTTCCTATACATTAACATAAAGGAGTTTGGGATCAAGCCACTTCAGGCACAAGCAGATCCCCGCACCTGGCTGCAGAAATAAAGGGACTGAGATGTTGTGGCTGCACAGCCCTTTTTGAATCTCACTGAGGGGACACTTGTATGGCCTTTAACAGTCACTGCTTTCCAGAAGATTCTGAAACCGTGGTTCTGGAGTGCATCCCCACAAATGGGAATATGAAGAAGAAAAATATCAAGATTTCTTTGGCTTCAATATCATAATCATCCTGCTAGCATCTGGAGGTTAGATTAGGACCTAATGCTTCTAAGGGCGGGACTGCACTTAAAAAGGTGTAGTGGCACAGCTGCTCAGTTGTAGTGCTTTAGTGAAGACACTGCCATGCTGATGGGAAAGCTTCTCCCATTGGTGTAGCTAATCCACCTCTGAGAGAGGTGTTTAGTTCCCCCATTGTCATAACGCTTGTTTACACCAGGGGTTAGGTTGGTATAATTGCATGGCTCGGGGGTGTGGATTTTTCACACTCCTGAGCGATGTAGTTATACCATTGTAAATTTGTAGTGCACACCTGTCCAGGGAGTGAACCTGCAAAGGAAATGATTATTATTAATCTATATGATAGTGATGGCTGCTTTCCTGAAAATTCAAATTAATATTGCACTGCTACAGGTTGTACTATATTATGTTGCAGCCAATTTTGGCAGTATATTCTCTTTAAATATTCATTAAAAATATGGGGGGGGAGGGAGGAGTCAAGAATGAATCATATATGCAATTTGGTGACTCTGAATGTACAAAGTCAGCCTTGAACTCATCCTAGACTATTAAGAGTTGAAAGTTATGCCCCATATTAGTAGAAGGGTAATTGTCTTTAGGTTTGCAATAAACTCCCAGATGTGACTTATGACTCAGATACTGTTATAGTGCTATAGATGTACACTGCATTTTAGAAAACTACAGAAAAGGAAAAATCCTGGTCCCATTAAAGTCAGTGGAAGTTTGGCAAGGAGTAGTACAAGGATTTGAGCCAAGCTGAAATGCCTTGCCCTAAAGATCTTATAACAGAACTCAGAAAATATCAAATGAGATAACGGTGCAGAAGAAGGGGAAGCATAAGATGTTTTTGGTATTTGGGTGACCTTGTAATCGGCTTTACAAAAGAAAGTGGATTTAGAGGGAGGCTTTGAAGGAGGAGAGAGAGGGTATTTGGCCCATGGGAAGTAAGAAATTGTTCCAAACGTAGAGGGCTGCATGAAAGACGCTATATTGCCAAGAGTGGCCAAAGCCAAAGAAAGCTGTTAAGCATTAGGATGCAGAGGAGTGTAGTAGGAGAGGATATAGAATAACATGAAAGAAGTGATAACAGAAGCGAAATGGTGCAGGACCTTGCATGAGAATGACAAGCTTGATCTTACTTAAGAAGTGAGGAAGGCAGTGAAATTATTGGAGAGTGAGTTGGGGTAACTTGATTGGAATAGCAGCAATGAGAACAGACTTTTAGCAGTAGTATAGACTGAAGGCGAGGAGGGAGGCTCCAGGAAGATCAAAGAGGAGGCTATAATAGTTATGACTAGAGATGATCAAGGCAAGGCCTACAGCGGGTATAGCAGGAAATATGGAGAGAAAAGGATAGGATTTACAAATACTACAGGTTATCTTGATAATTTTGGATTCTTTCAATATACCTGGACAAGTACTTTGACTATTATTTCAATTTATTAAGCTCTAGAGCTGGTCAAATAACAAAACACAATTTTCACCTAAAAAAAATTTGGGAGTATCTTTTTAACTTTTATTTAAAATGTTATTGAACAATTTCATTTACTGAAAAATGGGTTTCAGGTGAAAGGAAACAATGTCTAGCTATTTTGGTAACATTTTCTTTAAAAACATTTGAAATCTCAAAGGGCATGATCTGTGAAAAATTGGAAAACATTCAAACACTGCAAAAAAAAACAAAAACAAAAAAAAACAGTTAAAAGGCCTGTAGCGAGGTCAAAGACTCACCGGTGACCGCCCCGCTACACACACCTCCCCTCAAGATGTGCCCTTCCCACAGCAGCTGAAGCAGTCCCCCTTGCTGCTCGGCAAGCTGAGCCACACAGGCTCTCCAGTACCAGTCCATCGTCATTTTTCTCCACCTTCCATTTCTCAAGTCTCCGATCCAGGCAATAGTCGCACAGTCCTTGCCCTGCCCCTTGTATCGGGGTGACCATCTATACCCGCATTCTCTACCACATGTAGTGAAGTGAAGACTCCCCTGCACAGCCTCCTGCTGGTCATCTGGGAATTAGCTCTTTTCCAACCTATGGCGCGCCCTCTGCAGGCTGGTGTCTCGCTTGCCCCATGTCCCTCCCAGACCTCGGTGTCCTTTATCTAGGGGCTCTGCCCCAGCAGTTCCCCCATGCTCTGGGTCTTCCCTCCTAGGAGAAGACCCAACCCTCTAAACCCACCTTGCCTCAGTGGCTACTGCCAGTCATCATCTAGCCCCCACTCACAGGGGCAGACTGCAGTCTGTAATGGCCACTCATCATTGGCAAGGGGTTAGGACCTGTTGCCTTTGCCTATTCTCAGGCTGCACCTCTGTAGCCCCAGTACCTTTGCAGGCCTTCTCCAAGACCTGCAGCCGGGGGGTTTACCAGGCTGGAGCTCCCCAGCTCCTCTTACCCTTTTCCCCAGCACTGCCTGCTTCAGGTACTGTATGTTCCCCAGCAGCTAGGCCCTCTCCCTCCAGGGCAGAGAGAGACTCCTTGCCTTCTGGCCCAGCAGCTCTTTTATAGGGCCCAGCATGGCCCAGATTGGCTGCCTCCCAGCCTCTCCTTATTGGCTCTCAGCCCCAACCCTCTCCAAGAGCTGTCTTCTAACCCTTACAGGGCTGGAGCAGGGTGACCGCCCTGCTACAAGGCCATTTTTCAACACAAAAAAAACCCCATTTTGTTTGAAAACTTTTGACCTGCTCTGTTGACAACATACTTTAAATGCAATAGTATGTTAAATTTTTTTAGAGAATCTGCTTCATTATAATAAACACTATTGACCAAATTCTGCCCTCCCTAACACCCAGTGACTTCTGTAGGGCTTCATGGATATAACTACCATCAAAATTTGGCTCAGTGTACATGAGAAAAACCTAAAAACACTGATAGTGAGGCAGGTTTTTGGTTTGTTTTTTGTTTTAAATTGGTGTGGTTTTATGGAGGTTTAAAACACAGGAAATTTTCAGCATTAGACAGTTTTGTAATAGCAGCATTGCTCTTTCAGCCATGTAATCTTTACTTTATAGAAAGCTTGAGAGAAATTTTAAGTGCTGCTTCACACAAAAAATGGAATAAACGAAATAGCCAATTTTGCTCTAATATTCACTCCATAAAAGCATTGGGGGATGGGGGAAATCAATATTTGCCAAATGGAAAAAAAGGACAAAATTGGCAAGTGGGGGGAAATACAATTGAACTTTGAAGAACTCCTTTAAAGTGATTATTATCTATAGTCAAACAGGTATCTTTTAAAATTATATATTGAAAAATCAATCCAGGTGAATCCTCTTGAAAGCTCTGACAGGTAAAATATACAATGGAAATGGAAAGGACTAAGATGAAATTTAAACAGTAAACAACTGAAGGCATAAAAGAAATAGCAAGAAATATTTTAAGTAGTCAGAAGTAGGAAACCTATATGAGAATGAGTAGGTCCTTTGGACCTGGAAGGAGAAGGTACCAAATAAGGAGGATAAGGTTAATGTAAAGGAGATAAATGATTCCTTTAGATCAGTGTTAGCCACAGAGGATGTGGGGGAGATACTTACCCTGGACCTATTCTTTTCAGGTACAATCTCTTTGAGAGAATGCATCCGAAGAAGTGGGCTGTAGTCCACGAAAGCTTATGCTCTAATAAATCTGTTAGTCTCTAAGGTGCCACAAGTACTCCTGTTCTTTTTGCCTCAAAAGAGGAGATGCTGGAGCAAATTGATTAAAACCTGCAAGTCATTAGGACCAGATACTATTAATCTAAAAGTGCTGAGCTGGTAAAATACAGTGTAATCTATTATAATCAACTATTATACTGGAGGGCTAGAGAATAGAAAATGCTGTTTTTTAAAAATGAAGTTAGTGGTGATCCAGAAAATTACAGACTAATAAGCTGTACTTCAGTAGCAGGTGAAATGAAATTGAAAGAATAATTGAAGTTAGAACTTTAAATCACATGGATGAATGTGGTATGATACAGACAAACTAGAACAGTTTCTTTAAGGGAAATTCATGTCTCCAGTGTTTCCCAACCGGTATGCCATGGCACACTGATGTGCCATCAGGCCTGAACAGGTGTGCCACGGAATTTTGGAAAAGTCACTTGTGAGGAGAAAAAATTCTCATTTTAATTAGTGTCGTAACCAAATTTCATTTTGTGCTGTTGCTCTTCAGGTGTGTATGTGTGTGACGTTACGCACATTACGCTCAAATGACCTTGCCATTCAGGTGGTATCACTTGGTCGCCGTCTTTTCTTATCAACTGTTAAGTCACCGTGGTGAATTTTGAAGTGAAGACTCAAAAATGGACAAATATTTGAAGAAAAGAGATTATGGCGCTTCCACAACTACTTTCAGTGATGAAGCTGAACACGAGCATAAGAAAATCAAAATGGTGAGCCGACGCTACTGTGGGAGTTATTTGCTATTTGGATTTTACAGGTGAACCATCTTGCTATCTTTGACTCTCAAACTGGGCAATGGTGCCAAGCAAGTTAAAACATCTTACAAGCAAACATCCATCCCTTGCCAACAAGGGCAAATATTTTTTTTGAGTGTTTGAAGGATCAACATGAAAAGCAAGTGCAAATGTTGAAAGACAGTTTCTCATAAACCACTGGAAGCAAGCTACTCGATCGCTGATCTTGTAGCGAAGGCAAAAAAGCCATATACAGTCGCAGAAACAGGAAACAGGAAAATGCAAGGTAGAAATGAGAATCTTCTCTCCTGCATGGATCAACTGCATGGGTTTAGATCTAAGTTAGCCCTCTGACATGAAAAAAAGTAGCAAAAGGAACAATAGAAATGTTCCCCCTGGAAAATGTGGCAAATCCTACTGATATTTTGGTCAATGTTTTCTCTGAGCATTTGAAAAGTCTGGAAGAAAAATTCAGCTCATATTTTCCTTCAACCTATATAGAAGATTTCAACTGGGTCTGGAATCCTTGGATTTCCTCTGCAATGGAAAGTGCTAAGAATCTTACAATAATGTCTCAAGAGCAGCTTGTTGAATTAAGGATGGACCATTCTTTTAAAATTAAATTTGGCAACATGCCTTTGGACTCAATCTGGTCGACAGTGGCAGACATATAACCAATATTCTCAGACCATGCTATTTCCATTTCGTTGCCATTTTCAACACCTACTTGTGCAAGTAAAGTTTTTTCAAGCCTGACTTACATCAAAAACAAAGAGAGCATCTGAGATTGGTGGAGCAAGAGCGCTGAGTTGAACTGTCAACATTTCCTGCCAGGATTAAACAGCTCTGCATATCAAGGCAAACTCAAATTTCTCATTAAAAGTAAGTTTGTTATAATAATTTTAGCATAGGGTGGAGGTGCAGCACACAAAGCTTTTATTGAAGTAAGTGTGCCTTAGACCAGAAAAGGTTGGGAAACACTGATCTATCAGTATTCATTGAGCGTGTCAGCAAAAAAGTAGATAAAGGAGATCCTGATGATACAACTGACACAGCCTTTTTTAAAGTCCAAAGTAAAGATTCTCACCAGAAGCTGTTAAAATACTATATAGTCCAAGAATGAAAGGTAAAGTCTGTCATGTGTTCTGTGAAGGATTTAGAGAGAATTACTAAAAGATTAGAGATTTAGAACCTTAGGCTATGTCTACCCTACGCATCTTACAACAGCTACAGCTGTACCGTTGTAAGGTACGCAGTGTAGTCACTTTTTGTAGCCAGGAGAGAGCTCTCCTGACAAATAAAACCACCCCCAACGAGAGGCAGTAGCTTCATTGGCGGGAAAGTGTCTCGCATCGACAAAGCACTGTCCACACTGGTGCTTTTTGTCGTTAAAACTTTTGTCATTCAGGAGGGTGTTTTTTCACACCACTGAGCGACAAAAGTTTTAACAAAAGTGGCAATTGAATGACAAAACATTTGTCTTTCAGTGGTGTTAACCCACGCCCCTGAAAGACAAAAGTTTTGCTGCAACAAGTGCCAGTGTGAACAGCGAGCTGTTGGCAGAAGCACTCTCCTGCTGACAATGCAAACACCGCTCATTGGAGGTGGAAGTTTTTTATCAGCAGGGGAGCCGACAAACAGCAGCTACACTGCACGACTTTTAGCAGCATGGCTGTGGCAACACAGCCATGTCACTAAAAGCTGTGTAGTGTAGACAAACCCTTGGTTACATTAGATGGGATGCAAACATGTTTCCAAAGAAACCCCATAGTCCAAGGCTGATTGCCCTTCATGGAATGGTCTTGAAAGTTGGGTTTAGGCATTAACCTTCCATTTGTGAAGCTGCTCTGAAATACAAATGGACCTCTGAAAAAGTTTGACAGCCCATCCAGGCAAAGGAAAGGGCTCTAACCCTCCCAAGCCCTTTAAGCACCCTATCACCTGTGGGTGAACGCTTTTCAGAAAGAGATCAGATATAGGGTGATTGATCAGTCCTCATCCTCAAAGGAAACCTGCACAACATTTTCAAAAGATGAGCCTTGGAGCTTAAATTCATAACTGCTAGGCACTAAGGCTATGCCTATACTGGCAATTGAATGACAAAACTTTTGTCTTTCAGAGGTGTTAACCCCCGCCCCCTGAAAGATAAAAGTTTTGCCACAAGTGCCAGTGTGAACAGCACTTGGTGGAATGTTGAAAATCAATGGGACATGGAAATACCAAGGTACAAAATATATAGGAATGACAGAGTAGGTCATGCTGGTCAGGGAATGGCACTATTTTCTGAAAGAAAGCACAGAGTCAAATGTAGAAAAAATCTTAAATCAATCAAACCAAATAATAGTATCTCTATTGATAGAAATACCAGGTGTGAATAATAAGAGTATGGCATAGTTTGTTAACTTAGGCACAAATTGTGTTTTATCTTTATTTTTCTTGTAACTAGTCTGACCTTTATGCCTCATTACTTGTAGTCACTTAAAGTCTCTCTTTCTATTTAATAAACTTGTTCTATTGTTTTTCTAAGCCAGCAGGGCCAATGGCAAAGAGAGAAAATGTGTTTATTGTATTGAAACCTTCCATCTGTGGTGTGTGCCTGTGTGTGTATCATTTATTTAGAGAGACAGGGTGGGTGCAATAAAAGATATTACCTGACCCACCTTGTCCCTCTAATATCCTGGGATCAACACAGCTACAGCAACACTGCATTGATCAGTTCTTTATGCATTAAAAGAAGTAGGTTGTACCATTAACAGCAATTGTTGGCTGGACTGCTCTTAAGAGTTAACCCACCATGAATGTGAACTTCCAGTGTGGTACAGGGAAGCCATTTTGTTTTAGCCTTCCTTGATTGCTGATTAATGGAGGGAGACTTTGAAAGATCAACAAAATTTCTAGAGTTAAACAGGCCAAATTCTACAGTCCTTATATCTGTAAAACTTCTAATAAGGTCAGTGAATTGAGGACCCCCATTAAATATGCCAGCTCATGTGCTGAGAGGAGGGAGCACTTTTTCCACTAGTCCCAGATCTTCAAAAGTTTCTAGAGAGAGTCAAGCTGACCACACTTACTGTCTCTTGGTGAGGCTTTGCTTGAATAAGCCAGTTGTCCAGATGTAATACCAGCCACAATGACCAGTGACTTTTGGGGGGATGGGGGAAAAATAAGGGGGGGGACAGGGAAGGAGTGAAAAAAATCCACTAAGGTTTTCTGAAATGAAATCCTAAATACCCATTTCATATTATTACGCACATTGTAAGAACATTTGTTCCTCAAGCATAAAAAGACAATTCTATCTAAAGTATTTATATGGCCTCCATCACCATAGTATCTAAGCACCTCACAGTCTTTAATGTATTTAACCTCACAATACGCCTGTGAGGTACGGAAGTGCTATTATTCACAGTGTTGCAGATAGCTTCTCTGTGTCATAGTTCCCTAAGGGGTAAATTCAAAAAAGGACTTGAGCGCCTAACTGCCACTATAGGTGCCTAAATCCCAGAAACAGACCCCACTGGGACTCTCAGAAACCCTGCTCAACTGCTGCCAAATGCTGTAGGCACTTAAACTCCCTCAGTGCCTACATTTTTGCAGTAGAAGTTCCCTCGGGGTCTATGTTTCTGCCTGTGAACATGCTCACTGCAGCCCCACGTTGGTGAAAGATAGGTGTTCCTCCACCTAATCACCTACTCCAACATGGTTAGCAGGTTCAGAGCTTACCGACCAGATTGGGCCCGCATCAGAGATCTGGCTTTTCTGCATCCCATTCTGAGACGCCGGTCTCTCCCCATTCTCGTACAGGAAGTCTTGGTGCTGACCTCAGGCTTTGTGAACCCCAGAGATTTTTAAGTGCCTAAAAGGTAGGCCTGGTGACTAATACTAAGTTTCTTTGTGAATCTCACCTGAAGTAACTTGCCTAAGGCCACCCAGGAAGTCTATGGCACAGTGGTGTGAAAGTGAAATGAACTATATTAAAGAAATAGAATGAATTAAAGAATGCTGTATGTGCCTTTAAGTAGAAATGAGAAATGCTGCAATCCAGGTGTCAGGAAAGCAGACATTAAGATAGAACAATTGCTCCACTTAAGGGCAATTGGTGAAGTATTAGCCTTAGCTCGATAAGAGTTAGTAAGGAAGTAGGATATGCATGTTGTGCCCCAGGTAAATTTTACAATTTTGCTCTCGTTGTCCCTTTGTTTAGTTCACGCCCTTTTATCTGTATAAATAAGACTGTTTGGGTCTTGCAGAGGGGCTCACATTATCTGAATGTATTAGCAGAGCGCTGTGCTAATAAAACAGAGTGATCTGACAAACTGTGAGTCCTGAGTCTAACTTTGACAGTGGGAATTGAACCTGAATCTGCCAGCCCTAGGAAAGGGTTCTACCCACTGGGCCACCCTTCATTGTACACATATACACACTCCAAAATGAAGAGGTGGATTCTGTAACTAAAATACCAGGCCAATAATCATGTCCCCAGTCTATTAATATATTAGGTCTACCACTCTGCCAACTTCTCTCTTACCAACTTACTTGCTTTTTCAGCAACTGGCTTGTTTTAAAGTTTCAGCTTTAAACTAATACAAAAGAGTTGAAAACATGCCTGACTGATGCTGAACTGGCTGGAAAAGAGGACAGGTCTTTTAAAAGTTGACAAAGTATCCAATTTAACTGTCTTGTGTGCTAGTATTTTGCGTCCTCAATTTTCCACCCTTTCAACGCAACAAACTGTGACAGAATTTCCTTCACAAATATTGATTTTGGGTCAATCTTCAGGTTTAAATTGAATTAGAAGAGATGAAAGAAAGTCATGATTATCTTCCATATGCCACATTCCAGCATCTTCTTCTTGTCCTGGGCCTGGGATTAATCTACTTTACAACAGCACAATGCTCCCTAACTATTTCGCTATTTGTTCTGTGGGAAGGGTACTACCAACTTAATTGCAAACACCAATTCCTGTAGCCCTGCATTTTCCCTGAAGACCTATGCAAGTAATGACCAGACCCAACATGTTTAACATAAGAGCTAATGGGTTCACAGTCCTCGGTTGTATAGCTAGAAAGTTAAGATGAAGGACACAGTGTACTCTTCTTAATGTATTTCTTTTTCTCAAGGCATCCCAAGACAATTTCTCTTCTATTCTTTGGAAACTAAGGAATTAAAATGTTACTACTTTATTTTTTTTTCTGGATTCACAAAGTATTTGCCTGTCCCACCCGGGCAGACATAGACATAAAAATGATCATTTGCCAGAGTGAAATCTATTTTTCCCTTCCCTTTTAATTTCCTTATTGAAGTGAGCCAACAGCTTTCAGAAACCATTTATACACCTGTGCCGGGACATCATTCTTGCATACAACTGAATGAAACAAAGCTTATATTTTATCCTGAATTGAACAGGTGAATGATGCAAGCTCATTCACTTGAACTGAAATTTCTGGACAATAGCTTGCTACAGTTCTAAACAGAAGTTAGTAAATGATCAGACTGATCTGTAAATTAACATTATAATAAGGTACCCATCTTCTGTTACTGCTAAAGCATGGTGATAAGCAGACTTTGGGATGAATAAAATGTAAATAGGGTGCATGTGCGGTTTGGCATATTTGAAGTCTGCAAAAGGAATGAATCTTGGCACTTTGGGATTTCAGTTGGATCACTTGGTTGGTTCTCTTTTGAACACCATGGCTCTTTTGTCTCTTCTTTGCTCATTCATTTTGACGGGCAGCTGAAATGACTTTCTGGCACTTGTTATTAACTAATGATTAGGCCTGGTCTGATTTTCTACTTTTGTCTAGCTTTGGCTACTTGTCTATGGCCAACCTTTCACTTCTCATAGGTTATTTATAAATTATAACAGAAATCAGTGGATTCAGAAGAAATTTATGAATTACTAAGATGTATACCCAAATTTAAGAAAACACTTGCTGAAGTCCTTCTCTCTTCAGGGCAGCACTTCAGTATATGCTTACATTAAGCATATGCTTCAGTCCCCCCAACAGGGGAGATTTTCAAAAGTAAATTAGGGATTTAGGAGCACTGTGAAGATATAAAGAATATTATTTGGCTGAGCTCAGAGGCCAGCAGCCAGCTGGCTGACTGATTAGCCCTGCCTGCTGCATCTGGGAACAGACCTGCAGCTTAACTGGCTGATGCTCATAAAAGGAGGCGCAGGCAATAGAGACAAGGACAATACCTACCAGTGGTTGGAGCTACTGCTGGAAGCAACTGCTCCAAGAAAAAACAAACAACAACAACAAATGGACAAGAGGGAGACTGTGGGAAGTCCTACTATCAGAAGGCTCTGAGGTTAACAGCCAGGAACTTGGGTTGAGGAACGTATGGGCTGTGAGGGACAGACTTGGGGAAGTTTTGATCTCATTTGTTTAGGAGAATTGAAACAAAAGAAAAAAAAAAAACCTCGATAATTTATTCTGCTGGAAATTACCTTCCCTGGACTGGTGAGAAGGTTCCAGGCAGAATTCCTCCAGGGAGGGTGCTAGTTCAGCCTGGGTAAGCAGGGGTCCAACCAGAAGAGGGTGCTATAAAAACAGCCCTAATCTCTTACAAACACAAATCCCGTGGAAAGTCTATAGGACTTCAATGGAATGCAAGAACATGCTTAAAATTAAGCATATGCTTAAGTGTTGCCCTGACCAGGGAAGCTTTTCTGAATCTGTGGCTTTAAATCTTCCACAGAATGTACGTTACTGTAGTCACCTGCATCTAAAAATCTAATATTCCTAAAAAAAAAAAGAGAGAGAGAGATTGATTTCTAGCCCTTCTAGTAACAAAGACATTCTTGATAACATGGAAAACAGCTGTCTGAGTTTGTAGAAAGTTACACTGAAACAATAGTGGTTGAAAATAGAACCCACAATTGTCTGAAGCAGTCACTAAATTGAAACTGGCATTATTAGCCTCCGTTTCTGTGTTGGTTCAACCTGACTATTCATATTACTATTTGGAACTAGCTGTGGCAGAGATAGCACTACCAGCCATAGGTGGCAAGTTATATGGGCCAGTGGTGCCCATGCTCCACCAATATTCAGAAACGTGGGCCTGGCTCCACCAATGTTTGGGCTTATATTTTCAGAGCCTTCCCATCCATAGGATGGACCAAGGCAACCCAGGTTGCCCAGGTCTGTCCTATGGATGGGATGGCTCTGCTTGGACCCGTTCTGGGCACCACCAAATATTATACAAACCTGGCGCCCATGCTATCAGCTATCTTCAGTCAGGACAAGAATATAAAACTCAGATCAATTGCTTATGTATCTCTGATATTAACTCCTGTAAACCAAAATTAGTCTTGCTGTGAAAAACATACGTTGGCTACGTTTTGGCCTGTTAAACACTTTACTTATATTGTGGAACTGTCACCTTTGATCATCAATACTTTGCACACCCCAGTACAGTTCCTGTTATCAGGACGAGGAAAGATGATGGTAATGTACCAAATCCATGGGGCACTGGATAAACATATTACAGTAAACTGAACATCTGGACCCTCACTATTGGCCTACTGATTAAGGGAGACCCACATGAATGTCCTTTGCCTAATACTTGATACAGCACATCTCTGTTTAGAGCTATGACCTGGCAACAAACAGCCAGGCACTACAGTTTTCCTAGATGGATCAGCATATTATTGGGGGGGAAGTGGGCGAAAGGGCGTCCCAAAGCGGGGTTTGGTATTGTGAGTTCCAACTTGGAGCAGGCTGTACTACACAGTGTGGAAACCAAGTCAGCGCAGTTTGGCGAATTGACATCAGTAGCCCAAGTGCTAGAAATTTTTCCTTATTGCCCATTAATCACTTAGTCAATGCACATTCATTCACCTGCACATATACCAATGTGACATATGTCATCATGTGCCAACAATGCCCCTCTGCTATGTACATTAGCCAAACTGGACAGTCCTAGTGTAAAAGAATAAATGGACACAAATCAGACATCAAGAATTGTAACATTCAAAAACCAGTCAGAGAGCACTTCAATCTCCCTGGACACTTAATAACAGACGTAAAAGTCGCAATTCTTCAACAAAAAAACTTCAAAAACAGACTCCAACAAGAAACTGCAGAACTGGAATTAATTTGCAAATTTGACACCATCAAATTAGGCCTGATAAAGACTGGGAGTGGCTGGGTCTCTACAAAAAAATAATTTCCCTCTGTTAATACTCACACCTTCTTGTCAACTGTTGGAAATGGGCCACATCCACCCTAATTGAATTGGCTTCGTTAGCACTGACCCCCCACTTGGTAAGGCAACTCCCATCTTTTCATGTGCTGTACATTTATACCTGCCTACTTTTTTTCACTCCATGCATCTGATGAAGTGGGTCATAGCCCACGAAAGCTAAATACATTTGTTAGTCTCTAAGGTGCCACAAGGAATCCTCGTTGTATATGCTGAATTGTTATAGGAATGAAACATAGCTAGTCACAGAGGCTGATAGTCTCTGAAATCTAGTTGTGGTAACAACGTCACCTCTAGACTACAGTTACTACACAGAAAACTTGCAAATTTATCTTTCACTTTCCCTGCCAATCATTAAGAAGGATGTGTATGAGATAATAGTACATAGTTAGGCATTCTTAAAGACTCCAGTTTTAAGAAATATGTACAGGTACCTCAGCTACTGGTGAAAGATTTACATGGATGGTGGCAGGCACCCCTTCTAAACTGCTACAAAAGGTGCAAACCAAATGGCTCTTCCAATGTGATTCCCTGCTCGTTCACCTGCACATCTACCAATGTGATATTTGCCAGCAATCCCCCTCTGCCATGTACATTTGCGTAGAGACTATCCGATTTGGCCAAAGAATAAATGTACACAAATCAGACGTCAAGAATTATAACATTCAAAAACCAGTCGGAGAACACTTCAATCTCCCTGGACACTCAATAACAGACGTAATTCTTCAACAAAAATACTTCAAAAACAGATTCCAATGAGAAACTGCAGAACTGGAATTAATTTGCAAACTGGACACCATTAAATTAGTCGTGAATAAAGACTGGGAGTGGATGGGTCATTACACAAACTAAAAACGATTTCCCCATGCTAATTTTTCCCCTACTGTTACTCACACCTTCCTGTCAACTGTTTGAAATGGGCCATCCTGATTATCACTACAAAAGTTTTTTTTCTCCTGCTGATAATAGCCCACCTTAAATGATTAGTCTTGTTAGAATTGGTATGACAACCCCCATTTTTTCCATGCTCTCTGTGTGTATAATATCCCTACTGTATTTTCCACTACATGCATCTGATGAAGTGGGTTTTAGCCCACAAAACCTTATGCCCAAATAAATTTCTTAGTCTCTAAGGTGCCACAAGTACGCCTCGTTCTTTTTGCTGACACAAACTAACACAGTTACCACTCTGACATCTGTTCTATAAATCACAGTAGTGAGCTGGAAACCAGAAGGAACTCAGATCAACTGCCCAGTGTAGGCCTTGCTGGAGCCCTAGGCATAGCTAAGAGCATGAACAAAGTAGGCCTTTTTAGACTAACAGGTTTCAGAGTAGCAGCCCTGTTCGTCTGTATCCGCAAAAAGAACAGGAGTACTTGTGGCACCTTAGAGACTAACAAATTTATTTGAGCATAAGCTTTCATGGGCTACAGCTATGCATCCGAAGAAGGGGGCTGTAGCCCACGAAAGCTTATGCTCAAATAAATTTGTTAGTCTCTAAGGTGCCACAAGTACTCCTGTTCTTTTTGCGGATATAGACTAACACGGCTGCTACTCTGAAACCTGTTATTCTACAAAGGCCTACTTTGAGGTGAAAACACACAAATGTATAACAACAAAAAATCCTTTTTCTGGGATCACTCAGGGGATGATAACATAAAATGACATGACCCAGAAACTGCAAAACTAGCAGGAAAAATGCCGAAGTAGGGTAATCAAAGCTTGTGCTTGCATAATGTACAAATGACATCAATAAAGGGTTGATGTGCTAAAAGCTGAGTTCATAAAGATTATTTAATCTCTAATGTAGAAAAGACTTAAGTGAACATGGGCCCAAACTGGAGAAACACAGGACCAGAAACTGAAAGATGGGACTGAATAGTCAGACCAAGGGATCACAGAAGGCAACAACTATCATGTAAGGTGGAAGGACTTCCCAGTGCTCCAGAATGTGGTTTACCAATTCTGTCTTGTCTGTCTGTTATTTGTCTGGTATAAATGTATGTGCAGATATAAGTGACAATTGTCTGAAATTTTATAAAGGCAAAAATTGATTGTTTAAATTGGGAGGACTCGTGATTCAGTTTTCCAACTTTTACCTCCAACAGTGATATACCTTCATCATAATCTTGTGCCCAGTCATATATGATAATTAGCACCTATTTAAAAGTATTGAATGCCCGGCTGTATCAATGAGGTTAGTGGAAACTGAGGACATTCAGCGCCTCTCTGGAGACATTCAGCATATTGCAGAATTGGGAGTCTCTGGTTCTTACTATATTTTTGTCTTTGTCTCCCACTACTCACTGTTCTGCCAAACAAGCAAGTGTGAGTTGTTCCAGTGAAATTCATGTAGACTCTAAGAACTGTAGTTGTATGTAGTGTTGTATGTAGTGTTGTGTAGGGACGCATAGCTCCCGAATCGCCAGCCCACGGGTGCGGCAAACTGCTCCCATGGCAACGAGGCAGGAGTGACCTTCGTTCCAGCGTCTATGATTTGGGAAACTTCTTGGCTGGCCTGTTTGTCTCCCTCACAGCTGGCTTTCACGTGCACAAGATATGGGTTTGCTATCTCATGTTGTTGTACACTGTATGCTTTCCCTATGCGCAAGAATGTAACCAGTAAGAAGTGTTGTAAGTAGAGAGGTAGAAGGAATAAAAACCCCAGGAAAGTTTTCCTGGGAGGCTTTTTGCTTGAGGCTTTTAAAGCTCTCTGGCTACCACAAACCTGGTGTTCTATTTCCTTTCCTGTGTCGTCGCCACAGTGTTGCTGTAGCCATGTCAGTCCCAGAATATTAGACAGAGAAGGTGGGTGAGGTATTATCACCTATTGGCCCAACTTCTGTTGGGGAGAGAGACAAGCTTTGGTCCAGTAAAAGTTATTATCTCACCCACCTTGTCTACCTAAGAACAATAGGTTATCTAAACAGAGACTGTTTGGTGTGCATGTCTGGGGTGGAAGTGCTAAAAGGTTAAATGAGTAGCTTGCTCAAACAGTGTATCATTATGACATCAACTAGGGACTTCAGTATTGCTACTGATTTTATGTGGAAAGGGCTTAAGTACTGTAGTCATGGGCAGCAATATCAACAGTTTATTTATTAACAATTCTTTAGAGTCTTCTACATACAGAGATGTTTTCTCATGTACCATCTTCCAGACAAGATTTTGTTAATTTTAAGGGTTTGTGCACAACTGAAGAGATTAACTGTTTAGAAAAGTGTTCCGTGAAGGCATATGATATAATTGATGAGGACAACTAAAGCTGGGCAGAGAAAGGTAAATCTATTTCCTGGGGGATTTCAATACTTTAAAATTTGGGTTGGGGGGGGGAACCCTCCAATTTTGAGATTCTCCACAAAAGAGAATGGATCCCTGGCTTCCGAGAAGTTGGCCTGGAGGGCTGCCCTGAAGCCACAGACGCTGGGAGTCCAGGTTGTTGATGAGCAGCAAGCCTGGAAGCCAGGGCTTCCAGGGTCTCCACTCCCCACCAGCCTTCCAGGCGGGCTGATAAGCCATGAGCCTGGAAGCCCATTCTTCCTAACAGCCTCCCAGGCAGGCCACTGTGGAGCCAAGCAGGTGAGCTGGCAGGAAACCAGGCAAGTTTCTGATGGAAACCTCAAGATTTACCTGGCAAGCAGGGCTCTGTAGGAACTTTGTCAAAACTGCACTGTCTCCAAAATGTTTTGATTATGACACACAGGCAAATTCTGACAACGTTTCATTGGCATTTTTCTGACCCGCTCTAATAATGACATTTACTGGTGCAGAGATGTTCAGTTTGAGAGACTGCAGCCTGAAAGTGTTACCTTTTGAATAGCTCCCACCCTTCACTACCTTATAGGCACTCAGGGTGGGATTTTCCAAAGCTCTCAATACTGGCTTAACACCGCTCCTGCTGATGTCAAGTAGGAGTTTTACCATTGACTTCAATGGGAATAAAGTTAGGCGGATGCTGAGCACTCTTGAAAAAAATCTCACCTTTAATGTACAAAGTAACATGCATAGGACTCTATTTTCTAATGTTGCACATCTCTTCATTGCACAAAATGTTACTATAGTGCCACAATCATCGTATGAAGCACTGTGCACCATCCCACCCCCAAACTTGGCATGAATGTGATGTTTAGGAAAAGACTAGGTCTAGGAAAGGAGTGAGTGGCTATAGTGCACATTTGTTTTTACAGTTTGCTTACTATAATGCCATTATTCCTAATACACTACCCCACGGAAGATCATCCTTATAGAGAATGATACTCTTTTCATCTGATAATACAGCTACATCTCAGAGGTTTTACAACCCATACTAGTTTTCTCTTTCATTCATTTTCAAGGTCAGTACATTTGATAAACTTTATTGGTTGTGTTCTTAGTTTTACATACTGCAACTGAACATATTTGTTTTCTATTATGCTATCTGATGCTGCAGGATATTGGAGTCTAGTGGACCATGCAACTAGAATGCTATTGAAATGGTAACTTACGCAATTTAAACCTGAAATCATCCACCGTATAACAAAGCAATGCACACCAGTTATGCTCTGTTGCAAAATCTAGCCCTAATGGAAAACATTATTTCAATTAACGGGATCAAAAGTATGAAAGGACAAATGGAAAATGAAAATACAACAAGATGCCTACCAAAACTATTATATTGATATCTCTTGGTATGTGCTGTTACAGTATTGCTATAGTGTTAATGTAACATTTCCCTTTTAAAGAGACTAAGTTCTATGGGTCAGATTCTCAGCTGATCAGTTGACTTCAGTGGAGCAATCACATTTTACACTAGCTGAAGATCTGTTCTTAAAAAATGCAAAATCTCACAAGATGGCCCTCATGAGGGGTTAGGAGATTGCAATTTAATAAAAGCATCAATTTCCTTAGACTTTGTTGCTTAAATGTAAGTGATCAAACATACCAGAATCTAAGCATTATTCTCCAAATAATGTTCACCATGAGGCAGCCAAGGAACCAGAGGGTTAAACATAACAAGTTCTGGGGAAGACACTCAAATTACATAATTCCAGGATAAGTACTCTTTTTTAAAAATCACCCTGATTAATCTCAATGCATATTTCTATGCACAGTCTTGTCTTTCTACAGTGACCTCGGCAATGTAAAGCCTTCTCCAACATATTCAAATATTCAAGAATGATAAATAGAAGGTATCCTTTTAAACAGCTGTCTATATGTATATTTTCTTAGCATTCTTTAGAGCTGATAATCATTCTACTGTTAGATTCAGCTGGTAACAAATTGAAAGCATTCTTCTCATTTATTACCTTGTTAACAAAACAAGGGCTCAGTTCAGTAAAGTAATCTTGGTTTTATCTTTCTGCCTTATTTCAATAAAAATAGAGCAGACTTCGTACATTGCACGTCCCTCCATACTTCGCCAGGACATTGCTATTGTAACCACTGGCAAACTTTCCAACAATGAATGTGGCTATTTAAATCCCAGCAGCAGCTATGCTGGCTGAACTTTTAAATATGAATCAACATATCAAGTAAGTGTTTTAAAGAAAATGTGCTTGTAGGTACCAAATTGAGGTGGCAGCCTCACTTGGGGCGGGGGGGAGGAAGTCAAGGAAGTGGTGACCCAGTGAGAGGTGACAGCTGGATGCATTTCAAGGCCAGAAGTTGGACCAGAGTGCTGTGGGGAACATGTTCAGTAAATTGCTACATGGTTTCAGAAAATTTTCATTAGAATAAAAAATTGTATTTGCTCCACCTGGTTTTCCACCTCTTTTGTGTTCAGTTTTCTCAAATATTCTAACAAACAAGTTTACTGGGAAAGATGTTTGTGGGATATTAGATAATATTCATGAAAGGAAATTTTGAACTCATAATTGTGACTTATTTGCACCAGAAATCTGATTCTGTTCCACTTCCACAGTCAAGCTATACTATGTGACCTTGTGTCTGTTTGAAACTAACCAACACACCTGTTATTGACTGTCTTACAGCCACAGCAAGCTATTCACAAACCATCTACAGCCTACTCACAAATTATTTAGCAAATAATTCTGACTGACAAACAAACACATTGGAAAAAGTCCTAAAAAATCCCCGCTCCCCCCACCCCCATTTGATAAGTGGTCCTGTCATTCGTAAGTACATTGCACAGCAATCTACCTCCTACTGGTCCCCAAGCACAATCAATGAGTCCCATTCTCCACCCTCAAGTCTCCCTAACCCTGGGCTTACATTGCATTGCAGTGTATCATAACCAAAACAACTGAGACAACACCGACCAGAGAGAGAAGAGAGGCAAAAAGGGACATAGCCAAGAAACAGCCTGTAAGCACAGTATGATCCTGAAAAAAGCCAGAGCGAGCACTTTTGAGTCTGGTGATGACTAAAGAGGCTTGGAGCTGCAAGTTAAGAAACTGCTCCTTTTGGACTTGGTTCCTCCTGCATTCAGAGAAGAAGGACTTCCTTGTAAATCATCAAGATTGCATGAAAGAAAATTAATGTCTGCTTCCAACTGGAAGATCCCCAGAGCCCTGAACTTTGACTAGCTGCTCAAGTCAAAAAGGGAAACAGTATGCATGCCCTACCCCAGCACAGCTTACCAAGTACTGGCAGGTAAGGAAGCACAATGGTTATGGGATAGACATAATTTGATCCTTGCAAATAAAATATGCTTAGTGTATATTAACTTACAAAGCCCTTCACAAAAAAAGACAGTTATTTTTTGGATATTGTGATTTCTTAATCTACTGGGTCCCAGCTAAGGTCTGCTGATGCAGGTTTCCATGCATTTTCAAACCTGAAATGAATCACTTTGAGTAGACGTCCTTTTATACACTGGTTTTGTGGAACTCAACTCATTGCCTATTGGCACCAGTCATATCCATACCTGCCCTTGGTTTAAGACATTTGCTTTCACCTGGATTATTAACTCTGCAGAATGGATTAACTTTCAAGCTTTAACGTTATCGCAATCTGGTATAAGATGTCTCAGCATGATAAGATGCTGTAAAAATTTTAATGCACTAGCTTCTCTGCTATGCAGCACAGTCTCGATTTTTATTTATATCAGGACCATTAGTCTTCATGCTTTCATGGAAAGAGTCATTTGATTTTCAACTTTAAAAGTTAACAGGCATTGTAAATTACTAGTGTTTTTGTAAAGTCAGCTTTTCATCAATAAAGTTCTAAGCTGATTAGGTGGGAGGGCTGGGGAGAGAAAATGGTGCAGACTTTTTATTTAACCTTGTGATAAATATCTTTGTCATATTAGTCAAAGTGAATACTTGTCAGTGTCTGCAGAATTTAGATTCAATTTCTCTGGTCATTAGAGAAGGAACTGAAAAGCCAGATGTCAAGGCAGGTGCCACAGTATATTTGATGGTAAGTTAATGGCCCTTGAAATTCAGAAGCACACTGTAAGTCCTAACTGTTCTGTTTGTCGCCCACGCCAGTCTTCTGTGTCCCACTAGTTTTTTACTGCTTTTATTAAGATCAGCAACTGAATGTTAAAAAGAAGTTGTTGTATTTTGTTTAGAATGGCTGATGGAACACGCTACATCATTTTACCATTCAGCACTCCTGTGCCAAAATCTTTCTTAAGCAATCAAACAAGGACCAATAATTTTACAGTGTGATTTCTTGGGACATACCAGGACTCATTAAAAACAAGAGTTGTGCATATCCCAGCGGACAATTGGGAATCTCCCTTTTCAGTAGGACTCACAACTCCAATTTATGGCTTTGATAGGGTCATGAGATACCATAGAGACAGATGCAAGATAGGACTGAATATCTTCCTGCTCTGGGCCTCAAAACCAGTGTTATTTGTGAAGAGGAATTTCACATTTGGTAGTACAATAATTTGATTTAAACCAGTAATTAATAGTAATTATAGGATGACATCTCTGGGTAAGAGTCTTCCACACTTTTCATATTGAGTAGCACAACGCTCAGTGAGTGCTTCCACTGATTTTGATAGGTACATTCCTGCAGTAAGGCGGTACTCCAGTGCTAGTAATGGTGGAAGAATCAGACGTTCTGTTTTTAGGGCACTAAGGTGGTCTCATTTTGGAAGAAACAGAACAGTTCAGCTTTACCTCACCATCCTTTCAGTCTCATTCAAAGTCTTCATCCGATGGTGGCATTATTTTATAACAGGGGGCTGATAAATTTAGCACAAATACTCATTTGTGGAAAAGAAAAAAGTGATAACAAATGAGACAAAGATTTTCTAGTGTTGCTGAGTTTCCTGCTGTGCTGGGAGTGATCAATTGCAGCTGTGCTTCCTGCATACGTGATCATGGAATAAATCTATTCTTTATAGTAGAAAACAATCCTTCTCAGAATGCGAGAGTAGCGTTCAATCGTCAGTAGCGTCTGCAGCTTGAGTAACTGAGTGTTTTCTTCGCTCACATCATGATTATTGTAATTTAGCAAGTTTTGCTATTGATTGAAATAACTGGTGCTTGGTGTCTTCATCAGTATGATTCAGTTTAGAGGAAGATGTTGTTGTGTTTTACATATTTAACCAAATCCATGGGCACAAAGGAACTTCAGAGATGTCACTAGTTACATACAGGGCCCACTAAGAACTTCACAGCAATAGTGGTGGTGGGTCATAAGAACCAAGGGATTCCGAATAGTGGATCAGTCTACAGGTTCATCTAGTCCAGTAACATCTCCTTCAGAGGAGGAGCTTAGATCTTATGATAAAACCTTTATACTACACTATACCAACATGTACTAATTCTCTCTACATATAAGTTCATTAGTATGTGTTGTGGTTCAGTTCTAAGATCTAAATCTTGAAAACAGACCCTTGGGCCTGCACGAAGGTCCAGTAAGTGCAACAAAAGAGTCCATCTATCTGGATCTGCTTGCAGGATTGTGGCCTATTGTGACAGGAGGGCTCTACTCACCTCAGGACAACAATGCCTCCCGGAAGTTCTGGAGATTAGCTAGGTCAGGCTGATGCTTCTTCCAGACCAGTGGGTACACCCTGTCAGTTCATCCTCTGCTGCCCCTCTCTCACTCCAGGAACTACAGCTTCCTCTTTGTGTCTCAGCCCTCCAGCCAGGTCACTTTTGTGATTTGCCCTTCCCGGGGGGAGTATTGAAGTTCCTGCTCTCCAGCAGTCTCGGGCACAGGAGCGGCAGGTTTGTATAATTTTTGGTGGTGCACAGAACGGGTCCAAGTCCCGCAACTCCCCCCACACACACCTACCTGAGGCTCTGAGAGGGCGTTTGTGTGCGGGGTGCATGCTCTGGGATGAAGCAGGGGGTTGGGGTGCAGGAGGTGATGCGGGGGGATGGGCTCTGGGAGGACTTTTGGGTGTGTGGTGCAGGCTCCGGGCTGGGGTAGGGGGTTGGGGTGCAGAAGGGGCTGTGTGGGTGGGCTCTGGGAGGGAGTTTGGGTGTGAGGTGCGGGCTCTGGGCTGGGGCAGGGAGTTGGGGTGCAGAAAGGATTGTGGGGGGTGGGCTCTGGGAGGGAGTTTGGGGGCTGGCTCCAGGCTGGGGCAGGGGGTTGGGGTGCAACGCTTACCTCGGGCAGCTCCCGAAAGCAACCCGCACGCCCCTCTCGCAGCAGCTCCTAGGCAGGGGGTGTGGAGGGGTCTCTGCACACTGCTGCCCACATGCACCACCACTGCAGGGCAGGCAGGGCCAGGGGGGACGCTGCAAGGGCATCAGGCAGGGGAGAGACCCGGTCCCAAACTTTGGTGGAGTCAGGCACCCGTGCTCTCATATTGGTGGAGCATGGGCACCACGGGCCCATACAACTCGTTGCCTCTGCTCAGGCAGTCTTTTGCTTCATTGCCTTACAGTGCCACTCCCGCAGTGGCTGTCAGGGGAGCCTGGGCCCACTTTGTACGCCAGGTTCTGGCTCAGGGACCATCTACACAGCAGCCAAGGTCCCATTTCCTGCATTTTGCTGCCCTTCCCTGAGCCGCGTCCATACCGCCTTACCTTTTCCACTCAGCTGGATTTCCCAGGCTCTTCCTTCCCTCCTTCCAGGGAGTAACTTTAGGCAACTCATCACTGCAGCCCATCCCTAAACACTCCTCCCTTTTCCCAGGGAGTGCTTACAGACTTCTCCCTGCCCCCTCCTCTGCTTCCCATGTCCTGTCTTTTGTAGAAGCCCCACATGTCCCTCACAGGTAAGCTCCTTTCTAGCTGTCTCCAGCCTAAAGCTCCCTCATTTGCAGCCTAATTAGCTGATTGGGCCCACCTGGCCCAATTCAGCTATTGCAGGGCCGGTGTGGGGAGCCCACCCCATCACACCTATGTTTGTATGGAAAATGTGTAAGTTCATTTTATACATGCCTGTTCTCCCTAACTGAATTGAAAATGTTGGGGTTTATTCAAAAAGTGTGCTTAGCAGTGTTATTTTCATACTTTTCAGCATCTTAGGGGGGTTTGCCATTTATTTATGAATTATATTAATCATGGGAGTAAATGTAATAATAAGTTTAAAAAGTGTTTTGTGGGAGAATTATGAAGCAGTGTGGGACATAATAATGTGGCAAAAACTGGAAATGGAATAAATCTGTTTTTTATATAGAAGACAATCTTTCTAGGAATGCAAGAGTACATGGCAGTATATTTTAAAGAGAAGTAATGTTTGTAGGCTTGTTTATGGGAGCCATTGAGAACATCTTGGTAAAATTTTGGAAGTTGGTGCTTTATCTTTTCAGGTCACCTTCAAAGCATTTCTATTCTGTTTAAAGACAAATGTAAAATAACCAACCTATTTATGTTCCAGCATGTGATATTGCTCCATTAGGCTTCCATTACACAAACTCAGTTCTCCTTTCTGGAAAAGGTATTAGAATGTTCAGCCAGCTGAGAGCATTCCCGGGTGTATTAGGAACCCGTTCGTGCATGTCTGATTTTCTTCTAATTATATCACAGTAATAGTCCTCATGGAAAGCAGTTTATGTAAACACTTCCTGTGTATTTATATCCCATAGAAAAAAGCTGGAAATTATATGTCTGATTCAAATGATTGTCTGAGTGAGGCATCCATTAAGGGCTAGACTGGACAACACTTACTCTGGAGAGCATTTACCTGCATCCTTAGTCCCATCAATGCATCTGCTCCTTTAAGTGATGAACAGTGGTGGACCTGGTGGATGGGAAATGCAGTATTTATTATAGAGAGCTGGTCAAAACTCAGATTTTCCATTCTGCTAGAAATTCCAACATTTGAAAAATTCATTTTTGTTCCAAATTGGAAATAAAAAACAAACAAACAAATTCCTGTGAAAGGAAACTTTTGAAAATGTTTTATTTTGGGTCAATTAAAATGTTCTGTTTTTATAAAACTTAAATATTTTGCTCTGATTTTGACTTTTTAAAAATGTTACATTATAACATAATATAAAATAAATTTTGAAACTAAAATTGTTTTGAAACTAAAAATTGAAGTGAATCTTTATGATGATATTGAAATGAAGCATCTTTAGGGTGACTAGATAGAAACTGAAAAAACGGGACAGGGGGCAGGGGGTAATAGGCGCCTATATAAGAAAAAAATCCCAAAAAATGGGACTGTCCCTTTAAAAACAGGACATCTGGTCACCCTAAGTCCCAGGAAGACTGCGAGCTACAAAAGGATCTCAAAAAACTGGGTGACTGGGCAACAAACTGGCAGATGAAATGTAATGTTGATAAATGCAAAGTAATGCACATTGGAAAACATAATCCTAACTATACATATACAATGATGGGGTCTAAATTAGATGTTACCACTCAAGAAAGAGAGCTTGGAGTCATTGTGGATAGTTCTCTGAAAACATCCACTCAATGTGCAACGGCAGTCAAAAAAGTGAACAGAATGTTGGGAATCATCAAGAAAGGGATAGATAATAAGACAGAAAATATCATATTGCCTCTATATAAATCCATGGTATGCCCACACCTTGAATACTACATGCAGATGTGGTCACCCCATCTCAAAAAAAATATATTGAAATAGGAAAAGGTTCATAAAAGGGCAACAAAAATTATTAGGGGTATAGAACGGCTTCCGTATGAGGAGAGATTAATAAAATGGGGACTTTTCAGCCTGGAAAAGAGGCGACTAAGGGGGGATATGATGATAGAGGTCTATAAAATCATGAAAGGTATAAAGAAAGTAAATAAGGAAGTGTTATTTACTCCTTCACGTAATGCAAGAACAAGGGGCCACCAAATGAAATTAATAGGTAGCAGGTTTAAAACAAATACAAGAAAGTATTTTTTCACTCAATGCACTGTCAACCTCTGGAACTCCTTGACAGAGAGTGTTGTGAAGGCCAATACTATAACAGGGTTCAAAAGGAAGCTAGATAGATTCATGGAAGATAGATCCATCAATGGGTATTAACCAGGATGGGCAGGAATGGTGTCCCAAGCCTCTGTTTGCCAGAAGCTGGGATTGGGTGACAAGGCATGGATCACTTGATGATAACCTGTCTGTTCATTCCCTTTGGGGCACCTGCCATTGGCCACTGTCAGAGGACAGGATACTGGGCTTGATGGACCTTTTGTCTGACCCAGTATGGCCATTCTTATGTTCTTACGTTAAGCATCTTAATAAGCTTGAAACTCTTCACTTCATTTTTTAATGAAATTGTGTCAAAATTGACATGTTCACACAGAAAGTTTCAATTTTGATAAAATGGCATTTTACAGTAGAAAAATGATCCATCTGAAAAATTTTAACCAGCTCTATTATTATATTTATAGCAACAGGAAGAATCTACATGACACAGGCCATTGAAAGTGCTTATAAATTGCCTTGAAGAAAGAAGCTTTAAAATAAGGAGAGTGAGAAGATGATCGTTTTTAAAACCTTCAATTAGTGCAGAATGAGTTTGCACAGCCTTTCAAGGAAAGGACATCTTAACAATGGAGTGTGTTTTTGTTTTTCCTGGCATAGATCCTATTACCCAGAAAAAAGGCATGTGCTATTCCAATTAAAAAGTACTTTTAAGGATAAATATACAGAAAACATATCTTTTCTGAAACAGCAAGAGTAAAAAAGAGCAAGGCAGTAAAAAGGCTATTTGCAAAAAGTACACAATAATATGGGGAAAGATAGCCACTAGATCAGGCCAGAGAATGACAATTCCATTTCATGACAACTTTTCGGCTTTCTAAATTTGCTTTCAGTCCTCATTGGAACAAAACCAAAAACCTTTTGAACATTTTTAGCAAAATGGAATTGTGTCAAAACATCCATTTTCAGATTGAAAATGTCAGGTTATCAATCTCTCTCTCTCCTCTCTGGGAATGACTGGAGAGTCCACCCTAGATCTCAAGAATCTTCCTCTTGAAAATATCGTCAAAATCTGTACATTTCCACAAAAGATTTTGGCTTTGACAAAACAGCATTGTTCAATTTAAAATATTTAATCTAAAATGTTCTGACCAAATCTAGTAGCTGCTCTTGTAAAAGTCCTATCAATGCCCAGTCACTGATCAGGATCAAACTCTGTTTTCAGATGTACTATCTATTTCAAGAGATATTTTAAGGTAAGATTTCTTTATGCTATTCAGAATTTATTTTTAACATGTGACACTTACAAGAGGAACTCCCCCAAGCATTTTGTCATTCACACACACAAGGAATTCCTTCCCTCTCCCCCAACCCTACCCAAGCATTTTTCATTGAAAATAATAAGAAAAAGATGTCTTCTGCTAGCATGCTCCTGGAAGTACTGTGTGAGCATGCTAGAATCCTGTTTCCCAGAATCTCTTCTGTGCCTGCACAAATTGACCCCAGCTCAAGAGCAGCAGCAGAAAGCATAAACTAAATAAAGAGCAGCATAATCCCACAACCCTTACAAAAGTGCACTGGAAGGGCAAGAAAACTATGGCACAAACAATCTGACCATGAAATCTAAACAGAATTTATGTTCTGCTACAACAAACTCAGGAGACTTTTTCCTGCTGGGTAGTGGTACGTAGCACACTATCAGCTTTGAACTAGAAGATTAGAAGGCATTATTTAAAGTCCTGCATTTTCTTGAAGCAGAGATGGCCATAAGTGGAAATAGCATTACTATTAATTATTTGTATTATGATAGCACCTAGTCACCCCAACCATAGCTGGAACCTCATTGTGCTAGGGGTTGGATTGAACTGCAGTAAGAAACAGTTCCTGTGCTGGAGAGATTACACTCAAAATAGATGATAGAAAAAGACTGAGAGAAAGAAAATTTTCTGTCTCCATTTTACACATGTGACACTGAGGCACAGAGAGATTGAGTCCTGATTTTGCAAAAGGAGCCAGGCATTCTGACACAGTTAGGGTACTCACCTGAGGGGGAAGAAGGGATCTACCACCTCTCAGGTGAGGGCTCTAATAACTGAACTAGAGGATAGTCTGATGTGGGGCTCCCTCAGTCTCTCCTGTTGAAGCTCTTGCACTGTGAATAAACACCTGAAGAACCATTTGGGAAGGAGGGATGGGATGGGACAGACAGAGCAGAAACTTAACAATGACTATAGCCTGGTAATTAGAGCACTCACTCTGGATATGGAAGACCCAGTATCCAGTCCCCCGGCTCCAATAACTCTTTAATTAATTATCCACAGTGCAACAGCTTCAACAGGAGACATGGAGAGAGCCCCACATCAGAATATCTTGTAGCCTAGTGATGAGGGCACTCACTTGAGAGGTAGCATCTCTGGTGGAGGTAGGGGTGCCAACTCTGAGGTACAAAACAAAATCCAGGACATCGGAACCATTTTGTGCAAAGCATGAAACAACAAATAAACATAATCTACTCTAATGTAACCAATAACAAGCCATCTACATTATTCACATAGTATTAAGCAAGCTTTACCACAACACTCCCGGTTCACTTTACTTACATCGCGGATATATTGACTGATGCTTCCGGACAGCCTTTGTTCCTAACATATATAATGCACAATTCTGCATATCTGACCAATTTTATAGAGATATAAGACGTACCTGTAAAAATTAAACTACCACTCAACCAACACCCTTTCCCCATTTAAAAAAAATGCTATATTCTATTTTATTTATGTAAGCAGAGTCAGGATGAGCTCTACTCTGACATCTGGTGGTGAATTGTGGCGAGTTGTGCAAAAGAACTTCAGGGGCCGATCTTGTTTGGCACACCCACCCCACCTAGCATGAGCCCATGGCAGCTCAAATGGTCATTTTGTCTGCTGTGGGATTCCCCAGTTTCTCTGTTATTGGGGCAGGAAGAATAAAGTGTTGTTACCCTGATTATGTGAATCAAGGCCAGTGGAACTGTTTTATGACAGAGGGACTCACCATCAACTAAGTAGCACTTGCTAGACAAGGGACATGGGTTCCAAGACCCAGTGAATTGAGAGAGAGAGAGAGAGGCTGGGGATAGGTATTTGTGCCTGGTGGTGTGGGCTCTCTTAAGGGCCTGAAACACCTCTTGCTGCTCCTCTCCCCCTCCCCCTCTCTGTTGAATATCAGAGCTAATTTTGATTCCATTAGGAGTCTAGTTACAGTCTGCTGAGCTGAATTCACTTTGGGCTCCCCTACTAAAAGCTGAAATCACTAAAGAGCTAAAATTGCTAAGAGCTGTGTTAACTAGTGTGTGGGGGGGTCAAAGATAAAAAAGCTAAGTGGCTGGCAGATGGGAGCAGTTTGTAGGATGGCTGGAGTGGCTCATGGGATGGTGAGTGGAGCGGAGCTGAGCAGTTTGAGGACAGCTGGAGTTGCTCACAGGACTGCTGGTGGAATGGAGTGGCTGGCAGGGCAAAGCAGTTCGCAGGATGGCTGGTGGAGTGGAGCAGCTTGCGGTGAAGGCTGCAGCAGAACCCCACGGAGAGGTGGGGCAGTCAGCCTTGGACCACGTAAGGTGCCCCTTAACACTCCATGGGCGCCCCCCCATTTCCACCCAGGCTGGGGGGGAGGTAAAACTCTGCAGATAAACTTTTGAACTCTGGGGTTGCACTAACCAGGGACAGAGACTTTTGGGGTATTGGACTTTTGGGACTTTGGGTGATTTTTGGGTTGCTGGACTCAAGAGCCAAAGGGAAAGGACATGGCCCAATTTGCTGGGGTTGGTCTTTGCTCATGGTTTGGTCTATAAACCCTAAGTGTGGTCTTTTCCCAATTTAATGCTGATGTCGTTTATCTCATGTTATTAAACATTTTCTGCTACACCGAGACTCTGTGCTTGTGAGAGGGGAAGTATTGCCTCTTTGAGGCACCCAGGGGTGTATGTAAGATTTTCCCAGGTCACTGGGTGGGGGCTCGAGCTGGTTTTGTGTTACGTTGTTGAGAGGGGACCCCTATGTACTGAACCTGGCCCTTGCTGCTATCAACTCGGCCTGGCAGAAGAGTTACATTTATATTCAGCCCACTAAATGGTATGTCTTTTGGTTATGACAAATGTAATTATCTGCTATATATATATTTCATAATGTGTGCATGAAGTTGCCTATTCACCCCAGTTTCCAGTTGTATCATTTTTTTTAAGCACAAAGGTCTTTCTGTCTTTTTGATAAATGTTTTAAATTCAACACATGATAGTTCTTCAAAATGCAAACAGACCTGAAGCTCTGTCTTCATCAAAGCAACTGACAACCTGTTCCTTTTATTTGACCAGACCTTCCCTGTGACTAAAGACACTTTCTGAAAATGTATTGCTGACGGGAACAAAGAAAACAAAAGAAACTATTTTAAATAATTCTGTTGCTTGTGTTTCCTTGCAAAAAAGAAAAAAAAGCCCACTTGCAGTATGGCATCAGATCTTGAGGTATGCTGCTAAGTGAGGTTTCAGAGTAGCAGCTGTGTTAGTCTGTATCCGCAAAAAGAAGAACAGGAGTACTTGTGGCACCTTAGAGACTAACAAATTTATTAGAGCATAAGCTTTCGTGGACTACAGCCCAGTTCTTCGGATGCATATAGAATGGAACATATATTGCTGCTAAGTGAATTTTTCAGTATGGCAAAATCTTTATACAACTTGTCTTCAGCAGTGCTCAGCCGTAGCTTGTCCACCAATGCTTCCAAGTCTCTCCATTCTAATTCACTTTCATTATCCAAATTCAAACAGGCTATCCAAGACAAAACTGAATTGTCAACATCCCAATTGGTTTCCAAGTATCGAATGGCTTTTCCAAAGAACTTGTCAATAAGTGTTCTGAATTAAGCTTGCTCATTTGGATCAAGTCCTGTTAAAATTCGTTTAGCTTTGCTACCTCAAAAAAGGGATGACTGGGAAAACCTGAACAGGTGGCAACCCTAGGTAGAGGGAAGACTTGAACCAGGTGTGTACCCTAATCACTGGGATAAAAGTTATGAGGGAGGTTGTCCTTTCCCATCCCCCAACTGTTTTCCATGAACTTGCCTGAGGAGCCCAGTCCGGTAGACATGCTCAGAGTGTGCCAACGGATTGGGTCCCACATGTGATTTAGGAGGCCAAGCAGCTGTTTGCCGTCGATCTGTGAATTGCTCTGGGGCTTAGATAGGAGATAGGTGTCCAGATGTTTAGGATGAAGTAGCAATGTGCATTTTCAAAGGCAGAAACATAGTTGCTGTGAAAGAAACAAACTCCACTCTCAGGTTGGAAGCAACAAAATCAGAGACAGTTTTATTCAAGCAATTGCAAGGGAAGAATACAGCTGGCAGTGAACATCTCTGCCTCAGTTTCTCCAAAGTACAAGCAAAATCACATAAGCATTTATACCTCTTTATGATGTGCATTAATTAAAAACATCTGCATTTTATTTAGGCTATTTGCTATCTATTCCAGTATTTTCTCACTTTCTCTTCTCAAAACATCGTTATCTCAAGGCTAGGTCACACTGACTATTCTGCTGTTTTCCACTTGCTTCTGACGTGAGCCCTGTTTCTACAGGTCTCGTGATATTAGGCTAAGACTTAGCTCAACAGTTGCTCTGTCTCTGACACTTAAATGGCAACTTAAACCCTCTCTTTCTTTCCCTGCTTTCACAGTGCCTAGGGAAATCTTACTGCAAAAATATAGGTGCTGAGTGAGTTTAGGGGCCTACAGGGTTCAGCAAGAGTTTTTTGTGCATCCGGTTGTCCCAAAAGTAGGACTTAGGTGCCTAACGCCTTTTGTGCATCCAGGCTTGAGTGACTTGGCCAAGAAGTCAGTGACAGAGCTAGGAACTGAACCCAGATTTCATGAAGTTCCAGTCTAGTGCCTTAATAACCGGACCATCCTTCTAACGTAGTTGCTATGAAACATAATAATAATACATTGAATTTCTGTAATATTTTTCATCCATCGATCCCAAAGCACTTTGATAAATTGAGTAAGCTTTATTTATTCCCATTGCATACATGTGGAAAGGGAAGTGAATAGAGGTTAAGTTAATTGCTCTAGGTTATAATGAGACAGTTATAGATCTGGGAATAGACGCCAGATCGGCTGCCTACCAAACCTGAATTCCATCCACTAGCCCCACCTGCCTCATAAATTAACCAATAGTCATCTCTTCTGATAAGAAGAAATGTATATGTCACACGAGAGGATGGAGCAAAAGATTGCAGGGTAAATTGTACTTGCTGCCAAATATCTCCTTCAGCTGAGTCTTATACACACACAACCTGTAGCACTCATGCTGACAATGCAAAGAGATTGGAGAAGTGAGCTTCTATCAAGTGTTGGATCTTTGAAACAAGTTGCCAGAACAATCACATATATATCACTGGTGAATCTGTGTTCCATGCAAGGGTGGTATTTATTTTTATTTATCATTTACTTTAGTGAAACATTAAAACTTGGCCAATTATTCAGCTGGTTTATTGAGCATGGACACTACATGTATGAAGGACTAAAAAAATAGCATAGAAGCTAGTGACAATGCAGAATTTATAAGGGAATGCCACACAATTATCTGTGCCCTGTCCCTTTAAGGATTGAAAGTCTGCTGAGGAGCTCAAAAGGGAATAGGGGACAGCTCTGGGGAGCAGGGTGTGGTTGAAACAAGAGTTTGGTGTGCTCAGTGGCAATGGGGCTTGTGAAAGATGCATGTTTGTCTGTTTTGGATATGAACTTAATCTAATCAAGTTAATCTAATCTAGTTTTAAAACTGTTCTGGCTTTAGGGAATGCAACAACAGCAGACACCAAGTGCAGTATATGTGCATCTGACTTCCCAAACTAAGTCCTAATAAGACTCCAGACTTACTTTCTATAGAGTCAGTATACGGAGCCCTGGCATGCTTCCCATACCTTAGGGATTATTTCTCAGCTTGTATATTCTCTCTTCCACAGCCAAGGAATTATCAGTTCACTTCCATTCACTTTGCACCATCAATCTTTGGCCAACAGCATAATTTTAGAAGTTGGTAACTTTGGGGATGGGGGATGAGGGGGAGATAGTCTACCTACATCAATTTGAAAGTAAATATAATTATCTCATTTATGGATCTCTTCTCAGATAATGCACCTAACCATACAAAACGTTCAACTAGGGCACTTCATACCTTGCATAGCCCTTGTGAAAACCCAGTGGACTCCATTAATAATAATATAGATCTCAAAGTGCTTTTCAAAGAAGGTCTGTATCATTACTCCTACCTTACAGATGGAGAAACTGAGGCACAAAGTGACTTGCCAAGGTCACCCAGCAGGCCAGCAGGAGAACCAGCAATAGAACCCAGGTCTCTTGAATCCCGGTCAAGTGCTTGTAGCTTCTAAGCACCATTACCTTGTGTGATACATCTTCATCTGCTCTTTAAGGCTCCAGCAAGGTACTTAAGCACCTACCTAATCTTAAATATACAAGTACTCCCATTTATGTCTATGGTGAACCTTCCTGAACAGAAGCCTATCAGCAAAACCGCAGCTACACTGAAGTGACCGGGAATTTTGCCATTGACTTCAATGGGGCCAGGATTTCACCCTTTGGATTCCTGCCAGTTACTCTTGGTTTCTAATTAAAAGGGGAGGTGGGGGTGAGGGGATTTTGAAACAAGAAATGTATTCTAACAACAAACTCTTGTGGGAAAAATTCTTGAAAAGTCAGAAAAAAGTACCATATGATGCCAAATTCATGAACTTTGATTTAACTGAGCTGGGTTTTACATGGAACAAAACATTTCCAGAAATGGTCAAGAAATGGTCCAGAAACAAATCCAAACATTGTGCCAGGCTCAACAAGCAACTAATATTTTAGTGCACCCAGGAAATGCAACAGAGCTAAGCTTACTAGAAAGGATAGAATGGTCTGTCAAACTGAAGCAAAAAATTGTAAAAATAGTGTAGCCAGTACATTAGGACAACACACTAATGCTAGACAGCTACATTTGTCAAGCTTTGTAATCTTGGTTCAAAGAAGTTCTAAGCTCCCCAGACTCTCTGGAAACTTTTAGAGATAAATTTGTGCTTTTTTCCTCCTTAGAAGGTAAGGGTCTGATTATGAGGTGTCATATTAGTGCATTTGAAATTGTTTCTTTAAAGTATCTGATTCAGCATCTTTAACAATTCAGAGTTGCTATAAAGATTCAAGCTTCCATGCTTTCCCCACTTGTGTTATTAAAATAAAACATGAAGCAAGAATGTGGAATTCTCAAACTAGTAAGAAGATAAATTTTGCATAAGGCATTTACATACAATGGGAGATACAGAGAAGGAATACAGTAAATAATACGTAGTGTGCAGTATGAACAAGCTCAACATGCCTGTTTATTCTGCAATATGTTAACTATTCACTATTATTCTTTTTCTTTAGTATTTGTACAGTGTCCAAAATTGCTAGGTGCTTTTACAAAACATACAGGGATCCAGTCCTGGTTTTGAAGGGCTTGCAATTAGAGTTTGCTGAAATTTTCCAAAATTAAAATTCACAATGAAATTTTTGGACAGAAATAATCAATGACATGTTTTGCATGTTTTTCATCCAGTGATATAGCCAGCAAATAGCAAACTTTTGAAAAATATGTGAACAACATTTTAGTAAATAATATTTTTATTTTTTTACCAGTTCGGCTTACAACCTAATTGTGCATGTGATGTGATAAGCAATGATAACAAAGAACAAACAATGCAATGAGGAAGGGAATGGTCAACAATAATAACATCCTGGGATTACAAGGTTTAAACATGTTCCCTTTGTGCTATTGTTTTATAACTGATTCAGTTCCAGTGGGTATTGTGGGGGAAGTGACTCTTAAGGATAGATTTGAATGAAAAGGCAGAAGTGTGTTCAGTGCATAAGGGAGAGTGAAGGAAGGAAGGTGGCACGCTTTGGAGAGAGGGTGGGGCGGGGAGGGGAAAGGAGGGGGCTGAACTGAGCGGGAAGAGGTGGGGTGAGGATGGAGTGGGGGTGGGAAGAGGTGTGGCGGGGCCTTGGGGGAAGGGGTGGAGTGGAGACAGGGCCTGGGTCGGAGCCAAGGGGTCGAACATCCCCTGGCACTTTGGAAAGTCGGCGCCTGTAGTGGCCTCTTCAGGGAGGGACCACAACATGTCCCTTGGTAGGCTGAAACAGGAGAGTCACATCCACCCTGTCAGAAGCGGAAGGGCAGGACAGGCAGGGTAAATACAAAAGGTGGGCCCTGCAGCTCAGTTGGGCTGGAGCCACCACAGGAGATGGATGGATCCATCCATCCATCCTTCTGGAGCCTACAGAGGAGTTACCAGGGCTGCCTCCTGAGGACTGGCCAGATCACCCAGGACTCCTGGCCGACCAAGATGCTGAGGAGTTGCCAGGCCTGTCGCCTGAGGACTGGCTGGATCTCCCCAGGTTGCCGGACCCCTGAGATACTGAGGAGATGCCACCTGCGGACTGTCCAGAGCTCCCTGAGACGACAGACACAGGTACACCCGAGGGGGAGAGTAGGAAGCAGCCCAGGGAAACCAGGCAACAGTCTGGTTGGGAGCTGACCTGATACAAGGTCAGCGTGTTGTAGGCAGATTCTTGCTAACCTAGTGGCAGACCACTGCACCACTGTTAGGGCACTGGGCTAGAATGTGGTGGTGTTGGGCAGGCCAGTGTCCCCCCTGCCACCTTACCCCTGGATGGCACTACTCTCCCTCCTTAGGCCAGGAGGCCTGCACTCCTCAGGCAACCCATAGACTGTTATTGGTGCTCACCCTTACCAAGGGCTCATAAACTGTCTTGGTCCTCCTCATCCTTACGTGAGGCTCATAGACTGCTTCACTGCTCTGCCCAGAGCCTACCCATTGCTTTGCCCACCCTGACTGGGCCTGGGTCTCATAGCCTGCCCTTCTGTTCGGCCTGGCCGGAGGACTGTAGCACTAGGTGAAGCTAATTCCCCCCTTTGAGCTCACCTTTGTATGTAAGTGACAGCAAGGAGCCATGGCCTCCCTCAGAGACTGACAGGGATGGACCGTCACGCAACCTACAGGCTGGCATGTTGTTTTTTCCCCATAGATCCAGATTCAGGTAATCAGTGGCACTGGAACACATTTAATAGTGGGGGTGCTGAAAGCCAGCCCCCTTGCCCCTGTCCACACCCTCCCCATCCAGAGCTGGGGCTGGGAGCAGAGCTGTATCTCCAGGAGGTGGGGACCCGGACAAGGGTAAGGGGCCGAGGCTGGGGCCACAGCTGGGGATGAGCCTGGGCGCGGGGCCAGGGAGTCGGGAGCCCGGGCACGGGGTCGGGGAGCCAATACCACAGTACTGCATAAAACCTGGGGGTGCTGCAGCACCCCCCACCCCATTGTTCCCGCACCTATGCAGGTAATGCATTTTGCCATATGTCTGAAATTGATAGCTTTTGAATGTTGCATTCCATGTGTATACAGTAGAACAGGAGGACTTGTGGCACCTTAGAGACTAACAAATTTATTAGAGCATAAGCTTTCGTGGACTACAGCCCACTTCTTCGGATGCATCCGAAGAAGTGGGCTGTAGTCCACGAAAGCTTATGCTCTAATAAATTTGTTAGTCTCTAAGGTGCCACAAGTCCTCCTGTTCTTCTTTTTGCGGATACAGACTAACACGGCTGCTACTCTGAAACCTTTCATGTGTATACAGTGTGTTTCATTAGCAACTTTTTTGGATCTCTAAATACAGTGATATTATTTACAAAGGTGCTTCACAGACTTTACAAAGAGGTGCCTGTCTCAAAGATTTTACAGTACAAATATACAATATTCAGGAATGGAGGGTGCCTTACAGAGCAAAGTAATTGAACAGAGTAGTTTATCACACATCTGCTTAGTGCCTCAAATTATGTTTAGAATGTAAAATACATATTCTCTCAGGTATTGTGTTAACACTTTTTTGAGTGAGATAGAACAAGAGTTTATAGATCCCATGGAAGAAGAGTATTTTAAAGGGAAGGGTGGAGGCAAAGTAGATTGGAGAAAGAAAGGATGATGATTGTGCATACTGAATTGGGGGGGTAGTCTCCCCATTGAAATCAATAGGAGTTGTAATATTATTTTCAATGGGAGAGCGGTGTTATGTGCAGCAGGATGCTCATTTACTAGGGCACCTATAAAAATTAGGGATATTAATTTTTTATAATAAAAGAATCCATGAGCCAGATTCTCAACCGGTGTAAAATGCAGGGTGGCTCCAGGCACCAGCTCAGCAAGCAGGTGAATGCTTGGGGTGGTCAAGGGGGAAGGGGCGGCACGTCGGGCTCTTCAGTGGCGGGTCCCTCAGTCCCTCTCGGAGGGAAGGGCCTGCCGCCGAAGTGCCACCAAAGAAGAAAGCGGCGCAGTGGAGCTGCCGCCGATCGCGGTCGCGGCTTTTTTTTTTTTCTCCCCGCCGCTTGGGGTGGCAAAAACCCTGGAGCCGGCCCTGGTAAAATGGCATAGGTCTATTTAAATAGAGCTACACTGCTTTACACCAGCTGAGGGGCTGGCTCCATATGTTCATAGTATTCTGATCATCTCAGGATGCGACCTCAGTTGTGTTTGGGGACTCCAAATCTCCATTTGATCTAATTGACAATGACAACCAGAAGTAAGAATTTACAGAGCGCTAGACTTGATTGAATCAATTCTTGCTGGCAGCTACAGCAGCTATAAGAGCCAATAGTTCTGTTCACTACAATAATAATTAAAAATACATACCTAGCCATTGAATTACCCCCATTTAAATGAGCTATGCTTTAGAGAGGCTCTCACCTAGGTCTGTGACAGTCACTCCTCATTTATAGGAGAGGAGGTTGGCAATTGTTCTACACTCCTATGAATTAGTTATCCTGGAGCTATCTTAAAAATTAAATCATGCTTAAACATAATTTAAAAATATTATGAAATACAGTGATTTAAAAAGTAATCCTGTGGTACCAGGAGTGTGTTTAAAAAAAAAAAAAAAGCCTAAACCACAATTAAAGGTGATAAATCTTTTGCAATATATATAGCAAGCTAGCAGCATCTAGTAAAATAAAATCCAGGGCTTTCATTTGAAATCCACAATGAAGGGGGAGTCAGAGGCCTTACCATGCAGTTGAAGTAGTGGTCAATCATGCTGTAGCTCAGAAGGAAATCTGTGTAGTAGCATTTGATCTGTTTCAGCATCAAAGGATTATATAAAGAAAGGCCACTGCTCCTGTTCCACTGATGTCAATAACAAAATTGACTATTGACTCTGAGAAGGAACATCCCCTGTGTGCATGATAGACCTTCATCACCAGCTTTTCTTTTAACTAAGTTTGAGATGCAAAGAGTTATTTTAATTTTAAACTCAAGTTCTAAGGCTCAGAATCTTAAAGGTATTTAGGTACCTAACTCCCATTGGATCTGGGCCTAAGTAACCGAAAAATTGTTTCTGAGCATGCTCAGTTGGCACCTTACATGAGCCTAATGAAGCCTTACCTATGTGTGACCTCACTCTTCCTAACAAAAACCCTTAGTAAGGACAGGGGCCAGGGCTGGGATAATTTGCAATCAATCATTAAATAAAAAGGCCCTCTACATATTACATTTGATGTTTTTGCATTGCAAAGCAAGGGTTTCAAAGTGCAAACAGATGTGCTGCTGCCCCATTAACTGTTTCTTGGTAATAAAGAAGCAAAGGTGATTTACTGGCAGCTCTGGCAGGCTCTTATCATGGCCATCCTCTGCAAAAGGGGTAGGCAACCTATGGCACGGCACGCGAGCTGATTTTCAGTGGCACTCACACTGCCCGGGTCCTGGCCACCAGTCTGGGGAGCTCTGCATTTTAATTTAATTTTAAATGAAGCTTCTTAAACATTTTAAAAACCTTATTTACTTTACATACAACAATAGTTGAGTTATATAATATAGACTTATAGAAAGAGACCTTCTAAAAATGTTAAAATGTATTTCTGGCACGCGAAACCTTAAATTAGAGTGAATAAATGAAGACTCGGTGCACCACTTCTGAAAGGTTACCAATCCCTGCTCTACAGAGAGACATAGATACATAACCTGCTGGTGTGAGCAATATTTACCTTTTATTATTGATTATTTATTATGTTATTATTAAATGAAAGCAGTTTCTTTTGGATTAAAATAATTGCCTATATTAGAAGTACAGGCACAAGAGAGTTCTCCTACAGAAGAAGACCAAAAAAGGGTCAAAAAGAAACAAATAGCATAAATAGTCAAATATGACAAAGATTTTTTTTTGTAATTATTTCAGTTTCTGTAATCGAAGGCATTAATAATAGCCAGCGGGAATTGTTATTTGAAAAAATTGGAGCCCAGTCTTGTTCTCCTTATGCTAAGTAGTGCCTTATTCTGCAAGACATCCCATTTTAAATCTATTGCCGTTTAAGGAATCAATTGTGACGTTGTCACCAGGCTCCCTGAATGTGGCAGCCCATAGCTGCCCAGCCCCAGGAACTTACAGGAAACCTGCTTGTGACTATAATAATAATACCTAGCTCTTATATAGCACTTTCATTGGTAGACCTCATAGCACTTTACAAAGGAGATCAGTATCATTATCATCCTTTTTACAGATGGGAAAATGGAGGCACAGAGAGTTGAAATGACTTACCCGAGGTCATCCAGCAGGCCAGTGGCAGAACCCAAATCTCCTGAGACCCAGTCCTGGTCTCTGTCCACTAGCCCACACTGCCTTGCAAAGTCACAATCTGCTTCTTCATGTCCCTTTGCTCCCGGGGTTAGTACCCTATATCAGCCCTGTGCCCAATGCAATGTGCTTCCATTGGTGTGTAGTGTGCAAGAGGAAATCTCATATTCTCCCCTTTCTCTCCCCTCCAGCAGAGTCCCTGCCCACATACAAAGGAGAGGTTGTAGTAGTCCTATGAAACTGCTCTCCCAGCTGTGCTGTTACCTACATTATGAATAGTCCACATGGGGGATTAATGGGCCCAATATATTGTTGCTCCCCTATACTGGATGGACTACAAACTGTCCCTAAGGTACTCACTGGGAGCAAATGTGGCAGAATCGGGCCTTGTCTGATGATCTCAGCACTCTCTTTAACAATCCAGCCAGTCAATAATGACTTGAGCAGTATGACTGTTCCATCTTAATATCATGTGGCAAATTAATATTCTTTTAGGATTTCAATTCAAATGCTATCTCTGCATCAGCCCTTGGCAACTCTTATTCCTCATTAGTCTCAGTAAGTATATTATCTTTCTTAATTAAGGACGCTTAAACTTTTCAGCCAGGGGAATTTGAGGATAACAGAAGACAAAGAAATATAGCACCATTAGTTTTAGTGTAAAGTTATGTTGTGTGTGGGGGAGGGTTGGAGCAGGAGACTGGGAGACATGGTTCTATTGTTGTAGCCGTGTTGATCGCAGGATATTAGAGAGATATTCTTCAACCTGAAGAAGAGCTCTGTGTGAGCTCGAAAGCTTTTCTCTCTCACCAATAAAAGATATTACCTCACCCATCTTGTCTCTCTATGGTTCTATTATAGCAATAAGCCACAAGGGGGTGTGCATTACTGAGGTATTTATTCATGCATTGCATGCCATCCAAGATCAAAAATAGCCCACTAATTCACACTAAGACAAGATTTATGGCTATTTGACAATGGATAACTAATTGTCCAATCAGGGATCATGCAACATGAATTCATCCAAAGCCCTTTGAAGTGAATGGGGTGTGACCGAATGCACCCTTTATTCACACCCTACACACTACTGTAATAATCTTTGTACAAAATATGCCATGTGAGGTATCATTTGAAAACTAGGTTTCAGAGTAGCAGCCGTGTTAGTCTGTATCCGCAAAAAACAACAGGAGTACTTGTAGCATGATTTGAAAATTAATAACTTGCTGGTCAATAATATAATGGTGAAATGTACGTACAAAATATGTATTAAAAATGATGAACATACGCTGAAATTATGACTCAATGTGTTTACCAGACAAGTCTGGAGAATAGGTAAACCGATTTCTCAAAGACAAAGCGCAAGCTAACGCCTCTAGCCAGGTGTCATCAAAGCTGATTGACAATCATTTGTCAAGTGGCCATTCTTTGTCAGCAAAGGAGGATAGGAACAGATTGATCTACATTTAGCAAGCAATATCATGGAACCTCTTTTACCAAGAGATTCCATGCCTCCGCCCTCACAGTGGAAAGGAACTTTATCCACGGGTAACCCTCAGGAAAATGCATTTCAAAGGGTGACTAGATTATAAAAGTGAGAGGAAAAAACACCACAGGCTATCTATCTATCTATCGATGGATCGCTCTATCGATCGCTCTTTCTCTGTCTCTCACCTAAGAAATCAAAGGAACCAGCCCTTTGTCTTCGGCTGCGGATCCTGGCTGGAGAATTTGGTCAGCCCTGTTGCTGGAAACATATGGTAAGAATGTTTTCTTGAAACAAGTCTAGCTTAAGTTTTAGTTACGAGAAAGTGTTTTATTTTTATTTTTCTTGTAACTATTTCTGACTTCAGTGCATTATACTTGTACTTACTTAAAATCTCCTTGTAGTTAAATAAACATATATTATTTTTAATCCAAACTAATCCAGTGCTATGTTTAAACTGACGGGTTTGGTAACTCCAATTAAAGTAGCAAATTCTTGTATATTTACCTCTGACAGAGGCAACAGACCTCTAATATCTGAACTATCCAGGAGAGGGCTGGACAGTGCAGAACACACATTTTGGGGGAAATTCAGGACTGGACATGTGTTTGGGTCACCCTGCAGGTAGTAACCAAGGCTGCTGGAAGACAGAGTGTGGCTGGTGTGTTGCTAGCGGGCTGCTGGGCTCAGGGTTGCTGGACCAGGGCTGCAGTTATACACAGACATTCAGGGTGTGACCTGCATGCTGGTTGGGCTGTTGGTGAGCTGCCCAGGTTGGGAACTACAAGCGCAATGCATTGTGAGGCACCCAAGATTGTAGGTGACAGATGGTGACACAACCCCTCACTGGTCTGGATTACACCTCAGAATGTGAGTCTTTCCATAACTTCAATGGGCTTTGGATCAGTATCTAAAGCCTTCCATTATGAGAGAGGTGGAAATGGTAACTATCAGGGAGAGATGGGGCAAGAGCTATAAGCTCCATGGGACATGGACTGCAGGTGAAATCCTGGCCCCATTAAAGTAAATAACAAAACTTCCGTTGACTTCAGTAGGGTCAGGATTTCACCCTATGTCTTCTGAGAGCATGCGGGGTAAAATCCTGGCTCTAGTGAAGTCAATGGGAGTTTTCCCATTGTCTTCAGTGGAGCCAGGGTTTCACCCACTGTTAGCACTTAACGATAATGCTGGACTTTCCATTCTCACTCCCTCTAAGAATATATAAGCTTAGAGGGAGAGAGATACTTGGTATATACATCAAGTAAAAGTGGGGAAGTAATAAAAAATATAATTGTCTTATTGTTTTCCCACAATCTCCCCAGTATTTGTTTTAACATAATAGGCAAAGGGATTTTCTTTTTCAGTGTTGAGATCCTCGCATTATTTTTTTTTTTGATTAGTCTCCACAGGTGTGACATAGTCCAAAAGCCCTAATCAGACAATCAAATTGTGGTTTCAGACAATCTGTGTCCAAACCATATCCTAATACCAGCTGTGCTACTAATTCAGTAAATGGCCTGGGATGTCATTGAGACCGATGCAAAATTGCATGCTTTTTTTGCAAATGAAATAGCTGCTATAGTATGTACAGAGAAGGCAATTGTCCACAGCTAGATGATGTATAACGGTTGCTTATGTAATTGCAATTACGCTATATGTATGTACACTTGCAGTGTTTCCATATGCAAATTAGGCATGCAATTGCATAGATATTTAGAGCATTTAATTGTATGGGGCCAATATCGTAAATCAGACATTTAAACTCTCTGTGCTCAAAGTAACAATCTCTCTGTGTGACACTGTAAACACTTTTCTAATTATGCTTACATCTCCTTCATTACTACCTTTACAAAAAAAATCAGATTAATTATGAATGGTTTCCTATTTCTAAGTCTGTGCTATCACATGGAAATGTATGCTTGATTATTCTTGCCAGCAAGTTAAAGAAGTATGGGCTGGATGAATGGACTATAAGGTGGATAGAAAGCTGGCTAGATCATCGGGCTCAATGGGTAGTGATTAATGGCTCCATGTCTAGTTGGCAGCCGGTATCAAGCGGAGTGCCCCAAGGGTCGGTCTTGGGGCCGGTTTTGTTTTGTTCAATATCTTCATTAATGATCTAGAACAGTGGTTCTCAAACTAGGGCTGCCGCTTGTTCAAGGAAAGCCCCTGGCAGGCCAGGCCAGTTTGTTTACCTGCCGCGTCCCCAGGTTCGGCCAATCGCGGCTCCCACTGGCCGCAGTTCGCCGCTCCAGGCCAATAGGGGCTGCAGAAAATGGCACAGGTCAAGGGACGTCAGGTGCTTTCCCTGAACAAGCAGCGGCCCCTAGTTTGAGAACGACTGATCTAGAGGATGGTGTGGCCTGCACCCTCAGCAAGTTTGCAGATGACACTAAACTGGGAGGAGGGGTAGATACGCTGGAGGGTATGGATAGGATACAGAGGGACCTAGACAAATTAGAGGATTGGGCCAAAAGAAATATGATGAGGTTCAACAAGGACAAGTGCAGAGTCCTGCACTTAGGACAGAAGAATCCTATGCACTGCTATAGACTAGGGACTGAATGGTTAGGCAGCAGTCCTGCAGAAAAGGACCTTGGGGTTACAGTGGACGAGAAGCTGGATATGAGTCAACAGTGTGCTCTTGTTGCCAAGAAGGCTAATGGCATTTGGGGCTGTATAAGTAGGGGCAATGCCAGCAGATTGAGGGACGTGATCATTCCCCTCTACTCAACATTGGTGAGGCCTCATCTGGAGTACCTGTGTCCAGTTTTGGGCCCCACACTTCAAGAAGGATGTGGAAAAATTGGAAAGAGTCCAGTGGAGGGCAACAAAAATGATTAGGAGGCTGGAGCACTTGACTTATGAGGAGAGGCTGAGGGAACTGGGATTGTTTAGTCTCCAGAGAGAAGAATGAGGGGGGATTTGATAGCTGCTTTCAACTACCTGAAAGGGGGTTCCAAACAGGATGGATCTAGACTGTTCTCAGTGGTACCAGATGACAGAACAAGGAGTAATGGTCTCAAGTTGCAGTGCGGGAGGTTTAGGTTGGCTATTAGGAAAAACTTTTTCACTAGGAGGGTGGTGAAACACTAGAAGGGGTTACCTAGGGATGTGGTGGAATCTCCTTCCTTAGAGGTTTTTAAGGTCAGGCTTGACAAAGCCCTGGCTGGGATCATTTAGTTGGGGATTGGTCCTGCTTTGAGCAGGGGGTTGGACTAGATGACCTCCTGAGGTCCCTTCCAACCCTGATATTCTATGATTAAGAAAGAGAGTCAGCATGGGTGTAACAGGCATGGCCAGCCTTCTTGACACTCTTCAGAGAAGCTGAAGAGTTTATATCTATAAAAGCAACAGAAAAAACACAGTTCTGTGTTCACATTACCTTAATTTCAGTCCACTTAATGTCTTTCATCAACTCCTATTGTCTTAGTTTAACAAATGGGATAATAAATAATGCAATCTACATCAATTGCATTTATTTGCAATTAGAATTTTTTTCAATACTCTATTTTATGAATATTTAATGAACTGTATAACTTTGAAGGAAGGAGTGCAGTTTAGAGGGCCATAATGAATATTTAGAAAGTCTTCCTTTGCCATCTCAACTGCTGAATTTAATTTAACATCCAGTAAATCTGCACATTGTTCAGCAAGTCTGCAGTTTTCCTGATACAGAAATATGATGTAGGACATTTCAAGTTTTCTCTATGCTCTCCTTCTTCAGAATAAATAGATGCCTTTGGAACTTCTTATAAACATAGCCTAGAATGCCAAAAATGGGAGAGTAAAGTTAGTCTCCTTAAATCCATATTAAGGCTGTGAATCGAAAAAGAAAATTAAAGGAAAAAAAACGCTTCTGGGTGAATATTTAAAAAGCAAGGCATCTTGTAAATTGTGCGAAAGAGTGCACGACCTGGTTGCAAAGTCGTGGAATATGTGACGGGGTGCTGGAACAATTTGTATAGTGTGGGTGCTGAGAGCCATTGAACCAAACTGTAAACTCTGTATATAATGGAATCTACTTCAAGCCAGCAGGTGCAGGAGCACCCCCAGTACCTATGGTATGTGAGTTCCCTGCCTCCAGCTTACCCTTGGGGATTAGTCTAACTAGATCCCAGAGAGACAATAATATTGCACCAGACCCCTGGAAAATCTCTTACAACCACGTTGAGTTTCACAGCTCATAGGTACATATGAGGCAGATGCTTGGGCAGAAAATGGAGATAGCAATCCAGCTAAAGCACAAATAGAGTCTAATAAATACCTCATTTACAGAGAGGATAATACTGAGTTTGTCACAGCACAGTCCTGGGAACTAATTTAACACAGAGTAGAACAGAAGCAATTCCTATTAATCTTTGTGAGAGTGGCACATTACATATCTGTAGGCAGAATCTATCCCCTATTAAAGTAAATACATTTTGAACCATAGGCACCGTCTCCATGGGTGCTCCGGGGCTGGAGCACCCCTGGGGAAAAATTAGTGGGTGGTCCGCACCCACTGGCAGCCAAGCTCCCTCCTCCTCACCTCCTTCTCCCCCCACAGCGCACCAGATCCATGCTCTTCCCCCTCCCTCCCAGCGCTTCCTGCCACCTAACAGCAGTTTGGCAGCGCCAGGAGGGAGGAGGAGGAGCAGGGACAATGAGCACTCAGGGGAGGAGGCGCAGAAGAGGCAGGGCAAGGGCGGGGACTTGGGGGAAGGGAGTGGAATGAGGGCGGGACTTTGGGGAAGGGGTGGAATGGGGGCAGGGCAAGGGGGGTGCAGGGGCAGGGGGATTGAACACCCACCGGGAAGAGGGGAAGTTGGCGCCTATGTTTTGGACTGATTCTGGAATCCTTACTCATGCTAGCAAGCACTTATGCACATAGTTGCTCACCAACATGGGTAACTGTTGCACAATCAGGGCTTTTCTGCCTTTTTAACACAAAGGTTATATCTGTGCTGCATGGCCATTAGTGTTAGACCAGAGTAGGATCTAGGCATGGGTAAAAATACCTATACCATATCTGTACTAGAGCTACCACCATTGCTATCACCTATGCAACTGAACCAGTGGCAGTACCACAGGGGAAAGATTCCTGGAAAATGCTATTTAGGCAGCAGAGAAGTGAAAGATCTAAATTCCCATAAAATCTTATTTTATGTTAGGATTATGTATGAAAATCATTGTGGCTGTGATCCTTAAGTGAGGGGGAAATATTCCAGCTTAATTTGTATTTGAAAGCACATGTAAATATGGAATCTGATTGTGAAATTATTTGAGTTCAGAATACGATCAGAAAGTGGTTTCAGCCTGTAGACACTTTTTGTTGTTAGTCTGAAAAGGCATATGTGTGACCATTCATCTTAGATGCAAGAACAGGGAATACTTTTTTATTACATAATGTGACAGGGCGTGCATACCCCGCACTAGGCAAGAAAGGGTGGCAGAAGTCCCGCCCCATATACCAGACTGGGCATGCTCCAAATTCTGCACTAGTATAAAGGAGGGCTGACCATTGGGGAAGAAAGACACTCAGTGGAGGCTCCAGCCTGGGAGCTGCTTCAGCCCCTGACTGCAGGAACCAGAGATCCTCAGACCCAGACCAGAGACCAGTTGCCTACAGCCAGTCAACAGGAGTCTGAGTCCCAACAAGCTACCTGAACCAAGGAGCTCGGAGACCTCGACGATGAACAGACCCCTGGTTCAGGACTCATGGTAGGAAGTGGCCGAGGGGGGTGGAGTGACTGGTACCTCGCACCTGAGGAAAGTCAGTGTGTTGCAGTAGGATCCCCGCTGACTGGGTGGTGACCACACTCACTGCCAACAGGGCACTGGTTCGGGACTTGGTGAAGAGGGAGGGGCCAAGCCCCCCTACCTCACTCCCTGCCACCACCCACCCCTAGACCGCGTGGCCCTGAAATCCAGGGCAGCTGTGCTGACTCTGGCCCCTAGGCCACATGGCCCTGAACCCAAGGGCTGCCCTTTTGAATCTGACCATTGTGCCTTATCATGGTGAGGCCCGAGACAGTACGGTAGACTGTAACCGCGGTATTAAAACACCCATCGTCCTCTTCAACAGGAGATGGGCATGCACACATCAGCACACGTAGCTTTTGAGTTCTTCCTGAGCTAGCTATTATACTGTTAATCTTTTGGGTGAACATCTAGATCAAGGGTAGGCAACCTATGGCACATGTGCGGAAGGCGGCACGCGAACTGATTTTCAGTGGCACTCACCCTGCCCAGGTCCTGGCCACCAGTCCAGGGGGCTCTGCATTTTAATTTAATTTTAAATGAAGTTTCTGAAACATTTTAAACCCCTTATTTACTTTACATACAACAATAGTTTAGCTATATATTATAGACTTATAGAAAGAGTCAGTCTAAAAATGTTAAAATGTATTACTGGCACACGAAACCTTAAATCAGAGTGAATAAATGAAGATTCGGCACAGCACTTCTGAAAGGCTGCCGACCCCTGATCTAGATTATTGTTGAGGCATAAACAGAACTGAGCACATCTCCGTGAAGCTAGACCACTACAATGTTTCTAAGAATGTCCTAACTGCAAAGATGTCAATGAGAAATTGTTCTAAAACTTACATTCTTGCGACTGATATTTGATCTAAAAGAAAAAAAATCCTATCAGTCTACTTAATGCTCTATGCAGCTAAAAAGATTTATCTAGAAGAGAAATTCACAAGAAGAAAAATGGTAAAGAATAACATTCCTTTTTCAAGAGGAATACTTTCTATAAGGAAAGAAATGATTGCTGAAAGGACAGATAGGAATTGTTTATCCCACAAAGCAAGTTAAGAGCACACTGCGTTTTAAAAGAAAAGTCCAGATTGCTAAGAGTAGGCTTAGCAGAATTCATTTTTTATATAATTTTGATGGATACTATCAATGTTTATTTTTCAGTATATATATATATATATATAAAAATTTTCACAATTGAGCAAAATTATAGATTTTAAGCATGTTTTGATTTTCATTGATTTACACTTTCACAGTTGTTGGAAATTGTGCGGGGGGGAACAGACTGTAAGGGGAATCAGGTAATGATTTGAGTTTTAACGGTTATGAAGCTTAGACTTTTTGAATCACAGATTGTCAACATCACATCAAAATATACAAAGTAAATATCCTTCAGTCAAACTCCAATAAGTTCTCAATCTGGATTTTTCTTACTTTGGCTCTCTGTAAATTCTATTATTATTATAAATGGAAATATTTTTCATTGGTTTGTGTGTGTACAGGGAAATCCATGTTTACCAACATTTACCAATACAAATCTACTCTAAGACTAAATAAGAGCCACTGAAAAACTGAAGAGTTGTGCTTCAAAGGTCCAGAGTTCCTGTACACGGTGAATAAGATCCCACATGTTCAGAAATTTATTCACATTGCTTTATTGCCCGTTGGAGGATGACATCAGCTATAAAACCTCTATTGCTGTGTATATGGAACTTTTGCTTTTTTTTCATATTCTTTAAAAAAATATAAAACTTCAGTAATTATATTTAACTTTTAATGGCTAATTAAACAGGGCTGCCCAGAGGATTCAGGGGGCCTGGGACAAAGCAATTTTGGGGGCCCCTTCCATAAAAAAAAGTTGCAATACTATAGAATACTATATTCTCGTGGGGGCCCACTCTCTGGGCAGCCCTGTAATTAAATCACACTATGAGGGAAACCACACGCAGAGACGTTACACTATTCTATCCTAGTTGTGAGCATAGTAAATCTTGGATTGTGTGTACAGAATTAAAATTTTCTATTTAATTTGAAACCATCATTGAATTTTTCATATAGCTGTGAATGACGTTTATCTTATGATTTTGATTAGAGGAAAAATCCTTAAGCCCTTGAAATGTACTGTCTAGTCAAAACAGATTGCCTAGCAAGAATGTTGAGTAAATGAACTCATACATACTCTTTTGTATTAGAGATTTCCATGTCAGGAATATTATCCCTAAAAGACCGGGTGTCTGAGGCACTGTTTTTCCATAAAACTAAAGAACCTCTGCAGCAAATTGTTTAAACCTCTGTGGAACTTCTTTGCTTAGACATAATTAGACAATTTACATATTTATTGGCTGTAAACTCTGTTCAAGAAACTCCCCTCCTTGTGGCTAATATTACATTGGATATTATAACTGAAGAACCTTTTAATGATTTTTGTTATATCTGTTTATGATGATTAAAAAACTTCTAAAAGGTAAACACAATTTTTAAATTACTTTCTTGGAAGTTTAAATTAATTTTATTGAAATTAACCATTCAAAATGACTGAAGTAATTAAGGAACATGAGTAAATTCAATAAAGGAAAATACTTGAAATAAGGCAAAGGATTTTCTACTTAGTGTTAGCAAGAAGATTCTTTTAAATTGTCACTCCCAATATTGCTCCTCTTGAAGACCATTGCAAAACTGCCATTAACTTCCATGGGAACAGGACCAGATATGATATCTGGCCCCACTGAAGTGAATGGCAAAATTCCCATTGATGTTAAATGGGGCCAGGACATCACCCCAAGCCCAGAAACTGTGTGGTAAGTGCCTGCAAAGTGATGAATGCCCATAACCTCCACTGAATTCAGCTCTCAGGGCAGGTGAAGAAGCACATCTTGCAAGAGGCATAAACAACACCATGTAGAATGAGGATCTTGTCATTAAATACATCCCTGCGCAGCAGTCCTCAAAACAAGGCTCATACTTAAATGTATAGGCTTGGCCGTCAGCATCAGGGTAAATTTCACCCATAACTAGTATGCAGTTGATCCTGCAGGGACTAGTGCAACATGCACATAGATTTATTTCTCAGCAGGCAGCCTGCCTGAGCCCTGCTGCACCGCCGGCCGGGAGCCACCTGTGGTAAGCGCCTCCTGGCCAGAGCCTGCACCGTGCACCCACTCCTTCACCCCAGATCAGAATCCCCTGAACCTTGCACCCCTGCCCCAGATTAGAATCCCCCTCCTGCACACAAACTCCTTCCCAGACCCCACAGCCCATCCTGCACCCCAATCCCCTGCCCCAGCCCCCTCCTGCACCAAACTTCCTCCCAGGAAAAAGACTTGTATACAGGAGCCCCACAAAATCTTATAGCCCTGGGCCCACAGAAGAGTTAATCCAGCCCCGGTCCCGTGCATTTAAATTAGTTGTACAGCAACATAGAGCACCATAACATTACTTCATTTCATCTTATAGTAACTCCTTGTAAGCATATGTTCAGCAGTAGCACATGAACATTGTGGAAAGCCCATTGCAAATTCCAGCACATATGCTTTGGAGAGCACAAGCTATCAGCAAGTATAACCAAAGTCAGACATGTTGGTAAAGCAAGGCACTGTAATGCTTCAAAATGTACTCAGATTTGGTATTCAAACCAGGGCTTTGGAGCTGTGCTCCAGCTCCAGGCAAAAACCTGCAGCTCCACTGCTCCAGAGCTGCTCCACACTCCAGCTCCGGGCTCCGCTCCAAAGCCCTGTCAAATGATCAATTACCTTCTTTTAAGGTGCATCATGTTTTACTTTACAAATACATTAGTCCCTGATTTAGCAAAGCACTGAAGCATATGTTTGTCTGTAAGCACATTGTTATCATTTACTCCACCCTTGGTCATTCTGAGACATTCCATGTCCCAGTACTGGAAATTCATATAGTTTAACACTGAAATGAGAGCATGAAGCATTTTACTTTGTCCTTGGGGAAGCTGCCACTCAGCTACCAAACAACAAAATTTTAGTCTTTGGTTTTTCACTGATCCCAAATGACATCCATCTTGGAGCAAATGACCATAGAAATTAATTTATTAGTCACCGAAGTAATATGAATAAGCAGCTCCAATGAAAAGTCAAAAATGTACAAAAATTTTAGCAGTATTTTTAAAGTCTTCTGATCAAGTAGAAATTTCATTAGAGATTGTAAGTTCCTCTCCCCTCATGTCCTCATCTTCCCCTGTATCTACAGCATAGTATCTCAGCAACTATACTTACACTATAATCAATGGTGTCATATTTAGGTTCATTTTATACTTTTTGTCCTCCCTGTGCTCATTTTATTTAATATTTTAAAGCCATTAAGTCCATATTGGTGTAATCTCTCATAATAAAATCCTCATCTCTTTAAGGACATTTGCTTCATTTACAGTTTTAAAGCATCTTTAGTTTCTTTTGGTTTTTCACTGGCATCGTTCCTCACTGGCTACATCCAACCCATCTACAAACAGATGTATACTCACCAAGAAGATTGTTATTATCTTAAGTAGCGATGGGCAATAACTTCAGAAGGTTGGCTTGGTTTGGATAAAGAGTGAGGATGCTTAGGTTTTGGTGTCCCTCCCTCCTTCAAACACACATACCGAGGCGAGCTTTCAACCCTAACTTCTCCTTCACTCAGTCTGCACGCTGATTCCATTCCCTTCCCCAGTAACATTAGCACGCTGGCTGATCTCTACAGCTAGATTTTGTGAATCCTGGTTTCTATCCCTCCCATACCTCCTTTTCCTCACATTTTTCTTCCCTACCTTTTGTCAACCCTTCCTGGGACTCCTACTGTGCCTGTGTTGCTATGTTCATACAGCAGTGGTCTTCTCACTCGCACACTCTAGGACTGCCCCAGGTCAGAGGTGCCCCAAAATTCCTTTAGTAACTCAGAACGCGGCCAGGTTTGAAGATGGCAATCTTTCTAGAACAGATTGCCACAACTACTGAGACTCTGTTACAGGTCTTTGTGGACTGTGGTGGTTGGGATGTGGAAGGGACTTCTTATCCAAGATGGTTTACAGTGAGATCCAACGGCCATTGAAGCCAAAGAAAGTGTCCACTGGCTTTAACAGGATTTGGATCAGGCCCTTAATCCTCCCAAAAACAAAAAACCTTTTATTTGTTTGAAGGTTGAAACTGAAATTCAATCTGGTTATTTTGCAAACCTAGTCTCCTCATCTATTAATTATAAGAGGTTAGCTGTTTAAATCAAATAGCAAACATATTAAGTTATTCTTGGGCTGGGAAAGAGAAGGTATTACTGTACTGTGGAGTCACAGTAGTCATCTCCCCTATTTAATCTTCTAGCTCCCTCTTTCCTGCTTTATCATGACTTTCATATTTTTAAAGGGACACTATCAAGAAGTTTTAGGTCAAACATCTAGGATTTGTTTTGAAAAGGGGTTGTAAATCTAATATGACACCAAAAAATTCAAAAAAAATCAATGAAAACAGTTTTAATTTTTGGATTTAAACTTTCCCTTGTAGTATTGGAAGCCCAGACACAAGAGCACTGGCTAGTAGATGAGACAGTCAACTGAAACTGACTTGAATCAAAACAACACTGCAAACCAGAGTCAAAAGTAACACTTTTTCTAGCTTCACTGTCCAGGTCATCTTACATGTAAAAGGCTAAACACCAATATAACTGTTGATTTGGAGTTTCCTGTACATCTGTGATATTTGTGTGTTGCAAAGCTGGTTGAAAAACTGATTTCCCCCTCCGCTCCCATGATTTTGTTTTGTTTTTCACTGGACATGCTTTTTGATAATTTTCCAAGCAGCTTTAGTGTTTTATTGTATGTAATCTGTCTGACAAGCCTTGCTGTAGCTGAGGCACTTTGTTATTATGGATCATTCTATTTGACAGATTAAATACATTTGCTGTATGACATGTAAGGAGGTTTTTTTTTTTTACTCTATTTTAGCAGTTGCTGTTCAATTTTCATAAATTTATCATCAGTTTATCACACTGCAGTACCTATGACACTGCAATATTGCCCTGGTCTTGGCATAGGAAATCACTATCGTATTAATGAATGACCTTGGCCCCATGAATACTGGGGAGATTTTTTCAAAATATTCCCACCATTGCTAATACCAGTTCAGCTTCCCTGGTGCTAGCAGGGCTGGGAGCCCTAGCATAGAAGGCCTATAGGTACCTCCATTTTAAGCATAATGTCAATGAGATCTGTCTGGAGCAATGGTGGCCCATACAGCTTCCCACAGCTCCCATTGGCCAGGAACGGTGGGCGGCCGTGCCTGCAGACGGTCAATGTAAACTAACTGTCTCGCGGCTCGCCAGCGGATTACTCTGATGAGCCACAGGTTGCTCACCATTGGTCTGGAGCAAGGTTAAATGACATGTGCTTAAAATGTTGGCAGTAGTATCAGCAGACACTGGCCTGCACAAGGGCTACCAGTGTTGCTAACACTGGTGGTGTTGAATCAGCGCTGAAGTAGGAAATTTCCATGAGGACCTCTGCACAGAGATTTGTCTTCAGGTGATCCATCAGAAAGAGAGTCTCCCTTCACTCCCATGGAACAGGGTGTAGAGATGGACACCAAATCAGTGCGGATCCTGGGAGACCAGCATGAGGCCAGGCCCACCCTTACAGAGACCTCATGTTTCTGCACCAGCTCAGTGTCCTGTGCATCCCCACACTCCCAAAAGAGCCATGCCGACACGACTCCTGCAGCCTATGACATCCCAAGGACCACACTGAAAGAGGGATCCCTACTGCAGAGGGGCCGGGGGCAGAAAGTTAATACAACCTGTCACTATATTAACTCTCCTAAGGAATCTCAGCAGGATGAGCTAGTCAGGGGATGAGAATAGGAAAGGGCATTTCTGGACAATGCACTCAGCATCAATGTGTGTGTGTGTTGGAGGGTGATCAACACATGGAGGTATCGAGGGGATATTGGCCCACCGTGTCTACTTATTTTAACCAGTACCCGTTGCTGCCTTAACTCAACTGGGCAGAATGATTGAAGTCAACAGAAGTTAAGAGCCTAAGCACCTTTGAGGATCTAGACCAGGGGTAGGCAACCTATGGCACGCATGCCAAAGGGGGCACACGAGCTGATTTTCAGTGGCACACACTGCCTGGGTCCTGGCCACTGGTCCGGGGGGGCTCTGAATTTTAATTTAATTGTAAATGAAGCTTCTTAAACATTTTAAAAACCTTATTTAGTTTACATACAACAACAGTTTAGTTATATATTATAGACTTATAGAATGAGACCTTCTAAAAATGTTAAAATGTATTATTGGCACGCAAAACCTTAAATTAGAGTGAATAAATGAAGACTCGGCACACCACTTCTGAAAGGTTGCCAACCCCTGATCTAGGCCATAGTTTGTCTGTGCCTTGCGTCTCTCTGTGAAATGGAAATACACCTCTACCCCGATATAACACTGTCCTCGGGAGCCAAAAAATCTTACCGCATTATAGGTGAAACCGCGTTATATCGAACTTGCTTTGATCTGCCGGAGTGTGCAGCCCCACCGCCCCGGAGCGCTGCTTTACCGTGTTATATCAGAATTCATGGTATATCGGGCTGCGTTATATCGGGGTAGAGGTGTAGTAGTACTTTTCCACCTCACAGGGCTGTTGTCAGAATAAATACATGAAGGATAATAAGGGTCTCGAATACTACAGTAAGAGGGCCAAAAAAGTACCTAAGACAGACCTCTGTTTTGTTCATTTCTCTTATATCTAGCTAGCTCTCTGATACCCTCATTAACTGCTTATGTAAGAAAACAACTGGTACTCTGGTTACTGGGGGTGGGGGGGTAAATTAAAAGTAGATTCACCAGGCATAGGAAAAGTGAAGTTGCAAAAGCCCATGTGGAGGTGGGAGAGGGTAGCTTGGTTATAAATTCCTGCTGACAACTGGGCTTAAGAGCTCCAATCCCAGTGTAAAGTCAGGAGTAGTAGCCAGTCCTAAGTATAGCCAGGGATGGCTCTAGCTTTTTTGCCGCCCCAAGCACGGCAGGCAGGCTGCCTTCGGCGGCATACCTGAGGGAGGTCCCCAGTCCCGAGGCTTTGGCGTACCCGCCACCGAATTGCCGCCGAAGCCGCGGGACCGGCAGACCTCCCGCAGGCATGCCGCCGAAGGCTGCCTCACTGCCGCCCTCGCAGGGGCCGTCAGCCGCCCCCCGCGGCTTGCCGCCCAAGGCACATGCTTGGAGTGCTGGTGCCTGGAGCCGCCGCTGATTATAGCACATACTCCTGTTCTTTACTACTAACATTCTCCATCAAGAAACTCTTACAAGATCAGAAACAGCTCCTGGATTTTTTTCCTTTTAGAAACAATTTTAAAATCACATCACTTGATTCAAATTTACTTCAGACTGTCCTCTCCAAAACAACTGGTCTCAGTGCATCCTTCCTTAGTATATTTATACGGCTAGCAGCCATGGAATGCACTGAACAAATGTAACGGGACAATCTCATCTACTTGAACACGTTTGAAATGTTACTGATGGTGTTAAAGCAGCATTTGACATTCATTAGCCCAGATATTTAAATGATCCATGGTCTTCTGCATCAAGTGTGATAAGGTAGGCCCCAAAAGATTAGAAACTCTTCCAAGGCCTTCAGCTCAGAAAAATAAATGAAAAGAGGATTTGGAACGACAGAGTCATATCATGGTATTGCACAATGAAAATTGCAGGAAAGATGCAGATGAATAAAAATGAGTCTGCTCTCTCATCTGCATCACAAATTGACTTCAGACCAGTTTATCGTGTGGGTCTTGTGCAATGGCGTGAACAGGAATAAAAATCTGGCCACTTTTGGAGGGACACTTTCTGTGCCCCGCGGGGAGAGGAGCTGCCTTTCCTTCCCCTCCCCCTCACGGCTGGAGGAACTGCGTCTCCCCATTGTGGGCCCCATTGCCGGTGGAGCTCTCTCTCCCTCCCTCTCCCCATGGCTGGGGGGCCAGAGGAGCTGTCATCTCCTGGCCCAGGGCAGAGGAGCTGCCTCTCCCCACCAAGGTCCCGGTACCAGTGGAGCTGGCTCTCCCTCCCTCCCTCCGCAGCCCTGGGGCCAAAGGAGTTTGCTCTCCCCGCCCCAGCCCCAGAGGAGTTCTGTGCCCCCACTGATTGGGGGCCCTGTGCTTCTGCTTGCCCCCTCCCTTGCACACGCCCCTGGGCTTTTGGAAGAGAACTTCAAAAGTTTGCTGTTATCTGCGCTGCAAGGACTTTAACAGTCCCACAATGCTTCCTGTTGCTGGCATTTGTCCCAATGCCCTTGACAAAGTTTTCCTCCCCAACATCATACTGCTGTCAAGCATGCTGCTTGCCAGCTATCTGTTTCACTGTAATGCTCCACCCCAGAGGTAGCTGTATGTCAGTAGTGTTGTATGCATACAGTTTTATGAAGTGAACTGGGATCTTTTTGGTGAAAGCCATTTAAATGTAAAGTGTTAGTTATTATTATGTATATTGTAGTAGTACACAGAGGCTCCATTGTGCTAGGAGCACACATCATAAAACAACAATCCATGCCCCAAACAGTTCACTATTTAGGACAAGATGAGAGAGAACAGGTGGATCAAACAAACAAGTATGGGAAGGACAAGGTAACAGTCAAACAACCATGATGGATACAATACGCAGGAGTCTCAGCACAACAGCTGCCTAGCCAATCTCAAGTGCTAGGTCTTCATGGGTTAGGAACTTTGCAGGATTACTACATGTAGCACACTCTTTTTACACTTTTTGGACTATTTTGCTAACGTCAGCAGCCGTGAAGACATAGAATCAGATTCATTCTTGGCAGAAGTGTGTGTAACTCTGTTGAGGTCCAAGGAGCACTGACTGCTTACACCAGCTCTGATTTTGTTCCAGAAGCTTAACAGGCTGATTTCCTGCCGCTTTTAACAGTCTTGGTGTCAGCCTTGGTGAAAGATAACTAGTGATGGGCCTAAACTCCATACTGCCAAAATAACCTAGTTGAAAGGAGGCAGAGAGCTCAGCTTTAAACCACAAAAGCTTTGGTTTGATATACGCATGTTTACTTAGCTTTAGGACCAAATATGGTCTATTGAGGTTTTGGTAGCATTACCTTGAAACAAAGAAGAGCAATGCCAAAAGGGGGTGAGAAAGATGAACAATTAAGGAAAAATTATATTGTGGATTGTCTGTATTTTCCATCCAGCAACCCAGAATAAACCAACTAGAATATGACATGTGCTACAGTACATGTAAGCTATGCCTACTTGGTATGATGCTCTGCCCCCTCTGGTAGTGGTTAGGACAGCTACAAATTGATGAGCCTGCTACAGCCTTGATTAAGAGAATGCAGTCTTTCCATTCCGGCAGTAGAGACTCATCCATTAAGATCCAGAGGTCCCACATTCAATCACCATCCACTTCTGCCAACCCACCCAGGGGCACCAGTATTACCCTTAGGTAGTAGAGCTAGTTAGTGTTAGCCTTAGCTAGTAGAGCTGTTCAAATTTCAACAAGAATCTTTTAAGCTTAGAAATTATTTGAATTACAATATTGGTAACAATGGGGTTAATTAATAGCAAGTTAGCCACTTTATTCATAGTATCAGGGGGTAGCCGTGTTAGTCTGCATCTACAAAAACAACAAGGAGTCTGGTGGCACCTTAAAGACTAACAGATTTATTTGGGCATAAGCTTTCGTGAGTAAAAACCTCACTTCTTCGAATGCATCCGAAGAAGTGAGGTTTTTACTCACGAAAGCTCATGCCCAAATAAATCTGTTAGTCTTTAAGGTGCCACCAGACTCCTTGTTACTTTATTCATAGGTTTCTAAACAATGCCTGTTCAATTCGGTTTAAATATTCTGTCATAGGGCCAATCATGTTCAAATGAAGGCGCACTATAAGGCTAGGCCCACAGAAATAGTTCTTAAAGCATTTTCCATGGCATATTGCAAATGGTTGACCATATCATATACAAAACACTTGACTGATCTCACCAATTTTTTGTTGTTTCTGTCTGCAAAATAATTTGTAAGTGTCCAAGGTCACAGACTTTGAGAAGACTATTTTATTATTATTATTAATGTTGCAATAGCACCTTGTGGCCATTGTCAGGGAGCAGCGTACTGTACAAACACATAACAAAAAGATGGTTCCTGTCCTGAAGAGCAATAAAGAGAGGCAAAAGGTAAGAATAAGAGGATTATGAACAGCCCAAGCAGCAGTCACAGCCCATCATCTGTTTAACTGTTATCAAGATTTTGCAAGCACTGTGGCAGAGGGGACTTTTAAGGAAGTATTTGAAGGAGGACAATGCAGGCTTGTCTAATCAAAAAAGTTGCATCTGTTAATTTAAAGTGTGAATATAAACCAATTTAGTTAAACCTAATTCCTGTGTGGACATTCTTATTTTGAGTTAATTTAAATCAGTCAGGTTTAAACTAAACCAAAATAAACTGCTCTTGATCCAAAATAAAAGCATCCACACAGGGTTTGTACTGATTTAACTAAATCAGTTTAAAAGCTATTTAATTTCAACGTGGCCTTAGGTGACTTTGTGGATGTTTCCAGGGAGCTCTCCCAGGCATAGGCAGTGGAGTCACCTCTCAATTAGACTACAGAATTCCTGGGAGTTAGCAGAGGAGAATTTGGCCTGTTGCCTTTTAATCTGCTTCTCAAATGCCATGCAAGCCTATGTACTATATAAATCATGAAGTTCTCAAAAGGAAGATATGCGTCTGAATGTCAAAAGTGACTTTTATTTCCCCCAGGATCTTGCATAGTTTTCCTATAAACTCTGCTGAAGAATAAACTTACAGCAGAGCTGGAATTTCCCTAGGGGGAGGATCCAAGCTGTATCTCTGCATTTAAATATGTTTTATAATGAGAAACACAGCTCAAGTGGAGATAAGAGCTCGTCATCCTTTGTGAGTTTAAAATTCAGCTCCTCGTCTCAGGTGTTGTAGATAAGCGACACCATAGTTAAAAAATGAGCACTGCTTCATTGATAGGAACTGCATTTTCCACAGAAGAATTAACTAGAAAAAAATAACTATTGGGATGTGGATGGTATAGGAGTTGCATTGAAATGCTTACATCCAACAACTAGAAAGAAAGAAAATCTGGTGATGGACAATGCCTAGTAACTCAAATGTCTAGGAGACACTATTGACTGAGACCTGCTCATCGATAGTGGCAAACATGAAATTAAAAAATACAATGAAGAAACGCACTAGTGTGAAGGACTTCTGTTGTGCTCATCACTGTAGTATCTAAGTGCTACTGGATGGAATGTCAAGACCTATTCAAGCATGTGAGGTTATATCACTCCCTCTAGCAGGCACAGCATGATGGATATACCCTAATGCTAAAACAGCTCTTAGGGCTTCTCCTTTAGCTCACATGTTCAGGAACTCTATTGCTTGGAATACAAGGTTCTGTATTCCATTTCTGTTGAATATCATGTCCATGCTGTCTCAGTGTGTCTTGTAGCTGATGATTACAGTCTATACTATGCTGTCATAGAATTATTTTACAACTGAAATAAAAAAGGGGCCAAATCTTCCGCTGATGTAAGTCCTGGATTTAATGGAGCTACATCAAGTTACAACAGCTGAGGTTCTGGTCCATACGATTTAACAATAGGGCATCAACATCCTATACGAAATAGGAGAGTGATTGATGTCAACACTAGTTTAAAAACCTTGTGTGTATATTCAACCTGAAACTGATGTGGTGGCTAAAAATAATGTTTAATAATGGATCAATGATTTGTTTTTCAGTTAGTGAATATGGGAGCAATTAGTAGAATATTTTTAAAGAATAAAATAGAAAAACAGATGACTGTTGCTCAAGCTTTATGAAGAGAAATGTGCTGCAGGATCAGCTGCTTTTGAGTCATGCTACTGATTTTTCTTATCCACAATGTCCTAATTAAATGGCAGTGTTGTAGTTTTATTTTCATAGAGATTTTTTTTATAGAGAGGAGTCTATGTTTAAATTTACTATTCAAAACAGCTGACAGCACTGCAACATTCCAGTAAAGTAGTGCTCATTTAGCTGATTCAGTGTGCATTAATATTCATTATAAGCTATAATGAAGTGACACTACACTGATTTAGAGCACTGACAGTGGACTGGTGCCAACAGACAAAGCAGTGCTATGATCCCCTATCTCACTCACACTCGTGCATACACATACTATCGCTTGCCTCATTAAATCCTCACATTAGCCTCGTCTCAGGGTATTATCCAATTGATAATGATGAAGTTAGCATGAATTTTCATTTAATTCCCGCTGCATTTCATCCCAGGCTGTGTAAATCCTGGTTGTGGCAATGAATAATAATAATTATTATTGATTTGAATAGGTTGAAATATAGTGTCATACAAAATTGACCTATTGGTAACCCTTCGAACAAAAGCTGGGGCTTGAGTTCAGTTAAAAGTATATCTACTTATTCCAATGGACTTAAAGGAACTGAAAAATGGAAAGAAACAAAAAGAAGTTGAGACTAGGAATGCTTCAGAGACAGCTCAGAAGTCACAGTAATCAGCATGTTATAAATTCCTAAATTAGACTAGGAGAGATAGAAGTGACGTCTTCACTCCTGGGGGAGCGAGGGAGCAGCATTTCAAGACAATTACTGGCACCTTTCTCTCTCCCCTCCCATTTGATAGGTTCTGGAGAGAGACTAATCCAGCCTCCTCGCCTGACTCCTCTGAGGTGGTTACTAGAGGTAGTCCATGAGTGTGTCTAATTAAAGGAGCTGTAATTACAAACAAAATTGATAGCTGAGTCTTTTGACTAATCCTCATTTAATGTCAGCCTTATGCAAGGTGGTCTGTTAAGAGCAATGCTTTGAAGAGACAACATATATTAAGTGGGTGGTTTTCAATCTTTTTTCATTTGCAGACCTCGAAAAAAATTTTAATAGAGTTGCAGTCACCTTTGGAAATTTTAGATATAGTCTGCGGATCCCCAGGAGACTGTGAACCACAGGTTGAAAACCATTGTTCTATGGTAATTACAACTTTTTGTGGACCTTTTAGACATAGTCTGCAGACCCCCCAAGCATGCGCAGACAGGTTGAAAAGCACTCCATTAAGCTATGTACTACAGTTTTGACCAGTCAGTCAAGTGCTGATCTAAGCAGGAGCTAGGCTATTGTTTGATTTTTTATTCCTTGTGAAAATCTCTCTTTTAATTAGAGAGACAAGGTTGGTGAGGTAATATCTTCTATCGGACCAACTTCTGTTGGGGAGAGAGACAAGCTTCAAGCTTACACTGGTTCTTCTGGTCTGGGAAAAATACTGAGGGCATGGCTACACTTGCAAGTTAGAGTGCATTAAAGCAGCCCCGTGCGCTCTAACTCACGACGTGGCCACACTAGCAAGGCACGTAGAGCGCTCTGACTCTGTAGCTAGAGCGCTCCTGGTACTCCACCTTGGCGAGTGGAATAACGTTTGATGCACCCGCCGCTGGAGCACCGTGGCGCCAGTATGGACACCTTGGTCTGTTAATGTGCTCTGATCGGCCTCCAGAAGTGTCCCACAATGCCTATTCTAGCCACTCTGGTCATCAGTTTGAACTCTACTGCCCTGCCCTCAGGTGACCAACCATCAGACCCGCCCTTTAAATTCTCTGGGAATTTTGAAAATCCCCTTCCTGTTTGCTCAGCCAGGCATGGAGTGCTCTCAGCAAATCTTTCCAGGTGATCATGCCTCCACGCGCCAGGCGATCCCCAGTATGCAGCAATGGCGAGGTGCTGGACCTCATCAGTGTTTGGGGGGAGGAAGCTGTCCAATCCCAGCTGCACTCCAGCTGTAGGAATTACGATACCTTCGAGCAGATATCAAGGGACATGATGGAAAGCGGCCATGACCAAGACGCCCTGCAGTTCAGGGTTAAAGTGAAGTAGCTGCAGAATGCCTACCACAAAGCCCGCAAGGCAAACCGCTGCTCCAGTGCTGCCCTTGCAACCTGCTGTTTCTACAAAGAGCTGGATGAGACATTTGGGGGCGACCCCAGCTCCACTCCAAGTACCACCATGGACACTTCAGAGCCCAGTTCAACAAGGCAGGAAGAGGAGGAGGAAAGCGGGAGAGAGGGTGCTGAAGAGGAGGAAGACACCCCGGAATCCCTAGAGGCATGCAGCCAGGAGCTGTTCTCAAGCCAGAAGGAAGGTAGCCAGTCGCGGTAGCCGGTGCTTGGGGAAGGACAAACACCAGAGGAGGTTCCCGGTAAGCGGCTTTTATTTTGGGAAGGAAGTTATTCGGTGCGGGCTCTTGGGGTGAGGAAGGTTAGGGCTGCATGCATGCCTAGATGTAGAATAGGGTGTTGATGTGCTCTCTCACATTGTGGTAATCGGCCTCAGTGATCTCTTCAAAGGTCTCAGCCAGAACTTGGGCAATGCACTTGCGCAGGTTTCTTGGGAGAGCCACTGCGGTCCTTGTCCCAGTCAGGCTAACATGCCCGCGCCACTGTGCTGTGAGGGGCGGGGGAACCATTGCTGCACACAGGCAAGCTGCATATGGGCCAGGGCGGAAGCCGCATTGTAGAAGAAGACCCTCCCTTGCTTCCCAGGTTACCCTCAGCAGTGAGATATCTTCCAGGATGAACTCCTGTGGAAAATGTGGGAACAGTGTTCAGTATAGCGGCCCCCTGCAGCTGTTGGCTCTCCCCAAGGAACAGAAACCCAGAGGACAGTACAGCCATGAAACAATCATTCCCCCTGGACCCTGTGCTTACTCACCATTTTGGGGCTCCTGTGGGTTAGGTGCGCTCAGTTTGGACGGGAAAATTATGCTATTGTATAGACTGTGCTTGCCCTCCTTAAGTATGGGGGAATCATTGCTCTGTCCGGTATGAACAATGCTGCCTGTGTTAAGTGTTGCATTTTGCCTTTACAGATGCAACCTTGAGGTCTCAGCCATCCATGCTATCACTGGCCAAGAGATTGCAAAGACTCAGGAAGAGGCCATGTAGAAGCAAAGAAGACATGCTGCATGAAGAGTTTCAGAGTAGCAGCCGTGTTAGTCTGTATCCGCAAAAAGAAGAACAGGAGGACTTGTGGCACCTTAGAGACTAACAAATTTATTAGAGCATAAGCTTTCGTGGACTATAGCCCACTTCTTCGTATGCATCCGAAGAAGTGGGCTATAGTCCACGAAAGCTTATGCTCTAATAAATTTGTTAGTCTCTAAGGTGCCACAAGTCCTCATGCTGCATGAAGTAATGCAGCAGTCACTTAACAAGAATCTAAAAGCGCAGGAGTGGAGGGTGAGTGAAAGGAGGATCTGCCAGTAGAATGCAGATTGCCGGCACAAAAGCGTGGTGCTCCGGCAGCAAAGTACAAATCAGCTGATAAGCATCATGGAGCACCAAGCAGACTCAATCCAGGCACTTGTAGCCATGCAGGCGGAGCACTACCACGCCCGCCCCTCCTCCCCCCGAAGCCTTTGTCCCAAAAATCTTTCCCTTCTGCCCCCATGTCACCTCCAACCCACTTTCCCCAACATCTGGGTTCTTATCACCACCAGCTGTCTCCAACACCTGTAGCTTTGCCACCCAGCCCTGAAAATTACGACCCTTACCCACTGCACTCAACCCCCATCACCATGCAGTATAGCCATCCTGAAGTGCAGCACTCATTGCACAGCACTCCAGACAGGAAGACTGAGTATGATAACAAGACATACGCAAATCTGTGATTGTACCGTTCCCCACCCCACCCCCTAGCCCTTTCTGATTCCCAAGGAGTTGTTTCTTTTCAATAAATGGATTTTTGGCTTTGAAAACATTTCTTTATTATTGCACAAAGTAAAAGATACCTTAGCCCAGGAAAGCAACAGGCACAACAAGTCAGCGTAGCAAACACAGATTCCTACTAACATTGGAACCACTGCACTTCACTCCCGTGCAGGGCACCAGACATTACTGGTGGCTTTCAACCTCAAATTGCTCCCTCAAGGCATCCCTAATCCTTGCAGCCCTGCGCTGGGCCCCTCCAATAGCCCTGCTCTCTGGCTGTTGAAATTCAGCCTCCAAGTGTTGAATCTCCAAGGTCCATGCCTGAGTGAAGCTTTCACCCTTCCCTTCACAAATGTTAGGGAGGGTACAGCACGCGGATATAACCGCAGGGATGCTGTCATCTGCCAGGTCCAGCTTCCCATACAGAGAGCTCCAGCGGCCCTTTAAAAGTCCAAAAGCACACTCCACAGTCATTCTGCACTGCTCAGCCTGTTGTTGAACTGCTCCTTGCTGCTCTCAAGGCTCCTTGTGTAGGGTTTCATGAGCCATGGCATTAAAGGGTAAGCAGGGTCTCCAAGGATCACCATGGGCATTTCGACTTCACCTACGGTAATCTTCTAGTCTGGGAAAAAAGTCCCGGCTTGCAGCTTCCTGAACAGGCCAGTGTTCCGAAAGATGCTTGAGTCTTGCACCTTTCTGGGCCAGCCTGCGTAAATGTCAATGAAATGCCCACAATGATCCACAAGCACCTGGAGAACCATAGAGAAATGCCCCTTCCGATTAACGTACTTGGAGGCTAGGTGGGCTGGTGCCAAAATTGGAATATGCGTCCCATCTATTGCCCCTCCGCAGTTAGGGAAACCCATTTGTGCAAAGCCAGCCACAATGTCAAGCATGTTACCCAGAGTCACGGTTCTTCTGAGCAGGAAGCAATTAATGGCCCTGCAAACTTGCATCAACACGATTCCAACGGTAGACTTTTCCACTCCAAACTGGTTAGCGACCGATCGGTAGCTGTCTGGAGTTGCCAGTTTCCAGATTGCAATAGCCACCCACTTCTCCACCATCAGGGCAGCTCTCAATCTCGTGTCCTTGCGCCGCAGGGTGGGGGTAAGCTCATCACACAGTCCCATGAAAGTGGCTTTTCTCATCTGAAAGTTCTGCAGCCACTGCTCGTCATCCCAAACTTGCATGACGATGTGATCCCACCACTCAGTGCTTGTTTCCCAAGCCTAAAAGCGGCATTCCATGGTGATGAGCATGTCCGTGAATGCCACAAGCAATCTTGTGTCATATGCTTTACTCGAGTCGATATCATCGTCTGAGTCCTCACTATCAGTTTGGATCTCAAGGAGTAACTTGACTGCCAAAGGTGATGTGCTGGTGAGACTCATCACATATTCCTCAGCAGTTCGGGCTCCATTCCTGCAGACTGAAAGGGAAGACAGAGCACACAGAACAAAAAACATTGAAAGATGGCGCCAAATGTGGACGGAAGCAGAGGGATTGCTGGGATGCGAACCGATGCATCACAGGGCATTGGGACAAGACCCAGAATGCCCCCCATCCTCCGCCCCCTTCCCACAAGCCACAGCGCCAGAATGGGAAGAGGTGCTCTGTGGGATAGCTGCCCATAATTCACTGCTCCCAATGCCACTGCAAGTGCCACAAATGTGGCCATGCCAGTGCACTTGCAGCAGTCAGCGTGGACAGACTGCAGTGCTTTCCCTACTGCGCTCTCTGAAGGCTGGTTTAACTCAAAGCGCTCTACATCTGCAAGTGTAGCCATGCCCTGTGTCACAGCTAAATATAAGGTGGAACAAATTGTTTGGCATAAGTAGTTAACACATATTTCAAGGGACCATTCCAGGTAAAGTGGCCCATTAACACTCCTCCAGTCATCAGGGAAAGGAAGGATGGGGGAAGGCAGCTCAGAGGGGGGTTGTTAGTGGGTTGTGATAAGCCATAAATCCAGTATATCTATTCAGTCCATGATTTTTAGTATCTAGCAAAGTTATGGATTTAAGCTTTACTTGGAATGGGTGCTTGAAATACTGTATGTGTTAACTACTTATGCTAAACTATCTGTTCCACCTGTATTTGTATTGTATTTAGCTGTGACACTTTACTAAGTTTCCCTGACCTGAAGAAGAGCTCTGTGTAAGCTTGAAAGCTTGTCCCTCTCACCAACAGAAATTGGTCCAATAAAAGATATTAATTACCACCTTGTCTCTCTAATATCCTGGGAGCAACATGGCTACAACAACACACACTTTTTATTGAAAGTTTTGCCTTGTTAAGGAATTACAATGTTGGAGCTTTGGGATTCTTCAATACACCTCAAATAAATACTGCACAGTAAGAGACATCCTGAGTCCTAAAAGGGCATTACATCTTGCATTAAAAGGGTTAAAATTGGACTAGACAATTCTATTCTGGTCAAGACATCTGTTTCTCTTAGTTAAATTCAGACTTTTTTCTTTGAGAAAAGCTGTAAGAGAATTGGCCTGATTTTAACTTATTTTGCTATGAATTTCTGCCACATTTTGGACATGCACCAAATGGAGGTTGGAATATAAACAGCAGAAGAAACAACAACTAAGAGAACAAAGTTGAAAAGCCAAAGGCCAGCAAATGTTTTGATTTTAACTGTGTTTGACTGGAATTGTCGGTTGACGATGCAGTACTTCCAGCCTCCAAAAATATAAAATTAAATTGCAGTGCTATGTGTTGTACTATAAACTCTTCATCCCAAACTAGGGACATTTGGGTTGGTTTGGGGTTTTTTTTTCACCCCAAACATGAAGGCAGGGACTGAAACAAAATTAAAGACACCAACAAAGAATGCACAGCTTCTCAGAAGCAAAGGCCTAATTCAGTGTTTCCCATTAGTGGTTTGAAGGAAGGTTCTAGGTTGGTCCCATGCCAGATATTGGAGAGGGAAGCCCGGGTTCTAGGTGGGGCCAAGGCCAGTGAAGGTCCTGTGGGCAGGGACTGCAGAGGGAGCCCACCCTGAAGCAGTAGCCCCTGTCCTCTGGGGCTGGACCCAGATCTCTGGTGCGCAGCGTTTCAACGTTACTCACTCAAATTTGGCCCAGCCACCTCACCATCATAACAGTGTTTGGCCGAAACCTGAGTGGCACTGTAACTCCATGCACCAGGTCACAAGTGCAATACCTGGAGTTGGAAGCCAGGCCCAGCCCTGCAGGACAGGAGCCACTGCTGTGGAGTGAGCTCAATCTCCAACCAGGGCCTCCCCGCTATGCCAGGATGGGATTATGGTTGCAGTGCCATGGTGAAGGATGCTTCTACAGGAGGTCAGTGCCTCTGGAGGAGGAGGCGGCAGCAGGAGGAGGAGGAGGAGAAAGATTCTGACCTATGATTTTGTCCCCCACACACAAATATGGAACCTGGGTAGGTCGCAAAAAAAAGACAAAAAGGCAGTTGGTGGGTCATCTCAGTAAAAAGTACAAACAATGTGTGCCATTGTTCTCCCAGGACTTCTTTTTAAACACGCTCCTGACATAAAGAGGTGGTTAAATTGCTTCAGAGAAAGCTAAGCTCCTCCATCTCCAAAACTCTGAGCACTTTTAGAACCCCACCCTTGTTTAAGTTCTGAAATAGGAGGCTGTATTTTCACTGTTAATTTGTTTGTGCATAAAAAAATTTATAGTAAATAATGGTCGGAAAGAGGACAAAAATCAAATATGGGCATCAGAGACTAGGACTGTATGTACATCATCCATTTGGCTCTCTTTCCTGATTAGTTGTGTAAATAATTCAGTCGTGCATGATGAATACCAGTTGAATAAGAATAATTACAAATGCGGTTAAACTGCCAATCTTGCAATATTTCCTCTGCAAATGCAAATATGGGGCAGTGCATTTCCTTGGTAAAATTGCTGAATAAATATCTATGTTGCTGTGGTTTAGAGTTGAGGCACTGTTTCCCAAAACATAGGAGTCTGGGATTTTATTGAACTGTGAGCTGAAAGTTTTTGTATGTTTTTTTGTGTATGTGACCAAAATACTTATATCTGTGAGCAGTTCCAGAACACTTGTGTGCATGGTGATTTATTATACTTGCTCTCATCCTCTCCAGCAGCATGAAATCTGAGAGAGTTGATCTAGGAGAGTTTATGCTGCTGCCATCCAGCTATGGTCTTGTGGCAGAAGCCAGGCATCAAGCCTAGCATGTCAAAAATATTATTGGACAGGGAGGTTTTGACTTCAAGCCTTCTTTTTATGTCTTTCCAAATAGTTAAGATGTTTAGTCCATACATCAGTCTGGATTTGTGTTTTGATTATTGTAGTACAGTATCTTTCAAAGCTGGAGAGGTAATAGAGGGAAGAAGGAGAGTCTATGGATAAAGAACAGAAATGGATCTGGATCTACTTGCGAATAATATTCATTCATTACTCCATCTGGAAAAGGGGCATAATAATACTTCCCAGTTACCCAGAGGTGTTGTGAATTTTAATTTATAAATGTTTGTAAAAGTGCTCCAAGATCTTCAGATGAAAATCACTATATTAGTGCATAGTATCATTACCATTTTAGTGGTGTAGTAAGGACTGTATATCTAAATAGTGTGTATGACATCTGATATCCAGTCCATTAGGTATTTTAGATGGGCTGCCTGATAATATTATATGAGGTTTGGAGAGTTAGCCTTTGATCTCTTTGCTGTCCTGCAGATGTTTGCATTTGCTCTTCACACTTTAACCCTATGCTATCTATTGTCCCTCATTCACAGTTGAGAGCTCTGTTCCCTCAGCGATGCCAGCCTTCATCACTCATTTGTTAAATTTTCAAACAAGCACCTTCATAGAATATGAGGGTTGGAAGGGACCCAAGGTGGTCATCTACCCCAACCCCCTGCTTAAAGCAGGACCAATCCCCAGACAGATTTTTTTTTACCCCAGTTCCCTAAATGGCCCCCTCAAGGATTGAACTTACAACCCTGGCTTTAGCAGGCCAATGCTCAAACCACTGAGCTAGCCCTTCATGCTCTCATGCTTGGGAGGCACTCCCACATAAACATTGTCCTCTTTCAAGTCCTTCCTTAAAACTTGCCTCCTCCAGGATGCTTCCCAAACTCTTGACAATGGTTAAATGACCGGTGTAATAAGACTACTGTTCTACCATGCCAACCAGTATTGTTTCCTTGTGCTCCCCCCTCTGTCTGAATCCAGCTGTTGCTTTTTTATGATGCTTAGATTGTAAGCTCCTTGGGGCAAGGACCATCTTTTGTTGTTGTTCAGTGTCTGTACGGCGCCTAGCAAAATAGGGTTCTGGTCCATAACTAGGGCTTCTAGGTGCTTATACAATACAAGTAAAATAATTGTATTTGATTCTGAATGTTTTTCTTCACGTATTATGGCAAAAGTTTGGAGCAAACATTATGTGCCCCACAAGCTGGATACTAGAAGAAGATCAAAAATCCTAATAGGATATTCATTTCAAGAGTGCCTGCTGTATTTGCTAGGTGGAATATTTCACTGATAGCCAAGGCATCTTTTGGAATACCTCATTTATTTAACTAATAGCTTGTGACCTATACAAAGAAAACAGTATTGATGCTGTTAAAACCTAGCCCAGCTGTTTTCTCAGTCTCTGCAACTGTTCTCTATCTTGGTGTGAGAATTTCTGAGATTAATAGGAAGTGTGGCAACTTTAAATTTACAGCTGAGATGTAACTCTTTATAGAAACTTAGTGGTAGAATTAAAGAGATATTCACTTCTATTCTAACATTCTCAAACTTTATATATTCATCATATATACTGATGTTCACTCTATCATTCCAATATATGCTTTTTATTCCATTTCTAGGAATCCAGCTTCCAGATTCTTCAGGAATGTGCATCTAATAGCACTTTTCATCAGTAGATCTCAAAGTGCTTTACCAAGGAGGTCAGTATCATTAACCCCATTTTAGAGGTGGGGAAACTGAGCCAGAAAGAGGTGAAGTGACTTTCCCAAGGTCACCCAGCAGCCCGGTGGCAGAGCCAGGAACAAAACCTAAGTCTCAGTCCAGTGCTCTATCCCCTACTCCACACTGCCTTCCTAACAGCCAGAAGCCATGATGATGGGACTGGGATGTGAGTAGTTGTGGTCAGAGCAAGAGTTTGTATCTACATGCCAGAGCCAAGGGTTTCAGCTAGAGTCAGGAACCAGGAGTAAATAACACTTCTTTATTTACTCCTTCTCATAACACAAGAGCTAGGGGGTCACCAAATGAGATTTATAGGCAGCAGATTTAAATCAAACAAAAGGAAGTATTTTTTTACACAATGAACAGTCAACCAATGGAACTCCTTGCCAGAGGATGTTGTGAAGGCTAAGAATATAACAGAGTTCAAAAAAGAACTAGATAAGTTCATACAGGATTGGTCCATCAATGGCTATTAGCCAGAATGGTCAGGGATGGTATCCCTAGCTTAGAATCATAGAAGATCAGGGTTGGAAGGGACCTCAAGAGGTCATCTAGTCCAACCCCCTGCTCAAAGCAGGACCAATTCCCAACTAAATCATCCCAGCCAGGGCTTTGTCAAGCCTTGTTTGCAAGAAGCTGGGAATGGGTAATGGGATGGAACACTTGATGATTACCTGTTCTGTTCATTCGCTCTGGGGCAGCCGGCATTGGCCACTGTCAGAAGACAGGATACTGGGCTAGATGGACCTTTGGTCTGACCCAGTATGGCCGTTCTTATGAGTCAGAGCCTAGGGTTAGAGGCCAGGAGTCAGAGCCAGGATAACCGGAGTGAGGCAAAGCAGGATCCAATACAGAAGCAAGGCTAGGGACAAGCAGGCACAGTAGCGATCATAGCCATGGGCTGTGCAGCCAGCACCCTACTGCTACTGATGATGACGACGACCTTAAGAGCAGGTCTGCTGATCCCCCCCGTCAGTTGGGCAGCTTGGCCAATTGGGTAGCTCAAATGGGCCCAGCTGTGCTCATTAGACTCCCTGGGGTTAAGCTAGCAAGTAAGAAGGCTAGCAATGGGTCCTTATTCCTGATACTGTCTCACAACTGCTTCTTAGGCTGAATTCCTCTATTAGGTTAAAGTTTGTGGATCTAGCGGTGTTTTGTTTTATGCTGTATAGACAGGACATGAATGCATAGGTGCTGGAGCTAGGGGAGCTTGAAGTGGTTTCTATCATATACAGAGTTTACAGTTTGGTTCAATGTCTCTCAGCTCCCCCACTATGCAAATTGTTTCAGCACCTCTGCAGAAATATAGAAGAAAAGTAGATAACCATCTTTTCTGTAAGGGACATATTCTTTGCAATAGGAAAATTAAAAAAAGGAGGAAACAGAATGATGGGAGTCAGCTTACTGTAATGAAGTAGTCATTCTGTACCCAAACATGGAAGAAAAATATCCCTAGCATTTCTCTGAAGAGTTCAATCTGTTTATACAAGTTTCTTACCGATTAATTTATTACACATAGAAATGCATGGAAAATCTGACACCTAGTGTAGGCTTTTAATTTTTCAGGTAGGAGTGGAGTTGCTATTATCTGAAAACCAGTGAGTATCTCTAGATTGCCCATTATTTATGGTATAACCTTTTGTTATCTCTCAAAGCTGTTTGACATTCACATATTTGAGAGAGACTTGGAGTTGTGCCTTGTGGGAAAAAAATGAAGCTCAACATTTTGCTCAGCATGGAAATATTTCACATCCAGGAAAAGGATGTTAAGAAATCGCGCTGTTCACCCTGTAACATCCTAACATTCACAATAATGAGCCACTTTCAATGGGCCTTCAATTACATTGGGTAAGTGGAGATTTTATGCCTAATGTGACTCATGCCATTGAGATCTTTATTATCTCTTCACATCAGATGCAAATCACTAACTATGTTATGATTTTTCTGTCTTCTTTTTTTAATTGTAATAAATCCTCGACATTTTAAAGAAACAGTATTAATTTTTGTACATCTTATTGTTCTCCCCCCCCCACACACACTAATTTTGCCACAGAAATTCAATCTAACTTAAATAAAGCACTCTAATCATCAGCCTGGTTCAGATGTTCAGTTACAGTGGTCAGTTATAGGCTGAATGTTAAGCAGAATCTCATACCTGTAAAATTGTTATTGCTATTACATTGCAGTAGTGGCCAGGGACCCTGATCATGGGTGCTAGGTGCTGCACAAACAAGATAATCATGGAACCTGCCCCAAGAGCTTACAGTCTAACTAGAGACAAGACAGAGCGCGCGTGCGCATGTAAAAACAAACAAGAGGATGGAGCAAGAGGCAATAACTATAACCAGTACAATCATGCAGTTACATAAACAATTCAAATGTCACCTATGTGTACCAATGTCAATAAATAGATTAGTAGTATGATGAATATTACTTCATAGACACTTATGAATTCAAGGCAGAATTTGACTCCTTACCCTGCTATAGGCTCAAACAAATCCAAAATCTCAAACTGAAGTTAATCCTAAAGCATGGAGTCCCATCTGGTTTCATGTCTGTCAAGGCTGATACCCCACTCTGGCACTTTGAGTGCAGAAGGTGGGGGCCTGCAATGACTCTAAAAATTAATACTGACCACTCCAGACTTGTATTAAACTCCTAAGGTTACAGTTTCTCTGACCTTGGCTGGGTAGATGCTGCCACCACCCAAATGCAAAACCCCTAGGAACCCGGGAAGGTGCACTTGGGAATTCCTTCGTGTGGGGTACCCTCAAGCCCTTTCACCCCCACCTCTGGGGAAGAGCTGAGAAAGGAAAACAGAAATCAGCTGTTGCTACCAGCTAATTAAAAAACATATGCACAAACCTCTTAGGACACCAAAAATCCAATCCTGTTCTTAAAAGAGGTAAATTTTATTAACAAAAAGAAAGATACGTCTGGATCTTAGGCTTTTACTAGATTTAAAAATCCCACTTACAAAAATTAAACATCAAGAATAACCTTCTTGAGGTCCAGCTTAAAGGTTACAAGCAAAACAAAAGCATTTGGGGTTAGCACAGAGCAGTCCACAAACCAATAAGAAATAACCCTAATCGCATCTTCCTAGATCTTCCCTGACTTACTTACATATCTGGGGTTTCAGATAAGCAATCTCTAGGTATGATCTGATGGTTTTCCATACCTGGCTTAAAGCTTCCTATATCATAGTTCAGCCCTTCCTGTTCTGCATCTCCTCTCTCCGGAGAGCAACAAAAACACACCACCAAGAAAGTTTTTTCCCCCCCAATTTTAAAAAGTTCTAGCCCTCCCACTGGCTCTTTTGGTCAGGTGCCCTCTCCCTTCCTTTTACCTGTGGACTTGTTAACCCTTTGCAGGTAAAGCAAGTAGAAAACTACCACCAAGAGGGATTCTATAGCTAACTGGCTGGGTGTTCACAAAAGGAAGCTACCTCCCTACCCTCCCCCCCCCATTTATCACAATGTCAAAACCACACATTTTACATACAGTAACTCCACACTTAATGTTGTAGTTATGTTCCTGAAAAATGCAACTTTAAGTGAAACAATGTTAAACGAATCCAATTGTCCCATAAGATTTAATGTAAATGTGGGGGGGTTAGGTTCCAAGGACTTTTTTGGGGACAGACAAAAGGCATTATACTGTACAGTACTGTAGTTGGGAAGTGCCCCTGGCTTACCCCACACAGGCAGAGCCCGCTACAGGCAAGGACACTAGGAAGCACCTTTGCAGCAGCAGCTTCCCCAGAGAACAGGCTCGGATTTTGCCGGGAATGCTCCAGGCCCACCTCTTCCTGTCCCCACTCCACTTCAGGCCTACCTCTTCCCACCCCCACTCCACCTCCTCTCCGGAGAGCCACATCTCCCCCCCCCCCCCCCCCCCCCCAAAGTCCTAAGCACCGCCAAACAGGTCTTAGGACTTTCTGGGAGGGAGGGGGAGGAGCGGAGACGCAGGGCTTCCCCGCTCCTGCCCTTCCCTCCCAGAAAGTCCTAAGCACTGGGTGGGAGGGGGAGGAGGCGGCGGCGAAGCAACTTGTGCAATGCTCCCTTGTAAAGTCGCTGCTCTTTCACAGAATCTTACAAGCAGGCAGCTAAATGACGTTATAAGGGAGCATTACACAACTTTAAACTAGCATGTTCCCTAATTGAGCAGGGACATAACCTTGTTTCAATGTTAAGTGGGATAACATTAAATGAGGAGTTACTGTAATTGACTGCAAAACCATAAATTGGCCTTGGTTTGCTTGAAAATGGGCTCACATCACTGTGAAGCATTCATGCCACTGTCAATGATGCTGGTCTGAATTTCAAGTTTGTAATAAAGCCTGAAATCAAGCAGCTTTGGTGTGGTTTCAGATTTCATTGTGATCATATTGTATAGCTCTAGTATATACACAGCAGGGATCGGCAACCTTTGGCACACAGCCCGTCAGGGAAATCTGCTGGTGGGTTGGGACGGTTTGTTTACCTGCAGCGTCTGCAGGTTTGGCCGATTGCAGCTCCCACTGGCCACGTTTCGCTGTTCCAGACCAATGGGGACTGTGGGAAGCAGCGTGGGCCGAGGGATGTGCTGGCCACTGCTTCCTGCAGCCCCATTGGCCTGGAATGGCGAACTGCAGCCAATGGGAGCTGTGATCGGCCGAACCTGTAGACACTGCAGGTAAACAAACCGTCCCGGCCCGCCAGTGGATTTCCCTGATGGGCCGTGTGCCAAAGGTTGCTGATCCCTGATATATAGTAATCATACCTTCCCTTTGGTTCATAGCCTCAAGTATTAACAGGTTCATAAAGTTCTTCCTAAGACACAACATACCTCTCCAAGATATGGCACCTATTCCAGTGTAGTTCAGTCAAGTGTTTCCTTTAGTTCTCTGAACATCTTTCAATAAAGAATACTTCTGAGGGCAGTTAGGAAGTGTAGATGTAATACTTTGCCTTCCATCTGCCTGTATGAGTGCAAATCAAAAATAAAGAATAACTATAAAGTAGGGGAATCAAGCATCAGTACATAAAAATATTAATAAGTCAACAATTGTTTTATTTTTTTGTAAAAAATGGGTTGGGCATGAAGAGTGCATAATGTGAAGTGAGCCAGGGGAAATTATTTATCACTGGCTAGCCCAGAGCAAATTCAAACTGAAAAGCAATTTTCAATTAATTGGTCATACTACACTTACCTGAGGTTATGCTGCATAATCAATCAGGAAGAAGTGTTATTTGCTTACTGTTTATAAGCCAGATGGTTCTAAAGCTCTTTTTTTTTTAAATTAAAACTGTTAAAAGCCAAAAGAGAAAATGAGCTTCCCATTGGTGATAGAAGTCAGCTGAATCTGTTGATGTGATGGAGTTAAAATCCATTTAGTTGATGGATTATAACTGATGGGCTGTGAAGTCATCCTTAAGCTATGGTATGGTCCCTTTAAAGTGCTCCAGTGGTTTTTATAATCACAAACTACATTCAGCTCTCCTTAAATTACTGCAGAAAGTGTAAGCATGCTGTTGTATAACTAAAACGCTGGATTAGAGATTTTCAAAAGTGACTAGTGATTTTGGGTGTCTCCATTTTGAATGTGCAACTTGAAACACCAGCTGAAAGTGCTGATCAACTAACATGTAAATTAATGGGTGAGATCATGATGCCACTGAAGTTAATAAACCCCCCTATGACCTCCATGGAGCCAGGATGTTACTAAAAATTTCTTTATGGTGTCTCAAAGAACCCAGATTCAGTAGTTACATTTTTCAAAAGTAACCTTTGATTATACCTCGTTGTTTGAGCCCATTTACATTATCTTTTATTCATTTGTTTGATATGTGTCCAAACCAAACTACTGATCCAAACACCCCTGTAATTTTCAAAAATACATTGCCTAGATAGCTAGATGCAATGATGACTCGTGTATTAAAAATACATAGATAAAAGATAAAACAGACAAGGTCAACTACAATTGAATAAGTTGTTCACATGACTTTCATAATTGAAGCCAATTGCTTTTAAATAATGATACTGTAAACAGATTTAAGAAATATAAACATTAATATTGTAGTTATATAGAATAAATAGTGTTTGAAGGGTATAATGCTTTTATTGGAAGGAGAGCTACATTGTACACAAGTACTGAAACTAGGGTGACCAAATGTCCCAATTTTATAGGGACAGTCCTGTTATTTGGGGCTCTCTTATATAGGAGCCCATTATCCCCCACCCCCATCCTGATTTTTTATGCTTGTTATCTGGTCACCCTAATTGAAACACTGGTGAGTTATGCAAGTTCTCTATACCACCACATACCATGCTCTTTTACTTTGGCATTTAACAATATTTTTGAAATAGAAGAGGAGGGATATGGAAAGCTAACTCCAGGTTGTTTTAATGACCACCTACAGGCTTCACATTCACAGAAATATTTGGATGTAGATATTTAAAATAGGTTCTCTGTATATTAAAGAGTTTTAATTTTAGGTTCCAATGTCCTGCAAAAGGCTAGATATAAATTGTTAGTGTACACACATGGTTTTTCCAGTATATTTTTTATAATACCTCCGCGCCCCCCCAACATAGAGAAACCAGCTATATCAGCTTAGACAATTGGGATTCTAATGCTTATAGTTCATGAAATGATACTTAAAATTGTCACTGGTTGAGGACTGCTTTTTCCTGATGCAGAAAAAAAAGAAAGAATTTTCTGTCAGGCTCTCCTTCAAAGTAAAGAAAACAGTAGCTGTTTGAAAGATGCTCAGACGTTTTGGATTTTATAAGTAGTTCTGGCAGATATGGGTTAATTCGCAGGGTACAAGAAAGGAGGTCAAGGTACAAAATTAGGCCCCAGTCTTGCAATCTGATCCTTACAGGTCTCTGGGGGACCACTGTAGACAGTTAGAACAGATGTTACAGTTGCTCTAACTTACTTTGAGGGGTCAAACCATCCCTTGGCAGTCCCGGAAACTGCGAGGTGCAGAAATGGCATAAATTCAGCATTGTCCTCCCTGCACTCAGTTCCAGAACCAGGACTCTAGCTATTTAAGCACTAGTAGGAACAATTCTGTTCAGATTTCCTGATAAACTCTAGGCTTTGTGAATGGCAACACACACAAAATCTGCATATCTGGTGATTTTAATTTATCTTAATTGTGTTACCTCATGAATGACAGTGTTTAACAGTGTTCACAATTCTTTTAAGTGCCCTTCTAGCCTCATTTTATGTCTTGAGCAGTTTTCTTATGAAGAGGTTAGATACATACAGCTAGTACATTTCAGAGCTATATTGTAAAGGAATTTGCAATGTGTTTGGAGGGAACCAGGGACCTCCTTGTACTCAGTCTGGTTCAAGGTTCAGTACATTTCTAGGGGAGAAAATTGATAAATGATGAAAGTGGTAAATAATGAAGAGGACAGGCCATTGATACAGAGCGATCTGGATCCCTTGATCAGCTGGGCTCAAGCAAACAATAGGTTTTTAATATGGCTGAACGTAAATGTGTACATCTGGAACAAAGAATGTAGACCATGCTTACAGGATGGGGGACTCTACCCAGGGATGCAGTGACCCTTGAATAAGATTTCGGGGTCATGGTGGATAATCAGATTAACATGAGCCCCCAGTGCGATGCTATGGCCAAAGGGCTAATTCAGACCTTGGATTCATAAACAGGAGAATCTTGAGTAGGAGGAGAGAGGTTATTTTACCTCTGTAATTGGCACTGGTGTGCTACTGCTGGAAACTGTATCCAGTTCTGGTGCCCAGTATTCAAGAAGTAGGTTAATAAAAAAAGAGAAGGTTGAGAGAAGAGCCGCAACAATGATTAAAAGATTAGAAAACATGCCTTATAGAGATTGAGTTCCTTGAGTCTATCTATTTATCTTAATAAAGAGAAGGTAAAGGGGTAACTTTATTAGTCCATAAGTACCTATATGGGGAACAAAAATTTAATAATGGCCTCTTCAATCTGGCAGAGAAGAGTATAACATGATCCAATGACTGGACATTGAAGCTAGACAAATTTCAACTGGAAATAAAGCATATGTTTTTCACAGTGAGTTATTAACCACTGGAATGACTTAAAGAGTGATGGCGAATCCATCACGACGAAGTATTTTTAAATCAAGATTGGATTTTTTCCTAAAAGATCTGCTCTAGGAAATAGTTTGGAAAAGTTAGTCTGGCCTGATGTATAACACAGGCCACAGAAATGATCCCTTCTGGCCTTGGAATCTACATAGCAGGCTCATCTGCCAACTCTACCACCTGCCTTTTCAGCCTCCCTCTCACAATATGCAAATCATTTGTCAGGCTCCAAAAAAAAATCAGGAGATTGATTTAAAAATCACAAACTATTGTTCTTTTTATTTACCTTGGGATTTGGAGCCTTTGGGGGTTCACATTTTCAAACTTCTCTGAAGTCTGAGGATTAGAAAGTTACTTTTAAAAAAATGGAAGCTAAGATTCTCACAATTGCATCACTGCAAGAGCTGGTGATGTAAGAGACATGCCAAATATTGCAAGAATCACAATAAAGTTTCAAAAGTTGGGAACACTGCAAGCCTCTCCTTAGCTGCCTGCTTGCGCATAACCAACCCTCAGACCCTCCTATGTGCTGTTGGCCTCTTTGGCAAAGTGGTGAATGCTAGTTAGCTACTCACTCATATTAGGTTTCCAGGCCATTGCCAGAGCCTCTCCTACATATTTTCTTTAGGAAAAGAGCAGAAAGCACCCCTGAACAAACAGCAAGTTAAGAGAAGACACGCTTTCCTGCTGCAGCAACTGTTATACTATGCCCAGAGGCAGGAAACATCCTCTAAGAGCTAGAGTCACAAAGGAACTGAGGAGTTGTGATGCTTAGCATCAACATATCTAACTTTCAGGTGCCTATAAAACAGCAGGATTCATGAAGCCTGAGCTGGGGGTTGAGGCTTCCTATACAATGAATGGAGGAAAATAAGTACCTAATGAATGGGAATCACAACAGCCAGCCAGCAAGCTCAACTAGCCCATGGGAGACACCCAGGAGATGGATGTGTCCTAAGCTCACCCCCTCAGGAAGTTCAGCACTTCTTAAGTCTGGGCTGGAAAGTGGCAACTCTTTCTGTGTGGGGTTCTCAGCTGCAAACCCTCCCTTGGAGTTAAGCACCAATACCATTTTGTAATAAGTAGTGAGGAGGAGCACCTTGCTCAGAACTTGGACCCAGTAGTAGTTAGAGTGCTCACCTAGGATGTAAAAGATTCCCAATCCAAGTCCTACTGCTACTTCTCAGGTGGGTGCCCTAACCACTGCACTAAGGGCTACTTTGGTGCATGGCTCCCTCTGTCTACTGTTGAAGGGTCATTAAGCCTCATTGAAGTGTAAATAAAGTGTCAGTTTGAGGCAGTGAGGGGAGGAACATGAGCAAGAGAATAACTTTCTAGCCTGGTGATTAGAGGACCCACCTAGGAAGTGGGAGACCCAGTATCCAGTCCTTCTACTCCCATGACTCTTTATTTATACAAAGTGGAACACCTTGAACAAGAGAGACTGAGGGAAGACCCTACATCAGAATAATCCATAGATCAGTGGTGAGGGCACTCCAATGAGAAACAGCACTCCCTGTTTAAAGCCCTTCTATCCCTCAGACAGAAAGGGGGACTTGAACCAGCAAAGCCCTGTCAGGGATGAACAGTGGTATACCCTCGTTAGTATTTTTGGCACACAGAAATACCACATCACAGGAGTGCCAAAGAAGTCCAGAACAGGCACTGATCAGAAGAAGGACCATAACTCTGCGAAGGAAGACCTGTTACAGCCAGAAGGCAAGAGATACCACTGAGAGGAGTTGCAAGAAAGCAGAGAAGACAGTCACTATAATATGACAGGTCAATCAAGGACTTACCAGCCCTGGAGACAGGCACTCCTGTGAGGATCCAGCCATTAGAGAGGAGACAGGCACTCCTGTGAGGATCCAGCCATTAGAGAGACACCAGAAGGAGTGGACTAAAGGAGTCATGAGGGATGCAGTGGCACTCAGGTCACACAACATGACTACACAATAGACCCAAGTGATCCAAATGAACAGGAGGCACTAACTAGTCAGCAGACAACACCCTGAGAAAGGCTACAGAAATATAGAGATCAGAACAGAAAGACAGAACCATCCAGAGGTCAACCCCACAGGGAGGGGTTTGAGACTCCACAAAACTAATTTATTAGACTCAAAGACGGATGACAGATAGACAGTGATAGATCATTCTAGGTGTGGTTGCCTGTTGAGGAGACCAAAGTATGTAACTAGCAGAGTCTGTGGTAAAGACAAGACTCCAACTCAGCTATGGCTTAGCAACCTCTGGCTGAAGGGACATGGGGTAGCATCTGGGCATCAATTACTTGTTTTTAAGGTTTACATTAAAATGTTTGTAAATAAGGAAGATGTATCATGATCAGTGAAACTAGAGTCAGAGGGCCCATGATCCCTGTAGGGAAAGTCATTGAATGACAGGACACCAGGAGAACAGGAAACACAGGAAGATGGAAGCAACTCAGCCATATGGACAGAGCAGCACATAGGGTTTAATAAAGTTTTGTTTGTTTAATGTAACCTGTATTCAGCTTCATTCACAGTGAATGAAACAATATCTAAGAAGTGGGCCAGCTGCACCCATAGCCTTAGCCTGTCTTGCTACTCCTTCCCAGGGCCTCTTCCTGTAATACTATTCTCCTGAGCTGCCCTCCCACTCTTTTTACAGAAGAAAGGGCTGGCATTCTTCTAGGCTGGGCTCCTAAACATCTTCACCTCCCCAGTTTCTCTCTCTCAGTTCTGTTCTTTACCTCCCAGCAGTCCTGGCTCCTCATCACCTGACCCTTTGTCAAATGACTTCACTCATTGCCTTAGGGAGGCAAGCCAAATCTGGCAAAAACCAGAGTTAACCCCCCTGTAGGGCCACTTTGCCCAGTGACGGCCAGTCTTTGAGTACCCAATCAAGAGTGTGTCAAATGTGCTTCATAGCTTTACTGTAATTCTAGCTGGCCAGATAACCACAGCATATCTAGAGACTTGATTGAGATTTTCAACATTGTATAGGGCATTCAGATACCAAATTCTCATTCATGGTCTTCCTCAGCCTTTGCATGAACAGAGTTGAGTTAAATGGGGTTGTACTTCACAAAGTGTCAGTTTAAAAATAGTTAGATTTTTATTGTATTTATTTCAATTTAAAATAATAAATAGGCACTGATCCAATGCTGTAGGCTTGCTGACATCATTAATAACATAATATAGATTAAAGAATGTAGTAAAATAAATTATTGTAAGCTTTTCGGGGCAGGAATGGCCTCTTACTATGTGTATGTGCAGTGTCTACCATAATGGGAATCTGATTTCAGCTGGGGAATCTAGGTGCCACTGTAATACTTACAATTAATAATAATAGCTCTAAAAACACTTTATCCCACATGGCAAGAATACTATGTCTATTATAGAGACCTCCCCACTTCTTGGATGACAAAACAAAAATAGGTTCTTTGTAACATAAAAAACCTTTGGGGTTTTTTCCTCCCCTTTGCTGAGCATTTTCATCCACAAGAGTAACTACTTGTTTGCTGTTCCCACTGTAGCTGCGCCCAAGTGGCATATGAGTAAGCATCCAGCATAGTCCTAACATTTGTCCAGTGGAGAGTGCAGAGTACAGAGAATAAAAATAGTTCAACTGCCTTTGAAGGCCAATGTATAATGAACAGCCATTCTGATGAAGCAGTGTTTATTTCTGATGTGGCTGGTTACTTGAATAGATCCTTCAGAAACTGACATTTCTTGAGTATCTCTTTTTTGGCTTGCATGCTACTGATTTATACTGTAGGCAGGTAGTTTTGAATTAACCAAATGGCTTGGTTATCAGCCATTTAGTAAAAAGTGATGCAAAACCATTATGGATGGGTAACCCAAAAAAATTTGTTTGTGAATAGAAAATTAGATTTGTGTCATCTCATCATTCAACCCTATTGTAACCTGAGTTGGAAAAGACAAAAGGCTGGATCCTAAGATGCTGTAAACTAGTTTAGCTCCACTGAAATCAAATGGCCCCATGCCGATTTACACCAGGAAGGGGTCCAAATAGCACTACTATAGAAGAGTGAAGAGGGAATGTGCCTACTATAATCTAAAAAGTGGCTGTTGGTTTTGTTTTGTTTTTTTTTATTAAAGCCTTTGTTGAATTTCATGTTCACTGTTTCTCAATCCAGATCACATTATGTCAATTTAAGTGAAAAAGGTGGGGTATGTTTTGTTTTTGTTCTGGTTTGGTTTTGGTTTTGTTTGTTTCCAAGGGCTTGTCTACATGGAAGTTTCACTAGTTATATGGGTATTATTGTACCAGTATAATTAAACCACTATTGTTGTATTGGTATAACTTCTTGTATGGAAACTCTTATTCCAGAATAAAAGTGTCCACACAGGGAGTTATACTCATTAACTATAGTGGTTTAAATTCACACCGTAGTTTATACAATGATGGGTTCCAAATTATTGTCACTTAAGAATGATCTTCAAGTCATCATGGATAGTTCTCTGACAACTTCCACTCAATGCACAGCAGCAGTAAAAAATGCTAACCAAACAGAAGTTCCTCTTCCTGGAAAAATCAGCCTTCCACCCGAACACAAAGATTTAAAGGGGCCACACTCTCTAAACCCCAAAGGGATTATACCAGAAAAAGATCATAATTCCACTATATAAATCCGTAATGCATCCACACCTTGAATACCATGTCTGGGTCTGGCTGCCCCATCTCAAAAAGAATACAATGGAAGTGGAAAGGGCAACAAAAATGCTCTCATATGAGAAGAGAGTAAAAAAATTAGGACTGTTCAACTGAGAAACTAAGGGGGAAATACGCTAGAGGTCTATAAAATCATGAATGGTGTGGGAAAAGTGACTAGAGAAGAGTTATTTACTTTGTCATGCAATACAAAAACCAGGGGTCATCCAATGAAATTAATAGGCAGCACGTTTAATACAAACAAGAGGAAATACTTCTTCACTCAGTGCACAACTAACCTGTTGAACTCATTGCTATGGGCTGTTGTGATTGCACAAAGTATTACTGGATTAAAAAAAAGAAGAAGAACTGGACAAGTTCATGGAGGCTAGGTTTGTCAATGACTATTAGCCAAGATGGTCAGGGATGCAACCCCATGGTTGCAGCAACCCTAAACCTCTGATCATCAGAAGCCAGGCGTGGAAGACAGGGATAGATCATTCCAAAATTGCCCTGTTCTGTACAGTCCCCCTGAAGCTCTGGTATGGGCCACTGTAAGAGATAAGGATACTGGGAAGGATGGACTATGGTAGCTCTTATGCCAGTATAATTTTCCCATGTAGACTATCCCTAACTCTTCCAGTGCTGCAAATTCACCCAAAGTCAAGCTGTTCTTTCTGCCTCATTATCACCAGAGAAAGATTCTGCAGCTGGAACGTATCAATTCTGTTGATGACACATGAGTCAGAATAGAAGCCACTTTACTCTCCAATAGCTGGGCTGGCTCTGCAATGCTTACAGGTGTAACAAGTAGTTAAAATATAACTGTCACTAAGTTAAACAGATAGGCCACTGCATATACATATAAAACAGCTCTGTTGAATAAGTAAGTCACTCCTATGCTTTTCTGATCATAGCCACACTTAATCTAAATTGTGAACTTTCTCTCCTATGTCTCCTCACCACACACACCCCACCTACAATAAGTATAATTGTTGGGTGTTTCGATGTGTCTTTGCCAATGAGCAGACAGATTTTAAGTGGAGAGGAATTATCCACTGTTATTGAGGAAGATGGAGAGCTCTTTTATCAATCATTCTTCCTCAAAAGCTAACAACAAAGTTTAATATTATGCACTCAAATACATATTTCCGTACCTAAATGAATGGCCTAATTATCAGAAGTGCTGAGCTCCATTAAAGTAAATGGGAATTACAGGTAATCAGCACCTCTGAAAATTCAGCAACTTATTTACATGCCTATATATAGATTCAGAAGCATAACTTTAAGCATCTAAATTGGAAAATTTTACCATGAAGGCTTAAGCCACAACATACCCATTTAAGTTAACCATTGTATGTAAGAAGGCGGACTCACCCCTGCAGCACCACCTGCTGGTCATCCAGGGAATTAGCTCTCCAGCCTCTGGAGCACCCTCTGCAGGCCAGTGATCCACCTGTCCTCTCCTTCTCAGCTCCCATTTCCCTCCCAGGACTCCAGTGCCCCTTGCTCTGGGTGCTGCCCCCTGGCAGTACCCACACACTAGGTCTCCCCTCCCAGGGGAACCCCCACCCCCTAGCCCCACCTTGCCTCAGCACTAGGCCACTGCCAGTCACCAACTAGCCCCCGGTCCCTCAGGCAGACTGCAGCATAGGCCACTCATCACTGGCAAGGAGGGTTTGGACCTGCTGCCTTGGTCTAGCCCTGGGCTGCCCTCTGCAACCCCCAGTACCCCTTGGCCTTCCGCTAGGCCGCAGCCTGGGGCTATCCAGGCTAGAGCTCCCCAGCTCGTCCCCAGCCCTGCTCCACTCAGGTACACAATCCCTAGCTTGCTACAGCCAGGCCCTTCTCTCTCTGCACTCAGAAAGAGGCTGCTGGCTGCCCTGGCCTTTATAGGGCCAGCTGAGTCTGTTTGGGGCATGGCCCCAGCTGCAGCCACTTCCCCCAATCAGCTCAGCCTAAAAGCTGCTTTCTCCAGCCACAGCCCCCTCTGGACCGGAGCGGGGTTACCACTAGTAGTAGCTTTCTTCTTCTAATTCAAATTTGGTTCAGAAAATAAAAGAACATGAAAAGAACGGAAGGCACCCAATGAAGTGGTCGTGAACAACGTCCTTATCATAAGTCAAACACTGATGTCTTTACTCAATTTTTACTGGGATCCTATTCAGGCCCTTGATTGCATAAGGTTCTCAGCATTTGGCCCTGCTGGTATATTGCTATCTTATCTGTTGCATTTTTTAGATCAGCCACAGTTGACTGTAGCCTACGTCAGTGGGTTGAAAAATCGAGACTTCCCTGCAAAACAGAAAAAACACTCCAAAGTCTGTAGTGTCAAAGTTTTATTCGTGTTGAGGTAGCCTGCCTTTTCGTGAAATAGTCAGCTAATATATTTACACAGCTTGCCTAGTGAGAACTTTAATTTTTATTGAGATTTTACAACATATGAGTAATGGAACAGCAAGCAATATTAATTACATGTCACAATATATTATTATTATACAATGGCAGCAGTAAATGTTGACGATTATTAAATGAAGCACCCTGCAGAGTTACACAGAATCCAAGAGCTTGATCACATGATTGGTGGATCATAAAAAGTACATAAGAGAGGGACAGAGAAAAGGGCAGACAAAGAAAACATAAAGGGTGTGTGTGGTTTTATGTAAGTATCTTCCCGACAAATAAGTAATGATATCAGTACTGAATGGCAGATTATTAGGTGGAATGGGTTTTGATATTAAGCTCTATTAGTGAATGCATAATGGAATCAAATCTGTCAGTTCAACCCGATTTACGCCACTTACTGATTTTGATTTTTCTCCATTAGAGCTGCGTTAGACAGTTCTTTTAACCACTCTGAAAAGCTGGGTGCTGCTGTGTCTCTTCAGTGTCTAAGGAAGATTCTTTTTGACTGTGTTTAGGACCATCAGTAACCAGCAGAATACAGGTCCAGTCACAGATGGATCTTCGAAGAAATTAAAGATTCACGTTCTATATGAGGGAGACAAACGTATTTTTAATATTGAGACTAGATTTCTACAAATTAAACCCCAGTGTTTCTCACAGCACCTTAATGTATTGGAGAAGGGGAGTTAAAACTAACAAAAGACAACAAACAAATTTTAGTTTCCTCTGTGTTTTGTGTAAAGAAGATGGTGCAGTCACTGCAGCTTGTGCTAATTTAGTCAAATTAGCACCCAAAGTGTCTTAAGCAGAAGGACAAGAGGACATAATTGTATTTGGCAGCCAAACAAGAACGCACAATTGTTTTTCTTTTTTTTTTTTATGTTAAAGAAACAGCTGCAGCTTTTTTGCTACCAGTGCATTCCCTTGTTGGGAATCTGAAATAAACTGTGTCAAATGAGTCATAACAGAACTTTCAAAACAACTTTTAAACTAAGTTACAGGACAGACGTATTTAAACATTGCTTAACTTACTGGTGAAAGCAATAGATAAGCCCCAATGGGCCAAATATTGACGGCAAAGCTGAGCCCATAAAGTCTCCATCCAAATGCATGTTCCTGTACAAAGTCACGTGCAAGCATTTTTGCACATGCATACATCTAAATAGCCCATTCGTACCTGCAACCACAGATATTTGCACATAAAATAGTTGCAAGCACAAATTTTGCACACATAGCTAACAAGCCCCATTTTGTAAATTTAGCTTTATATTTGTATGGATACAATAACGGTTAGCATGCAGCCTGCATTGCTTCTGAAACTATCAAGTAAAATGATAAGAAATGCACAAATTTCCAAAGGTTAAGCAGTTTGGATACTCCTTCACACTTACTCAAACGAAAGCTTTAGAAGCTGGGCTGGAAATCATACCAATTTGCAGCATTTACTGATTGTTCTCAGACTGGAACTAACACAAAAATAGCATTTTGTGATATTTCCAGGGCCGGCTCCAGGCACCAGCCGAGCAAGCTCATGCTTGGGGCGGCAGATTTCAAAGGGCGGCATTCCATCTAATCCTTTTTTTTTTTTTGGTTTTGGTTTGTTTTGCGCTTCACCGCTTTGGCCGCCCCTGCAGGTTTTTTCTTTTTGGTTTACTGCTCCCACCGCACTGTAGGGGGCGGAGGAGGGGAGCACCCTGCATCAAGCCCGGTAGGGCAGCCTGCGTCCTTCCCTGCCTGCCGAATGGAGCGGCGCGGAGCCCTCCCAGCAGGCAGCGCAGCGGGAGGGGCCGCGTGGCAAGCACCCGGATTAAGGAAGCCCTGGCTGCCCTCCTTCTCTCCCCTCCCCTCCTGCTAGCCGGGGAGTGCACTCCGCTGCCCAGGGTCTGCAGGGCCGGGAGTCCCCCTGCACCCACGCTCCCACCGCCCCGCAGGTATTTTTTGTTTGTTTTTATTTTTTCTTTCCTTCACCGTTCCGGCCGGGGGCAGGTTTGTTCCCCCCCTTTGCTGCTCCGGCCAGCCGGTTTGTTCTCCCCCCTCCCCCTTTGCCGCTCCGGCCAGGGGCAGGTTTGTTTCATGGGTCCCCCCTACCCCCTCTTTTGCCGCTCCAGACGGTTTGTTGTCTCCCCCACCCCCTCCGACAGGGGGCAGGTTTGTTTTCCTCCTCCCCTTCCCCACCCCACCCCCACCCCACCCCTGCTGCTCCGGCCGGCCGGGCGTTTTTTGCTTGGGGCGGCAAAAAAGCCAGAGCCAGCCCTGGATATTTCAGTACATCTGCTGCTGGTTCCCATCAGAATGAGGAAATGCTGAGGTGGGATATATGTCTAGGGAGAGAGATGGCATGACCAAACTTTTTCAAATCTCATAACTTTGGGTGGGGGTTAGTTTTGAGCAAAGATTGAGGGCAGTTCTTATTTTCTCTGACTCATTCCCCCATTCTCTAGTAATTGTTATCTTGTTATTCTGCTTTGCTCAGGCCCTTGAAAATTAGCCTGATACTACAAGATAATTACTATGGGACACATTTTAAGCCTTCACCCTTGGCAAACAGGCTGTGCACAGGGATAATCTGAAGGTACCTGAGAGATGAGATCTTTCATATGACCAAATTTTCAAATGTACCTATGTACGTTTCAACCAGGAAAAAATGCCCATGGACTCAGTGAATATGTAAAATCCCATAACTGCCTGAACAGATCACGTTTTCATTTGGGTGAGTAGCTGTTTACTGTGAAGTTAAATGGTTTACATGACCAAATGTAGGCTTTGTAGACACATCAGCTGTAGGTGCATTTTATTTGGCTGGTGCCACTTAATGTGTCACATTTAAAAATGCGGCTTAAATAGCATTCCTTCCAAAAATGACAGAAGAAGCTAATGCACAGATGTACTGCCACTTTGGAGGGAATCTATGCAACTATGCATTCAGATCAGCTAGTGCCACAACACACAGAATGCAATTTTTACCTGCTGTACACAGAGAGAGACTGAACACCAGAAAGCTGAGAACACAGCCCATTTTTGGTTAAGGTTTGTGCCTCCTAGCTTTGTTCAGGAACCTAAATACTATAGTGCTCAACACACTAGAACTATGATTACTAGATAGCTCAAACTTTTGAGATAAATACTTCGTAAAAGCAAAGAGGAGAAGATAGAATGGTGGCAAATTATTTTCATACAAAGAATTGTTGTATCTAGATGACTAGAAATCATTGCAACTGATGACAATGAAAGTGCTGCTACTATCAAGTTACTGTAGGAAAACATGGCAATGGCTGGGCACTTTTGCATAGTATAGGATATTGTTATGACAGCAATTTGAGATGTATTAGTGTAATATGATCTATAGCTAACCCTCAAATGGTTAAAGAGGGGCTTTTGGTTTGTTTGTGTGTGTGTGTTTGTTTGTTGGCATTAAGGATACACACTGACTTCACAGAACTATTCTGAAGCAGGTTGTAAATGATCTGATTCACAATAACATCCATCTTCCATGCCCAGAGAGAACAGGAGGAAATTAAATACCATACAAGTATTTTGCGGTAAAACTCATATTTGATGGAGCTAGTAAGAGCCCAGATGCTGCAGACAAAAAGCAAACGCTCATAATATTTGTTTTTTAAATGATTCATTCCTCTTTCATGAGCTTCTCTAAGCAGCTAGTTGCCTAAAACCTTTTAGAGAAAGAACACAGATTCTTAGATTTTTAAGACCAATATGATCACCTAGTTTGACATCCTGCATTACACAGGCCATAAAATTTTACCCAATGATTCCTGCAATGGGGCAAGTTATTCTTCCCTACTATACAAGTGTGCATTATCACGCCCAATTACGTGTGGGTGAACCAGAGCATCTCTTTCCTTCAATCTCAATGTAAAGACCCCATGTGATTATGAATGTATTACTGCAGCTGGTAAGCCATTCCATGGTTAGTTGCTCTTAGAGATACCCAGAGCCCAACAATAAATTCATTATTGTGTAGTTAATGTATAATCACTGTCGTTAAAAGGCAATTATTTGATCTTCTATATCTGCTGCTTCTTTCTCTCTTTTATCCCTCCTGAAATAGGCTGGCACTATGTCAGACTGTGGAGTATTTTTGAACAGGGTTTCACACTGGTCAGTGTTTGTAGCTCAGCATTTGATATCTCCAATAATAAACTATTCCTGGGGCTGTCTCTCAGTCCATGCGCCCAGATTCCCAGCCAGTACACAAAGGGATTGCCATTGTTGAAAGGGATTTAAATGCAAGCATTGCAGTACTGGATGCTTTCAGCTGCATCTTCTCTTCTGGGCCTGAGGCGCAGTGGGACAGCTCTTGTTGCTGACAATTCTGATGAGTCTGGAGCATGGTACGAGGAGAGAAAGCAGAAAGGTTCACAGGTTCCTTCATTTCCATCACCTTGTGTCACAGCTCAGATTGCGTGATTAATACAGGATGTGGGTTTCAGATACTATGCTGATGCATGAAACCAGCTCGCCATTCTGAGTCCCATTCAACTCCTATCAGAGCCCCTGACTCCAAAGAACTTGGCTTGGATCCTCTGGGCATTGCATAACACGGGTCAAGTTCACCACTATTGTCAGTGGGCAAAAGTTAATTGAAATCAATTCAGTTACAACAATGGTGACTGGTAAATCTGGCCCAATGACTTTAAAATTGGTTTAAACCAGTGTTCTTCACTATTTTTGAAGTGGGGGCCACTTTGGCAAAAAACCTTCAATGTGAGAGCCAAATGGGGTGGGGCCAAGGGGTTCGGAGTGTGGGAGGTGGCCCAGAGTAAGGCAGAGGGTGAGGTGCGGGGGTGAGGACTCTAGGGTGGAGCTGGGGATGAGGGGTTCAGGGAGCAGGAGGGGGCTCAAGGCTGGGGCAGAGGGTTGGGATGCAGGGGTGAGGGGGAGGGCTCTACCTGGGGGTGCGGGCTCTGGGGTGGGGCTGAGGATGAGGGGTTTGGCGTGCAGGCAGGCTGCCCTGGGGCTGGGGCCAGAGGACTCCCCCCAGCCCTCTCCCTTCTGGCACAGAGCTCCGGGGGAAGGGGTCCTCTGTCCCTCCTGCGGGCAGGCAACACGGGAGCTCCAGGGAAAGGGCATCTCTACCCCCGGCTGGCAGCAGGGAGTTCCGGGGCCGGGGGAGAGGCCCACAGCAGCCCTGCAAGCCCCAACTTGCTCCCCTCCCCAGTTCCCACTCACCCCTACCTCCCTCCTCTCCAGGTCACTGATGCGAGACCCTTTAGAGCTGCTGTGCGGCTATTTATAGCCTGCTGTGTGGTCGCGCAGCTTAAAGGGAACTTAGGGAGCCACACTTAGGGCCAACGGGAGCCGCCACTGGCTCGCGGGCCTTGCAATGAAGAACATTGGTTTTAACCCTTCATTGCCATACATCTCAGTAGTTTGCAGTGCTCCCCAGACTCTGGTAATTCCAGAACTCAGTTTAGTTATTCATGGGAATTTATGGAATGTTTACAAATATGAAGCTGAAGGCAAAATGTTTAAATGGCTGCCAGATCCAAACTGCAAATGCTCTCAAATACCTCCTTATTCTTCTATTATCTCCCAGTTAAAAGGATGTGGCAAAGAATGACAATTACCAGCTATACAAGTAGATTCGCTGACAACATCAGTGAGCTTCTGCAGCTATGGGGCTTCCAAGTGCCATAACATCCACCGCCACAGATAACTTGTCCTGAGCAGCAAGGCAGAATGGTCTGATAGGTATGTCTACCCTGCAATGTAAGCCCAGGGTTAGTGGGACCCGATCAATGGACCCTATGTTAGAGAACCCAATGCTTGAGCAGCTACATGGCTGGGCAACCCCAGGTAAAGAATTTTCTAGCCTGAGCTCGGAAGACGGGGCTCTGGCATTCACACTGCAGTAAGCAGCCACAAGTCAAACCAGCTATTTCCCAGATTCCCTAATACCTCCTGAAATGTGGCCGCTCTAGCCCTTTGATCATGATGCAATGTGGAAAAACTCGACTGTCCACCCTGCACATTACAGGAAGTTTGAACAGCCTGCCAACACATCCTGCCATGAGGTCATTTTGGTCTCCGTGCTGCCATCAATCAGAGACGATAATATGGAGGAGGTGCCATATGACTGGAGGGGACCTTCATAAATCATCTAGTCCAGTCTCCTGCATTGAGGCAGGATTAAGAATAATCTTCTAGAACATCCCTGACAGGCAATTGTCTAACTTGTTCTTAAAAACCTCCAACAATGGAAATTCCAAAACCTCCCTAGGTAATTTGTTCCAGTGCTTAACTGCCCCTACTGTTAGGAAGTTTTTCCATAATGTCTAACCTAAATCTCCCTTGATTCAGCCCATTACTTCTTATCCTCTTCTCAGTGGTTAAGTAGAACAGTTTATCATTCTCCTCTTTATAACAACCTTTTATGTACTTGAAGACTATCAAGTCCCCTATTAGTCTATTCTTCTCCAGGCTAAACAAACCCATTTTTTTCAATCTTTCTTTGTAGATCACGTATTCTAGAGGTTTAATCATTTTTGTTGCTCTCCTTTTGATTTTCTTCAAATTTTCTACAGTTTTCTCAAAGTGTGGTGCCCAGAAGTGGACACAGTACTCCAGCTGAGACTTTATCAGTGCTGAGTAGTATGGAAGAATTACTTCTCATGTCTTGCTTACAACAATCCTAATAATACATCCCAGAATGATGTTTTCTTTTTTTGCACCACCATTATATCATTGAATCACATTTAGTTTGTAATCCACTACAACCACCAGATTCTTTTTTGCAGTACTCCTTCCTAGGTAGACATTTCCCATTTTGTATTTGTGTAACTGATTATTCCTTCCTATGTACAATATCTTGCGTTTCTCCTTATTGAATTTCATCTTATTTATTTCAGACCCTTTCTCCAGTTTGTCAAGATCGTTTTGAAGTCTAAGCCTGTTCTCCAAAGCACTTGCAACCCCTCCCAGCTTGGTATCGCCTGCAAACTTTATAAATGTACTCTCTGTGCCATTATTCAAATCATTTATGAAGATGTTGAATAGAACTAGATCCCTGCAGGACTCTGCTCTAAGTGCACTTTTACAATCAGTTGTGTACCCAGCTTACAGAAAGTTCATCTAGGCTATATTTGTCTAGTTTGTTTATGAGATGGTCAAGCAAGACCGTCACAAAAGCCTTGCTAAAAGTGAGATATACCACATCTATTCCCCTCCCCCACAATCAAAAGGCTTGTTACCCTGTTTCTGGATTGTGCTTTCATGCCTGTTTTAGGAAATGGACAGAGCTTCCAAGAGATGATGCTGGACATTTTGGCAACATTTTCTGACTCACCAAAGGCACCCGACAGAGCTTATGATGGAGCAGGAGGAGGACACAGACACAGAAGCCTCAAACTGGCTGATGCTGCTCATAACACTCAGTACAGCCATTGATACCTCCTATGTAGACTGGTGATTCTGGAGTAGGGCCAAAGGCACACACTGGTGGGACCACATCATCTTGAAGACCTGGGATGACCAGCAGTGAGACCAGAACTTTTGCATGAAGAAAGCTACATTTCTGGAGGTTTGTGAGCAGCTTCCCCGGACTCTCCAATGTAAAGACACGCACATGGAGGCAGTCATGCCGGTCCTGAAGCAAGTTGCTATAGCCATTTGGAAGCTGGCTATCTCAGACTGCTACAGTTCTGTTTCCAACCTGTTTGGTGTTGGAATGTTGACTGTGGGGAAAGTGGTAGCAGAGGTTTCTGAGGCAACGAAGTCTCTGGTTTGCCCCAAGATGGCAGGTTTAGAATATTGCTGAAGTAATTGCTTCCCTTGAGAGAATGGGATTGCCAAACTGCGCAGGGGCCTTAATGGGACTTGTGCCCATAGTTTGCCTTCCTCTAGGAGAACGAGTACATAAACCACAGAGGGTACAACGTTGTTTATGTAGGCCCTCATGGACCAGAGTTTGATTTATGAATATCAACATGGTTTGCACTGGGAAAGGTCATGATATCATGATTTTTAGCCAATCGGGAGCCTACATTCATGGACAGGCTGGAACATTATTCCCACCAAATGACATTGGTGTTTCTGTCCCCACTGCATTCCAGGGATCCCACGTATCTCCTTTTGCCTTGGCTTATGAAACCTTACCCTGATATCAGAGGCCATGGCAAAAGATGGTTTAATTACACTCTCAGCAGCTGTGGAACGGTTTTGAATATGCTTGTGGCAGACTGAAATTCCATTGGAGATGTCTACAGACCCATTTGGATTCCAGTGTCATTAATGTAGTGCACATTACTGTGGCTTGCTGTGCTCTTCTCAATATTTGTGAAGCCGGAGGTGAGCCATTTCCCCCTGAATGGACCTATGACAGCGAGTGGCCACTGAATTGGTACCCTCAGCCAGAAAGGGCACTGAAGCTGGATACACCCAGGCAACAGAAGTCAGGGCTGCTTTATGCTCCCAATAAGGACAAATGCAAAGTACTCCACTTAGGAAGGAACAATCAGTTGCACACATACAAAATGAGAAATGACTGCCTAGGAAGGAGTACTGCGGAAAGGGATCTGGGGGTCATAGTGGCTAAATATGAGTCAACAGTTGCAAAACTCTGTTGCAAAAAAATGCAAACATCATTCTGGGATGTATTAGCAGGAGTGTTGTAAGCAAGACACAATAAGTAATTCTTCTGCTCTACTCCACACTGAGTATTGTGTCCAGTTCTGGGTGCCTCATTTCAGGAAAGATGTGGACAAATTGGAGCAAATCCAGAGAAGAGCGACAAAAATGATTAAAGAACTAGAAAATATGAGGGAAGATTGAAAGAAATGGGTTTGTAAGTCTGGAAAAGAGGAGACTGAGCAGGAACATGATAACAGTTTTCAAGTACATAAAAGGTTGTTACAAGGAGAGGGGAGAAAAATTGTTCTTCTTAACCCCTGAGGATAGGACAAGAAGCAATGGGCTTAAATTGCAGCAAGGGAGGTTTAGGTTGGATATTAAGAAAAACTTCCTAACTGTCAGGGTGGTTAAGCAGTGGAAGAAATTGCCTAGGGAGGTTGTGGAATCTCCATCATTGGAAATTTTTAAGAGCAGGTTAGACAAACAGCTGTCAGAGATGGTCTAGATCAGGGATTCTCAACCTTTTTCTTGCTCAGCCCCCCTCTTCCCCCAACATGCTATAAAAATTCCACAGCCCAGCTGTGCCACAACAACTATTTTCTGCATATAAAAGCCAAGGCTGGTGTTAGGGGGTATCAAGGAGGGCAATTGCCTGATGCCCCACACCATAGGGGACAACATGAAGCTAAGTTGCTCAGGCTTCGGCTTCAGCCGCAGGTGGCTCGGGGCCCCAGGCTGCAGTCCCGCCTAGCGGGACTCCGACTTTCTGCCCTGGGCCCTAGCAAATCTAATGCCAGCCATGCTTGGCGGACCCCCTCAAACCTGCTTGCAGTCCCCCAGGGTTGAGAACAACTGGTCTAGATAATACTTAGTCCTGCCATGAGTGCGGGGGACTGGACTAGATGACCTCTTGAGGTCCCTTCCAGTCCTATGATTCTATGATTATGGACTTGGACTTGCATGGGCCAATGGAAGAGGGGAAATAGTACCTTTATGAATGTGCTTGTGGAGGGTGGGGGAAAGGGCTGATTGATTGTGGATTGTTGGGGGGTTGATTGCCATGCAATGTATTTATGAATGCCCTCACCACTTATCAAATAGGACGCTGTGGGGGTGCTTGATTCCCAGTATGGGTTGATGTAAGGAAGCAATTGATGTATGGATTGATGCAATCTATGTACCAAGGAATAGTGTTTGCATACTAATTCCTAATTGTCCCTGATCATGTGTTTACCTTTATTGTATGATGTGATGAAGCGATATCAATAAACTTTCTTGATCAAATAAAAAGCTTTATTTATGAACATGACTTAGAAAAGTCTAACATTAACCCATTACCTGGCAGCCAGCTGCCATTACCACACTAAAACACCTGTCACGACAAAACCTGACAAAAAAGTGCATGAACAAACACAGTGAAACTATGTTCAAGACAGAAATTCCCTACTGTTGTATGTCCCCTGGCCTGCTGTTCTCCTTTCCTTTTCTTCCACATTTGCTGCACACTTGGCACTGAGGAAGTGGGGTGGAAGGAACCACTGGGCTGGGGGTCGACATGGAGGACTTCATGGGGCAAAGCTGCCCTGCCCAGTTGCTCAGAGGGGCTGACTGGATAGGCCACTCAGCCATGGAGTGGCCCAAGCTGTTTCTGGACTTCAGCACAGGGTATCACAGAGGGAACTCAGGCCATGGTGTGGGTGATGCAGCAGAAACCAGTACTCTTGCAGACATTATTGATAGCACCTGCTCAGATTGTTCTTTCTGATGAGCTCTGTCATCCTCCCTTAGCTGCCATTCCTGTTCCAGGAACTGTGAAAAAAGGGCCTGCTCCTGTGCTGAAACCCTGTCCTCAATCCGTGCAGCCATTCTGAGTCTCTCCTCTTGCCTCTTGCCATAACTTTCCTCTAGCCACAAGTCCCTCTGTTTTTGGTATTGGTCCTGCTTCTAGGCCCTGTGCCGAACTTCAGCCATAAGTTCATCAGAGAAATGCTTCATCTTGGAATTGTCCGTGAAAGTTCATCGATCAAGGCTCCTGCTGCAGTGTGGTGGCTGTGGAGGTGCTGCAGGCTGTAGAGATCAAGGAGCCTGGAACAGGACAAGACACAGAGGGTTATTGTCTCAAAGAGCTCCAGGCAGGAGCACAGAAAAAATCCTTGTGGAATTTCAAGGACATAAAATGTTACTTTCCCAGACTGAACTTCAGTATATTGTGAGAGGGATGCTTCAGACCACAGAAGCTCCCTGGACACACCTGGGTTACTGGCAGCGAAAGAAGTGCAAAGACAACGGCAAGTTTAACCCCTCCACCCCCCACCCCCAAAAAATAAATAAATTGCAGAACTTGGGCTTGTGGGGCAATCTGACCATGCTACGAAAGGATTTTACTATCATTTTAGGCCTTCTGCATTTTGGAGCACGTAACAGTTCTTGTGGTGCCGTGCAAAGGGAGATGTTATTCCAAGCTGCCAGTAGGAAACCAGCAGTGTGTACAGCCAAAGTATTAAAATGTACAGTGACTAAACAGCACATCTACAAGTGAAGTGGGCTTGGCAGCTACCAAGGTGGCCCAGCAAAATATGCCCTTCCCCAAAATGTGCCTACCTATCTGGAGTTCCTGCTACAGGAACGGTTTGCAGCTATCAGCACCCAGGATTGGGTCAGAATTCATGAGAGATTCAATAGAATGCTGCCTTAGCTTCCACATGCTCAGCCTATTATGACTTCATGTAAACACAGACCTCCACTGTCACCCTCCTTACCCTCTTCCCCCCATCTCCCAGCACATAACTGGACAACGTTTAAAACCCAAGTCGTACTTGGAACAAATGTTTTTGTCACCTATGGACTGCAGTTAACTGAAATGGGCTAGATTTGTAAATGGAACACATTTCCTCCTCGCTCCACCCCTCCACCCCCATCAACAGTTCACTATTTCCAGCAGTATTTCCTTACATCATTGTTGAGTGATTACAGAGCAATGTGCTTAGAGGCACGGTAATGTAAGGTTATTACTTTTAAGAAACAGGAATGCCCTAGCAAAACTCTGCACCTTTCCAGTAAAAATTCACTTTCAAGGGGTTTTTTTGTTTTATTTTGTTTTTTTTACTGTTTGCATTTCCCAGTCACCATTCTGATGGTTGGGGAGAGAGGGTGGGAAACAAGCCACTGGCATACTGCTCCAATAATTTTTGCGTTGGTTCATAGAACAGAAATCCCTTCTATTCCTATATTAATAAACATTAAAATAGAGCCTGAAACTTACCAGGCTCTGGGGTGGCTTCTATCAGTTTCACATCCACTGCCAGTTCCACTGCAGGCCATTCCTCAGGTGGGGCATCAAGAAGCTCTTCCAAATATGGCCCCAGGATGTGCTGCCCCTAAAGTAAAGCTTCCTTTGGGACTGGTTTCAACAACAGTCACCGCGCTGGCCTCACTTGGCACCTGCTGCTGGCTCCTATCAATCCCCAAGCTGGATTCTGGGGCCAGCAGGGCCCTATCACGGCTCACCAAGTCATCATGCACCATGATTGGCTCTGTACCCAGCAACCAGCCAAACTCCTCATAAAAAGGCATGATGTCAATGAGTTGCCCGAGGTGCAGTTCTGGTCCCTGGTTTTCCAGTACTTGGTCTTGAGCTTCTTAATCCACTCCCTCCACTGATCACCAGTCCGGTAGATTTCCGATACTGCTAACTTCTTCGCTATTTGCTGGTCTGCATGGTCACTCCTGGTACTTTTACTAAAGTCCATTGTTTTGCTGGCCTCACACCAAAGATTAATCAAAATCTGGGTGTGCTCCCATGACCATGAAGCAGCTCACTTTGCAAAGGATTCTTCTGGTCATCCTCCATTGTAAACAGAGAAGGTTCTCCAAAGGTGTGTTTGCAGCTCAGAGGTAATAAAATAATGGAAAGGTTAAATGCTAACTTGCCGAACTCCTGCACTAGAACAAAGGGGGTTGCTTCCATTTCCCTGGAGTCAATTGGTGATGCTTGCGATAGAGGACAAAGGTCGTCAGTGTATGAGATTGTGAGATACTTTTGGTGGACTCCCAAGACCCGAATCGGGAGGCTGCATCTACACTGTAAAGCAACAGATCTTGAACCTTGGGTCCTGTCTTGACTCAAACTCAAGCCCTGTACCCACGCAGAGTCTTAGGACCCTGGGTCTGAGCCACGTCTGAGAGCTTTGTGTGAAAATGGAAACAGGGTTTGGCCTCAAACCTGAGTCTGAGCCCAGGCTTACAATGCAATGTAGACATATCCCTGGGAAGGAGAGACCCACAGGGTATGTTATATTCCAAGGCAATTGGGATCTTGAAATGTCAGGGTCCTCACTAAAAAAATATAAACTCTCAAGTAAGTAGCACGCAATGGATCTGATTTTCAGACTGGATTTAAGGAACAGAACACCCCTCACCTCCTGGAACAACCACCATCTTGTGCAGGCTGAGATCAGAACCCTCCTCCATCTTCAGACAAGAAGTAGCAACCAAAACAATCTAGAACCCAGCATAATTTCAAAACAGCCTTGCTGGTGATTCCGCCCCACCAAAGGGCATGGAATAGAACAACTAGTGGGTCCCCATTACCAGTCACTAAGCCCGGCTATTGAGACTCTGGCATCTTCTCTTCCTATTGTCCCTACAGATCTCCAAGGTTCCCTGATGACTATGCACAGCAAAAGAAGAAGCAAAAAATGTTTCTCGTGTCAGTGGTGGAAAACAGCAGCAGTTGCAGACAGGCTCCAGCACAAGGAATTCTTGCAAGTTTATACCCTGGCCATGAAAGTTAACCCAGAATTCACCCCTCCACTCCAGAATACACCACCTCCCACTGCAGAGATCCAATTCTCAGAGAACGATCACTTGCATCCAATGTGGCCTCTTGAGGCAGCTGAGAACAGTGCATGGGCAGGCTGGGAAGGATCAGGATACAGAATCCACTGCTATGAGAGCCCTCAGTCCTCCCCCACATAAGGGACTGAATAATGTATGTCAGCATTGAAAGAAATAGCCTCCCTAGAACAATTCTGCAGCTATTCTGCAGCATCTGGTAGGTGGATTCTTCACCCCTCTCCTGCACATCAGTCTAGCTACTCAAGCTGGCTGCAGACTCTGCATTTTCTCCTAGCTGAGTGGGTTTGAGGCCTTTAGGCTCTCACAGCACTACTAGTAAATGTCGTTCAACATCATTATGCAGCAAAGAAAGTCATTAAGAACAACCACCAAAGTACTTTTGTGATGTCTTGTAGCTAATTATTAAAGTTCTCTACAGTTTACAGTTGTCTTGGATTACCTGGAATTTCTTGCCCTCATTCCTTGAAGAAATAGTTTAAACACAGAAAAAAATACTAATGACTCTTCTCTCTTACACTGTTTTCACAACAATGTAACTACATTGACTTCAGTAAACATATGATCTGAGAATAGAAGCAGGCCCTAACAATCTCAGTTTAGTTAAGCCAACTTCAGGGACTTTGGTCTTTAATGTGCTTCTAGTGTTTTCCAAACGATATAAGCAAATAATCTTGCTAAAGGATGGGATCATAACTGTAGTGTTTCCTGAACTATTGTTTTACCTCAGCTTTATCCTCTTTGTACTGTTTAGCACAACAGGAACTTTCTGTAGGAAGCAACAGCATTAACTTCACCCAAAAGAGCTGGACGATGTGGGAGAAGGAAGGGGTGAAAACATGGGTCTGATCATGCCCCTCTCTACTTTGACTAACAGAGCTCCCCACAGGCAGAAGGGAGCGTATGCTGCATCCTATCCAAATCATAGTGTGGAATATCTCCAGGGGCCTTCCACTGCAGCACAACCCCTGCATGTCCCCTTTGCCAAGAGCAATGGTCTTAAAGACTCCACCGAGGCCAAAGTAAATAATGGCTGTATGAAGTATAGTTTGAAATACCTGATCATCCACTATTTATCATGAGGGTATCTGAAAAAGAGATTCTGGAAGGCCTCATCATAGCAGGAATGGAAGATGGTCAGAGATTAATGGCATTAATTCCAAGCATGTGGAAATTAGACCATGTAATACTAGGAGGAGAACAAAACAATTCTAGACTAGATTGTAGGATTATTACTAATAAATGTGAATAATTAAAATCCACCACCATCCTACTTGTCACCAGGCCCATAAGCTGGGTGTGATGTTTGACTCAGAATGCTCTCTAGGTCTTCAAATCCAGGATCTACCTAAGTCTTGCTGATTCTTTCCATGTAACATCTCTAAGGTATGGTCTTTTTTATCCATCCACACAGCTAAAACTCTTGTCCAAGCTCTCATCATCTTATGTCTCGATTGCTGCAACAGCCTTCTCTCTGGCCTTAACAAATGCAATTTTGCCCTGTTCATATCTATTCAGAATCCCATTTCAAAGGTCCTTTTCATAGCCCGTCAGTCTGACCATGTCACCTCTAGTCAGGGTGGAGGGATAGCTCAGTGGTTTGAGCATTGGCCTGTTAAACCCAGGGTTGTGAGTTCAATCCTTAGGGGGGCCACTTAGGGATCTGGGGCAAAAAAATCAGTACTTGGTCCTGCTAGTGAAGGCAGGGGGCTGGACTCAATGACCTTTCAAGGTCCCTTCCAGTTCTAGGAAATAGGATATCTCCATTATTTTTTTCTTTGCATCCCTCCACTGGCTCCCCTTTCTCTAGTACATCAAACAAAAGCTGCTTCTATTCACTTTCAAGGCCATAGGAACCGACTCCGTGGGTGCTCTGGGGCTGGAGCACCCACAGAAAAAAAATAGTGGGTGCTCAGCACCCATCAGTGGGCCCTGCCAATCAGCTTATCTCCCTTCCCCCCAGCACCTCCCGCCCACCGCTGATCAGCCGTTCAGGAACTGGTGGGGCAGGGATGGGGGCAGGAATTGGTGGGGCAGGAACTGGTGGGGGAAGGGGTGGAGTGGGGGCAGAGCCGGGGGCAAAGCAGGGGTCGAACACCCCCCGGGAAATCAGAAAGTCAGAGCCTCTGTTCAAGGCCCTTCATGATCTAGCTAGCCCCATTCTGCCTATCATCTCTCATTCACTATCGAGCTGTCAATGTACTTCCAGCTGGCCCATGCCGCCTCCAACTCCCACTTGTTGAAACAAGCACCTTCCTGGGTTTTCCCCACAGTGCCTCTCATGCTTGGGAGGTGCTCCACATAAACATCTGCAAAGCTAATTCAAGTCATTATCCACCTTCAAAACCCTTCTCAAAACTCTCTTGTGCTGTGATGCCTATAAAAAACTGGACAACAGTTAGACTATTGATGGGCTGAGACCACTACTTATCAGGCTGGCCAATTTTGTCTCATTGTTTCCTTGTAGTCTTCCATCAGCTGTCTCATGTCTTAGATTGTAAGCTCCTTGGGGAAGGGACCATCTTTTATTTTGTTCTAGGTTTTACAGAAACTAGAACAATGCCTAGGGCTCATAGGTGCTTCGGTAAGACCAATACAATAAATAATAGGTTCTGTGCATCTTTCACATCCAGATTATGTATTCAGAGTGATGGTTATCATTCCATACCTTGTGAAATGAACCATGTGAAACTGAACATGCCAAGTCACCTATTTAGACCTGAATTTCAAAAAAACGAAGTACTCTTTCTTCGGAGAGAGAGTATCAGAAATATAATTATAGAACCCAGAATTACCTCCTTCTTTAACTTCATTACATATATTTGGGAGACAAGGTGGGTGAGGTAATATCTTTTATCTTTTATTCTGTTGGTGAGAGAGATGAGCTTTTGATCTTATACAGAGCTCTTCATATATTTGGCTATTTCACTCTTCTTGGTTTTAAGTTGTCTCGGTATTATATTCTTTTGGATGGGTATTAAAGTCCTTTGACATTCCATGAACAGATTCATATGATACCCATTATCTCATAACTTATTTGACTGAATATGGTCGAGCCTGGCTTATTGGAAAGAAGGAGCTCAGAAACACTGGTGATTTAGAACCGTAAGTACACAGACTGATAAGAGTCCTAGATCTGTTTTATTTATCTATACATAGCATGACTATACCGAGTAGAAGTGAGTAAATATTGGATAAATATAACCTGATGCTGAACACCAAGCAGGTCCTATTGACTTCAAATTTAGCCATGTACAACTTTTGGTGAACCTTTTTGGTGGTCCCGTACAGTTAAATTATGCAATCTTTACTCATGTTGGTGAGCACTTATTTGAGTAGTCAATGAGCCCAACAGGACTAATTGTGTGAAGAAATGCTTAACAATATGAGAATGGGAGGTACAGCCATAATGAATAACTTCAAGAATCATTATTTGTTTTTCATAGTCAAACTATTATTTCTAATTTTTGTTCTGTATTTGTACAGCTTCTAGCTCAGCGGCATCCTAGAGTGACTGGATCTCCCAGGAACCACCAGAATACAAATAAATAGTAATAATAATAATAAAGCTTTGTAGAAAAATTTAGAAAATTAAAAGTGAAATACCTACAGTTAAGTTCAGATCATGAATGACCTACACTTATCTCTGCATTCACAAACTCATCCAGAGTGACAAGTAATAATTCATGTTAATCTAATAATTAAACTACAAGATGAGAAGTATTAAAAATTAAATGACAGAACTGAATGTTCTTCAAGCCCAATCCTAAGAAAAAGAAGAAAATGAGAAATGAAAAAATGTACCTGGTTGTAAGTGATCTCAGCTAATATGCTACTCTGTATTATTGATTTGCTTCATTTTAAAACATTGTAAGTAATGAAATACCCACATTAACAATACATAGTATATAAATCAACTGAAAAAGAAAGTAAAATATTCAGTAGTCGTATCGTTGTACTGAATCTAAACTACATCTTAATCTGATATACAGGGGATCATGTCCCAAAGCATGAAAACAGTCTTTGTAATTGATAAAAAGACAAAGAGGGACACAGCTTTAGAGAGATCAATCTGCAAGTTCAGTTCTGCAAACACTTTCAAGGATGGATTTCACTGACTTATGTGGTCTCACTGGGTATGTCTATACTGTACATTAGACCCGGGCTCTGACTCAGATTTGAGCCCTAGTCCCCCTTCCATCCACACATACATCAATCTGATTTTGGTGAACAAGCAAGCAGGACCTAGGTCCTAAGACCCTGCTAGAAGGGTGGGTTGGAGCCCAAGTCCTGCTGTGCCTCAAGTCCAAACCCGGTCATTTTGCAATGTGGACATAGCTGAAGCCACAGCCCTGAATTAGAAGGACTGTGTAGTGCAGTATGGATATGTTAAAATATTTGTAAGACCCAAGTCCAGCACCAGTAAACCCAGGTTTACAGTACAGTGTGGACACTCAAGCACGGGCTTGGAAACACTGAATCCACAAGTCCGGGTCCCACAGACCCAGGTTTACAATGCAATGTTGACATACCCATTGGCTTCAATGAGAGCACACATTAAGGACTGCAGTATCAAACCCTATATTCATAAATACTGACTGTAAAATTAAAGCCAAGATTCAAGCAACATGTTTAAAGGATATTATGCAAACAATTATTCATGAAGATTAGGTAGGATTTGCATATAGGAGTGTCACTGTCAACTACTCTGGAAAAAACTTTCACTTGATCCCAGTTACTAAACATACCTGCCATTTGTCATTAGATGTGGAGAAAGCATTTTTAGAGAATGAGATGACTCTATCTATTACACTGCTCTACAGCCAAAATGCTTCTGAAATAAATGTAGTCAAACTTTACTAATTCTGGGTCACTGAGAACGAAAATGATGCTTAAAATTGTTGATTGGCTCTAGTTTTCAAGATATGCTATTGGGTCAGTATATACGACCCTTGACTTGGGAATGGCGGAGGATAAGTGAGTTATAAAGGGAAGGGATCTCAATTTAAACCAGAAATGACTAAAATACATCTTTGACTGGATCTATAAATAAATCTATGACTAGGTTTGGACAGTACTTGCTTTTTAGGCAAAACAATGAATGATGCAATCTGAAGCTGGTATTGCATCATACATGATATGAATTACATCATGTTATTCCTTGAAGTCATGGATGATGCAATCATAACGAAGTTTACATCACTCTGCTGAACAAATTGCCCTATATCAGCTCTAGAAATCATACAGTGTCGTGCTCTCTTATTTGTCAGTGTTTGATTTTGCAAAGGGACACATTTCTGTTTAGCCAAAGTGAGCAGAGATGCCTCGTACTTGTGTGAACAGTGCAGATAACTTCTGCTGTTTGTGGTGAAGTGACTTTTGCATCACAAAAGCGCAGTATAGCCACTATGGTTAAGAAAGCCTATCACCTTTATTTTGGCTGCAAAACTGGAGATCAGGACAAGAGGTGGGCCCCACACATATGCTGCAACACTTGTGCAACAAATCTTTGCCAGTGGTTGAACAGGAAAAGGAAATCTATGCCTTTTGCAGTGCCAATGATTTGGAGAGAGCCAACAGATCATACCAGCAATTGTTACTTCTGCATGGTGCCTCCAGTTGGGAAAGGTGTATCAAAGAAGAAAAAGTGGACTGTGCATTATCCAAACATTCCATCAGCTATACGCCCAGTACCCCATGGAGAAGGACTGCCGGTTCCTGATGCACCAGAATCATTCTCACTTTTGTCAGACGAGGAAGAGGAAGAGGATGAAACTTCTGGTCCTGAACCATCAATGTCACAGGACCCACATTTTCTCCCATCCTCCTCCTCTGAACCACACCTCATAACACAAAGTGAACTGAATGACCTTGTCAGGGATTTGGAACTACCCAAGAGTAAGGCAGAGCTGTTGGGCTCCAGACTACAGCAGTAGAATCTCCTGGCAGGATATGTTAGGGTTTCCATGTTCCGTGACCGTCAAAAGGATCTTGTCCCATTCTTCTTCATGGAAGGTGATCTTGTAGCCTGCAACAACATCGATGGTGTGATGGCAGCCCTCAATATCGTTCACGATCCAGATGAGTGGAGACTGTTCATTGATTCATCGAAGACGAGTCTTCAAGCTGTTTTACTGCATAATGGCAATGTTTTGCCATCAATTCCAGTTGGTCATGCAGTCCATATGAAGGAAACCTATGACAACATGAAACAACTTTTGAGGTGCATAAACTATGACCAATATCAATGGCAGCTCTGTGGCGATTTGAAGGTTGTTGCTCTCTTGCTTGGTCTGCAGACTGGATACACAAAGTACTGCTGTTTTCTCTGCGAATGGGATAGTCGTGCAAGAGATTCCCACTACATCAAGAAAGACTGGGCACTCCGACAGTCATTGGAGCCTGGGAGGAAAAGTGTTCAGCATCCACCACTTGTTGAATCAAGGAAGATTTTGTTACCACCCTTACACATCAAGCTGGGTCTGATGAAGAACTTTGTCAAGGCCATTGACAAAACACAAGCAGCTTTCAAGTACCTCCGTGCAGGGCCGGCTCTGGCTTTTTTGCCGCCCAAGGGGAGGGGAGGGCACCGAGCCACGGGTCGCTCTCCCTGACCGGCCGGAGCGCCGGGGGGCGGGTGGTGAGCCCGCCGCGGCTCCGCTAGTGTCCAGAGCCCCGGGAGGAGGGCGGAGAGCCCATCCAGGACTCCGCTCTCCCCAGCGGCCAGAGCGCCGGGAGGAGGGCAGAGAGCCCAGCCGAGGCTCTGCTCTCCCTGGCGGCCAGAGCGCCGGGGGAGGGCGGCGAGCCCACTGCGGCTCCGCTCTCCCCGGCGGCCGGAGCCGGAGCACCACGCCGCCCCCCTCCAGGTGCCGCCCACAAGCTTGGTGGGCTGGTGCCTGGAGCCGGCCCTGCCTCCATGGAAAATTTCCAAGGTTAAGTGAAGCTAAGATAAAGGAAGGTGTCTATGTTGGTCCTCAGATTCCTTAACTTCTTCAAGATGATGCATTTGACCATGCACTGCGTGGCAAGGAAAAGACGGCATGGAAAGCCTTCCAGTTAGTGGCAATACACTTTCTCGGAAACAAGAAGGAAGATAAATACAGGTTGTTGGTGGAAAACCTCCTCAAGGCATACAAAAGCCTTGGTTGCAACATGTCACTAAAGATACATTTTTTGTACTCTCATCTAGATTTTTTCCCACCGAACTGCGGAGCAGTGAGCGATGAGCATGGCGAGCAATTTCACCAGGACATTGCAACAATGGAGAAACGCTATCAGGGCAAATGGAGCCCATCGATGCTTGCAGACTATTGCTGGACAGTGACAAGAGATGCTCCATTTAATGAATACAAGAGACAAGCCAAGAAGCACTGAGTAGACACTGAATAGGACTAAACTATGTACATAATAGTTTTTTGCCTTTTGTTTCATAATAAATTTTATTTTTATAACCCTTTTGCTGATTTTTAAAGTGTTACATAAACAGGACAGGTGAAATATTATCATGTAAAGCAACCATAAACACATGAAAAGACCTAGGTTTACAATTTATGATTAAAACTCTACTATCTACACAATATACATAGACATAAAATGTAAAAACTTAAATATCTTAGAAACAGTAGCCAATCAGTTGTTTTAATTGTCATATTTGATTTCAGCACATCAAAATACATAATAAATAGCACATTTTATCTCTGAAGCAGACGACTTCTCAAAAATTGTAGACCAGTGTTATCAGTATTCAGGAAATTTGGTCAACCTTTCTCATTAGGACTGAGGTAATATATACTTCTCTCTTTGCATAAAAATTAACTCTCAAGCACACACTCTCTGAAAGTCAGGCTGGCCTTTTAAAGAGTCTCAAGATGGAAAACTGTGGCACCCAAAATCATGTCAGTTTTGAAAATGTAGACAATATATTTGCAGACTCTTACCTATGAGTTTTATATGGAAAGTTCCCCTTTAAATTAATTCATTCAATTGTCCTTTATGGCATGTACTTTTTGGAGATGCTGGGTTAAATGTTGCAAAGCATGACTGTTTCACTGTAACCACAAACTTCAGAAAAGGAGATCTGAAAGATCTGCTGGGGTACAAAGTTTCATGTGAACCTCGACTAACCTATGGAGCTCAAAATGGACAAAAATGTTTGCAAAATCTTCTGCAAAGTGAAACCATTGAGTTTCACCCCATCCCACTTTTCCTGAGTGATTAAGTTGTATTTCAGAACAGCCAAAAGAGCAGTTTCAGATGACCTTCAGAAATAGCCAAGCCTATAAGGAGATAAAATCTCAGATAAATATACAGTCTCCAAATTATTCATTTTGAAGCAAAACAATTATCAACTCAGCCAGCGTAACTCCCCGCAAAGTGAAGTGACATGCTGAGTCATCTTGGAGCACATTAAGATCTGACAGCAGCACTTCCCGCAAGTCAGCACCCATGCAATATTTTCTTCAGTGATCCATAGAAGCAAAGCATTACAATAATGTGACCTAGAGATTCTGAAAGCACACGAGTGTCAGCAAAAGACAAAGTCTGGCTAGATTCCATTAATGGTAAAAGGACAATGCTTACCCTAGTGTTAATATGACCCCCAAACAGGAGTATAGAGTCCAAATTAACCCCCCAGATTTGAATATCAGCAGAGAGCACAATTCTATCAGCATCATCAGAAAACCCATATTATATAAATATCTATTAATTAATACGAGTACCAATGAGAGGCATGTCAATTCACTGAGCTATAAAAGAACACAAAACATAAAAAGCTTGCATCATACCAGACAGATAGCCAGACAGGACAGGAAACCTGCAGGTGAGTTGGAAGTTAAATCTTATCAAACCTTTAAGAGGTTAAATTGGTCTTTGCCAACAGAAAATACCCAACAGGGCTCAGGAACAGCTCATAGTACCCCGAGTCATTCTGACACCTCTGGGAAGCTATTAACTTGTTCCCTGCAATCTCAGCTTGTTTTTTTTTTTTTAGTAAGTCTCTAGTTACTATGATTGTGAAGAAAAGTTCAAAATTGTGACTGATACAGAGATGTCTATCTAAAGGCAGGTCTACACTTAAAATGCTGCAGCGGCACAATCTGCAGCGGTGCAGCTGCACCCCTATAGCACTTCAATGAAGACAGTACTATGCTGACCGGAGAGCATCTCCCATTGGCATAGTTAATCCAGCTCTGCAAGAGGCGGTAGCTATGTCGAAAGGAGAAGCCCTCCCATCAACATAGCGCTGTCTACACTGGGGGTTAGGTCGGTATAACTGTGTCATTCAGCGGTGTGAAAAATCCACACCCGAGCAACACAATTATACCTATGTATGTTTATAGTGTAGACCTGGCCTGAGTCTACAGAGAGTGGAGAACAATAGCTTTGAGAGATGTGAACTGCCCCAGTCATTGCATGGTGTTAATTCAGATCCCCTGTGATGATAATTTAAATGCCAACATTATTAACGATTTCATTCCATGTGTATGAAAGGAGAGGGAGAATCACAGATCTTCACAGTTTACTCATTTTGGTACCACAAATGAGTAGTGCTTGGAAGATACCATCAATTCCTCCCCATTCTCCTAATCAGAAAAAGAGCCCGGCCTCAGGAGCATAGCAGAGCTTAGTATGCACATATTCAAGCCCTACTCGGGGGTAGCTAAGCTCAAGGAGCCCAGTGGCACTTACTATCGTATTTTCAATTATTACTATTATTATTTGTATCACGACTAAAAGCCCCAGTCATGGATCAGGACCCCACTGTGCTAGGTGCTACACAAACCCAGAACAAAAAGACAGTCCCTTCCCCGAAGAGTTACAATCGAAGTAGAAGATGAGACAACAATTGGATACAGGCAGACTGACAGGGGAGTACAAGGAAGCAATGAGACACTATTGATCAGCATGATAAGCAGTGACCTCAACACACCAGCAGCCTAGCCTTTGTCACGTTTTTTGTAGGCCTCACGGCAAAGGAGAGTTTGAAGGAGGAATAGCCACACAATCAACAGTGGGTGGAGTCTCATTTTGACAGCTCACATGGGCGGAGCTTATTTTGTGGAGCGAGCAAGGGAGTGTACCAATATCTTTTCACCACATTCTGATTCCTGATTTTCAACCCCAAACTCAAACCATCACATTTTCCAGTTAGAGTTAATAGGTTAGTACAGGAGTAGGCAACCTTTCAGAAGTGGTGAGCTGAGTCTTCATTTATTCACTTTAAGGTTTCGTGTGCCGGTAATATATATTTTAACGTTTTTTAGAAGGTCTCTCTCTATTAGTCTATATTATATAACTAAACTATTGTTTTTTGTAAAGTAAACAAGGTTTTCAAAATGTTTAAGAAGCTTCATTTAAAATTTAATTAAAATGCTGATCTTACGCCGCCAGCCTGCTCAGCACGCTGCCAGTCTGGGGTTCAGTTCACCTAGGCTGGCAGCGGGCTGAGCGGGGGCTGCGGCCATGACGCTGGCTGACAAGGGGCCGGCAGCTGGGACCCCAGACCTGGGGGGGGGGGGTTGAGGGGTCAGGGCAGAGGGCTGGTGGTGTGTGGGGGGGGTTCAGGGCAGAGGGCTGGGTGTGTGGGGGGGCGCAGAGCAGAAGGCTGTGTGTGGGGGGGGTCAGGGATCAGGGCAGAGGGACGGGCTGTGGGGGTGCAGGGCAGAGGGCTGGGTGTGGGGGGTCAGGGGTCAGGGCAGAGGGCTGGGGGTGTGTGAGGGTGCAGGGGCAGAAGGCTGGGTGTGTTGGGTGGGTTCAGGGGTCAGGGCAGAGGGCTGGGGGGGTGGAGGTGCAGGGCAGAAGGCTGGGTGTGGGGGGGGTTCAGGGGTCAGGGTAGAGGGCTGAACGGTGTGTGGGGGGGGTGCAGGGCAGAAAGCTGGGGTGCTCGGCTCATGGGGGTGCTCCCAGCCCCCTGCCCTGAGCGGCTCACGGCAGTGGGCTGGAAGGGATACGCCCTGTTCCACCCCCTTCCCCAAGGTCCCGTCCCTACCTCTTCTCTGCCTCCTCTACGGAGCAGCGAGCACGCTGCCACTCGTACTCCTCCCCCTCACAAGGGCCATCAGCTGATCGGCGCAGGGAGAGGGAGGGGCAGGAAAGAAGTGGGGGAGGGGGGAAGCTTGGCAGCTGCAGGACCAAGCTTCTGCCTCCTGCCCCGACAGGGGAGAGCGGTGGGAGGGGGGGCTGAGTGGGGCTGGGAGCCGGGACCGCGGCAGGCAGCAGCGTGCCACTCAAAATCGGCTTGCGTGCCATGTTTGGCATGCGTGCCGTAGGTTGCCGACCCCTGGGTTAGTAGAACTGGAACCTTCTTATCTTGACACATTATAAGTTTGATGATAAATCAAACTGTAGCACAGGCAGAGGCAGATTACACTTTTGTGGGGCCCTGGGCCTGAGTAAATGGCCCGCATTCCCCCGGTATTCCTGCTGGGGAGAAAGGTCAGAGTGTGGAGGCTTGCCCCACTCCGCCTGCCCGGCACTCCTGCTGGGGAGCGCTGTTGGGATGCAAGGGCTTGCCCCAATCCGCCTGCCTACTGCTCCTGCCGGGGACCGGGATCAGGGCGCGGGGGCTTGCCCACTCTGCCTGCCCGGTGTCATTGTCGGGAAGAAGGGTTGGGGTGCGGGGGCTTGCCCTGCTCCCTGGCAGGAGACCAGACAGGCAGAGTGGGTCGGAGCACCGGGGCGCCCATTTTTCCAGGGCCCCCAGGCACGGGCCCCATTGGCCTAGTGGCTAATCCACCACTGGGCACAGGTGAGAACAGTGCTAAATACAATGAGAATTCATGGTTCACACAAACTGACAGAGCTACGGGAGTTAGAAATCAGGTTACAACGGATAAGTAGTCTGAAATAGTTCAAGATTGCATGAGTAGCAAGAGTAATATTTATTTGTTATTTATTAATTATACTATGAATTTATAAAGCAATCAATCACATTGGTCTGGGTGCTGGACGTTCTGAACATCAAGAGTAAAAATGTACACCATGTTCAATATAGAAAACTAGAAAAGTGAGAGATTTTTATAGATTCATAGATTCTAGGACTGGAAGGGTCCTCGAGAGGTCATCGAGTCCAGTCCCCTGCCCTCATGGCAGGACCAAATACTGTCTAGACCATCCCTGATAGACATTTATCTAACCTACTCTTAAATATCTCCAGAGATGGAGATTCCACAACCTCCCTAGGCAATTTATTCCAATGTTTAACCACCCTGACAGTTAGGAACTTTTTCCTAATGTCCAACCTAAACCTCCCTTGCTGCAGTTTAAGCCCATTGCTTCTTGTTCTATCCTTAGAGGCTAAGGTGAACAAGTTTTCTCCCTCCTCCTTATGACCAGGGCCGGCTCTAGGATTTTTGCCGCCCAAAGCAAAAACAATTTTGGCCGCCCCCCCCCTTATTTAATTACCCCACCCCCGGCCTCGCCTCAACTCCGCCCCTTCCCCAAATCCCCAGCCCTGCCTCCTCCCCCCAGGCTCTCAAGCCTAGGAGGGAGGAAGGGAGGGGGAGAAGCGGCCACTCTCAAGTCTGGGAGGGAGGGGGAGCAGCGGCGCGCCGCGGCCGCTCAGGATCTCCCCCTCCCTCCCAGGTTTGAGAGCCTGGGAGGGAGGGCGAGTAGCGGCGTGCGAATCAGCTGTTTCGCGCACCGTGGCAGCAGCAGTGGAGGTGAGCTAGGGCAGCCTGGGCACATTTTTAGGGGTGGCATTCTGGCGCCGGCCATGCTGCCCCTAAAAATGTGCCGCCCCAAGCACCAGCTTGTTTTGCTGGTGCCTAGAGCCGGCCCAGCTTATGACACCCTTTTAGATACCTGAAAACTGCTATCATGTCCCCTCTCAGTCTTCTCTTTTCCAAACTAAACAAACCCAATTCTTTCAGCCTTCTTTCATAGGTCATGTTCTCAAGATCTTTAATCATTCTTGTTGCTCTTCTCTGGACCCTTTCCAATTTCTCCACATCTTTCTTGAAATGCGGTGCCCAGATCTGGACACCATACTCCAGCTGAGGCCTAACCAGTGCAGAGTAGAGCGGAAGAATGACTTCTCGTATCTTGCTCACAACACACTTGTTAATACATCCCAGAATCATGTTTGCTTTTTTTGCAACAGCATCACACTGTTGACTCATATTTAGCTTGTGGTCAACTATAACCCCTAGATCCCTTTCTGCCATACTCCTTCCTAGACAGTCTCTTCCCATTCTGTATGTGTGAAACTGATTTTTCCTTCCTAAGTGGAGCACTTTGCATTTGTCTTTGTTAAACTTCATCCTGTTTACCTCAAACCATTTCTCCAATTTGTCCAGATCATTTTGAATTATGACCCTGTCCTCCAAAGCAATTGCAATCCCTCCCAGTTTGGTATCATCTGCAAACTTAATAAGCGTACTTTCTATGCCAATATCTAAGTCGTTAATGAAGATATTGAACAGAGCCGGTCCCAAAACAGACCCCTGCGGAACCCCACTTGTTATACCTTTCCAGCAGGATTGGGAACCATTAATAACAACTCTCTGAGTACGGTTATCCAGCCAGTTATTCACCCACCTTATAGTAGCCCCATCTAAATTGTATTTGCCTAGTTTATCGATGAGAATATCATGCGAGACTGTATCAAATGCCTTACTAAAGTCTAGGTATACCACATCCACAGCTTCTCCCTTATCCACAAGACTTGTTATCCTATCAAAGAAAGCTATCAGATTGGTTTGACACGATTTGTTCTTTACAAATCCATGCTGGCTATTCCTTATCACCTTACCACCTTCCAAGTGTTTGCAGATGATTTCCTTAATTACTTGCTCCATTATCTTCCCTGGCACAAAAGTTAAACTAACTGGTCTGTAGTTTCCTGGGTTGTTTTTATTTCCCTTTTTATAGATGGGCACTATATTTGCCCTTTTCCAGTCTTCTGGAATCTCTCCCGTCTCCCATGGTTTTCCAAAGATAATAGCTAGGGGCTCAGATACCTCCTCTATTAGCTCCTTGAGTATTCTAGGATGCATTTCATCAGGACCTGGTGACTTGCAGGCATCTAACTTTTCTAAGTGATTTTTAACTTGTTCTTTTTTTATTTTATCTTCTAAACCTACCCCCTTCCCATTAGCATTCACTAGGTTAGGCATTCCTTCAGACTCCTCGGTAAATTCCAAAACAAAGAAGTCATTAAGCATCTCTGCCATTTCCAAGTTTCCTGTTACTGTGTCTCCCTCTTCACTGTGCAGTGGGCCTACCCTGTCTTTGGTCTTCCTTTTGCTTCTAATGTATTGATAAAAAGTCTTCTTGTTTCCCTTTATTCCTGTAGCTAGTTTGAGCTCATTTTGTGCCTTTGCCTTTCTAATCTTGCCCCTGCATTCCTGTATTGTTTGTCTATATTCATCCTTTGTAATCTGTCCTAGTTTCCATTTTTTATATGACTCCTTTTTATTTTTTAGATCATGCAAGATCTCGTGGTTAAGCCAAGGTGGTCTTTTGCCACATTTTCTATCTTTCCTAACCAGCGGAATAGCTTGCTTTTGGGCCCTTAATAGTGTCCCTTTGAAAAACTGCCAACTCTCCTCAGTTGTTTTTCCCCTCAGTCTTGATTCCCATGGGACCTTACCTATCAGCTCTCTGAGCTTACCAAAATCCGCCTTCCTGAAATCCATTGTTTCTATTTTGCTGTACTCCCTTCTACCCTTCCTTAGAATTGCAAACTCTATGATTTCATGATCACTTTCACCCAAGCTGCCTTCTACTTTCAAATTCTCAATGAGTTCCTCCCTATTTGTTAAAATCAAGTCTAGAACAGCTTCCCCCCAGTAGCGTTTTCAACCTTCTGACATAAAAAGTTGTCTGCAATGCAGTCCAAGAATTTATTGGATAGTCTGTGCCCCGCTGTGTTATTTTCCCAACATATATTTGGATAGTTGAAGTCCCCCATCACCACCAATTCTTGGGCTTTGGATGATTTTTTTAGTTGTTTAAAAAAAAAAAGCCTCATCCACTTCTTCCACCTGGTTAGGTGGCCTATAGTAGACTCGTAGCATGATTTGAGATGTCCGACTTTAAAAACACTACAGGAATCACTAGAAAGAAGATAATATTCCACAACCTTGGAGCAAGGTTTGAAAAAGCCCTGTATTTAGAAATTGTACAAAGCACCAATGCCATAACAAAGAAAGAACTGGACCCAGAATGTAAGGCTTAAATGTGAACAAAATCCTGAAATCATCATTATGAACATGAATCAAATTACACCTGAAAGAGTAAGAGAATAAAGGCCTAATTCTCCTCTCCAGTGAAAAACAGGATTAGCTCCATTGAAGTAAGTGGAGCTGCAAGGTTGCGATATTGGCTTTCAAATATATGTCAGTAATAAAAATGCTGATTGAAGTCTTCAAAGAGGCATTTTTTGATGGAAAACTGTTAAGTCGAACATTTTTAACCAACTTCTTTAGGGCTTGTCTACACAAACATTTAGTTTGCAGCAAGCTGGGGTGTGAATCTACCCTATGCTAGCCTGCCGAGGACTAACTGTCCACGTGGACCCTGCTGACGTGCATCTAGTCCTGTTTCAAAGAGGACTAGATCAAACCACATTAACAAACTGTTAATGTGTGTCAGAAGGGTCGAAGTGGATAGCTAGTCCTTGGCAAGCTAGTCCTGAGTAGATTCACAACCCAGCCTGCTGTGAGCTAAATGTTCCTGTAGACAAGCCCTTAGTTTCCTTTGAAAATGTCTCCCATCTATTTTTATTCCAATTTAAGAAGCAGCCAGTGAAACTCTCTGATTAATAGTGAATTGTGCGAGTCACGAGGTGTAGAAAAAAAAAAATCAAATGTTTCCACACATTCTACCTGGATTTACAACAGCAGAAGGGAAATGGGGATAACGATACTTCCTCACTTCACAAAGGGGCTATGAGGATACAATTTTGTTTGTGAGGTGCTCAGACACTAAAGAGTTTGAGGCCAAAGAAGTAGGCAGATAGGCCAAGTATGGAAAATAGTGGTGGAATCTTCCTGCAGTGGGGTTTACAAACCCCATACTGAGCACAGGCAGAAGACAGAGGAGAGTCTTTCCCACTTACAGGCAACCAGGCTGATCACACCCCGGCATAGCTGCCAGAACTGCCAAACATGGAGACATGCACCCACAGCTAAAGGAAACAAGCTAAACTATAAAGGATGGGGAACAGAGAGGCCTGGGATAGCAGAGGGGGCAACAACTCCATGCCAGGCTGCAACTGGGAAATCAAAAGGAGACTGGTAAGCTCTGGAATTTAAGGGCTGATAGACTCTTTACTTAAATTGAGTCTATGGACTGATTTAATTGCAGATAAATTGAAACGGACCAGTTAGGGAAAAGCTGGGACTCCCTAGGGTGACTGTGTAATGCCGACAGACCCCAGTCGACAGCAGGCCGGATTGAACTGGGGACCTCTGGAGCTTCGTGCATGAGCCTCTACTGCATGAGCTAAAAGCCACTGGCTGTTAACTAAGACTGTAGAGCAGACTCATTTTATCTCTCTCTCTAAGTGGTCTCGGTGCCATTGGATGGGACAGAACACCATACCCAGAAGGTGAGGTTCTTACCCACGAAAGCTTATGCTCCTAATACTTCTGTTAGTCTTAAAGGTGCCACAGGACCCTCTGTTGCTTTTTACACCCAGAAGGTGTATGGATTACAACTGCACCAAAAGCAGTTGACACTTCCTCACACCAGATCACCACTATAGGTCAACCATGCCATACAATGGTATCAGAAGATACTTTGCTCTTCATTCACATTCATTCCTTGGGGTTTTTTGTTTGTTTCTGTCTGCTCTAAAGGTCATTGCTGTGATGTGGATATTTGTCCAATAGGTGCAGGATGGGGACAACCAGCTCATTTCAGGTAGGACATCAAACACCCTTATTGTCTTGCACTAGATACAAACCATTGATCTAAATGTAAAAGGTGTGTCCCATTATCCATTTGTTGTTTCTCATCATATACTTACATTGTAAACTCTGTGGGAGCAGAGAACGTCTTTTTGTTAGGTGTGTTCAGTGCTTAGAACAATGAGGCCCTGATCCTTTGAGGCATCTGGGGCAGAGCCTCAGTGGTGTAAATTGTTATAGCCCTATTGAATTCTATGGAGCTATGACAATTTATACCAATTGAGGCTCTACCCTTCTAGGTGCTACCACAAAACAAATAAATATTAAATAATAAATAATATATTAAATAATTAAAAAATCTCCTAAGAGTACTTGTCCACTTTGGTACTATATTTATGTTCCCCAAATTACTAGTTAATTAGTGATTGATGATAACTCCATCTACAACAGGGATCGGCAAACTTTGGCATGCGGCTCATCAGGGAAATCCGCTGGTGGGTTGGGACAGTTTGTTTACCTGCAGCGTCAGCAGGTTCGGCCGATCGCAGCTCCCACTGGCTGCGGTTCACAGCTCCAGGCCAATGGAGGCTGTGGAAAGTAGCGGCCAGCACATCCCTCGGCCCACACCACTTCCCGCAGCCCCCATTGGCCTGGAACAGCAAACCACGGCCAGTGGGAGCTGCGATCGGCCGAACCTGCGGAACCTGCAGATGCTGCAGGTAAACAAACCATCCCAGTCCACCAGCAGATTTCCCTGACGGGTCGTGTGCCAAAGGTTACCGATCCCTGATTTACAACATGCTCACCACTCTTTTTTAAGAAAGAAAATATCCATTTGTATCTACCCATTTCAAAGAAGCAGCAATGTACTTCCTCATAGTTCCATCTGATCAGCTTGTTTTTTTATCCTGCAACATTCCATATAATCTATCTTAAACCTCAGAATACGTTTCAAAATTACATTTTTCAGAATTTTCATTAGTCAAGTACATAGGTCACAGCAGTTAACCAATCATTTTAATAGTCAGAGAAAAGCTACCCCATCTATCAGCTTTAACTATCAGATTCGTTTCAAAAAGACTCTCATGAGCAAAATAGGTTTTGTTTTTTTTTTGCCACAAGCAGTTCGTGAGTTTAAGTATCCTACATAATGAAGGTCTCACTCATAAGCTTGTTAAGACGTGATGTGATTTTCTTCGTAATGTGTTTCTAGACCCTTGTCTGGGCAAATTACACCATTTTTTTTTCTTCACGGTGTTCTCTTTTTGAACCAAGTCTCATACACAACCTGAGTTTCATACACAATGAGGAATTTCAGCTAGTTGGTTATAGAGACCATGGACAGACTCACATATTCACTGCTAATGTTCTCAGGAATATAAGCCGTTTCCAAAGGATACAACAACTATAACAGGAAAGCATAGGATAGTGATTTTTCTTGCTTTTGCTAATAAGTCTCATCTTTCCATTTTTAACTCAGATATTTCATCATCGATGGCTCATTGTCATCTTAAACACCTGGGTCAAAATTAAATTCATAATTGTTCCTCCCCGTTCTCCACAGCTTATGGCATTCGCATCCTCCCTGACATTTAGGTCTGTAACCCGGTTCTTCAGCTCCTCTCTCTCATTCTAACCCATCAGGGCCACACCATGCTACGTACTGTAAAAATCACAGAGACAGCCCTTGCCCTAAAGAGCTTAAAAACTGAATAGACAAGACAGACCAAGGATATGAGGAAACTCAGAGACAGAGAGAGGAGGAATGACTGGCTCAGGGTCAGTAGTAGGGCCAACAATAGAACCTAAGTCTGAGTCCATGACTAATGTTCCTCACCCCAAGCACAACTACACATGAGCCAGCCCACATTTTTCCCTATGAATCCAATTCTGCTCTCATTAAAGTCAACAGGATTTTTTCCCTTAACATAAATGGAAGTAGGACTGAACCCTATTAAGTGATGTCATTCCATGTCACAGCAAAAAGCTTAGGTGTGCACATCCCTGGCACTTGAACTTCCTTCATATCTACGGAATGCTACCAAAGATGTACTTTAGTTATGAAGTAGAACTGTGACAGTATTGATTACCAGTGCTTTTTATTCTCTGCATTGAGCTTACTCAGATCCTGAACTCCTTTTTTGACTGCTTAATGAAAAACGTGTTCATAATCTCACAGGCCAAGAGAAAAGTTCAAGGCATCACAGTCTCCATGACAGCAAAGAGAGATAATAATGAGTCAGCAATTTTTCTTTCCTTGGTTATTTATTATTATATTATTATTTTAGTGTTCTTTTGGCAAGGTAGTCTAATAGAAATAACTCTCAGAATTATGGGAAATATTTGGCCAGCAATATTATTGCCCACCTGTTGCAATTAATTTTTCTTCTGAATTTCAAAAATAAAAATGAGAAAAACCACACTTCTGTCATTGCCTCCTCTCCCCCAGTCATTTAAAAAAAAAAAAAAAACCTCAGTCATTTGGTAACTAGCTAGGCAGATTGCTGGGGATACATGGCCTAAGAAAAGAGAAAGCAAACTCTGTAGTTTAAAAAAAAAAAAAACCACCACACTTGGAGATACCATGTAAAGAATTATAAGGATCCAAAAGACCTGGAAGGTGATCTAGTCTATCCCCTGCCATTGTAAGATTATCTCATTTACTACATTCTTCAGTGCTTTGTCCAGATCAGTTTTCCATAATCCAAGTGAAGGGGGTTCCACCCTTGGCAGACTGTGCCTCCGTCCAATCCCTTTTCTTGTAAGGATTTTTTCCCTAATAGGATACTCAAGGCTGCAGCCAGGTTTTTAGGGTCTGGGACAAGATTTCAAAATAGAGGCATCCTGCAGCCTCTTGCAATGTGCCCATTCTCCAATCATTGCACTCACAGCATTCCTGCAGCCTTCCCCCATCTACATCCCTTCCTCTCTATCCCACTTCAACTATTCCCATTGCTGTTTTAGGCTCCCCTTCGCTCAGTCACCCATATGGGCACCCACATCCAGCAGGCTCCTATCACCAGGCCCATACATACACCCGCCTCCCTGCTCCAGTTCATAACCCCATGCTTTGAAGCTCTGGAGTCCTAAGGAGGATCTGCGGGTAGAGGTATGGTAATGAGTGGTCTAGAGCCCTAAAGCATGACTACCTGTACGGAGTATGGATCAGACTCCCTGCAGCAGAGATGCACTCAAGTGCAGTTCCTGCCAGCAACCAGGAGGGTGCAGTGGGCTACTGTTAAATAGCTCAGCACAGTAGCACTAGAGGTGAGTGAAGCAGCCAAAGGACAGCACCACAGAGCTGGCAAAAGAGGCATTGCCAGGCCTGTGTCCCCAACTAGAGCCCAATCCCCATTCAGCTGCCATGGCTGTCCCCCCACCATTGGCAGCCCAGAGGACAATACAGCCCCAAAGTTAAACCTTTGGAAAATCAAGGGTTTTAAATGATGCTGGGGCAAGAAGAGCTGTAGTAGCTCCTGCAACTCCTACACTCTGCAGCAGGGAAGAGTCAGTGATCTGCACGGAGGCAGATCCACTGGCCACACTCCCATGTCTCCCTGGGATACCCTTTCCCCAACCCCAACCCCCGCCCCCCTCCCCATAAACTATGGCTCAGGGTGCACTGCCAAGGCATATAGTAGCTCTGTGGTATGTGCAGGGTGCACACTCCCTACCTGGGATCCCAGAATAGCTTTCCCGGCCTTACAGTTGCTCTCATAATGACCCTAAAGGGACTCTCACACCACCACATAACACATTCTAGTCCCACTCCCTCCATCCCTGACACGGGCATGGGGCAGAAGAGGTGATAAAAAGCCAGCTATGCTGGCTCTACACCCACCAGGATTTGTCCCAGAAAGGGTGAATTCCTAGCTGCCTATTTGTGGCAGTGTTGCAAATGGACTGTAAAGCTGCCCTATCAGAGACCAGAATTCGACCCTGGCTTTTTAAGCCGCCCTTTTTTATTTTTATTTTTTTGGTACCAACTTTCTAAATCCCGATAAGCCTTTATACATGTCTTATGTTTTCCAAAACCACTTAAGCCACATTCATTATTATTATTAACATAATTTCTTTAAGCATTAACCAATGTTCAAAGCTTTCGGCAAGCAACAAAATGGAAAAAAACAAGCTAGCACAGATGGAAACTTTCAGCATCCTGCTCAAAGCTCTCCCGGCAAACAGCCCTGCATTCACAACCTAGCTCTCATAGTACATTTTATAATAGAACCACTTTGCATGCATTGCACACTCCTGTAGTGCAGCAATCCCTGTATGAATGCCAGCACAGTACATTAGCAGAGGTTATCTTTGGTGCCAGAATTTTTAAAATTATACAATAATGTTTTGACAGCCATCCAATCAGTATATGTAGTAATATCAGAGGCAGTAGCTTTTCCTTAAGGAGACGACGTTAATCCAGAAAGAAACCTGAACAAACTTGAAACTATAACCGGAACAGAACTAAATTCAAGCCTGAATTTTTTGGTGTTGATTATTCACTATCCTGCGCTCAGCCAGAATCACCTATAAACTACCTCCATCTTACCCTCATCCCCGACAAGTAGCTATCAAATTGGACTCATTTATAATGAATTCTACACACTCTAAACCAGTGGTGGGCAACCTGTGGCCCCTGGGCCGCATGTTGCCCACTACCGCTCTAAACCAACCCAAATCAATTCAGAACCATGTCCAAGCAGCCAAAAACAAAGCAGAGAATAATGCTGCTTACAATAGAAAATAATGCTGCTTATAATAGAAAAAAATTGTAATTGATTTTGAAAAGAGAACATGAGTTGAAGCTAAATTCTATGAGAGTATCAAGCTAATGCAATAGTAAATAAAAAAAAGGAGTAAATGAAAATCATTACTGCTATTGGGAACAGTTCAGGCTTTATTCCAGTAGCAGGGGAAATATCCCAGGTTGATGCAGGTAGTTCTTGCATAGTGGGGATAGATACATCTTCTTTATAGTTGGTGAGTGCGGTCTGCAGTAATGGAAGGTGAACCTGGGTTATTCTGCAAGGTTAGTGAGGGGGAGCCTCATTCTTATCTAGTAAGGAATGGTTTCAGGTGGTGCAGGCTGGCTCTGACGTGTTTATAGAAAGTTTCTGGGGTGTTTTCAGAATTTTCAAGGTGTTCTTGGCTTGTTCAGGAGGTTGAATGAGGTCTTCATTAGATTCTAGCATGCTGGGTTGGCTCCAGATGGATCATGGCATCCTGAAGTTGCTTCTATCTAAAAAAGTTTGTAGTAAGAGCACAATTTCAAAATAGTCTGAGGAGGTGAATAGTCTATCTCGCTTTTGGAAGAGTCTCTTGGAGCTCTAGGATGTGCTCCTCAGTACAGTCCTGATCTATATGTACAATCAATAATTACAGCTATTATAGGAGAAGCTATAATAGCAATTCTTCACTCTCCCAAAACATCTCATCTCAATCATGGAAAGATTGCCCAATCTCATTTAACTATTTCCAAAGATATTGCATGCCTGCTCAAAAAAGGTACACTTCATTAATTAATTGTTGTCAGTGAAATATTTCATTTTGTCTAGATTTTGGGGGCACCAGATCTTTTTTGTACCTGAGATTTGTAGTTACATGTAATGTCTATAGTTAGCCCTTGGACACATAGACAGCTAACACAGACACATCCCAGTAGGTTCTACAAAAAGAATTACTGCAGCTTATTCAGGGATCAAGGTGCATGTGCAACACTCGCATTGAACCAGTAGCACTTCCTGGCATGTGCCACTACTGGGTCTCTTAAGGGATTGTCCCCTACACTACATATCAAGAGCAGGCATTAACCACTAACATTTTTATAAGCATATGCTGTACTGCTTTTGATGCCCACAGTTGACTTAGTGTTCATATTATTACATGACAAAGTATACCAAGTTTGTAACTTTTGTGGTCTGGAAAGCATTTCAGACACAGTGTCTATCCATGCAATCCTGACCAACATATGATGATCTAACAGCGGTTATGTGTTTCAGCACTGGCTGGTTTAACAGAGCGTGATCTATTTCTCAGGTGGATGAACTCACTCAACTATTGTCTCCCATCAAAGAAACTATGAAGACCCTGCCCACACTGCATATGGGAACAAGTCTAGATTCAATCCTCTAAGAGTGCAATCCTTTGGACAACATATTAAGCTTTACAATAGATACGCTGCATCAGACCAATGGTCCATCTAGCCCAGTGTCCTGTCTTCTGACAGAGGCTAGTGCCAGATGCTTCAAAGGGAATGAATGGATCAGGGCAGATATTGAGTGATCCATCCCGCATCGTCCAGTCCCAGCTTGTGGCAGTCAATGGTTTTGGGACACCCAGAGCATGGGGCTGCATCCCTGACTATCTTGGATAATTGCCTTTTATGGACCTATCCTCCATGAACTTATCTAGTTGTTTTTTGAACCCAGTTATAGTTTTGTCCTGACAATGAGTTCCACAGGTTGATTGTGTGTGGTGTGAAGAAGTACTTTCTTATCTTTGTTTTAAATTTGCTATTAATTTAATTGGTGACCCCTGGTTCTCGTGTTATGTGAAGGGGTAAATAACACTTCCCTATTCACTTTCTCTACACCATTCATAATTGTATAGATCTTTATCATATTCCCCCTTAGTTGTCTCTTTTCTAAGCTGAACAGACCCACTCTATTTAATTTCTTCCTGTATGGAAGTTGTTCTATATCCCTAATCCTTTTTATTGCCTTTTCTGTACCTTTTCCAATTGTTATGTAACTTTTTTGAGATGCGGGACCAGAATTGAGCATTTAAGTTGTGGATGTACCATGGATTTATATAGTAGCATGATATTTTCTTATTATTTATCCCATTTCTAATGGTTCCCAATATTCTATTAGTTTTTTTGATTACCACTGCACACCGAGAAGATGTTTTCAGAAAACTGTACACCATGTCTCCAAGATCCTTCTCAAATGATAATAGCTAATTCATAACCCATCATTTTGTATGTATAGTTGGAATTATACACTGAATTTCATCTGCCATTTTGTCACCCAGTCCTTCAGTTTCATGAGATCCCTTTGTAACTTTTCAGTCAGCTTTAGACTTAAGTACCTTAAGGAGTTTTGTATCTGCAAACTTGGACACCTTACTGTTTACCCTCATTTCCACATCATTTACGAATATGTTGAACAGCACAGGCCCCAGTACATAGCCTAGGGGGACCCTGCTATTTGCCTGTTTCCATTGTAAAAAACTGACCATTTATTCCTACCCTGTTTCCTGTCTTTTTTTTACTGATCCATGAAAGGACCTTCCCTCTTATCCCAGAACTGCTTATTTTGCTTAAGAGTCTTTGTGTGGGAGCTTGTCCAAGGCTAGTCCAAATACACTATATCGACTAGATCAGCCTTGTGCCACTCCCCACCATGATGACCTACTCTGTCATTCCTGTATATTTTGTACTCTGGTATTACCATATCCTAGTGACTATCATCATTCCACCAAGCTTCTGTGAGGCCTGTTATATCAATATCCTCATTTAATACCAGGCACTCAAGTTCATCCATCATAGTATTTAGACTTCTAGGATGTGTATAGAAGCACTTATAAAATTTGTCAATATTTAGTAGCCTGCCTTCATGTGATATAATTGAACAGGACTCTTTTTCATTTGACTGTTTCTCTTCAGTTCCTGTCTGTACTTTATAAATTTCTATCCTCTCCTCTTTAAAAGGATATAAAGTATTCCCTTTAATAAATCCTCCACTAAGGGATGCCTCTGTCTGAACCATGTGCTCCTGCCCACTGGTCAGCTTTCCCCCTCCCTTAGTTTAAAAATTCCTCTATGACCTTTTTAATTTTACAGGCCAGTAATCTGGTTCCATTTTGATTTTGGTGGAACCCATCCTTCCTGTATAGGCTCCTCCTTTCCCAAAAGGTTCCCCAGTTCCTAATAAACCTAAATCCCTCCTCCCAACACAGCTGTCTCATCCATGCATTGAAACCCTGAAGTTCTGTCTAACTGGCCCTGTACATGGAACTGAAAGCATTTGAGAGAATGCAACCATGGAGGTCCTGAACTTTAATATCTTACCTAGCAGCATAAAATTGGCCTCCAGGACATCATTCCTACCTTCCCCTATGTCACTGTTACCTACATGCACCATGAGCACTGGCTCCTACCAAGACATAATATCTATCTATCTATCTAGCTGTCCCAAGAGACTGCAAACTTTGCACCCAGAAGGCAATTCACCATGTGGTTCTCCTGGTCGTCAGAAACTCAACTATCTATATTTCTAATAACTGAATCCCCCTTTACTATTACCTTTCTCTTCCTGATAACTGTGGACCCTTACCCTGCGGGGATATTCTCAGTGTCAGAGGATACCATGACATCATCTGAAAGGAAGGTCCCAACTATGGGATTGTTAGCCTCTGCTCCAACTCCATGTTCTCCTTCCCAGAGACTTTCATCCTCCTCAACAGCACACAGACTGTCAGACTATGGGAAGGATCACTCTACTATGTCTCAGAAAGTCTTGTCTATGTACCTGTTTCCCTTAGGTCCTCCAGTTCAACCACTGTGGTCTCAAGGGCCTGTACTGGGTCTCTGAAGGCCACAAGTTGCTTATACTGAATGCACTTATATGGCACCTGTCCACGAGACAGGTAATCATACATGCTGCATTCAGTGCAATAAACTTTATAGCCCCCCCACTCTGCTGCTGGACTTCTGGGTGCATTATTTTTACTCTTGGGGGAGGGGAAGCATTTGTTTGCTTGATTTTTTGGAGACGATTATAGTCCTACGTTTAGAATATGTTTGTTAAGTGTATCTGGCTCTCATGCTCCCTCTCTAAACTCCATCACAAAACTCCTGTTTGCTAGCTTCACAGAACACCTATGGCCTGGCTTTTAAAACCACTGTTCCCTAGAAGTTAGCCCCATCCCTTTGTCAAGGGATCCTAAAGGGATTAATGATTGAAGGGAGAAGGCTAGAGCTCGTTAGTAAGGCCATTTGGCTAGCAGGCTGCTCGGCTCAGCACACAACCCCCATACCAGACCACACAATAATATTCAGACAAGCAAGCACATGGCAAACAAACTAATGGACAAACTAACAGACAAATGCTCCCCAAGGATCACATAGTCTCTCCAGTTTTACCTTTATATTAAACTGGAAAAAAAAAACATATTAGAGAGTTGTCTACAATAGAAGCCTGGGTTCAAATGATTCTGTTTCAACTGACAATGAAGTTGCTAACGTTTAAAAAGATTCCCTGGGGATTTATTCCCAGGACTGCAGCCTGAATTTCATAGCTCCTGGCGAATTCTGCAAAATATCCCACAGGACTGTGAAACTATTAAAGTGATGACACTCCATATATGACATCACTCCACACTTTTTATGTTCCTGTTTTCCTTCCTGATTCAATTGTCCAAGGAACTTTTCCTGTGAAATAATGTTTTTATATTATTTATTTTTATTTGTAAACCAACATATAAAAATCACCCAGGCAAATGCCACGGGTTCCCTAATGGCAAATGAAATACACAATATTACAAACTTCATTGTAATAAAATCCTACCACATGCCATCAATATTTCACCAATCTTAACTAGAGCTGGGGGGAAAAAAGAAAAAAAAAGTTTGGTTGACAAAAAATGTTTTCTTGACCAAATCAACCTTTTCCAGCATGAAAAAAAAATTGAAAAAGTGGAGGTGGGGAAACTATTAAAAAAACCCTGAAAGACTGAAGCGAATACTTTTTTACTAAAAATTGACAAAATTAATGAACAATTTTAACAAAATGAAAAATGTTTGTTTCTTTCTAATTTTTCTTTGTAATGTCATCCTATTTATTTGTATCAGCCTTACCTTGGGAAACAAGCAGGGAGAACTGGAAGTCCTGGCACAGTCAAGGAACTATGATGTGATTGGAATAACAGAGACTTGGTGGGATAACTCACATGACTGGAGTACTGTCATGGATGGATATAAACTGTTCAGGAAGGACAGGCAGGGAAGAAAAGGTGGGGGAGTTGCATTGTATGTAAGAGAGCAGTATGACTGCTCAGAGCTCCAGTATGAAACTGCAGAAAAACCTGAGAGTCTCTGGATTAAGTTTAGAGGTGTGAGCAACAAGGGTGATGTTGTGGTGGGAGTCTGCTATAGACCACCAGACCAGGGGGATGAGGTGGATGAGGCTTTCTTCCAGCAACTAACAGAAGTTACTAGATCACAGGCCCTGGTTCTCATGGGAGACTTCAATCACCCTGATATCTGCTGGGAGAGCAATACAGCTGTTCACAGACAATCCAGGAATTTTTTTGGAAAAAGTGTAGGGGACAATTTCCTGGTGCAAGTGCTGGAGGAACCAATCAGGGTCAGAGCTCTTCTTGACATGCTTCTCACAAACCAGGAAGAATTAGTAGGGGAAGCAAAAGTGGATGGGAACCTGGGAGGCAGTGACCATGAGATGGCCGAGTTCAGGATCCTGACACAAGGAAGAAAGGAGAGCAGCAGAATATGGACCTTGGATTTCAGAAAAGCAGACTTTGACTCCCTCAGGGAGCTGATGGGCAGGATCCCCTGGGAGAATAACATGAAGGGGAAAGGAGTCCAGGAGAGCTGGCTGTATTTTAAAGAATCCTTATTGAGGTTGCAGGAAAAAAACATCCCGATGTGTAGAAAGAATAGTAAATATGGCAGGCGACCAGCTTGGCTTAACAGTGAAATTCTTGCTGATTTTAAATGCAAAAAAGAAGCTTACAAGAAGTGGAAGATCAGACAAATGACCAGGGAGGAGTATAAAAATATTACTCAGGCATGCAGGAGTGAAATCAGGAAGGCCAAATCACACTTGGAATTGCAGCTAGCAAGAGATGTTAAGAGTAACAAGAAGGGTTTCTTCAGGTGTGTTAGCAATAAGAGGAAAGTCAAAAAAAGTGTGGGCCCCTTACTGAACGAGGGAGGCAACCTAGTGACAGAGAATGTGGAAAAAGCTAATGTACTCAATGATTTTTTTTGCCTCTGTCTTCTCAAACAAGGTCCGCTCCCAGACTACTGCGCTGGGCAGCACAGCAAGGGAAGGAGGTGACCAGCCCTCTGTGGAGAAAGAAGTGATTCAGGACTATTTAGAAAAGCTGGACGAGCACAAGTCCATGGGGCCGGATGCGCTGCATCCGAGGGTGCTAAAGAAGTTGGTGGATGTGATTGCAGAGCCATTGGCCATGATCTTTGAAAACTCACGGCGATCGGGGGAGGTCCTGGATGACTGGAAAAAGGCTAATGTAGTGCCATTCTTTAAAAAAGGGAAGGAGGAGGATCCGGGGAACTACAGGCCAGTCAGCCTCACCTCAGTCCCTGGAAAAAATCAAGGAGCAGGTCCTCAAGGAATCAATTCTGAAGCACTTAGAGGAGAGGAAAGTGATCAGGAACAGTCAGCATGGATTCACCAAGGGCAAGTCATCCTGACTAACCTGCCTTCTATGATGAGATAACTGTTTCTGTGGATGAGGAGAAAGCAGTGGACGTATTATTCCTTGACTTTAGCAAAGCTTTTGATACGGTATTCTTGCCAGCAAGTTAAAGAAGTATGGGCTGAATGAATGGACTATAAGGTGGACAGGAAGCTGGCTAGATTGTTGCGCTTAACACGTAGTGATCAATGGCTCCATGTCTAGTTGGCAGCCGGTATCAAGTGGAGTGCCCCAAGGATCGGTCCTGCGGCCAGTTTTGTTCAATATCTTCATTAATGATCTAGAGGATGGTGTGGACTGCACCCTCAGCAAGTTTGCAGATGACACTAAACTGGGAGGAGTGGTAGATATGCTGGAGGGTAGGGATAGGATACAGAGGGACCTAGACAAATTAGAGGATTGGGCCAAAAGAAACCTGATAAGGTTCAACAAGGACAAGTGCAGAGTCCTGCACTTAGGACGGAAGAATCCCATGCACTGCTACAGACTAGGGACTGAATGGCTAGGCAGCAGTTCTGCAGAAAAGGACCTGGGGGTTACAGTGGACGAGAAGCTGGATGTGCGTCAAGTGCGCCCTCGTTGCCAAGAAGGCTAACAGCATTTTGGGCTGTATAAGTAGGGGCATTGCCAGCAGATCGAGGGACGTGATCATTCCCCTCTATTCGACATTGGTGAGTACTGGAGTACTGTGTCCAGTTTTGGGCTCCACACTACAAGAAGGATGTGGAAAAATTGGAAAGAGTCCAGCGGAGGGCAACAAAAATGATTAGGGGGCTGGAGCACATGACTTATGAGGAGAGGCTGAGGGAACTGGGATTGTTTAGTCTGCAGAAGAGAAGAATGAGGGGGGATTTGATAGCTGCTTTCAACTACCTTAAAGGGGGTTTCAAAGAGGATGGATCTAGACTGTTCTCAGTGGTACCAGATGACAGAACAAGGAGTAATGGTCTCAAGTTGCAGTGGGGGAGGTTTAGGTTGGATATTAGGAAAAACTTTTTCACTAGGAGGGTGGTGAAGCAGTGGAATGGGTTACCTCGGGAGGTGGTGGAATTTCCTTCCTTAAAAACCTCTAAGGTCAGGCTTGACAAAGCCCTGGCTGGGATGATTTAGTTGGGGGTTGGTCCTGCTTTGAGCAGGGGGTTGGACTAGATGACCTCCTGTGGTCCTTTCCAACCTTGATAGTCTATGATACCTTCAACATACCCTGCGCATCTCATCAGACCTCTGACCCCTATTTACACTCTCAGTCCCAGTTCCCAAACAAGACCATCACCCCACCTCCTTCTCTATTCCCAGTGAAGGAGCTGGGGGGGAAAGGATGAGGTGCCATTCATCTAGAAGGCTAACAAATCGCGAGTGTGGTGGGCCAAGGAGAGGAGCAAATTCCAAAGCTGGGGGCCTTCATGGAAAACATGCTGCCAACAGCTTCTTCTCTTTTATACTGAGTGCCAGTGTTTTTGTTAATAATTATGTAATGTTTATAATTGATTTTGAAAAGTGTGACCTATCTATCTACCACCTGGTTTTGCTGAAGTTCCATAGTCCAGACATGCAGAATTAGCACCTCATCTTCTGGAAAACAAAACTGCTGCATGCATCTGACGAAGTGGGTATTCACCCACGAAAGCTTATGCTCCAATACATCTGTTAGTCTATAAGGTGCCACAGGACTCCGTCACTTTTTACAAAACCAAAAAAAAAAAAAAGGCGGATACTTATGTGAGGAAACATGGAGCTCCTGTAGTTGCACTAGCTGGGATAAAATCCTAAAAGTATGTGTTTCCATGCTTCAGGGCACTATCTCGTTGTCAAAAGATGTTATGAAGAAATTTTCCCTATGGTACAATAGTGCATCAGGAGGGCCACCATCCTATGGAACAAATGGGCATTAGACATAGTCAGAAACAGGATACTGCACTAGTTGGACCATTGAACTGTTTCACAGGGGCAGTTCCTATGCTCCTAGAAACTGGGATAGATAGCTAGAAAGATCATGTATTGTTTGGTTTTGTTTTTTTCCCCTAAACAAAGATAGGAAAGCCACCTGAACTTGGCTTTTAGCGTTCAAGGGATTGCAAAACTTCAGACAATGTGAAACAAGAATACATCATCATCACTTTCCAACAGGCTCACTTAGAAAGCAAGACCTAGTACCAGGAGGGAGGGAGAGAGATAAATGCTTTATACTACTGAATGGGTTTGGGCTAATGTTATTTACTAATCACTAATTATGGTTCAGTAAAAGCATTTTGATTCAGACACACAATTACATGTGGCAAATGGCTGCACTTATGCATCTGAAATATGAAAAACAACTTCCTCTCTTCTGCTTGTTCTTGTAGTATTTCTTGATGCCATTCTAACTCAAAAAGGCTTTTGGCTAATGTCATGATCCTCTCTCCACCCATCCCCATCCTATGCGGATGGTGGAAAGGCCTGGCCACAGCAGAACTAGTGCAGCTCTACGTCCCAAGGGCAGGATTTGTGGTCCTCACACAGGGTTCAATATTCTTGTCCCCTATGCACCACCGAGAATAGTTCTACCATGGTTCACTGTGCTGTAGCATGCAAGAAAGAGGCCCATGGAGTTGCAACCCTGCGGAGCCACTCGTCACTCATCCCTACTGGAGTTGGTTGCTTCTGTGGTCTTTAGGCTGCAGTAGCAGCCAAAAAGTGATTGCACTGCTGTGGTGGATCAATCTTCCTACCCTGCCCTCAGGGAAATCCAGGCCCACAGGATCTGGCCCCAACGTATTATTCCTGCATTAATCATACAGCACACATCACACACTATGAATACTTCACATGGGCTTTAATGAAGCAAAGAAATCATGGAAATTTAAAATGGAAAATAACTGTCAGGGTACCTTGTCTAACTTCTTGCCAGTACAAGATTGTTCCCTCCAGTAATTTACAGTATGTAGGTTTAAATGCATTTAGTTGAGAGGTTATTCCAAACGCCAATGAGTTTCACCATTAGGTTATTGTGGTATTCAGCCTAAATTTTGCTTTGCATAACTACTGCTAACATTGGACTAACATAAGCAATTCCTCCCCAGCCAGACAGTTATCACATACACAGCCTGCTTTCTTCAGGTACTACCACACACTTCTAATGCAGAGACCACATGTTAATTTCAACAACCCCAATTAAAATCTAGGAACACTGGCTTTTTAAGTGGGTGCCATTAAAGATTAGACTGTAGTGATGCACTCTACATGGCATAGGGCTATACCAGGAAATCATTTGGAGGAAGGAGTCAGAGCGGAATGGTTCTAATAGGCTACTAGGTGGAACTCAAGGTGTGGCTTTAATTCCTAAATCAGTAAATAGGTTGGGCTTTGGTTTTCTGAGGAATCACCTGTACCATGCTGCAGCAGCTGAGATCAACAGTATCCCCTTTAGTATAGACAAGAGGCAAGATGTTCTCCGTGAGGGTTCCTTTACTTTGGAATGCACTCTCCTCTTGGACCATCAACATCCAGGTTTATTAACCTTCTATGCAGGCTGCAAAGCCGTTTTTCCTGGGTTTCTGGGGAATGATGGGGCTGATGGGTTTGGTAGAAATTCATGTATGTATGGAAAGTCCTTTCATAACGTGTATCTGAATTTATGCCAAGAACATTGGTTAGCCCCATCAGAGATTTTTATAAATGTAATCAATAATAAGGACTAGATGGTATCTCAAGGACTCAGGCCATAGTAATGCATGGGTGCTGGTAGTCACACCACTCCAGGAACGTCCCTCTCTGCTCTTCCCTTGCTCCAGCTCAGTAATAATTTACTATTAGCCTTTATCAGAGTAAATTACTACCGCACTCTGCACTGGCTCAGTTGTGCTGGATAGCAAGTGGGAGGATGATGCCCAGGGAGGCAGGAAGCAGGCACTTACCCAAGTCCCAGTAGCCCATTCAGGGTTTGTCTACACTGGCAATTTACAGTGCTGCAACTTTCTCGCTCAGAGCTATGAAAAAACACCCCCGAGTGCAGCAAGTTTCAGCGCTGTAAAGCACCAGTGTAGACAGCGCTGGTAGCCGCGCTCCCAGCACTGGTAGCTATGCCCCTCGTGGAGGTGGTTTATTTAGAGGGCCGGGAGAGCTCTCTCCCAGCGCTGTGCCGCGACTACACAGGCCACGTTAAAGCACTGCCGCGGCAGCGCTTTAGCGTTGCAAGTATAGATTAGCCCTCAGAGGAATATGGATCAAATCTTACTCCCTCTTGGCCTTGAGTGGGCCTGTAGTTCAAATCATGCCCTAACTAAATGAAAATTCAAAACTCAACATTTCCTGTCCTATGTACCTCTGCTAGCCATGACATCTTTCTGTACTTAGAAGATACTCTATAACTCTACAATTATTGTGGAGCAAAAAAATGTTGAGTTTTTAAATGACGCCTGCTGTAGATTGATTAACTGGAGTCTAAACATTTAGGAAACATATGCATTAGCAGCCATGGCCAAAGCTAAAATGCTAGATAACTATATTCATGGGAGACAGTTACTGGTATCACACACCAATTGCATATCCAGGATGTGGTTATTTTGGTTTTGTTTTCAAGACATCTGCTTTTTGTGTGAAGAGACACTAATGGGCTCACAAATGCTGTCAGTTAATCAAGGACATTAGAGAATCTCTCCAGCTCTTAACAGTTTTCTGTCACTTGCTCGAGCTGTTAGGGGATGAATATATGCATTAGTGAACAGCATCATGTCAAGCATTCTAAGAACGGTGCAGGCAGCTAAACTGCTCTTACCAGACAAATCTCTCGAATACATTTTGCATTCCCAGACAGGAGTCAGTTCATATGGAAATCAATGTAGAGCTTGCTTTCTGTGAAGAGATAATGTATGCTTCTAATTTCCAGCTAACCGGTGAGTAGTATTGTATTTACAAGTTTAAGATGATTTGGATGTGCCATTTATTAGGCCCATAATGTTTACTTTCAGACTGCCTCTCTTGCTTAGTGCTGCATTTTGGCCTTTCTTACAATAAGCAAATAGGGATATTACTTTAAAAGCATTAAACGCACCTCAACGCAATGGCAAGATTACACATTGATAGTATCTCCATTAAGGTATACTTGCACCTTTCAGTCAACTAGTTAGCAGCAACTCCAATTTCAGGCAGAAGCTCTTTCTGGGATAGGGACTACACTACTTCTTTTGTGACTGTCCAAAGAAACAAAATATAGATGTTAAGAGAGGAGGTAATAAAAGAAAAGCAGTGAGGGAGAAAGCAAGAGAGAGGAAAGAGAAAACTCCCTCCCCATCACGTTCCCTCTTTTGCTTTCTTCTCATTCCATTGCCCCCTTTCCCATCTTCCTTTTCTATTTTTTCCCTACGCTTCCTATCTTTTCCTGCTTTCCTCACCCTTCTCTTGATCTCTCCCACTTTCTTCTTTGCCTCCCCGTTCTCCCAACCTAAAAAATGGCAACAACAATGCAGCAGCATGGCATGAGATGAAACACCACAGGTATTTGGCTAGGGAACCCTGATGCAGATCTCCCACTGGTATTCATTCAAACTGGGAAACACAGACCACTGCATTGGTATAGCTGTCTATTACACTCGGGCATAATTCCACAAAGCTGGATGTTATTGTGTAACAATGTTCAATACTGAGTATCAAAAGAAAAAGCTCCTGCAAGCAAGACACAGAAACTAACAACATGCTGAGAAACTGTTTTGTATAATGGAAGGCAACCTAAGCTGGAATGCACATCCTAACAAAGCTCTTATATTTCAGATACCACCGTAGATAACAGCTGGATGAATATACCTTAAGCAACATCTTCAAAGGGAAAAATGTGTGAAGGCAGGAAATAGAAAAGCAAAGCAAGGAGTAAACATGATGTACTTTCTATAAGTGATAATGTATGTCTAAGTCAAGATCAAATGTGAGAAAGACAAAACAACACAAGAAAAAAACCTCTTGGTACACTAATCAGCACTCCTTCGATTAGTGGTGTTTAGAGGGAGGGGTGCACAAGTGAGCATCAGATGCAGTAAGAGTGGGAGAATCACCCATTACCCTGGTCCTGCTCTGGGACTCAGTAAATGCCAGGCATGGTTTCAGGGCTTCAGTGCAGGCAATAAGGCTAGTCTCACTGCTCTGCCTTATAGGACACCAGGGAACCTGGAAAGCTGTTTTCAGTATGGATTTGGGGCCAAATTCTGCTCTTGGTTACACCTGAGTAATCCAGAGTATCTCCACAGACTCTAGTGGAGTTGCTCTGGACTTACACCAACATGCAGCACCTCAGGACAGAATTTGGCACCTTGTAGTTTACTGAAGCACGTCAGTGAGGTGCCACTGTGACAAGAAAAAGATGAAAGAAGCACAAGCTGAATCCAGTACAAGAGCATCACCAAATCCACACCTCTTTACCCTGTTTCCCCGAAAATAAGACAGTGTCTTATATTAATTTTTGCTCCCAAAGATGCGCTAGGTCTTATTTTCAGGGGATGTCTTATTTTTCAGAAATGAAAAATGCCTTATTATCGGTGGATGCCTTATTATCGGGGAGGTCTTATTATCGGGGGGATGCCTTATATTACAACGAGAGGCAAAACTGTAAGTAGGCCTTATTTTCGGAGGATGTCTTATTTTCGGGGAAACAGGGTAGAAGGGGTAGAGGTGAAACTGTAGCTACAACTGGCAATCTATCCACCCTCCCTGCCTATGAATAATTAATCAGGGAAGCAGGCAGGGAGTAGTTAGAGTAGGAGTCTTGTTGATTCTTTCTCCTTGACACAGAATACAAAATCCAAATAAAAATCAGACATTTCTTTCAGAAAATACCAAGGGTGAAATCCTGGCTCCATTTAAGTCAATGGGACTTTTGACTTCAGTGGAGCCAGAATTTCACTCCAGGAGTCTCAGTGATGGACAGTAGATGGAATGTGAATGCATCTGTATTTCCGTTTTCCAGAGAATGGCTGTGGAAATGAACTGCTGAGTTTAAAATCCATCCATGTGTTTAAAAAAAAAGTTCAAAGGAAGTAAAACAGTTGACTAAAGTGCGCTGTGGCAGCCTTAAGACGGTTTCATGGGACGGACCAAGGTTGTAATAGCACTTTAGTGAGCAGTATTTGCATTGCTTTAGATCTAGTTCCTCATGCTGAAATGCAATCTACTTATATGTGAAGGCTACAGAGAGAGTTTCTTCGGGCACTCAGTAATGTCTTTGCTGTTGGGTTATTCTGTGTGGTTTGTGTTAAATGTCCCTGCCTATGAAAATAGTAATGTATATTATGGCATTTTTGTAACACTAATCGTCCAGTAAGAATGAGGCATATTTAAGGCTAAGTTCTGCTCTTGGTGGGATAACCGAGAGAAGAACTGATCTTCTTGCCTTAATTGTCAGTGAAGCATCATGCACATTTATGGCATTATATAAAGAATGGGCCAAATTCTGAAGTCCCTACACAGCTTAAAATACGCTCCACAAGTCCTGCACAGCTAGTCTAGGCTTAGTGTGAGGGGGCTTTGAAGGAGCTAAGGAGAAGGAATCCTCCCCTCCACATACAGTGTGGCAGATGATCCACTCCACTGTCTTGCAGCCTATGATGTGGGGTGGAAGCAGAGTCAGTGGATCTGTGTGTCATCAAATCTATCAGCCCATCTCTGCTCCTCTGCTGGCCTGCCTTGCTCAGCCTCCCTGGGGTTGAGCTATGCAGCTCTAGAAATCCTGACACATGTATGAACACCACCAGCTACACAGCATTTTAGGGCACTCTGCAGGTGCTAAATAAGATCTAGCCTTCAGTTTTTATTTCATCCGTAGGCAAAACTCCCATTGACTTCAGTAAGCGTTCTGCCTGAGTAGAGACTAAAGGCTTCAGGATTTGGTCCACAATTAATAATAAACGAAGTATTCCTTTAAAGGGGAGGGGAAAAAACAGAACAGAAAAAGCCAAGGGGTCTGATTCTCCATGGGCCTGCACCTTGTGTAGTCATTTAAGGACAATGGGTGTATAATACTCCCAAATCATAATCATACGGTGAAATCCTGGCTCCACTGAAGCCAACTGCAAAACTCCCAGTGGATTCAACAGGGCCAGGATTTCACTCATAGGCTAAAGGTCTGACGTGGTATATAGTAGCCCTAAACATCCTGTATTCAGCTGGGGAAGGATTACCCCAGTGCCATCACCATGGGAGACTGCATTAAGGCTGACTTTCAAGGACCCCCTTCACAAATCCTGGTGTTAGGGACATGCCAGGGGTGTGCTGGCGGCTGCAGCATGCAGTGTGGCAGAGATGCTGGTCCATGCTGTAGCCCATAGGCCAATTCAGGGAGGCTGCCATAACTCAGACCACCAGAGCCATCTAAGGGTACAGCTACACTGCAATCATGATGTGTGGCTCAAGCTGACATACCTGAGCTAGCTTTAATCTAGCCAGCTCATGTGTCAAAGCAATAAAGCCGCAATCGCGTGTGCCTCAGCACAGGCTAGCTGCCTGCCTGACTTCCAGTGCTCCAGGCAGGTTTGTACCCCCCATGCTGAAGCACACCCTGTCTCAGCTTCATTGCTCTGAGACCCAAGCTAGTTAGCTCAGGTACATCTACTCGAGAGCCAGTCACACCTTGTGATTGCAGTATAGACATACGAAAAGTTATGCCAAGGGCCTCTCCTGCCCCCTGAGCAGCCCAGGACCAGAAGAGCACAAAGGTGGCTTAACGACACTGTAGCAGGGTGGAGGGGTTGGTCAGCAGGTCTAGGCCTCCCACCTCAGTCTCTCTTTCAGTTCAGTGTGTCCCTGGCACTCTGCCTGAGGCCCTGCTGGACTGGCTTGGGGATGGAAGTCAGGGGTCCCGGCCCAGGGTCCTGAAATTGTAGTGGTGTGGGATGGCCTGGTTCAGCCCACCCACTGCTCACAATCCCCCAGGGCACTTCCCAATACACCCTATGTCTCAGTTTGGGGTGTGGCTGCAATTGTGTTAAAGTCATTGCCTCAAACCCCCAGTCTAGGGCCAATGCCTGTAACCCTCTGGTGCCCTTGCCCCTGGTTCCACCAGCCTTTTAGGTAGCATCGGGACAGGGGGAGATCACAGCCAGACACCCTCAGTAGCAGTTTCTACTCCTGCTGCTGCAGAGCAGTGCTCCTCTACAAAATACTTCTCTTTTCTCCTCCCACACCCTTGCCTGGAGCTTCCTTTACGCTGCTCCTCGGGGAAAGAACCATGCCATGGCCAAGGAGCGGGACCTTCCAGGCCCAGTACTGCTTCAGCCCATGTCCTGTCTCAGCCTTAATGTGGGGTCTGAAGACCCCATCACAGGCACCCTACCCCTCCGCCCCTGGGCTATAAATTCTGTGCTTGGCCTTTTAGAGGTGCACACAGGATCTCCCTTGTAGTGTTTTATCCCTTTTTTCCACTCGCTTTATACAGGTGTAACTGACTACACAAGGAACAGAACCATATAGAGAAACATGCTCCGTGTGCACAATTTCTTTTTTAAATCTGAAATGTGTTCTGACTTTGGAAGGAAATTCCAAATATTATACTTCCCTGGAGTAACACCACAATGTACCAGTGAATTCCCCATCCTGAATCAGGAAGCGTATTAGGTTCCTAATCTCCATGTCTACTTAGTGAACGTACTTTTATGTATATTTTAATGGCTTTTTTTTTTTGCAAGTATATTTGCATGTAGAAACTTCACTTAATTGTGCTATATTTCCTACATATTAGCAATCTGCAGTTACCTAAACAGCAGTAAATTACAAAAACACATTCTGTATAAATCATCAGACTGCCGCAGGAACAAACATTAGACTTCAATTTAATTTATGTCATTTTTCAGCTTTTTCCACCCCATCCTCCCACAATGCATAGCACTAGTCATGTAAAAACTAAATTGCCATGTGAGGTATATTTTTAAGCCTCATCTAAACAATAAAGCTTGTGACACAACATGAGAGCAAAGAATGTCCAAATATGGCTGAGAGTTAAGTACCCTGAGAATTAAGTGCTCTTAAATTCACTGGAGTTTATAAATCTGCATTAACCAAATATCTGAAAACAGAAATAAAGGAAAGAGAAAATGATTCAACTCATTTTCCAGTACCATTCTCTACAGATGTCATGTTATAAACATCCTCAATATCTTGGATGCTGGAGGCGTCTGTTGAATCTTGATCGCTGGCTATAATCCCTACTGAAGAAAGGCTAGAAATGAAGGAGTGCATCCTTTTTGCATAAATATCCCTAATGTTAAAATAAGGTAGCTCATTACATTTCTCTTTGTGATCATTGTTGGACTGGTCTACATCAATATCCTTTTGCTTTTGATAGTATTTAGAAAACTTGTTGAAAATTATAGTGATTGGAAGGGCCACCACTAATATTCCACAGAGAATACAAATGCTACCAATGAACTTTCCCAGTAAGGTGACTGGGAAAGTGTCTCCATAGCCGACAGTGGTCATGCTGATAGTTGCCCACCACCAGCAGACCGGGATACTGTGCAGTTCTGACTCATCGTCGTCTTTTTCCACTGAGTAGACCAAAACTGAGAATATAGAAATCCCAACAGATAGAAACAAAAGCAAAAGTCCAACTTCGTGGTAACTATGTCTCAAAGTGGCACCTAAAGACCGTAGTCCTACTGAGTGCCTTGCCAGTTTCAGGATGCGAAATATCCTCATTAGCCGTAGGATCTGAACCACTTTCCCCATATTCTCAATGTCTTCGCTTTCTTCTTCCTTTGTGTCCACAGCCAAGGTAGCATAAAATGGAATAATAGAGACAAGATCTATGACATTCAGAGGGTTTTTCCAGAACTTCTTTAGACTTGGAGCTGCGGCGAGCCTTATCACTAACTCAACGGTGAACCAGACAATGCACGCTATCTCCACGGCTTCCAAAACAGGGTCCTCAATCTCTCTGTCATTGGCATCCCACCTTTGGAACTCTGGCATGCTGTGGATGCACATGGCTACAATTGATGCTAGCACTACGCTCAGGGAGGAAATTGCAATTAACTTGGCTGATAAGCAGTACCCAGGGTTTTCCATTCTGATCCATACTTTCTTTCGTATTTCACCAAGCCACAGTTTATCAAATTTCTCCAGCTCTTTATCAAATATGGATGATTCTTCATTAGAAGAGTCTATGCTTCTGTCATTGCTTTTCTGATCCCAGTCCTTATCTTGACCTTCTTCTTTTCTTTCTTGATACCTATTGCTACAGCAAGAATCAATGAACAGCTCGTTGATCCCCCAGTACTCTATTTCCTGGCAGAAGGAGAAGATACAAAGTTCCTCCATGACATGCAGTTTACCTGTATAGTAAAAATTCAAAACATATCTAAACAAAGAAGGGTTCCTATCAAAGTAATATTCTTTGTCTGCAACACTGTAATCATCACACAGTTCCAGAATAGCCTCTTCAGAATGGCATTTGAGCAGTTTTCCAAGTCTGGTCTGGGGAAATCGGAGCAAAGTACTTTGATCAACTGATTGCTTAAAGCCACCCACATTCAAGTGGATAAGTTCCTCTTCTTTCCCAGGTCTATGGAAAAATTCACCATAAACCATTTTGAACACAGTAGTTCCGTTGCTGGCTTCCAAGGCACTAACCCATAAGATTACATTGCACCTAAAAGAACATAAGATATTATTAGACAATTTAATTCAGTTTTGTTCTTGCTGCAATTATTTTCCAATCTCCATTTACTCTGGAAATGCTACATTGAAAAACAAGAAAGAAATGAAAAGACAAATACATTGTTAACATTTCCGCTAAAGTAGACTTAAATAAGTCTGGTGATTTATTCAATCAGAGTTAGCAAACTTGAATAAAATAGTTTCTGGTTCAGCATGCATCTTTATTTTTTTCTTCATTTATTATTACTCTTTTCCTCTACTACTATCACATTTAAATTAATATTCATTCTGAAAAATACAATGAACTTACAAATTTTGGGACTAAAGGCAAAACGTACTCAGACTACCAAACATTTAGGGCCAGATCCTGAGCAGGAGTTAATCAGTTTTGAAATCAAAGGAGCTACATCAATTTAAACCAGCTAAAATTTGGCCCTTAGTATCCCATTCTTTATTATATTATTTGCACCAAGGGGGCATGCTATTATTTCTTACATGATGCCAACACATCTTAATCTACACCCTTCCCTAGAAGAGCATTCTATATTCCTGTCACTCTTTGGTTGAAAACATTTCAAGAGTCTGTTTTAAACAGCTTATTTTCATTTTCCTTTCCTGCCCTTGCAGACATCTCTTGCCCACATTTGGATATCTGCATTCATGAAGATTCCACCATAGGTATTCTGCAACCTGCCTTGCTACTCACCTGTAGTGATGCAAAGTTCCTCCTTAAGACCTACATCAGTTCCAGAAGCACTTCCTACTCTGCCACAGCAGGTGCACTGGTAATGCTGATAAACTGGCATTGAAATGTCATTTCTGGAAAGAGCAGCTTCCAGAGACAGCACTTCCAGAAATATTTTGTCTCAGCAAGTAAGAAGGGGTATACCTGTAGGTAAACACAAGTAAAGTGCATTTTAATATCTATATACCTTCACCATAAATATATTATTCAGGCTAAATTGGATACAAAAGGCAGATAATATTATACCATATAAAATGTCTGAGACATTGCCCTTGACTTTCCTTTGTTAGTTATAAACCTTCGCTTTAGAGTCAAAATTGGTTGGCCTGATACTTTCCATGCGATTATGACTTCTGACCTGTGTGACAGTAGAAATCGCTATGAGCTCATGATCTAGGATACTTAGAAGTTTGCTTCCTGTATGTCAATTTAATTTACTTCAACTTAGGATGGTAATGAATTTTGAATGCCACAAGAGAGAAGGTATTCTAGCTCTCTTATGTTAGTGTGCTAATTTATTATTATGCAGATCATGTCTTTTAACTGAATTGTTTGGGGTTTCTTTAGTGGTCCAGTTTGCAGGCAGTTGTCCAAGGATGCAGATTTTTCACACCTATGAGCAACGTAGTTATACCAACCTAATTCCCTAGTGTAGACCAGGCCTGAGGATTTGTATTGTGTACATGCAGGTATTTTCAATGAGCACTAACCTGAGTTGGAATGAACTAAATCCCCGACATAGACAAGCCCTAACAATTTTCAGTTATTACCTGCTAAACTGGATCAGGGTACATACAATTTAATTATTTAAAAAAAAAAAATCATATCATTTAAATTAAATACAATTTTAAAAAAAATAAACCTATTAAAACTAAATTTGAAATTATGGCAACTTATATTAAGGCCTAAATCGATTATAACCTAGTAAACGGTTTTAAATTAAATTAAAATATAATATTCAAACAGTACATATTTGCTGCCAAAGTTTTAAAGTTCAATAACTAGTTCATTTAAAATTGAGAAGCTGACTAGAAGTTGAAAGAGCAGGAGAGCATATTTTCCCTCTTCCAATCTAGGGATAAAAATGAGTTGTGAGAGGATGAGAGCTATTACTTCTAAAATCTTGAAGGACATGGTGATCAGAAAATCAATTCAATTCACCTACTCCCTTTATTTAATAAATCAGTTAGTTTAAAAGCAAAAGCAAAACAAGGGTGACAGCTTGGAGGTGCTGCTCGACCCAGCCTACTGCGTCCAAAGACATATAAGGGGTCAGCTTGGGAGTGCTGATTAACCCAGTCCTCTCAAGCGCGCTATGTTAATGTGTGTGTGTTCGTTTGATTATGGGGCTGGAAGAACCCAGCCCTGGGGAATCTAGGTCCTGCAGGATAGCTCCATTGGTAGGGAACTTGCAGAAGTAGAGCTCCATATGAGAACACAAGTGACACAAGCAGTACATTGATAGAATTACAGAAATCACCCCCTCCAGAAGAGTAACCCTAATGAATGAGCATACCCCAAAGTAATGGGCAAATCTGGTAACAGGAGGCAGAGGCCAGAAAGGGAGAAGCAGAGACTGGAAATGCAATCTCATCTGGCAGATGGGGACCTAGAGTACTCCAGGACGGGGAAAGAGATTGAGAGAAAAGGAAACACAGAAGCAAAACAGCTAAGCTCCCACCTGGTGATTGTATTAGAGTCTCTTTCAGCTACCAGTCCAATTGGTACGGGCAGCCACAAGAAGCTTAGAAAGAACAGCCTCCCTCTTCCCCCCCACCCCTGACACATTTTTGAACCTCTCACCCTGTTCATTTTTTAAATTTTCCTAGTTGAAAATGTTGGGGGGCTGGGGGGAGAGGAGTAAAACCCTGTCAGGGCTGAATCCCCACTCTGGCATCTTGAGTGCAGAAAGTGGGGGCCCACAAGGATTTTAAAAATTAATACTGGCCACTCCAGGCTTGTATTACACTCCCAAGGTTACAGCTTCTGACCTTAGCTTGGTAAACGCTGCCACCACCCAAATGCAAAAAAAAACCCCTTTGAATCCAGGAAGGTGTACTTGTGAATTTCTCCCTGTGGTGTAACCTCAAGCCCTTTCACCCCCCTCCAGGGAAGAGCTGAGAAAGAAACAAAGGAAATTAGCTGTGGCTACCAGCTAATTAAACAACATGCACAAACTTCTTAGGACACCAAAAACCCAATCCTGTTCTTAAAAAAGGTAAATTTTCTTAAAAACAAAAAGGAAAAAATAAATCTGGAATTTAGGCTTTTTGCTAGATCTTAAAAGAAACAATTACAAAAATTAAGCACCCAAAATAGCTTTCTTGGGGGTTAAGCTAAAGGTTACAAGCAAACAAAAGCATCTGGGGCTAGCACAGAGGAGAGCCACAAGCCAAAATAAAAAATAAACCTGATTGTGTCTAACTAAACATTCCATATCCAAATAATTTCTTCTAAGTATGGAAGATGAATTTTTATACCTGGTTCAAGCCTTACACAGCATTTCTGCTTATAGCATTGCTGCTCCGTCCCTGCAGTCCAGAGAACAACAGACAAAGGAGAAGTTTCTTTCCCAATTTTAAAAGTTCTAGCCTTCCCATTGGCTCTTTCGGTCAGGTGTCCACTCTTTTTTTTTTTTTTAACCTGTGGGCTTCTTAACCCTTTACAGGTAAAACAAGCAGAGAACTGACACCAAGAGGGATTTAAGCTCAGTTGGGGGGAGGGATAGCTCAGTGGTTTGAGCATTAGTCCACTAAACCCAGAAATGTGAGTTCAATCCTTGAGAGGGCCATTTAGGGATCTGGGGCAAAAAAATTGGTCCTGCTAGTGAAGACAGGGAACTGGACTTGATGATCTTTCAAGGTCCCTTCCAGCTCTATGAGATATACCTATCTCCATATATTATTTATTTTATAACAACTAATTGGCTGGCTGGGTGTCCATCAAAGGGAGCTCCTCCCCCCCCCCCCCCTTCATGTATCACAAGCCTCTACATAAGACACAAGTCACCACAGTCATGGGCCACACCAGACTGTTGACCAGATCCTCCCCTGGGGTAAATCAGTTGAGCTCCATTGATTTTTAATTGAGCTCTGCTGATTTACACCAGCTGAGGGTCTGGTCCCATATGTTGAGTTTTTAATAGTATGAGTGACAATGATTTAATTTTCTTTGCGACAGAGAAGCTCCTACGGTTTAGAGCAGCAGCAATTTCCCCTAGTTGACATGAAGTTAAGCCATTCTTGCTCTTCTGTTTGAGTACATTTTTATCACTTTGATGCTTTTATTATTTCCTGGAGAGTTAGGAAAGAAGAAAATAAAACACCCACAGGTCAGGGAATGCGGCAGCGTGTGTCTTTGGTTTTTTTTTTGTTTTTTTTTACAATGCCCCGTTCTGCATATGCTGACCTTACAAAGTGTTTTCAGCACCATTAACCTCTTGTTTCCATCCCCTCCAGTTTAGCGCTGTCAGAAGCATTAGTAGAGAGCTATACAACTCTGTTCTACCTTTTCATATTTTCTTTTAAATGTTACTTTCCCACAGCACATCACATAAGTAGAAACAGAGGATCAGAAGCTAAAACCCTTATGTGCATATAAATCCTTGCCTACATGACAGGTTACTTCGGTATAACTTACATTAGTCACACACCCCTGAGTGATGTAAATTATACCGACCTAAGCGCTGGTGTAGACGTAGAGTTAGAGCGCCTCCATCACAAGCACAGCAGCTGCGCAGCTGTAAGTGCTGTAGCGTAGATGTAACCTAACTAGCCCTAATTCATATGACTGGTGCCATCAGACCCAAAGGGAGGCCAACAAGACCTCTCACACCTATAAGGGTTGTGGGATCAGGCCCAGAAGTTATTTACCAGAACTGGCAGTTTTAATTCTACAAAAGCAGATGTGTAGCCAGAGAGGGTTTTGTTTATTCATTTTGTACAGCAGACACCTCAATCCATTCTTGTAATTAGAACTGAGGAAACTGACAGTCTTCAGTGGGAAAATAGCTCTTCATTTATGAGAATACTGTAAAGCCCTTTAAATGACTTCTTTCAAAATTAAATTGACATGTTTATTTTTAACAACTGGATGAATTACCGTGCAACCAAGATCAGGGACCCATTGTACTAAAGCATTGGGCATACTAAGAGACATTGTAAACTGTTCAAGCCAAAGGCTAATTAGATAATACCAAAAAGGAAGTACTATTATCTCCATTTTATATATGAGAAACCATGGTGCAGAGAGATTACATGATTTATCCACTCCATTTATAGTATAACTACAAGCTTGCATGCATCTGCAAATAGGAGATTTTGAGATAATAAATTGATAACAGGAGTTACACTCACTGAGTATTTTCCAAAGTTGCATCCCTTTGCGGCCTCTTAGGCCTAATTCTGTCATGTGTATGTAACCCACACACCTCTTGGGTTTGCTGTTCTGTCCCATCTAGTGGCACTGAGACCTCTTGGAGAGATTAATGAGTTTGCTCTAGAGCCTTTGCTAACAGCCAGTTGGCTTTTAGCTCATGCACTAAGCTCCAGAGGTCCCAGGTTCGATCCCGCCCGCCAACAAGAAGGGTCTGTCAGCATTACATGTACACTGAGAAGCACCTTGCTCAACTCCTGGAATAAGAGTGTCAAAATTCAATCCTTACGTGGTTTTCCACTTCATTCATGGTCCTGAGGCAAATTCTGGTTTCATACCCAGAATACCTTATCTGAAGTTACTGGAGTGACTCTAGATTTACACTGATGTCAATTCAAATACAATTTGACTTTATTTGTTAATTAATTTCCAGTGGGTAATATTTACCTTTGTTCAAGTGATACTTTAGTGCCCTGACCTTAACATCTCAGCTTCAATACCAATGCCACAGAAATACTGGACCAAATTTTAGCTCTATGGACATCAAGAGGAATTTTGCCATCAACTTCAGTGGGCCCGAACATGACTTAATGCCTTGTCAAATCCATTTATTTTTATGCTGATCAAATAAGAGAAAAATTAAATTAAATTTGGGATAACTCAGTATACTAAAGAAATAAGATGAAAATTTTGCCCACTGCTGGCTTTTTGAAGTCATTGTAACTAACGGAAGAATTTAGTGCTCAACAATTCTTTAAAACACTGCACCATTGTTGAACTTGCAGTATATAACTCCTTATTGATTATGCAGATCATTATGCATATTTATAATGGTGCCTCCATTTGATTACTCATTTGAATAATTCCAGTAAGCAAGCATCTGCCACTTTGGATAATAATCAACATTAATGCGCAGTATACATGGCAACTGACTCCTGCTTATAAAGGCCCTAATCCAGAGCCCACTGAAGTTCTTCCTTAGACAACAGTGGGACTTTGAATCAGGCCCAGGTTGCAGGAGGAAGTTTCAAGAGGCCTGGTCAGAGTTCTTTCATGACATGTATTAAATTATTGCTATTTATTATTTGTATTACCATAGCACCAAGGAGCCCCACTCATTGTGTGAACAAGAAAGGAATAATTAGGGGTGCTGCTGTAGACATCAGGAGAAAATACTGGAACCTAATTATTTCCAGTTTAGCGATTGCATGGCTGCATAAGTGCTAGCCAAGGTCTGTGGAGGGTGTACGGGGTACTCTCCCTACCCACTGCATGTCCTGGTTAAGGCAGTATTACAGCTTTTGCAGTCTGCGGACCTCATAACTGTTTCAGAGGTGCTTCCCATGAGATCCTCTATGTTCAAAGGGGAGCAAAGAAGAGTGGAATATAGGTGGCTTCACCATGTTCACACATAGGCCAGCTACGGGATTAGACCACATGACTTAAAAGGAATGCCTCTGATGCTCCCACTAAGATAATGTGGATCTGCAACACATTCAAGGCAAGGATATGCCTTACAGTTACAATCTAGAGCTTAAAGGGTGTCGTGCTGTTTTAATGTCATATTTGTGTTTGCCAAAACGACTATGGTGGGACATTTTTTTTTAAGCATTAATTAATCTGTCAATCACAGGTAAGGAATAGGAAGCACTACCATGCTAAATATTAAATTGATTCATGGTTGGATTGATGTCACAGTGTTTTATTACTGTATTTTTTAAACACAGCAAGCACCTATTGATTTTTAGTATTTTATCTTGTGGCCAATTAGTCTGCAGCTATATACATCCTTGTGTGTATGTGTAGGCTCCTCTTCTCAACTCTGGAGAGATGTCTGAAATCTTCAAATTTCAAGGACTTTTCTGCTGAATTGAATAAGCAGAACTAACAAAGGGACAGATCCTGCTACCACGGAAGTCAAGAGCAATATCCCTCTGACTTCAATGGTAGCAGGTTTGGATCCTAACACTGTAAGCCAACTAAAAAAATTATAAATAAGCCCAATAACAAGATTTTCAAAAGTGACTAGTGATTTGGAGAGTTGAAGTTTTTGGGTTTCCAGTAGGGTGACCAGACAGCAAATGTGAAAAATCGGGACGGGGGTGGGGGGTAATAGGAGCCTATATAAGAAAAAGACCCAAAAATCGGGACTGTCCCTATAAAATCAGGACATCTCGTCACCCTAGTTTCCAGTATGAAAAGTCTTAAAGGGGCCTGATTTTCAAAATATGATGAGCACCCACCCTATACAAAAAGCAACAGAGGATCCTCTGGCACCTTTAAGACTAACAGAAGTATTGCACCATAAGCTTTCGTGGGTGAATGCCCACTTCATCAGACGCAAGCTATACAGTGTCTCAAGCTTGACATCCAAAAGCACTTAAGTGGGCCAGATATCTAAAGATATTAGGCACTTAAAAATGCAGGTAGGCACCTAGTAAAATTATCTGAAGTCACTTATCTGCACCTTTAGGTACCTAGATTACTTTTAAAATCTTGACCTTCACCACAAAGTTCACATCAGGATTGAAACTTCCCCCATATTTGGGGGTGTTTGGATCTGGGGAAATAAAAGAGAATAAGCAGTGTTTGACTGTTTCACTAAGGATATGGCTACACTACAATCTGAAGTATAATTGCAGCATGGGTAGATATACCTGCACTAGCTTTAACGGCGCTAGCATGGCTAAGGTTGCCAACTTTCTAATGCAGGGGTGGGCAAACTTTTTGGCCCGAGGGCCACATCTGGGTATGGAAATTGTATGACAGGCCATGAATGCTCACAAAATTGGGGGTTGGGCTGTGGGAAAGGGTGAGGGCTCCAGCTGGAGATGAGGGGTTGGGGGTGCAGGAGGGTACTTCAGACTGGGACCAATGGGTTTGGAGGGCAGGAGGGGGATCAGGGCTGGAGCAGGGGGATGGGACACAGTAGGGAGTCTGGGGTACAGGCTCTGGGCAGCACTTACCTCAAACAGCTCCTGGAAGCAGCAGCATGTTCCCCATCCGACTCCTATGCGGAGGCGCAGCCAGGCGGTACTGCGTGCTGCCCTGTCCACAGGCACCACCCCTGCAGCTCTCATTGGTTCCTGGCCTATGGGAGCTGCAGGGGCGACGCTTAGGGTGGGGACATCGTGTGGAGCCTCCTGGCTGCCTCTACGCATAGGAGCCGGAGTGGGGACATGCCGCTGTTTCCGGGAGCCACGGCACGCACAGAGTGGGACAAGTCCCTGACCCTGCTCCTCGGCGGGAGCTCTAGGGCCCGATTAAAACATCTGAAGGACCGGATGCGGCCCCCAGGCTGTAGTTTACCCACCTCAGAATCTGGGGTGGGGCTGGGGATGAGGAGCTTGGGGTACAGGAGGGGGCCCAGGGTTGGGTACTGGGGGGTGTGGGGCAAGAGCTCCGGGAGGGAGTTTGGGTGCGGGAGGGGACTCTGGGCTGGGGCAGGGGATGGGGTGCTGGGTCCCGGTGGCGCTTACTGCAGCTCTCAGGAAGCGGTCACCCGGTCCCTGCAGCCCCTAGGCACATGGGCATCCAAGGTGGTTCCGCAGATTGCCCTCACACCCGCAGGGACTGCCCTTGCAGCTCCCATTGGTTGCAGTTCCTGGCCAATGGAGCTGCAGAGCCGTCACTTGGGCCAGGGGCAGCACACGGAGCCTCCCTGGCCACCCATGCGCCTAGGGGCCACAAGGACCTGGCGGCCGCTTCCAGGAGGCACGTGGAGTTAGGGCAGGCAGGGAGCCTGCTTTAGCCCCAGGCCCCCACTGCGCCGCTGACCAGACTTGTAACAGCCCAGTCAACGGTGCTGACCGGAGCCACCAGGGTCCCTTTTGGACTGGGCACCTGGCAACCCTAAGCATGGCTAAAAATAGCAGTATAGATGTGGCAGCGCAGGCCTCACACAGGCTTTATAAATATGCCAGGGGCTCTAAATACCTCCTCATGTTGCTGAAGCCCGCACTGCTGCATTTACATTTCTATTCTTACCTCCTGTCAATTCCAGGCAACAGGTGACTAGTGAATGGAGCTGGCATAGTCGTTTGGGTAGCACACACAAGCGACAGCTACTAGGTTTGTTCCTCCATCCCCATGAAAACTTCCCAGGGGTTTCTGAAATGCCTGTTCTTGAGAGGGGACTTATGGTCTCTCTGACCTCTGGGCAGTGGAGTTTACAACTGTAAGCAGAGTGGTCACTGTCGTAGGGGATGGGGCATTGCAAACAACTGCTGGTGGTCTGTTAGGTTCAACACAAGTCATGCAAAGCTCCACGCCATTTGGCGACGTGGTTTTACTATGTTGCTGTAACCGTGCGCATACATCAGCCAGAGACAACGTTGAGTGCGGACACATGCTCAGGTAGGTTGACACAAGGCAACTTCTGTTCACCTAACTTTACAGCATAGGCCTGGCGTTAGCCATGCTAGCAAAGGTATGTCTACCTGAGCTGAAATCACACCTCAGATCTCAACGTAGACATGCCATAAGACAAATATGATGAAGGTGAAATTTACCCTTATGCTTCAGGCTAGCAGAAGGCCAATGCATCAATACATCTCACTTAAACCCTCATATGTTCATTCAATCAGGGAACAAAAATAATACATGTAACTGATGTGATCAATCACAATTACCAACATAGCTCAGTTTTTGTATATCAAATATTGATTATTCATAGTAAAATGTCCACAAGAAATGGATAGGGGGCAACTTGTATTTAAAAAAAAGAAAATCAAATGTGAATAGCAAGAACCTGTGAAACGTCTTCATTTATGGACATCTTGTAAGAAGAAAAAGAAGGTAAATCCATCAACTAAATTATCTGCTCAGCCATAAAATATTTTATGCATTCCATTGGCAATGGTATTCTTTATCCAGTACATTGCATTGCTGGGATGAGTAAACAAAACAACTACTCCACTATATTTCTCCTGAAATGGATTAAATCCAACCTCCAAGGAGACTTTTTAGTAAATAAACTTTGGGATCAAATCCTGATATTTCATTTTTAATTATATTCTGTGTTCCTTATTCAGGCGAAACACACTGAAGTCAGCGGGAGGTTTTACATATATAAAGATTGCAGAATCTATGCAAATTATTTAAAGAAGTATCTACTCATGCAGATTCCATATTTGCATTTATCTACTAGTTTTTGTTTTGAGTTGGTTGGCAGTTACAGGGTATAAGGCTAGATGTGGGTGAAGGGCATGCTGTCTTGCCAGAATGCTACCAGGTCTAGAGGCAGTATTAGAGGGGGCACATTCTCATTGTAGTCCATTATTTTAGTTGCTTTCTCATGAACTTTAAACACCCAGGAATGTGATACAATACTACCTAGTTATCTGAATGTCATTTATGTAATGATAAAAAAAAAATGTACTGTTAAGTCTTCCTAACACAACGAGACACCCTGGAGACAACATGCAGTATGCTAATTAATGACACACACACCTGATGAAATTTCTGATGGTTCCATCATTTGCATTCTGTTCAGAATACATACAGTGACTCAAAGGTTCAGCGCTCAGATAGTGATCTTCTATCAACCTGTACTAAGTGGAATAGACAGGTTAAAATAATCATGTTTGCTTTAAAGCCCACCCGTGATCCTTGCCAATTTAACAATAACTACAGTGTTGCAAGGGTGACACCTTTCAGTTGCCTGATGCAGTGGATCATGTCAAGAGTTTCCTTGAGCTACTTTGCCCCAATTACTGAACTTCACAAAGTGATTTATGAAGATGAGATGAACCCGAGTGCATTGTTATGTCCAGGTCAACATCAGCATAGTTGATGATAAAGGAAAAATGTCTCTCTGCAGAGAGACAATATGATGCTCAGCTACTATCAGGAGCACAATTTAAAAACAGGATACACTATTTGATGTGAATATTGCAAATTTTAGCTGAAAGAACCGTGTAAGGAGGAAACTTTCCACAGTATGTTGGAATGAGATGGATGTGCTGAATTTCATACTGGGTTCAGTCCTGCAGCATCTGTTCAGGAAATTCTTATTCACATGAGCAGTCCAACTGACGTGCAATATTATTATGATTATCAATATTTATATTATAGTAATGTCTAGAGCCGTGGTTCTCAACTAGGGGCCTGGGGCTTCCTGGGGGGGCTGCTAGGAGCTTTCAGGGGGGCTGCCAAGCATGGCCAGCATTAGACTCTCTAGGGCCCAGGGCAGAAAATCAAAGCCCCCCTGCCCAGGACTGCAGCCCAGGGCCTGAGCCCCACTGCACAGGGCTGAAGGCGAAGCCTGAGCAACTTAGTTTTGGGGTGCCCCCTCTGGCATGGGGCCCTGAGTAATTGCCCTGTTTGCTACCCCCTAACGCCAGCCCTGGCTTTTATATGCAGAAAAACAGTTGCGGCACAGCTGGGCTGTGGAGTTTTTATTGTATGTTTTTTTTGGGGGGGGGGGGGGTTGAGGGAAAATAAAGGGGCCCCATTGTGCTAGGTAGTGTGCATTCACATAGTAAGAGGCAATTAAGCCATGAAGAGTTACTCATTTAAATAAATGAGTCAGACAAACAGACCAAAGGCACAGAGAGGTTAAGTGACTTGTCCAAGGTCACACGGCAGGTTAGTTGCTGATTTGGGAAACAGAACTCCTGACTCTAAATCCAGTGCTCTGTCCACATTGTTTCCCCAAAGAAACCAGACATAAAGTTAACAGAATACTAGTGCAAAGGGTTTCAGGACTGGGCCTTTAGGCCCATCCTGCAATTGAATCCATGCAGATGGATCCCTGAACCTGCGAGGAGCCCAGAGAAGTCAAATGATCAAAACAATGTAAATGAATCCCCCACACAAGCAGAGGGTTCCACCCACGTAGACCCAGGGCCTTATTCTGCACAACACTGCTTTTACGCCCGCAAACTGACAAATTGTGTTATCAATCTTATGAAGGTTTATATAATGTTTTTTGATGCATCTTATCCCAAACAAAGCCAAGTATTTAGCCACAGTGCAAGCTTTGAAATATTATTCACAGACCCCCCAGAGTGCAATGGATTTTTAGGAGTTAGTATGCGGAGTGACAGATGGCAGAATTTTCTAATAAAGTGAGACTGCACAAATTACTCTTCCCCTTACCAGCACCCAGGCCTAATGTAAAGGAAAGGGATATGATCTATAACAGGGGTCGGCAACGTTTGGCACGCGGCTCGCCAGGGTAAGCACCCTGGCGGGCCGGGCCAGTTTATTGACCTGCTGACATGGCAGGTTCGGCCGATTGCGGCCCCCACTGGCCGCGGTTCACCGTCCCGGGCCAACGGGGGCGGCGAGAAGCGGTGCGGGAGAGGGATGTGCTGGCCGTGGCTTCCCACCGCCCCCATTGGCCCAGGACGGCGAACCGTGGCCATTGGGGGCCGCGATCGGCCGAACCTGCTGCGTCAGTAGGTAAATGAACTGGCCCGGCCCGCCAGGGTGCTTACCCTGGCAAGCCGCGTGCCAAATGTTGCCGACCCCTGATCTATAGGGTGAAATTTACCCTTATGCATTGGCCTATGTAATATTTAAGACTAGGGTTGCCAACTTTCTAATCACACAAAACTGAACACCCTTGCCATACCCCTGCCACGCCCCTTCTCTGAGGCCCTGCCCCTGCCCCGCTCCCTCCCATAGGCCCCGCCCCCCATTCAATCCATTCTCGTTGCTCGCTCTCCCCCACCCTCACTCACTTTCACTGGGCTGGGAGAGGGGGTTGGATGCGGGAGGAGGTGAGGTCTCTGGCTGGGAGTGCAGGCTCTAGGGTGGGGCCAGAAATGAGGGGTTCAGGGTACAGAAGGGTGCTCCAGGCTGGGGCAAGAAGTTGGGGTGCAGGAGGAGGTGAAGACTCCAGCTGGGGGTACCAGCCCCCTGGGTGGGGCTGAGGGGTTTGGAGTGTGGGAGCAGGCTCAGGGCAGGTGGTTGGGGTGCAGGAGGGGGTGCCGGATCCAGGAGGGGGCTCAGAGGGAGTTAGGGCATGGGAGGGGGTGCAGGTGTAGGCTCTGGGAAGGAGTTATGGTGAGGATACTGGGAGGGCGTTAGGGTATGAAAGGGGGTTCCGACCTGGGGTAGGGGTGCGGGAAGGGGATGGGGATGAGGGCTCCAGCTGAGTGGCGCTTACCTCAGACAGCTCCCAGTCAGGGGTGCAGCGGGGCTAAGGGCAGGCTCCCTGCCTGCCCTGGCTCCGTGCAACTCCCGAATGCAGCCGGTATGTCCCTGCAGCCCCTAGATGGTGGGACCAGAGGGCTCTGCGCGCTGCCCATGCCCACAAGCGCCGCCCCCGCAGCTCCCATTGGCCGCGGTTCCCAGCCAATGAGAGCTGCAAAGCCAGCACTGGGGGCAGGGGCAGCGAATGGAGCTTCCCTGATTGCCCCTTTGCCTAGGGGCCGCAGGGACACGCCGGCCACTTCCGGGAGCAGGGCGGAGCCAGGGAGCCTGCCTTAGCCCTGCAGCACCACTGACCGGACTTTTAATGGCCCAGTCAGCAGTGCTGACTGGAGCCACCAGGATCCGTTTTCGACCGGGCGTTCCAGTCGAAAACTGGACGCCTGGCAACTCTATTTAAGACCCACTTGAGCTCTCAAAAAAGGATTTAAATGGTGCATCGGCCTAGTGCTATCCTCTGCACGTGATGAATTGCACACCAGATGAGCAATTAATTTTTTTCCGCCCTTAAAATCTATGATCTCTTAATTATTTAAAAAAAATAAAATAATAACAACAACTTGCATTTGGTCCACGGGAAGGTGAGGGATAAATTAGTCTCATACCAGGAAGATTTTCCTGATAATCAGTGCAAATTTTCCCTTTTCTATTTTCATCCCATTACTCCTAGTTATAACTTTTATCCTGCTAATTGTTCCTTGAAATTTACATCTTTCGCAGTTGTAAACTATTGCCCCACCCACCCTCTAGGCAACTACCTAAAAGTTACACAACTGATTTCTTATTTTAAATCCTAAATTTTCCCCCACCCTCTAACCGTTTCTTTTCCTCTTCTCTAAATTTCATCAGTTCCACAATACCTTCCTTGTGAAGAGGTGACTAGAATTAAAAAGTCATCTAGGTACCTCATAGGGAAAGACTGTTCCTCCTTGTTCTGTGAAGTGAAGCCTCGGAACATACAACCCCAAAACTTGTGTTTTCAGCAACACCATGTCATGAAAACTTGCTCTGACAGGTTAGAAATCTGTTCTGACATGCTGAAGAAAATGGCTAAACCTTGTCTACACTAGCACTTACTGTTACCAGATGTGCCTGTTACTTTGGGGTACGCTCATTTATTAGGGTTACTCTTCTGGGGGGAGGAGGGGGAAGAAGGGTTTCTGTAATTCTATCGATGTACTACTTGTGTATTCATATGGAGCTCTACTTCTCCCTTCTGCAAGTCCCCTCCCAATGGAGCTATCCTGCAGGACCTAGGCTCCCCAGGGCTGGGTTCCTCCAACCCCAGAATCAGATGAACGAATGAACACGAACACACACACACACACACACACACACACACACACACACACACACACACACACACAGAGTCTGAGTGGACTGGGTCAATCAGCACTCTCAAGCTGACCTCTTATATATCCCTAGACTCAGTGGGCTGGGTCAAGCTGGAATTCCAAGCTGCCACCCTTATACGTCCCTGGACTCAATAGGCTAGATCGAGTAGCACTTCCAAGCTACCACTCTCGTATGTCGTAGGTTCAGCACATCCCTATCCCCACTTTCACGTTACAATTGTTCTGGCAGTAACCCACTTGATGAGCAAACACCACAGTATTTTGGGGTGATACAGGGATCTTTAGCTTAGGTAAGAAGAGTGTTGCTACAGAGTAAATGGGGAAACCAAAACAACAAAAGATTAAAGTTCAGAGAGAGAGAGGGAGGGAAGCAACCAGCTTAACCAAAAAAGTTATGTATTGAATAATAGTGATAACCACACAAGGAGAGCCTAAACAAACAAACAAACATAACAGTTATATTATTAAAGATTACAGAAGTCAGATATAGAAAACTATACCTGATCAAACAAGTCAGGGTTAAAAATAATACCTGAGGTAGAAAAAAAAGAAGAGAGAGAGAGAGCACACGCGCGTGTGCGCTGGGGTCTCAACTCCATGAAGCTTGAACTGGTCGGGGTTCCCAGGTGATGGTGGTAGCTCAGGGTCCTGAGTGCTGGAGACAGACAGAGCTTCCAGCATCATCAGTCGGGAGAAGATGGAGTCCCAGTGGAACTGATGCAGAGTTTGGATCCAGGCATCGGAACACTTACTTGAGCGTGGGGAGGGTTTTTTTGTAGGGAAACAACAATGGTTCAAGGGAGAACACTAGATTTGTTTATAGGTAAACTGATGACTCAAGGGTTTTCTTTAGGCTAGACCAGAGGTTCCCAAACTTATTTGGCCTACCGCCCCCTTTTCAGAAAAAAAATTACTCAGCGCCCCCCTGGAAATCTACCTTCTTTAAGCGAACAAACAGAAAGATGCAGTGACAAATTTGTGTTCTTTTATGTATCTATATTTCTACAATATAGTAAAGAAAGATGTGTTATTAGAATATCGCCCACGACATCAGGTATACAGTGGTTTTTGCGTAAGATGGCAAAAGACAACCAAACTAAAATACTAATGAAACTAATAAACTGGGTTTTGTTCTTTGCTCAGCATTAGATATATGTATTTGATATTAAATTGTCAAATATCAAATTAATTTATCAAGAAATAATTAATTAAAAAATAATCAATATGCAATTACAAATCAGTTAATAGTTTTAATTTAGTTTGCCCTTATTTAAATAATTGTTCCTTATTAACACGCGCCTTATTTACCAACACAGATGATTCGATAGATATAAATAAATGTTAATATTTAACAGTTTTTTTACGATTTCATTCCCGTTTTCGTTAATATTGTAATAAAAATATGACAAATATATTGACTGTACACTTCAAATAGTACTGTACCAACACAAGCCTGCTACGATTTTATTATTAGTAAGCACTAGAGACACAGAAACGTACGGTAGATATGTAAGAAAATGTATAAAAATAGTCACGTGTAAATTGCTGTTTTATTGAAACAACAATAATACAATTTGCTTTGTATGTGATCCGTAATCCGTAAAAATCGAAGGTATTGAATATGAATAAAAAATTTTAAATACTTATTGCACTATTGTTAACTGCTTTTTACACAATTAAGAAAATCTAAATTAGATTTCATACATGTCGCCTATTTATAGTATCGTATTGTAAACAAGTCATTACACGCACATATTCCTGCCGATGCATGCTGGACTTCCCGACAATGCGCGACACGCTCGCCTGCCAAAACTTGCTTGTTAAGAGCTATTGGCGGACTTGACACCTGATCGGTTATAATTTGTGAATTTATTTGGAAAATAAAGTAATCACTACAACTTTAACTCTATGTTACACAATAGATGAAACATGTACGAATGGTTTTTCAAAATTTTCTTATATTCTTTCTTTATGCTTTCACCGCCCCCTTATTTTTATTCAACGCCCCCCAATTGCACCCGAGGCTACTACTGCCCCCCTGGATCGTTCCAGCGCCCCCCAGGGGGTGGTATCGCCCACTTTGGGAACCTCTGGGCTAGACATAGAAACTGATTATTCCTGGCTATGGGCAGTGTTCCTTCTAGGGAGCTCACAATGATATCCAAAATACTGAAGTTGCCTAATTGCAATCAAGGATTCATTACTAGAATTGGTCTGATAACTGCTGAGCTGGGTGTGTACAGGCATAGGTTCATTAACATCTGGAGCAGAGATCCCCCATGATGCAGTGCTTCCCTGCTTTTCTGGTCCCAGAGTTCAGTGCGGTTCTTGCCTTAGAATTTCTGTTCTCCATTCTGTATGCTAATGGAGATGCCTCCCTGTCCCATCTTTGATACAGATGAGGCTAGGGGAGTTGCCTTAATCTTGTCACCCTTGTCAGGAGAGGTTTAGGTGTGTCTCACACCACCTTTTTATTGCTTTCTGTAAGTCTTTCTTCTGATCGGTTTTGGTTCAAGCAGAAGCTGTGGGCGGGAGGGAGGGTGACCTTCATGAGTCAGACAGGCTGGATACTGCGTCCTGGTTCCCCAAGAACACAGAGCTGACTGGTATCATTACACTGTTGCTAGCACTGGAAAGTGGGTACCACATTCCAAGCATAGATGCAGACACAGAAAGCACATTAAACAGTGTTCTGGAATCTGAACTGGCTGCCAGTAAGTTTCCAGGTAGAGTTCAAAGGATTGGTTGTTTTTAGCCTGTAACATCTGAGAAAGCTTGGGACCTGGTTGTTTGAGAGATTACTTTTCTTGTCATGCAATATTGTCACAACTGTTTGTGCTTCATTCATTAAAATCCTTCAGACTCATTCGTGTGTGTGCACGTGCACACGAGTAGAAAGAACATATTTAAGGAGGTTGTGGAATCTCCATCTCTGGAGATATTTAAGAGTAGATTATATAAATGTCTATCAGGGATGGTCTAGACAGTATTTGGTCCTGCCATGCAGGCAGGGGACTGGACTCGATGACCTCTCGAGGTCCCTTCCAGTCCTAGAATCTATGAAAAGAGTACAGTGAAAATGGGATGGAATCACTGAAGATGCATGGTAGAAATCAGACTTCTTCAAATTCTGCTTAACAATTCACTTCCTTTGCTATATATCTAAATTGCACTTTGCAGACTGAGCACCTGAAGTTATATGGGATTTTTTAGATGTTTTGAAAGATGTTTACTGCTGAAAGTAATAGTGTTGTTTTGGTTTCTTAGCCAACTCCTAAATCTCCAGGATGTTTATAGAGGCTCTTGAGCAGCAAAAATACTACAGTTTACAGTTGCTTCTGTAAATTGTTTCTGTGAAACCTAGGGCATGTCTACACTTGCAAAGTTACAGCGCCGGCAGTTACAGCGCCGCTCAGAGAGCGCTGAAGGAAAATCGCTGTTGTGTGTTCATACTGACAGCTGCCTGCGCAATATCATGTTCACACTTGCAGCACTATTCGGAGCGGTCCCAGGAGGGGGCAGTCAGGGGACAAGGTGCGGGGGGGGAGGGTTGGCAGTTCTGGGGGCGGGGTTGTCAGGGGGCAGGAGTGGGGAGAGGGATCGGAGCAGTCAGGAGACAGGGAGCAGAGGGGTTTAGATGGGTTGGGAGTTCGGGGGGGGGCTGTCAGGGGGTGGGGAGTGGTTGGATGGGGCGTGGGAGTCCCAGGGGTCTGTCTGGGGGTGGGGGTGCGGGTGTGGATAAGGGTTGGGGCAGTCAGGGGACAAGAGGCAGGGAGGCTTAGGTAGGGGGTGGAGTCCTGGGGGGCAGTTAGGGGCAGGGGTCCCAGGAGGGGGCAGGCAGGGACAAGGAGCGGGGGGAGGGTTGGGGGTTCTGAGGGGGATGGGAAGTGGGAGGGACAGGGGCGGGGTTCCTCCCGTCCTCTTTTTTGCTTGCTGAAATATGGTAACCCTACTGGAGAGTATCCACTTGGCGCTCCATAACTGTTAAGAGCCGCTCCGTGACTTCTTTCTGGTGTGCCACATTCTCCTTTCAGTCCCTCTTCTCACTGTCCCGCCACTCCTTCAATTAATTTTTTTCTCGGCGGTGGAGTGCATCATAACCTCATGCATAAAGTCCTCCTTAGTTCTTTTTGGATGCTTTCTAATTCTGCGCAGCCATTCTGCTGCTGATAGAGAGGGAGGCTGTGCTCCCAAGGTCATCTCTGAAGTTTAAATGCAACAATTTACAGAAACAGTATTGTTTGCAACACACACAACACTGATTCAGTGCTTTAAAACACAGCCAGTATTCACACACCTGTCACTAATTGGCTGACCCCAGGCAAGCACACATGAGCCACAAGACCCACAAAATGGTGAGTAGCCGCGGGGGCAGGGTAAATCACTGTTCCCAGACCCTGCTGTACATTTGGCACGTGGCTCTTGGGCACTTGGATGGGCCTGATAATCATTCCTGTCTCCATACTTTCCATAGGAGGTGATGATTATGGAAGAAATCTTGCTGCTGAGGGTGAGCAGGGAATCAAGGGAGGGCCTTCTCCAAGCCTGCAGCTTCCACCTTGGCACCTATGCGGCTAGCCTCTGTACAGCAATGGTCCCCCTCCCCCCCCAGTCACGGCAAAGTGGCACAGGAAAGTTACCATTAACGGGACAAGAAACAAAGCAGCTCTGCCGAGGAACCTGGGGCAGGAGATTGCCCAACCCAGTATCTCCACGAGAGTTTCCTGGAGACCCCTGAGGGAGATTCCTGTGAAGCGAGGGAGTGTATCAACAGCCTGTACTGCCGCTCAGGCTAGGCATGAGGGGGAGACAAACCTGCTCTCTGCAACCCTCCTGCCCCCAACAACTTGCTTCAGCAATTCCCAAAATCAGATCCACTTACCAGGGGCCTCCTCTCCTGTTTGCGCTTTGCCAAGATCTGACTGCTGTGACTGGCTAGGCTCCTCCGGGATAGAAAAGAGCTCCTGATTGCATGCATCTCTGGCCTCCAAGTTGTCCTCTGCTTCTGGGTCCCCCTCTTCATCCAAGATTCCCTCCTCCTGGCCCGGTCCATTCTCAACTGGCAACGAAGCCAACAAAGTATCCACAGGGGACTTCGCAGTGGAGGTGGGGTCACCACTGAGTATCACGTCCAACTCTTTGTAGAACTGGCAGCTCGTGGGCGCAGCACCGGAGCAGCAGTTTGCCTCCCGCGCCTTGTGGTAGGCGTTCTGCAGCTCCTTCACTTTGACCCTGCACTGCAGTGTGTCCCGGTCATGGCCCCTTTCTGTCATGCATTGTGAAATCTGTCCATAGGTATCATAATTCCTACGGCTAAAGCGCAGATGTGAGCGCACAGCCTCCTCTCCCCAAATGCCGATGAGGTCCAGCAGCTCGGCATTGCTCCAAGCGGGGGATCATCTGGTGTGTGGAGCCGGCATGGTCACCTGGAAAGATGTGCTGAGACCACTGCACGTGTCACCGAGCAAACAGGAAGGGGACTTTCAAATTTGCAAAAGGAACGTATGGGGTGGGGCTGACGGTTGGTCACCTGAGGGCAATAGAGTTTAAACCGATGCCAGAGAGGTGAGAAAAGGCATTGTGGGCCACCTCCTGGAGGCCCATCACAGCGCTGTAATCACCCTGGTGTCTACACTGGCACCGCAGTGCTGTAGCCCCGGCGCAGAAAGCTCTACGCCTCTCATCGAGATGGTTTTTTTAGAGTGCTGCATCTGCACAGTTTCTGCGCACTAAGTGGCTTGGCAGTATGTGCACCTCGGAAGTTACAGTGCTCAAAGCTGCTTTACTGAGCACAAACTTGCCAGTGTAGACAGGGCCCTAATAAAAACGTAAAACACTCTGCTTTAAGGAGTTTTTGACTAACTAAAGTGGGAGGCCTAGAGATGGGCCTGAACCACACTTTCAAGTCCAAATGACCTCAAATTTGAATTCTGTTTAGATCCATAAAAATTCATGTTTCACTTCTAGGGTTCAGAAGCTAAGTGAAACCCATTCCCTCCTCTACTTAGAATCCTCAGTCTTTTTGGATCTGAGAGCTTTGTGGGGCACCTATTCACCATTACTATTTATGAGGCCACCATCCTCCAACCCCCACCCTAGCTCTTCAGGAAGGCATTAGCTTTCTGGTCACCCCACTAAGCAGAAATGGGTTTCCTTGAATATTCCTGCTGTTCATTTAAACTTCACTGTTTCCACAGTCATTCTGCCAGAAAAAGCATTAGCAAGAATATCTGTGGATCGCGAACACAGAAAGGATCTGAACACAGACACAGCAACTGAATGTTCTATTCGGGTGAATATTCATAGAGACATTTTTGAGGCATTATCCCAGCTCTAATCATAACTAATAAAGAGAAGGAATTGCCTGCAAATAAGTAGTTTATTAAATACTATAGTAAACATTGATGCAATACATCTCACCAGCTCCATTAGCATTATCATGTATCATCTTTGCAAGTAGAATTAAGTAGCTATTAATACATTTTTAACATGCAGGAAAATGCTGCACATTGGCACAACACATTATAATGGTGCTTTTCTATCTATTCTAGGGAAAGGTTCTATACAAACAAATAATGTCAATATGTATAAAATATACATGTACAGAAATACCCAATACCAAACTAAATTTGGGGCTCAATGCTGCTTTCTTTGAAGAAAATGTGAAGTTTGCCATTGACTTTAATAGGAGAAAGATTAGGGCTTTAAAGGGACACAAAGTGAAACTTACACAGATTCAAAAATGAGTTCAAAAGGAGCTGGTACTACAACCAGAGTCCATTTTTTTTGGTTTACAACCACATTTTCCTAATTTTTATAAAGATGCATAAAAACCATCAGAGAAAAATAATGAAGTCGCCATCCTATGGACACCAAGGGCTTGTCTACACTGCCGCAGCTCAGACTACAAGGGCATGAAGAGCAGTGCACACCAAAGTGCTGCATGGTAACTCCCCCATGTGGCCACAGCATCCAAAAAGTAAAAGGTTCCCAGCAATGTTCCCTGTAATTTTTTCCATCCATGTGCAGACTGAATTTTGTTATGTGCACCATATCGCAGTAATGTGCAGCAGAAACAAAATACCTAGATATAATAAATATATTTTTAAAAGTTACCATAGGGATAATTACTCCACCCATGACAGGTTAGGCATTTTAGAACTCACTACTCAAAGAATTAAATGTAAGCGTAAGAGAGAAATAAAAATTATGAAATGCATAGACCAGTCAAGAAAACTAAAATAGAAGCACTTTGAAAGAAGTATCAAGTAACAACACCACCACCACTATATGCATGGGTGTGCGTGTGTGTGTGCGTGCACATGTGAGAAAGAGAGACACACAAAGTGTGCGTGTGTGTGAGAGAGAGATAGACACATGTGGCCCCTTTAAGTACGCTGCCCTTTTAAGTACAGACGCTCCCCAGGTTACGCAAGACCCGACTTACGCAAATTCGCACTTACTGAAAAAGTCAAAAATGGGATTTTCGAGTTGCGGAAATTTTTGCGTAACATACGGGTATACGTTTCCGATTTACACAATTCAAGTTACGCAAGACTTTCTGGAACGGAACGATTGTGTAAGTCGAGGGGTGTCTGTACATTGGCACTCACCAGTCTGAAGCCTGCTTGTTCAGACATAGCAGCAGCCACCAGCAAGCTCTGTCCCACATTCCACTCCTGAGCCATCGTGTCCATCCTCTCCCGTTCTGTGGAGATGGAGTACAAAGGTAGGGTGGGAGGGACACCCTGACATCAGGGCCCCCCCCCCCCCGCACACACACACACCCCGCAAGCAGAAGCCTCCCAGGAGCAGCTGACCAGGGGCTCCAAGGCAGAGGGCAGAAGCAGTATGGCAGTGGGAGGAGGGGCAGCTGAAGTGCATGGCGGCACTTGATAGACGGCTGGGCAGCCGCGTGGCTTAGAGGGAAGTTAGGTTCCCAGCTGCCATTATCATGTTTTCTTCAAACAGGTCCAATTAATGTGAAATAGGAACTTTTAATTTGCACCCACAGAATTCACACGGGGGGGGGGAGTTACAGCACAGCACTTTCGTGTGCACTGCTATTCACACCCCCATTAGTCCAAACTGCAGAGCAATGTAGACATAACCTTAGTGTGAAAACCTGGCCCCATTGAAGCCAATGGGAGTTCTGTCATTGACTTAAGTAGAGCCAGGATTTCCACCTATGCCTATGCTTAACTTAAAACATGAATAGTCTGACTTCATTAAGACTACCATGTGCTTAAAGATTTTGCATTAGGTTTTGCCACAATCCTTCAGTCTAGTCCATAGAGCCCTGCACATAGAGCCCCACTGGCTTCAAAGGGACTTCACACAGTGAGAGGCATCCATGCTAGCAGATCCTGATGCAAGATGAGAGCACCTGATTATAAAGGAAAGACAGTGCTATCAAATGCAGAAAGGAACAAACAGAACAAGAAAATGGAGAAAAATCTTCTCTAAATTCTTTCAGTTATTGCAATTTTTTGGAATACAGTGAATACTTCAGTCTCAACTAAAATGGAACATCTCCAATGCGTAACATTAAAGACATGCATGAGTGTGCAGGTTAAGGGCCTTAATAAATTCAGTTTGACTTCAGAGAGATTCCCTATACTTCAAAAATGGGGAACGCTGTAAAACCAGAATAAGCTTTTAATTAAGCACACCCACGGCAATTGTAAGGGAAATTTTAAGACAAATTTATTTGTTTTTTTATTTACCATTTCCATTGTTTTAAACAGCTGTTTAAAAACAAACAAAATAGCACTAAATGCCAGTTCAAACAAAATACTAGTTAGCTGCAAAAATTAAAATGTACTTTTCTTTTTCCCCACTAGGACATGTTGGGGGGGGGGCAGGGAATGGGAAGAGGCTGAAACCAACTGAAAATAGTTTTTTTATGGTTGGTTTTTGTTTTTGCTACATTCAAATGAGAACACGGCCAAATATATTTAAATAAAACCTTAGGAGGAGAAAATGCTGACAGGCTGAGAACATTTTGCCAAGTTTCAATGTGGAGTGAATTAAAACATCCAAGATCTAACAGTTCATTACAATATTCACCATACTAAGAGTTAGGTTGTCCTTAATCCACACGCGGAGGGCAGGGTGCAGAGAGCTTCCCCTAGCTTGCATAAGTTGTACGCGAGCCTGCCACAATTGCAGTCCTTGCGCTTGTGGGAGCCAGTAACTGCTCCCTTGGGCTCTGATCCTGTAAAGCTCTTAGGACTAGATCAGCGGTTCTCAAACTTTTTGCTGGCATGACCCCATTTGAATGAATTATTTCCTCCCAGGACACCAGACAGCGTGGAGTACACCATTTTGAAGAGCAAAATGGCATCCTTTGCACAACGTGACCTCCTCTCACGCACATCAAATGGAAGGCCATGTCCCACAGAGGATGCCATTTTGCTCTACAAAATTAGGGTTACCATATTTCAGCAAGCAAAAAAGAGGACGGGAGGAGCCCCGCCCTAGCCCCGCCCCTGCCCCTCCCACTTCCCGCCCCCCCAGAACCCCCAACCCTCCCCCCGTTCCTTGTCCCCTGACTGCCCCCTCCTGGGACCCCTGCCCCTAACTGCCCCCCAGGACTCCACTCCCTATCTAAGCCTCCCTGCCTCTTGTCCCCTGACTGCCCCAACCCTTATCCACACCCCCACCCCCAGACAGACCCCTGGGACTCCCACGCCCCATCCAACCACTCCCCACCCCCTGACAGCCCCCCCCAGAACTCCCAACCCATCTAAACCCCTCTGCTCCCTGTCCCCTGACTGCTCCGATCCCTCTCCGCACTCCTGCCCCCTGACAGCCCCCCCCAGAACTCCCAGCCCCCCACCCCCCCGCTCCTTGTCCCCTGACTGCCCCTTCCTGGGACCCCTGCTCCTAACTGCCCCCAGGACCCTACCCCCTACCTGTACCCTGACCGCCCAAAACTTTCTCCACTCCCCCCCAAAAGCCCCCCCCCCCGTTTCTTGACTGCCCCCTCCAGAACCTTCCTGCCCCCTGGCCCCCTTACCCTGCTGCTCAGAACAGGGTGTTGGGCTCTGTGCGAGCCGAGCCGGACTCGTGGCTGCGCTCCCCGGCACAACAAAACCCGGTCCCTGGCCCTGCACAGTGCTGCTGGACCGGGCTGCAGGGGAGAGCTGCCGGCTCAGAATGCAGGGCGGATCCGGCTCCTCTACAGCTGCTCCGGAATCAAGCCCGGGACTTTCCTGCAGCCCTCCCAGCCGCTCGCTCTGCTCTGCCGGGGGAGGGGGGAAATCCCGGACATTTTGAGTGCTTTACAAATTCCCCCTGGACGCTATTTTTAGAACAAAAAGGAGGACATGTCCGGGTAAATCCGGACGAATGGTAACCCTATACAAAATGGCATCCTCTATGCATCATGATCTTGCATGCACTGTACATGGGAGGTCACGCTGTACCAGAGCAATATGGCATCTTCCACATACTAGGGATTGCCGCAGCGCCGTCTGCTGATGGTCACAACATACTGTTTGAGAACTGCTAGGCTAGATTCAGCTCCTGTTGAAGCCGCCGATGGGAGTTCAATCCAACTTCCACTGAAATCAACTTCACTGGGACTTGGATCAGGTCCTTGAAGTCTCCATTGACTTTAATAGGAGCTGGATGAGGCTCTTAGGCACATGCTTAATTCTAAGCTCATATGCAGTCCTTTTACAGCCAATGGAAGCCCTCCAAGCTTAAAGTTAAATATGTGCCTTAGTGCCATGTAGGATCTCGGCCTTTGAGCAGCCCACCCCCCACAGGGAGAGGGACAGTAAGGAGGCAGGACCTTGACTCTAACCTCAACTACTTAACAACAGCCCTTAGAGGAGGCTGGCTCAATGAAATCACAGAAGTAAGCACTCTGCCTAGTAATAAGTGTTTGCAAGATTGGGCATTTTAGATTTTTTATTTGTTAACTTCATGAACAAAAGTCAGACCTGCAGCGTTTTTGCTTTGAGCTGTTGAATACGCCAAGTATCTGAAAGAGTTAATCGCTTTTTGGTTTGGCACCTCTATATCAGTCAAACAACATTCTTATTAATCTGTCGGAAAAAAATATTTGCTTCTGGCCTGCCCTGCAGACATTAAGAGCAAGTTACAACCCCCTGAAAATAATGGTTTATAATGGAAATATTGACATGCCTTTAATTATGCCTTGCAAATGGGTCTGTAGTAAAATATCATATGGGACCAAACCCTACATTCTTTGTGCATCCTTAACTCTCATTGACTTGAATGTGTGAGTGCCCATATTGGTGTTTACCCTAATGGGTTATGCAACGTTTTCCATTGCAAATATTAGGTGAGCTTTATCATGTATAAATATGTGAATTTCAGGGCATTTTAGAGTGAGAGGATTCTACAAAGCGATTTCTTTTATGTTTAGGTTATCCACAAAAAATCCTGCTGCTACAATACAATGCTGAAACCCTTTTTCAATACATGCCACTACGTTATAACTAAAACACTGAAACCTTACTTAAATAGATATTACAATAATTAGATTTGCCCTTTTCAAAGTCAACTCCTATTTTATGGCCCTATTTGATTTTCTTTAAAGTTGTAATAAACAATATTTAACCAAATTAAAAAACAGCTTCAGAATCATTAGCCAATTTGGTAGTTTATAGTTATTTTAACAACTGAAAAACAATTATGATTTTTTATTGATACAATAAAATCCCCTAATTAAAATGCAAATGCTGTTGAGGACAGTTCCCATGTTTTCTTTTTTTAAATACCTGTGGACTCATTGGTAATAATCATATATTACATTAATAGAATGCATTTAATCCCAAAGCACATTACAAATTATGGGCCCAATCCTGCTCCCAATGACAAAAGTCCCATTGCTTTATGCAACATGCTCTCCTCAGACATCATTAGATTTCTGCACTGAAATCTGAATGGTAGCACTAGCTCTCATCATTGGGCAGAGAGGGGATAGTATAGAAGCATGAAGCAGAGAATTAATATTTTATATGCTGATCCCAATACCTGAACCACTTTGGATACGGGCTGTAGATTTGTGCTTCACCAGCAAGTGAGGACCATTAAGCTATTAACCCAAGAGCTGGAATGCTGCTAGCTATAAAGATCCACAGACTGTTAGTTTGCTGACAGCTTGTTCTGCAGCAGCGTTTGAAGGGACTGAGTTGCTGCAATTCTTCTGAAGCTCTGAAGAGTCTAGAATGACACACACTACATATCACCACACCATAAAGACTAGGAAATCAGCTCTGAGGAGAGATCAGAGGAAGTGTGTTTAGTTATGTGTGCTGAAGTGTAGAATGTTATGTTGGAACCTTATATTTGAATGTATGAGAAATAAAGTGGAATAAGTATATATAAGGAACACCACTAGATGTATTGCTTAACAGCCTTCATTTACAAGTTATTCATAGTATTTGGAATACTATTTATAATATATTTTATACTATTTACGTTTTCTGTGTGCATTAAATGTCTGTTTTACTAAGGCCGGGTCTACACTATAAACTTACACCGGGAAAACTACATCGCACAGGGGTGTGATTTTTCAAACCCCTGAGTGACGTAGTTATACCAACCTCACCTCCAGTGTAGACAGCATTACCGCCTCTCATGGAGATGAATGAACTACACTGACGGGAGAAGCTCTCCCCTTGGTCTTGGTATAGTAGCGTCTTCACTGAAGCACTGCAGCAGCGCTACAGCAGCATTTGAAGTGTAGACCTGCCCTAAGGCTATGTCTACCCTACCACTTATGTCAGCAAAACTTATATTGCTCAGGGGTGTGAAAATTCCACCCTCACGAGCAACGTAAGTTACACCAACATAAGGGCCTGTGTGCACAGCACTAAGTCTGCGGGAAAGCTTCTCCCACCAACATAGCTTCTGCCATTCGCAGAGACGGTTTTATTATACCAATAGGAGAGCTCTCTCCCATCAGCATAGAGCATCTTTACCACATGTGTTGTATCGATACAGCTGCGCTGCTGCAGTGCATACTGTACAGAAATGGCCTAAGAACCTGTATGGTACCCTCTTTGAACTTGACTGGGAACTATTAACGCCTACTTCTCAGGATTTTATATACAATAGTCCCAATGTTTAACTCTGGGTAATGCGTTCTGAAAAGTTCTGAAAAGACAGGGAGAAGGGCATTTACCAGAGTTACACGTAATAGTGCCTCAGCGTCCCCCTTCCCTGTTACACAAGTGCTAAAGTCAATGGAAGCTGACGGTACCTCCTCTGGTAAAATCAGAGGGGAGCTGCCCCTCCAACCCTGGCTAAGGTAAGCAGTGCTCCCCATGATGCTCCTGCCTAACTGGCAGGTGTAGTGAGAGTGCCCCTTCCTGCTTCAATCTACTTTAACCACAGCTTCGGAGGACTGAAATACAAGGGTGACATTGCAATAGGCTGAAAATGGAGCTGCCCCTTTCCCAACCCTTCAGCGAGGGGAAAGGAGATGAGAGCCAGTGGGGTAACAAACTATGCAAGAGAAATCCACCCTGCAGCTTAGAGATCCATCCCGCAGATTGGAAAGGATTGTTTTTCTCTAGAGGAATTAGTATGTATGGGATGCAGGAGAAAACAACAATTCTTGTTGCTGATGCCAGAGAGGAACATTGTCAAACTGTTCCATGGCAATTTATATTGAAGCTGCCGGATCCAGAGGTCAAGCAGCTCTCATTGCCTGAGTTCTCACTTTCAGATGCAAATCTACCTGGAGCTGTTTTGCTCCATGCCAACTGCAATCAAAACCACTCTTATTTCCATAGCTGGGGTGTATGATTGTACAGGGTGGGCATACTCTCACTCCCACATTAGCAAGGTCCTGCTATCCACTCATCCCCATCAGACGTGCCACTGCATGTGGTCCGATGAAGCCAACCATACTGGATTTTCTGTCCCTGAAGGGCATTCTTCTGCAGGCTGTCTACCAGCTCCTCCCCCAGGAGGCAGAAAGTAAGGCAGGTAGAACAGAAGTTGCAGGAGCCACACCTCCATTCACATTAACACTTCAGAGAATGGGAAGTAGGAGAGATAAATGGGATAAGCCACTGTGGTGGGGGCGAGGGAGCACAAGAAGATGGAGAATGGAAGGTCATAGCATGGCCATGGAACTCTGGAAGGCCCTAAGAGAATATATGTGGGTGAATGGGAGAGACAACATGGAAGAAAGCCAAAGGGAACCTACACCACCTTACTGGAGTAAGGGAGAGGCAGGAGGGCTCAGTGGAGGAGCAGACAGTATAATATGGGGGAGAGAGAGAAGGGCTGAATAAGGAGAATCAACGGGGCTGAAGCCATCAGCCCTTACGAAACAGGAGCTACTACTAAATGCTGCAGCACATCTCCTGAGCAACACAGGCTACCACAAGAGCATCAAGCCTGTCCTTGACTCTCTCCACTGGTCTCCCCCGAATATTGAGACCAGATCAAGGTCTTGGTCCTTAACTTCAAGGCACTTGATGGCTGTGCCCAAGATATCTAAGAGATCGCTTAAGGCCCTAGAATGAGAACCACAGTCAATAGCTCCACTCCTGAGGCACAATGGAACTCTTTACCATAAGGTTAAAGCTTGTCTGTGTGGAAGACGGAGCCTTCTTGGGGGGCAGTCTAGACTGGAAGAAACTCTCCAGGAACTAAGGACTATCACAGACTTCACCACCTTCAGCTCCAAATGCACGGCACACTTCCTTGATCGGCCTTCCACAATTCCTTGACCTGCCTTCTCTAACATAGATCTGTACACACTGATCTGCGTTTATTTTTTTAAAAATCCCTACCAAAACACTACACTGCACACAGTACTTCTTTGGTTGGGAGGAGCTGAGGGAGAAAAGGAACCACATGTGACAGATATTAGTCACATGAACTTCTGAAAGTGCTCGGATATAACATTGACTAGGGTAGTATAAGAACTTACATAGCATAAAATAGAACAGAATAAATGAAAGAACGGGGCAGGGGGAAATCAAAGGGGGCAGAAAGATAAAAGCAGAGAGAATGATGAACATGGCAAAGAATAATGGAAAAGGATACAGAAGCCAGAAGGAGAGAATAAGAAAATAAACTATGGGCCAGATGCTCAACTAGCGTGAACTGGTGAAGCGCCACTGAAGTCAACAGATCTATGGTCCTAGTCTACTCAAAAATTTGACCAATCTAGTTAAACCATTCAGGGCTGTGAAAAGTTTTAGACCCTGTACAATGTAATTAGGTCAACCTAACCCCTAGTGCAGATAGGTCAACAAAATAATTATTCCATCAACATATCTACAGCCTCCCAGAGAAAATGGAAAACCGCCTTCTGTTGAAATAGGAAGTGTCTACACTACAGCGGTACAGCTCTAGCAGCTGTAGTGTAGATATACCTTAAGACCATTTCTACCAGCTGAGAATTTGGCCGTTTAAAAAGAACCAGACTAGGATCTACATATTTTATAAACAGGAAGCGAGAGTAGCATGATTTTGTTTTGTTTTGAAGAAAAGAAAAGGAGAGAAGAGAGGAGAAGAGAGAAGAAAAAGAAAAGCGAATACACACAAAAAAGGAAGAAGGGGAAAAAAAGATAAGCAATTGAACAGAATTAGAAGTTAATGAAAATGGGAGATGGGAAGAGAGAAAGAAAAAGCAGCAAAAAGATGGAACTATGAGAAAAAATAAGCTAGAAAATACCAACCAACAGTAGGCTAGTGGAATAACTTATTTATTCATGAGCCTCCATTTTATTTTATTGTGTTTCCCTGGCAGACGTGCCACAGCTCTAAAGTTTGAGAGCAAGGGAATGATGTTGCTTTGGGAATCTGAGTCTTGTATTTAATACTATTACAGTTGGGCAGGTCTTTTGAAATGTAAATGCCCTAGTGGCAGGTAATCACATTCTTCAAATGGCAAGACTGAACTCAGAGGGGATGTTGCAGAACAACTTAAAAGAATCGGAGAGGAATTCAAAGGAGGAAGGTAAACAGGAGAAGTGTCCTGTTTATATATAGTCAAGATGGAGGGAGACCAGCTATTCCTCTGCTAAAGCTAAAGCAGTCAGAGCCCCAACACAGCATACAGATTCTGAAGGGCAAAAGAAACAAACACACAAATGCCCTTATCTCCTTGCTTGGATGTGGTAGCCGTTTCTCAGGCTCCCTCTCCGGAATCGAATCCTGATTCCCCGTTACCCGTGGTCACCATGGTAGGCACAGGAAGTACTGGCATTTAATTTACATTAGAATGGCTGGGTATGTAGAGCTTGATTCACTTCTGTTAGCACTGAGGGGTATAAATAAAACCGGAGTGAAGTGCAGGCAGCTACAAGTTAGAGGACGACACTCATCCCAGGAGAGAGGGCAGGGTTGTGTTTCCAACACTGATTTGACCCAGGGGCTCTGCCAGAACATTCCCGTACAGAGGGAGCACCAGTGGCAAAGGCTATCAAGGGAATATGATGAATCAGTATATCAGTAAGCCTGGCAATGCCACCTCCCCAACCACTTGCAGGTTCCCTGGTGGAACAGGGATTTGAGATGCCTTGTACAGCTCCATCTCAACTCCAGGCAGACTTTTTGCACCCAGGAACAATGGCCCAGATCCTCAAACGTATTTAGGAAATCAATGGAAGTTAAAAGTCTACATACCCTTGAGGATTTGGGCTTCTGTGACATTCATTGTGTCAGGGCTGAATCAAGCCAGCAGTGTTGATGTTAACTTCCTGACTTGATTTTTACCATTATTCTTTGAAAATGGTAATTAAATTATTAGGGTTATCTTGATTGCCTGATTTATTATTCACTCTGGCTTTTGATTGTTTTATTCTTCCCTTGGGAAATTTTGATGTGGCTGGAGTAGTCACAAAGGCAATGTTTCTTGGTGTAGGATTACCTTTTTTTGGTGCAAAGGACATTTTAGGACAAATTCTGATCTCACATAAATCTAGAATAAATATTGACTTCAACGGAGTTACTCTGGATTTACATCAGTGTAACTGAAAGCAGAATCTGCTCCCTTCTCATTCCCCTTCTTCTGCTTGTATTTAAGGACATCTTGTTGAAGGACTGCTGACATTCTTGTCCTTGGCTTAGTGCTATGAATTACTTTCTCCAGCAGGAGGAAATGAGGAAGGATGCACTCACTGGCTCCTCTTAGAAAGCTGCTTTACATCCTAAATTCTCAATATACTTAGTAGATTTTACTTAATTAAATAAGTTTTCTTAAATTGTTCTTCACTTTCAATTAAATCAAGTGGTGTTGCTCTCCTTGATGTTTGTTCAGCTATGAAAAAATTAATTTAACATCATATTTTAAAGAAGTATTTTCTGGACATAACATCCTGCTTTTACTAGTAGTTTAAATACAGAATCTTGAAAATATTCAAAATTCAGATTTTCCACCATTAGCCAATATTCTCCCCCTCCCCCCATACAATTCAGTTCAAGCATGGGATTTAGGGGACACATTTTCCTAGATCTCTCTGTTCTTGTCATAAATAATTGCTTGGTGACAAACTAGCAACTGATTCTGTAACATACTAAACAAAGTTGTAAAGCCAGCTGTTTCTTGTCAAACTTCCAGGAAACCTGGCCAGTTATTGCTAAAACCAATGATTCAACTCTAGTTGATTATAACAGTTATACATTTTCTTAAAATACTGTCCTCATGATCAAGGAAAATGGCTAAAATAAGAAACTATTGCCCAGAATGCCCACCCTCTGAAAAATCAGTCTCCTTTAATGCATCTTATGTTGGACACCCAAAAATTGAAGCACCCAGAATCACTAGTCACTTAAACAAAAAAAGAATTGGTTCATGGCTATACACAGTGAATTGTTGCTTACCTATAGATACACTGTTTTACTGCACTTATTTCGAAGTTACTTTAACTCATTCCATCTTTCCAACTCTTTTGACCTCTGTTGGTGATAGAAGCTTAGATAAGAACTTTAATTCTGGGAAAGTAATTGTGCTAAAAGGATTTGTTGGTAGATCTGTAAACTCTGCTAATGGAATCAATATACTCCTGCTGTTCAAATCTTGAGGTACACCCTCCCGCTAGATAGATCATTGGTACTCTGTTTAAGACTATAGCTCACAGAGAGCAATCAGCAGTTGTACTTTGCATTAGGCAAAAATAAACCGTGTCGGAATGGGGCTGTGTCAGACTGTGATCCCTGGAAAAGAGTTCTGAAAGTGATCCATGAGGATTGTCATTGTCTCATTGAAACACAGATTAAAATTCTTCATTATAAGAGGGAGGCGCTTTAAAAAAAAAACTACTTTGATCCACAAGCAGGGAGTCTACCTCCAGTTTAGCAAGTCTGATTTGAGCCTGCCATCCATGGGCACGGGAGCTGTTTCAGATCCACTTGGCCAGTCTCTTGCTAGGATTAAAGGAGAGACTGAGCTCCGCAATGCGAAAGGGACTCGGCTATGTACCTATTGATCTGCCTTGGAGAAGCTACGAACGAGAGTGACCCTTCCCAGCAGCAGCAAAACTAACTAGCTAAGCCCCAGCCTCCCGTCCAAGATCAGACGGGAGTAATCACCATAATTGCCCACCGGCTCCAAGCAGAAGCAGGCGTTTCTTCTAACAGCGGGCAGCCCAGGGCGCTACTAGCCCCAAATAAAAACCAGCGACTTTCTCGTGTTCAGAGGGGCTTGGTTCGTCTTAACTGATCAGCGCTGGCCCCGGGGCAGAGCCAGCGGCGCTCCCTGCATGCAGGGCAGGCTGGCGGGGAGGGAGTCTCCTTCCCCAGGACGAACTGTCCCCAGGCACCCAGCAGCAGACGACAACCGAAGCAGCCCCTCAAACTACACGGAACTTGGAGCCCCAGCGCCGCTAGGGGACTCGAGCGAGGAGCGGCGCGAGAAGGGGGTGGCCGAGAGGCACGAACTAAGTTGACTTGCTCCGTGGCGCGGGTCGGGGGCAGCCGCTGGAAGTTTGGGGCTCCCTGCTGGGCTTGCCGCCGTAAGGGGCGGGCTGAGTGGGGAGGGGCGGCCCGGCTTGAAAGGCAAAGCCCCAGACTAGACAAGACATACCTGGGGGGGCCGCGGCTGGTTCCGGCGCGGAGCTGCCCATCCACGCGTCTCTCCGGCTCCCGCAGCGAGCCCCGCGGCCCGGCTCGGCGCGGCGCTGGGGAAGATGCGCAGGGAGAGGTGGGCGGGGTTAGGGACGCAGAGGCGCCCTCCCCATTGGATTTCCCCAGCCCCTTGGCCGCCGAGTCCCAGGTCCGGCCGGGCTGTGCGCACCCCCACTGCGGACACAGCGCCGCCCCCCAGGACTTGGCCTGCCCCTCTCCTCCCCCCCGTGGGGGGCTGTCCGGGGACACCAAGGGCAAGCTCCGTAGCGGCGGCGCGAGACAGGAGGCTGCCAGAGACCTCAAGCACCAGCAAGTGAAGCCGCCGCTGGGATGGGACCGGGAACATCCGCGATCCTGGGCGTGGGAACTCCAGCCAGCCCCGGCATCAGAGCAGACTTCGGGGCTGAGTATTTGCTCTGTTACCCCGCTCGTGTGTGTGTGTGTTATTTACCCGCTGGGGACAGTTAAAATCGACCACCTGACACAGATAACTGGGAAGTGTTGGGGTCTTTGGTGGGAGCCGTGCGCCCTACCCCACGTGTTAGCCAACAAGGGAGAGTCAAAAACCTCCCATCAGACGGGGAGAAGGTAAGAACCTGGATCCCGCCGATTTGGGGCTCTGCCCCCCCCTTTAAAATCTAAACAGAGAACAAGTGTCTCTGCCCCTGTTGTGCCGAAGGAACGCGGAGCACATTGCATCAGGGCACAGCAGCCCTGCAGAACCCCACATCTGGCACCCGCATCTAGCTACATTTTTACCCCAGTAACCCTAATTCTACCATATGAATAACGAGCATGTTTAGCTGCTCCTGTTGTACCCGCTCAAACGCCAGATCCTGATGCATCCCAGCTCAACAGCGCCATTAAATCACAGATCTCCTTTCTGTCGACCCCAAAATAAACTGTGCCTCAAAACAGAGAGCGAGTCTTGCTTCTGCTATTCTACCAAACTGGATCCCAACACATCCTGGTACAAGAAAGCTGTAAATCCAACTGGCACCTGGATCCTGTTAATGTTTTGGGTACATACCTTGTTCTACTGTCTGAACTCAGTACACATGCAGCTTCTCCTGGTCCATTAGAATAATTTGGATCCCAACATAAAAACTAACTGTATCAAGATGCCAGATCAGAGTTTGAGATGCTGTTGTATTGGGATGCATTAAGATTTGCTAGTTTGGTGCAGTTGGAGGGGCTGGATTTGTTGTGTATATGCCCAGTGGAATTTGGGGGCTGGGGACCAAAAATGACCAGGATCCAGCTTTTACCTTTTTCCTCTTATTCAACAATAGTATCGAGCATCACATGTATAATGAAAACATTGATTTACAATAGCTTTCAACCTGCTGATTTACTAATGTGGAAAACAAATCACATCATTTGCAGAGGAGAGGGTGCGGAGTGCAAAGTAATGATGCTTATAGGGCACACTGTATAAAACATACATTAACATAAATGTGATCTGAATATCAGTTAGAATATGATTACATTTGATTGTGATTGCCAATATTTTAACAACTGCCATCCCTCAGAACACACCCACTGCACACTGACACTGATACTATACACACACACTCTTTCTCACACATACAAACACTATACTCTCTTACACAGTATCCAGATTACACATACAAAAATTATTTTTAGGAAATACACCTCTACCCTGATATAACGCTGTCCTCGGGAGCCAAAAAAATCTTACCGCGTTATAGGTGAAACCGCGTTATATCGAACTTGCTTTGATCCGCCGGAGTGCGCAGCCCCGCCCACCCCGGAGCGCTGCTTCGCTGGGTTGTATCCGAATTCCTGTTATATCAGGTCACGTTATATCGGGGTAGAGGAGTATAAATGTTTTCCTCCTTCTAATAAGCTGTGGAAAATATATACTCTACCCACAGTGCTGAGCATTTGGAATGTGTGAGATTTTCCCCCACTCCAGAAATTCTTCTTATGCTTAGGATAATCTTCAAACCAGTATACGCCTCTTTGTATTGATATAATTGGATCCACACTAGTTTGGTACAACTTTCTACAGTAGACAAGGCCTTAGACATTCCTGAGCTCAGCACTGCAACACTTAACTTTTAGGCACCTAAGCCCAGATCCTCAATGGAATTTAGGCACTTAAACCACAGATTTAGATGCCTAAATATTGGGTTTAGGTGCCTAAATCCCAGTTTTGAAAGCATTGTGATCCACAGAACTTCTGCTGAACCTGGTAAGCATGGTCAGCAGGTATAATAAGCCGCCCCCAACCGACACCTGGGCCACGGTGACCCCGCCCCTTCCCTGAGGCCCCCACCGCCTGCTGCTACTGCCACCTGCCAACCTGCACTCCAAAACCCCCCACCCCCACCCCCACCCCAGGTCCCCACTGCTCGCTGCGTCGCTTCTCCTTAGGGCTGGGGAGGGATGCTGCAAGCAAGCAGCAGGCACGGGGGTCTGGTGGGGGAAGTGAGGTGCTTCAGCTGGGCACTGGGGCTGCTGGCTTGGGGGGGGCACCATCGGCTCTGCCTGGCACTTGGGCGGGGGCTGGCCCGGATTTAGCCTGGCTCGGCGGGTGTGGGGGAAACGGCCGAGCCCCGGCGAGCCCCAGCGCTGAGGCTCGCCGGGGCTCCTCCTTTTATGGGGTGGGCAGGTTTCAGGGCTCCTGCATGCGTGGGGGCAGGGCCTTGGGCAGAAGGGGTGGGGCCGGCGGGCTAGCTTCTCCAAAGTGGGGGTTCACCCACCACCCGTGTTGGTAGGTGTCTAAACATACTCAACGCCTAAGTTTTCAGAGTAAAAATTCCCTACCCTCCTATGTTTCTGCTTCTGGGCATAAGTGCTGTTGCCTCACTCTAGGTATGCAGATGCCTATCTCCCACATCACCTTTGGGTGAACACTTTTCACAAAGTGATCGCTCTATAGCTGGCCTATCAGTCCTTATCCTCAAAGAAAACCCGCACAACATTTTCAAAAGACAGGCCTGGGAACTTAAATTCATAACTTTGCTAGACGCTAAAAATCATGGACTGCATAGAGACACTGGATTTATGGCTTATTACAACAATCCACACACACACACACAAAATCCACACACAGCTGCTTTTCTCCCTCCTTCCTTCCTTTCCTCCCTATTACTGGAGGAGTGTTAATGGGCCACTTCACCTTGATATGTGTGAATTACCTATATTGTATAAGTACTTGTATATAATTACTTGTATTTAGCTGTGATGCTCTGAGTTAAGCCTTGTCTATACTACGCAGTTTTGCCAACAAATGTCAGCTTTCATCGACAAACCAATGGAGGTGTAAACACTGAAAAGCTCCTCCTGCTGCTTTAACTCCCCTGCTATGCTCACAAAACCACCTCCTAGCAGCATGTTTCCCAGACCTGAAGAAAGAGCTCTGTGTGGCTCAAAAGCTTGTCCCTCTCACCACCAGAAGTTGGTTCAATAAAAGATATAACCTCACCCACCTTTCTGCCTAATAATATCTTGGGACCGACTTGGCTATAGCACTGCATATGACAATGGAAAAAGTTAACCAAGGGAAAATTTGGTTCAGACTATGGACTTTTCATTGCCATGTATCTTGTGCAGTCATTAACAATAGCACAAAATGGATCTAAAATGTTACCAAATCAGAATAGTAGCATTTTGTACCCACACAGAAACCTGGTGGAGTGAGGACAATCAATGGGACACAATCATTCCGGGATACAAAATATATCGGAAGGACAGAACATGTTGTGCGGGGGGGGGGGGGGGGGGGGAGTGGCACCAGGGCCATCCCTAGCTGTTTTAGTGCCCTATGCAGCCCCCCCATGGGGGGGCTGTGGGGGCCCCATGCCTCCATGGGGGGCTGTGGGGGGCCCCGCCCCAGGCCTCCGCCGGGGAGGGGCAGCTGGCCCCAGGCCTCCTCTGGGGAGGGGGAAGGAATGGGGGCTGGCCACTTCCTGCAGAAAGTGGAGTGACCCAGACCCAGCCTGCTCTGCTGCCTTGGCTCCCAGGCTTGTGGGGAGGGGAGAACTGACCCCCAGCACTCGCCAGTGGCATGGCTGCGAGCCAGGGGAGCGGAGCAGTCTGGGGCCAGGTCACTCTACTTACCAGTGAGTGCAGGCCCGACCACTTCTGGAGTCCTCAGGGGAGAGGGGGCAGGGCGTGGGCAGGAAGAGGTGGGGCAGAGCAGGGGCGAGGGCACTGGGGAAGAGCTGGAGCAGCAGGGGCTGGAGCAGCACACAGATGTGCAGGGCACCAAATTTACTGGTGCCCTACGCAGCTGCGTGCTTTGCGTATGGGTAAGGACGGCCCTGAGGGGGACTATATGTGAAGGAAAATGTAGAATCAAATGAAGTAAAAATCTTAAATGAATCCACATGTTCCATAGAATCTCTATGGATAGTAATTCCATGCTCTAATAAGAATATAACAGTAGGAATCTATTATCGACCACCTGACCAGGACAGTGATAGTGACTATGAAATGCTACAGGAGATTAGAGAGGCTATCAAAATAAAGAACTCAATAATAGTGGGGGATTTCAATTATCCCCGTATTGACTGAGTACATCACCTCAGGACAAAATGCAGGGACAAAATTTCTCAATAATTTAAATGACTGCTTCTAGGAGCAGCTGGTACAGGTACCCACAAGGGGAGAGGCAATTCTCTATTTAGTCCTGAGTGGAGCGCAGGACTCGGTCCAAGAGTTAATTACAACAGGATCGCTTGGAAATAGTGACCATAATATAACATTTAACATTCCTGTGGTGGGAAGAACACCTCAACAGCCCCACACTGTGGCATTTAATTTCAGAAAGGGCAACTATGCAAAAATGAGGAGGTTAGTTAAACAGAAATTAAAAGGTACAGTGACTAGAGTGAAATCCCTGCAAGCTTCATGGACACTTTTCAAAGACACCATAATAGAGGCCCAACTTAAATGTACACCTCAAAGTAAAAAACATAGTAAAAGAACTAAAAAAGAGCCACCGTGGCTTAACATGTAAAAGAAGCAGTGAGAGATAAAAAGGCATCTTTTGAAAAGTGGAAGTCAAATCCTAGTGAGATAAATAGAAAGGAGCATAAATGCTGCCAAATTAAGAGTAAAAATGTAATAAGAAAAGCCAAAAAGGAGTTTGAAGAACAGGTAGCCAAAAACTCAAAACATAACAAAATGTTTTTTAAGTACATCAGAAGCAGGAAGCCTAATAAACAACCAGTGGTGCCCCTGGACGATCGAGATACAAAAGGAGCACTTAAAGATGATAAAGTAATTGTGGAGAAACTAAATGAATTCTTTGCTTCAGTCTTCACGGGTGAGGATGTTAGGGAGATTCCCAAACCTGAGCTGTCCTTTGTAGGTGATAAATCTGAGGAATTGTTACAGATTGAACTGTCATTAGAGGAGGTTTTGGAATTAATTGATAAATTTAACAGTAACAAGTCACCGGGACCAGATGGCATTCACCCAAGAGTTCTGAAAGAACTCAAATGTGAAATTGCGGAACTATTAACTATGGTTTGTAACCTGTCCTTTAAATTAGCTTCTGTATCCAATGACTGGAAGATAGCTAATGGAACGCCAATATTTAAAAAGGGCTCTAGAGGTGATCCCAGCAATTACAGACCGGTAAGTCTAACGTCAGTACTTAGATTTCCAGAAAGCCTTTGACAAGGTCCCTCACCAAAGGCTCTTAGGTAAATTAAGTTGTCATGGGATAAGAGGGAAGGTGCTATCAGGGATTGGTAACGGGTTAAAAGACAGGGAACAAAGGGTAGGAATAAATAGTAAATTTTCAGAATGGAGAAGGGTAACTAGTGGTGTTCCCCAAGGGTCAGCCCTAGGACCAATCCTATTCAACTTCTTCATAAATGAGCTGGAGAACGGGGCAAACAGTGAGGTGACAAAGTTTGAAGATGATACTAAACTGCTCACGGTAGTTAAGACCAACACAGACTGCGAAGAACTTCAAAAAGATCTCACAAAACTAAGTGATTGGGCAACAAAATGGCAAATTAAATTTAATGTGGATAAATGTAAAGTAATGCATATTGGAAAAAATAACCCCAACTATACATACAAAATGATGGGGGCTAATTTAGCTACAACTGATCAGGAAAGGGATCTTGGAGTCATTGTGGATAGATCTCTGAAGACGTCCACGCAGTCCATGCAGCAGAAGTCAAAAAAGCAAACAGAATGTTAGGAATCATTTAAAAAAAGGGATAGAGAATAAGATGGAGAATATCTTATTGCCCTTATATAAACCCATGGTACGCCCTCATCTCGAATACTGCGTACAGATGTGGTCTCCTCATCTCAAAAAAGATATACTGGCATTAGAAAAAGTTCAGAGAAGGGCAACTAAAATGATTAGGGGTTTGGAACGGGTCCCATATGAGGAGAGATTAAAGACGCTAGGAGTTTTCAGCTTGGAAAAGAGGAGACTAAGGAGGGATATGATAGAGGTATATAAAATCATGAGTGGTGTGGAGAAAGTGAATAAGGAAAAGTTATTTACTTGTTCCCATAATACAAGAACTAGGGGCCACCAAATGAAATTAATGGGAAGCAGGTTTAAAACAAATAAAAGGAAGTTCTTCTTCACACAATGCACAATCAACCTGTGGAAATCTTTGCCTGAGGAGGTTGTGAAGGCTAGGACTATAACAGGGTTTAAAAGAGAACTAGATAAATTCATGGAGGTTAAGTCCATTAATGGCTATTAGCCAGGATGGGTATGGAATGTTGTTTCTAGCTTCTGTTTGTTAGAGGGTGGAGTTGGATGGCAGGAAAGAGATCACTTGATCATTGCCTGTTAGGTTCGCTCCCTCTGGGGCACCTGGCATTGGCCACTGTCAGTAGACAGGATACTGGGTTGGATGGACCTTTGGTCTGACCCATTATGGCCATTCTTATGTTCACTTTGTGCTGGTGTAAATGACTTTATAAGGCAATGGAGAGTAACCCTTTTTTTGTACCATTAACTCCTTTGGGGCTTGTCTACACTAGGAGTTTAATCTTGAATTAAGTGTCTGTCTGCACAGCCTAGGGAAGGCCATGTTTACACTAGTGAACTTACAGCGGCACAGCTGTACTGATGCAGCTGTGCCACTGTAAGATCGCTCATGTAGCCACTCTATGCGGACGGGAGAGAGATCTCCCATCAACAGAATAAAACCACCTAAACAAAGTGCTTGAAACCCCTCCCAGCTTGAGGTCATCTGCATATTTTATAAGCATACTCTCCACTCTATTATCCAAGTCATCAGTGGAAAATATTGATGAAGATCAGACCCAGGACTAACTCCAGGACCCCACTAGATACACACTCCCAGTTTGACAGCTTCCCTGGCTAACCTAAGATGTATACATCAGTGCACCCAAACACTGTTATGTCTGAGGGTTGCTGTGAGCTTTTCTTGTCTGTGAAATACCATCATCCCTGTGTGCTTACCCTCCGCATTTCCCTAGTTGCTTTCCTTCCTAAACTGCCTTCATTCAACCAAATCCTGCCTCCGGATACACCAGTACAAACCACTGAAGGTAAATGAAATCAATGTTCTCCACTATTGAACATTCATAATTTAAACAGCACAGTTGGAAATATGCCTTAGGTGATCAGATTTTTAACTGAAAACTAGAGCCAATGGGGATAGACCGTGGTAACTGAGGTCTTTCATGTATTCTTACTATCCTGTACATTCTCCTCCTGCCTGTGAGCTGGCACAACAATGGGATATGTATAGTGAGATAATGGGTACCTCTTGCAGTCCCTGCACTAATAGTTACATGGTTGCATTTGTTTCTATTACAAGAAACAAGCCACCTGAACACTCACCTGTCAGTTAATAAGTTGCACACTGCATTGGTCATGCCTGCTGCTGACTGCAGAATCTCTGTTTGGATTCCCTCTCTGTCTGGATATAAACTGATTAATTTAAACCAGATTTACATCATTTTGCACTACAGAAAGGAGATGATCCTTCTCTCATTTACATCACAGGAATTCTATTGAAGTTACTTTTTTTTACATTGGTGTGTAAAAAGTGAGATAAAATGCTCATCAACTTAAGGATTGTCTACACACAACTTGCACTGAAATAACTAAATTGGTTCTAATTCACAATGGGCTATTTCAGCGCACTTGGACACTTATTTTGGAATAATAAAAAGGTTCTATTTCTACTTTGATTACAATGGAAAACAAACAACTTGACCTAAGCACCTTCCATTCACTAATGAATTCATCCTCACAATATGGCAGGGAGATAGGGAAGTATTTATTACATTTGTCTTCTCTTCCTGTGATAAAGCATTAGCTTACCCTAAATCACTTCATGGTAGAGATAACCCATCTAAGATTAAGTAAAAGAGCCGCACTACCGCAGCTCACTGTGTCAGCTGACTCTGTCTTGCATGGTTTGGGCTGCAGGGCTATAAAATTACAGCGTAGATATTTGAATTCAGGCTGAAGCCTTGGGTCTGAGACCCTGCAAGGGAAGAGGGTCCCAGAGCCTGGGCTCCAACCCAAGCCTGAACATCTACACTACCATTTTTAGCCCTGCAGCCCACCGAGCATGTGTCAGCTGACCTGAGTTCTGCAGCTCGATGCCATGGGTATTTTATCGCAATGTAGACATACCCCTAGGGGCAACGGCAGACAAAAAAATCCATGACAGAATCAAGAATAGAACGTAAGGCTGCTGAGTCCCAGTCTAATAACTTAACCACAAAAATCAGGCTTCCTTCTTTCAAAAATGGTACTTACATTATGAATATTTAGAAGAGAACGCTTATGGGACTTGTACCTGAGAATATCCTCAAATAAGCCCTATGAGCTTATACTGCCTCTCCAATTGAGTCTCTCTGCACCAGCCAATGCTTTATCACAGGAGAGGAGAAGACAAATGTACAGACACTGAGGGCATTTTATATCCTTTAGGGGTGGGGTATATTTTCTAGTGATCTGCAAATTGGAGGTTATTTTCAGTAGTTTATATAACAAAGGAGTATGGATTGCAAGTGACAGAGATACGCAATATTGTCCACTGAGAGGTATCCCATGTGGGAAAGTGTTTCTCCTTTCAGTGGCTGCTACTGGGGGAGTGGACGACAAAACATCTTATGTAAGGTGGTGGCTGTGGGGCTTAGAAAATCCAATATAATATTTCCTCTCTCTTTCCCCCTATAAGTCTATGCTTTCTTTTCCATATTTTCTCTCTCTTTTTTCCTTGATTTTCTTCTTTATTTCTCTTTCACTAATGTTCTTTCTACTTTTTCATCTCTATTTCTTGATTATCACTATTTCCGTTGAGGTAGCCCCAAAGAACTACCGTCAAGGATCAGAGTTTCATTGTGCTAGGCTCTATACAGCCAAGTACTAAAGAAGACAGTCCATTCCCCTGAGATCTCACAACATAGATATGAGGCAGAGTGAAGCTGGGTGAAAGAGAGAAAAACAGGGGTTGGACGCTGAGGTAGTAATAAAATGAACAGAGAGCAGCACAAAAGCAGTAGCCCCTGCATTCTCCCCATTTGTTTATTTTCCTCTTTTCCTGCCTTTTCTTTTTCATTATTTCCCCTCTTTCTATTTTCATTATTTTCATACAAACAATATTTTTTTAAATGTTACTCTCAGCCTCTTCATTTTCTGCTCAGTTCTTAGCCCTTGACATGTCTCCTCCTCTGAGCACCTTGCAGGGGCTGGAGTCAGCCATCAGCTGTGAGGGAGGCAGACAGAATTTTAAAGATTTCTTTCAGATCTTAAGAGGAAAGGAGGCGGTGGATCAATACTGCTGTATAGGCACGCAGCACTGATTATTGAGATGTAAGCATATGTATATCTATTTGAGGGCATTCAGCCACATTCCCGTCCCATCCTGCTCTGCTATCATGAATAATAGAAGGAGGAAGACCATTCTTGTGAGCCTGGGTGAGTCCAAATAAGTGCAGAAAGGGACCAATACATCTTCTGCATTACTGTCTTGTATTCACTGTATATACCTGGAAAAAAAGTAAGGCTAAACCTAGAAGTTTCATAATTTTTTTTGAGGATTATGAGGTGGTCTGGGACTGTATAAATTGCTAGATCATTTACTAGATTGCTAGATAAACCTCACATACCTCAGAGGAGCTGGGACTAGAACCTGAGTCACTCAGTTCCAAAACCACAGTTCCTTTAACTGACAGTAAGAATAGCTGCTATAACCTTTCTCTGTGGATCAGCACTGCAGGGCATCTCTCTCTCTCTCACACACACACACACACATATTGACTTTTGAGTTCTGATTTAGCACATATGAATTAACAAGTGTTAACTAGCAGGACTGCAAATCCTAGTGCAAGTAGCTAAACACAATTAGGAATAACCTTTTGTGTGGCAGCTTGTGGTGGGTCTGGCACCGCACCGCCCCACCCCTGTGGCAGAGGTGGGATGGGGTGTCGGAACCTCCCACTCCCAAGTTCCTGTGCTTGTCTCTCTGTGGGCGGCCGGTTGCAGCCTAATGGCCTCCTCCTGCCACACGATCACCCCTTGCAGGCAAGGTAGTGCAGCCTAGCAGCCGGAGTCCATGTAACTCACCCCAAGTATCTGGGTGGTGAGGCCCAATGGCCAGGGTCCATATAAACCACTCCCAGCATTGGAACAGTGCAGCCTAATGGCCAGAGTCCATACAATCCCCCTCATGAGCAGGGTAGTGCAGCCTAGCAGCCAGAGTCCAGCTAACTCAACCCCCAGTGTCAGGCAGTGTGGCCCAATGGCCAAGGTCCATATACAATTACTCCCCACATTGGAGCAGTGTGGCCTAATGGCCAGAGTCCATACAATCCCCAGAATGTGGGGGGGATGGTAGTAGGGGGACCTGGGACCACCCTCTCCACTGGGTCCCAACCCAGGGCCCTGGTAGTGGCAAGTTCCCCTTGCCAGCAGCTCGGTGTTCATGCAGCTCTAAAGTTTTGCCTCCATTGTGTCTGTGCAGCCATTTGCCTCTAAAGTTCCCCTGGGTCACTTCCTACCATAAACACCGGGTTCTCCACTTCGGGAGGTCCTCTACTCTGTTCCCCTCCTGGGACGTACTCCATCTGGGCATCAGGGTGTGTCCCAGCTTGGCTGACCTCTGGATCCTGGTGCGCAGGCTGTCTCTTCTTGGGAGCTAGCAGTGTGCCTCCTTCCCCTCCAGTGGTCAGCCCAGACTGAGTAGCTCTGCAGGCTTTTATACCTGTTCCCCAGTTGGAGCATGCCCAGCGGAGCTTCCAGGGTATGGCTTCCTCTCCTAGGAAGGAAGGGTTAACCCCTGCCATCCCAATGCAGGGCCGCTCTGCCCCATCACACGGCTACACTAAAATTTATAATTGTGTTAATTAGCAGGTATTACAACATAACTAAAAATTCAAGTTTAGAGAGGATGGATTGTAAGTGACTGAGATCCGCAATAATGTCCATTGAGAGGTATCCCATGTTGAAAAGTGTTTCTCTTTTCAGTGGCTGCCACTAGGGGGAAACAAAACATCTTATGTAAGGTTGTGGGCCCTGCCTTACCTATCAACTCTAATACAATATCAAGCCAGCAAAAAAACCCACTACCAAAGCCTTTACTGGCCATTAGTCCAATTTTCCCATATGCACCTATATGTTCTCTTCCATGATGCCCACTATTCATGAAAGTAACTCCATAAAAAATGCTATGAAGCCAACACATTACGCTCCTTCAAATCCTCCTTAGAACTCACTTCTGTTGTGATGCCTCAAAACACCTGGCAATGTTTAGGTGGTTGGTATGATCTGACTGTGGCTAACATTACATGTGATCATTTCAATTTTAACTTGTCTGCCCTACACCCACCCCTTTTTGTTGTATCCATCTGTTGTTGCTCATCATATGCTCAGCTGTAAGCCCTTTTGGACAGAGACTGATTCTTTTTCTTATGTGTGTAGTGTACCTAGCACAGTGAGTCCTCAGTCCCTGAAAAATGTTATGTTACCACAATTTGCCTCATTGTTTCCTTGAGACCAGTGTAAACAACCACCTACAATGCAGGTCAATGAAGAATCAGGCCCAAAGTGTGATAATTGTCTGAATGAGCATCAAGGATTCTGATACAGAGCTTCTCCAGCTGTATTCCTTGGTCCCAAGAGATGCATGGAAGATTTCTGGATGATCCCAGAAGCACCTGAATTTTCCTGGATACTGGTGTAAATCTTTGTAAAAGGGTCCATTACTTTATTATTAATTTGTTGTGCATAAAAAGCATGTTCAGTGCCGTATAAGACAAAAATAACTTCCGTAACTCACTGCCTTGAAGAATTTAATACATTCAAATCAGTGTGTCCAAGAAGAAAATCAACCTGACTAGCATCTGTACTGCTTCTTTCTCAAAAAATGTCCCCACTGTCCATACTATAAAGAGATTGCTATGGAGTTGAAAACAGACTCCTTTGCAACAATATAGGATTCACTAGCATTGCACAAGAGCTCTAAAAGCAGTCTTGGGACTTCCGTTGGACTGCTATGAATATATCTGTAATATGATGAGGCTAGCAAAGAGTTTTAAGTGCTGTATCATCAGCCCCATTGGACTGCTGCTATTTAATCTGAAGTCACACTGAAAAGGAATCCCTCTAACTTCTAGTGGAATGAAATTATTCTACTCATATTTAATTTGTTTAGCAGCAAGCTCTGATTAGCTTTCCTCTACTGTCTAGAGGCCTAGAACTATATATTGTTTTTGTGTATTACTTGTTCTGTAGGAACTGTACAGTATTATTTTATTGCTGCTAGACACTGGAGATCTTCTCTTAGCTCATACAGGAAAGTAGTTGGTTTTACATCCATCTTAGAGCTCAATAGATTGCTAAAAGCCATATTCTGATCCCCCAACCCCTGTTGCATAACACCTTAGGGTCCAATCCTGCAAACACATATGTACACGTTGAGCGTCTGACGAAGTGGTTATTCATCCATGAAAGCTTATGCTCCAATATAACTGTTAGTCTTAAAGGTGCCACAGGACTCTCTGTTGCTTTTTACAGATCCAGACTAACACGGCTACCCCTCTGAAACTTTATTACTGTTAGTAGTCCCATGGAGAATAGGTGCATGTGGCACCCAATCCTACAACTCCCAATTCTACAACTGACTTCTTTGAGAACCTCTAGTTTTGTATCCCTCTTACAGCTTCATTAATGTAATTAGAGCCAAGAGCTATTTAGCATTTGAGTACCCGATTCTTGGCTCATGTGCATCAGTCTTCTGCTAATATAACTTCACTGACTTCAAATCACAGCAAATCAACAGTGAGACCAGAATCAGCCCAAGTTGTTCTCATAGGAGTTGGTTATATGTTGTTCCCAAGTCTGTATTATAGTCTGGGAGTACTTCATAGAATTTTCAGTTATAATATTGGAGTACTGTAATTCCTTTCAGGCGGGTGATGGCAATATTTATATTTAATCTTACCACAACCAACTGCCAGCTTCAACTATGTGTTGATTCAACTTCGTCAGTGTTGGTGGAGGTAGTTTAATATCAGTGACAATAGAAATACATATGGCATATGATCTTTGTAGCATCAACAGGCATTCACCCCCACCACCTGTGCAAGAGGTTATATCCAGGATCTTTGTAAATTCAGTGAGGATATTTCTCTATTCTACGTGGTGTTATTAATACTGGATTTCATTGTGAGGCACAAGTTGTGCAATTAAAGAGATAGCTACATATCAGTCTATTTGCTCTGATAGCAAGTGAATGTTAGGTCATCAGGAATTTCAATGGAAATGTTTTTATTTTTTTTATGGAAAATGCAGTTTCCCATGGAAAATTTCAATTTTGCTGAAATGTTTCAGTTTTCCATTGGGAAAATGTAAATGAAATATTTTATTTCAGGTCAGATCATCCCAAACCAAAATATTCTGGTTTCTTAAACTGAAGGGAAACATTTCATTTCAGATCAGTTTGACATTAATCTGTGACTGCCTGAGCTGCTGTAGTGACTAATCAGTGATGTAGTTTGGTATTGTCCCCATTCTCTTCTATGGACTGGGCTCCACAAATAGACTACATCTTGCATGCTGTATACAGTCTCTTCTCTGGTTAAACCACTCTGGTGTATTGTGGAAGTCCCAAGATCACAGTGCATCATGGGTGATGTAGTCTGGCCAGGGAGCCTGGCCCATAAAGACCAAAGGGGGCATGAGGCATCCAAACTATAACTCCCATAATTCACCCGCAGCTCCAAAGGACACAGTTCAATGTCAACATGAGCCAAAACAACATGTTTCAATTTAGTTTGACAAACCAAAACATTTCCAAATTCAATTTTTTCAGAACTTTCTGTTCCTCAAGATATTTTGATATTTACACTTTTCATTTCTATTCAGGATTAAAATAAATGTTGAAATATTGAAATTTCCCTAAGACAAAATTTCCAATTTTTGAACACTTCTCATGAACATTTAGCCATATCCAAGGTCAAGAGAAATATGTAAAAAAAATGGCAAAACGATAAAAGAATTTTTCTCCTGTAATATATTTAACTAACTTTGTGGGCCAAATTCTTCTCTCCATTACACCAGAGCAGAGTAAATCTAGAGTGACTCCATTTAAATTAGCAGAGTTGCACTAACTATATAGCTCAGTGGTTTGAGCATTGGCCTGCTAAACCCAGTGTTGTGAGCTCAATCCTTGAGGGGGCCATTTAGGGATTGGGCCAAAAATTGGGGATTGGTCCTGCTTTGAGCAGGGGGTTGGACTAGATGACCTCCTGAGGTCCCTTCCAACCCTGATATTCTAAAGCACATTCTATGTTATATGGCCACACATTCTGTCTTATGAACTTATATGGACTCCAACTGAGTGCCTCACAATCTCTTAATGTATCTACCTTCATAACATCCCTGTAAGGCAGGGTATTATTATTATCCCCATCATACTGATAGGGAACTGAGGGGCAGATACTAAGTGACTTTCCCAAGATCACAGAGAAATTCTGAGGCAGGACAGGGAATTTAACCAACTCCAAGATAGCCCTCTAAATAACTGGAATATCCTTCCTTTCCCTTCCCTGAGCTATCCTCAGATGTGTGGTGTGCAGCCTACACCATTCTTTTGAATGACTTTCTCCACAGGCTAATATGGGGTTGGGTTGGAGACAGAGCCATGCCTCTGTCCCTCCTATGCACATTAGGGCACACTGAGGGAGCAGTCCCTGTATTCAGGGACTGGTGGGTCCTTACACCAGTCATCGTGCCAGGCAGGAAAGTTCCCTGTGGGTGTCACTTCACCCCCATGCACCTGAATAAAAGCCAGTCACAATCTGGCCCTTCAAGATGAGAACTTGTGTCAACAAGAAAAGGGTGTTCAGCAAAATGCCAGAGTGATCCCCTAATCATTATGAAAAGTGCTATGAGACATTTACCTTCCTTCTGGATGGATGGCAGCTATGGGGAGAGGAGACCTCAATTTAACAAGTCATCTGAACTTGAATTTATCTTTTTCCCCATTGGCAACTTAAGAGTCCTACCAAGAGAGCTATGCTGACAAATCCTGATGCAGTCGAGAACATTTCAGAATTTTTAAATAAATGTATCAGTAGAAAACAATTTTGAAGTTTCCACTGCACTGTAGATTGGCAACACCAAGGGACTGATCCTGCAATTCTTTGAGGCCTAATCCAAGGCCAATTGACATGAAAGAGGATCAGGACATGGGCAATTCAAGAATGCAGCATCAGGCCCTTGGTGATTCTGTGGATTTTGATATGAACTAGCATAAAAGTAAATGTTAATAGTTAAAATTAGCCTTAGAAGTTGAGATTCATTAAAACAAACTGAGAACTACATTGCTTCAGTCTGGATATTGATAAAACATTATCTTCTATTTTATTAACAAATATTGTAATTCTGTTTACTTGTTGGGGATGATACATTATTTTCACTTTCCATCTCTACTCCTGCCATTTTAAATCTGCTGTCAGTTGAGGGGTTGTAGACCTTTACACAGGGCCGGCTCCAGGCACCAGCCCACCGAGCTTGTGCTTGGGGCGGCACCTGGATGGGGGCGGCGCGGTGCTCTGGCTCCGGCCGCCGGGGAGAGCGGAGCCCCGGCTGGGCTCTCCGGCCTCCCCCCGGCACTCTGGCCGCCGGGGAGAGCGGAGCCGCGGCGGGCTCTCTGCCCTCCACCTGGCGCTCTGGCCGCCACTCCGCCCTCCCCCCAGCGCTCTGGCCACGGGGGAGAGCGGAGCCGCGGCGGGCTCGCCGCCCTCCACCCAACGCTCTGGCCGCCCCTCCGCCCTCCCCCCGGCACTCTGGCCGCCGGGGAGAGCGGAGCCCCGGCCGGGCTCTCCGCCCTCCTTCCGGGGCTCTGGCTGCCAGCGGAGCCGCAGCAGGCTCGCTGCCCTCCCCCCGGCACTCTGGCCGGTCGGGGAGAGCAGCCTGCGGCCGGTCTCAGTGCCCTCCCCTGCCGCGCTGGGGGGGGGGGGGGGGGGGGGGGCGGGCGGCGGGAGGCTTTTTTGCCTGGGGCGGCAAAAAAGCCAGAGCCGGCCCTGCCTTTACACCAAAGAAAGCTCCCAATATTAAATTATAGAAGACCATTTCTGTGGCAAACTGACTTTGTAGAATCAGATGTGATGCTACAAATCATCAGATGTGATGATTTGAAAGATTAAAATCCCAGAAAAACTGAAATAGAACATTAATATACAGCACCCAAGAAGAGAAATGTATTCTTTGTAATAAATTTGATACACAAAATAAAAAGACTTTTAAAAATACATAAACATGAACATAAGACATCTCTCTTCATATCCTTAGCAGGAAAAAGTGGATTAAATACATAAAATATATTTAATCATATATATGTTTTCTAGAAACTTGTAAGTCCAGGTACAAGAGAGCGCATGCAATGAGTCTAGAGACTAAGGACAAGATTATCAAAACTGTGTGGTTAAATTAAGGCTTCTATACTTATATTTAGATATTTAAATAATTTTGCCTGATTTTCAAAAGTGCTGAGCACCCAGCAGTTCCCATTGACTTCAATGGGTGCTTGACATTTTCGAAAATCAGGCTATAAACTTATGCTTTACATCCTCAACGGTATTTAAGCACCTAATTCCCATTGAAATCAATTGGAGATAGGCACCTAAATAGCTTTGAGAGGCTGGATCGAGGTTCCCAGATATGGATACAGAAGACTTAATTTAGGCACACAGTGTTTAAAATTTTGGCCCAAGTCCACAGATTATTAATTATTATTAAACATTTATATTGTGGTAGCATCTAAAGGTCACCAAAAGGTTGGGCCCCATTTGTGCCTCTGTACAAGCAAATGATAAATAATAGTCCCTGCTTCAAACACTTTGCAACCTGAAAGACAAGACAAGACTAACACGTGGCTGGCACAAACAGGCAGGCAAGGGTGGGGAAGGGAAAATGGGGTGACAAATAATTGTAACGAAGAGTGCACATTCTTAGCTGGTCTCTGGCAGGGATCACAGAAGACAAATCTGCATGAATGAAAAGAGGGACTTCCATAATGTTTTAGCTTGTGACTCTGGACAGGAAGAAGAAAAGAAGCTCAACTTCCACTAAAAAAAAAAAAAAAAAAAGCAAGAAGATTCTGTGTATGTGATCTGAAGGTCAGAACAATGAATATGCATATTAGTCTGTAATTTAAATTCAGGTAGGGGAAATAATGTGTCATTGCTCCCTGTGCTAGGGTCTTCTGTGGCTGGGTGGCCTAGTGGCTAGACCGCTGGTCTTGCAGTCTGTAAGGCCAGAGAGGGTGATAGGGGGACCCGGACCCTACCTCTGCATTGGGTCCCAGCCCAGGACCTTGTGTAGTTTAACTCCTAAACAGGGGAGATGAGTCTCCCTCCCAGGGGCGGGGAGCAGGGATAGTAGTCAAGACCAGTTTCCCTGGGTTTATTCCTACACATTTCTTTAGTTTGGGCCATGGCCCTGCTAATCCAGTTGCCCCCATAATTGGGGCTTATTTGCAGGCTCCCCTTGGCAGGGGAAGCTTTACTTGCCTTAAGTGGCTGCGCTGGCTGGCAGGTCATTGATTCATCCCTACAGGCAGGCAGACAGAGAGCCCCTGCCTGCCCTCATCAGTCAGCCCCCAACTGAGCCAGGCTCCCTTCTTTTCTCTCTCCCCCCGCCCCTCCCCCCCACCTCCAAGGCTGGCATTGGCTGAAGGTATAGCGGGGCAGGGCTAGCTGTATCCAAACGTTTTCTTTAACCCCCGTTGTGCCAGACAGCAGTTTCTGCTCCCTCACATGCACCCTAAAAAAACCGAGAGAGAAGAATGGTATTTATATTCAAGGTATAAAACAATATTATACAGATTACTGTACATTTTAAGAGCAGGCAGATCTTCACTTCTGTTTATTCTGATTGTCAGATAGCTATCTATAACTACGTATAGGCAGAGAGAAATTGGCTGTATACTGGCAGCAATACTTGAATGATATAACTGAATGGTAAATAAGAAGACAGCACATAAATATCATGCATTGGACACAAAATGTCCCTGGACAGTAGGCAGTCTTTATATTTTGTCTACACATAACTAGGGTTACCATACGTCCTCCTTTTCCCGGACATGTCCGGCTTTTTGGCACTCAAACCCCCGTCCGGGGGGAATTGCCAAAAAGCCGAACATGTCCGGGAAAATGGCAGCTCTGCTCCTCCCCTGACTCTTCGGCTCTGTTTAAGAGCCGAGCTGCCCGAGCGCTATGGGCTTCAGGCAGCCCCCTTGCCTCCGGACCCCAGCCGCCGGCCGGGCACTTCCCCTCCCGGGCTCCGGCGGCGCAGGGTCCGGAGGCATGGGGGCTGCCCGAAGCTGGTAGCGCTGGGACAGCTCGGCTCTTAAACAGAGCCGAAGAGTCAGGGGAGGAGCAGAGCCTCCAGCCGTGGCGGCTCTGCTCCTCCCCACTCTTCGGCTCTGTTTAAGAGCCGGGTTGCCCGAGCGCTACCGGCTTCGGGCAGCCCCCATGCCTCTGGACCCTGCGCCGCCAGAGCCCGGGAGGGGAAGTGCCCAGCTGGGGGCGCAGGGTCCGGAGGCAAGGGGGCTGCCCGAAGCCCAAGCGCTACCGGCTTCACGGTTTGCCGGGCAGCCTCCAGACCCTTTGCCCCCGGCTGGGCGCTTCCCCTCCCAGGCTCCAGCTGCGCTGGGGAAGTGCCGGCCGGGGGCGCAGGATTTGGGGGCTGCCCGGCAAACCGTGAAGCCGGTAGCGCTCGGGCAGCCCTTTCCGCGTGGCTGGGAGTGGGAGGGAGGAGGGGGCGGAGTTAGGGAGGGGAAGGGGCGGAGTTGGGTGGGGTTGGGGGTGGGGAATTGGACGGGGCCAGGGCCCATGGAGGGTCCTCTTTTTTTATTTATTAGATATGGTAACCCTACACATAACTCTTTTATGTAATCACAACACTCTGCATTTCTTCTCATTTGGTTCCAAACTGTACAAAACACTGTACCACCCAGCAAAGTTCTCTGCTGCAAACTAAACTTGAGGCCAAATTAATCCCTGATGTAATTCCATCAGGTTCAGTTTGTTCTAGGGACAGAACATCTATAGATTGATACAACAGCCTCATGAGGGAGCTGTTTCCATCATTCAGCAGCCAGCGCCAGTGGATAGAGAAGACAAGCTGCATATGTCCTAAAACTGCTGAAGTTACCAAGCAGGGATAGGAATTTATGAGGACATTTCCCTACCTTGTGAGGCCCACATAAGGGCTGATCGGAATTGCAGTCCCTCCTCAGTGGACTGCAGACTCCACAACAGGGTGCCAAGGGTGCCCACACCTCAAAGGGAGCCAGGAAGAGTGAAAAGGAGGTGGAGTCATGGCTTTGTACCCTTTATGTGCTGGCTATATGTGGGGAGTAGGCTGCACTTCATGAGGTGGTATAACCTTAAGTGTGTATAACCATGCATGTGGTGGTGTAACCTGTTTGTTACAGGTTCTCCTGCTGTGCCTGATCCACAGAAAATATAAGTCTTTTACAGCCCCACCTAGGGAACTTCAACTCATGCTTTCAGTTCTGGAGGTTCCCAGTTCAATCCCTGATGTGTCAGCCAAGACAGCAGCCATCCCACATGCTGCCCCTGTGCACTGGCGAGCCCCAGGAGTCATTCTGCATCTGAGACAGAGTCCCCCCTGGGGAATGTGGGCTCCACCCCACCCCCAAAGCAGGGTTGTGCCTGAATGCCACTATCAAGCCCTAAATGATTTAGTAACTCATTAGTATCCCCCAAGGACTCATATCTGGCTATGGAGGCAGTGCAGACCAGAAGGCTGAGTCCTAGTTAATAACCTTTCTAGCTAATGTGTCTGCTTTCGTAGGCAGCACTTACAGCTGAATTGCATATTTTTTGGCTTCACTTTTTTTACATGGGAAATGTTTGAATAAGATCAGTACACAAGCAAGCTGCCTGGAAACATCTTTCTTGGGTAGGAAACAAAACAAGAGGTTCATAAGGCAATTAGTTGAGCCTCCTAACACTACATTGCAAACCTCACTGAAGAAAATTATACTGAATTTCCTCTTGGATATGTTACCAGGGTTTTTAGTCTACTCTTGTCACCCAAGAGGGAGATTGTAAAATTCCTCTTGGTTTTATTGTTTCCATTACCGTAGAGTAACTTATTATCCAACTACAGGATAAAGAGGAATTATCATGTTGTTTTGGCCATGAGGCTATGGCGTTAAGAAAAGCCATAAAGTTCCAGTTAACTGGTAGTCACTTTAGAAAATTGTAGCCATTATGTCTCCTTTCTTAGTCCAAGGGTCTTGGGTTTCCTTGCCCTAACCCTATTTGCCAGTTGTGGGTTATTGGCTACTGATCCTGCGGTTATTAGTAGCGAGAGAATCATCTTTTACCCAAAAGGGGGGAAAAAATAAGAAATGCCAATACTGACTGCCAATATAGCCACATGGTACCAAACAGTTACAAAACCTGTGTTGTGTGCGATACTATATCATTTCTCCTTCACTTTGTCCCATAATTATAATGACAGTCATAGATTTTAAAGGCCAGAAGGGACACTGTGATCATCTCTAAGCTGATGTGGTTAATGCAGGCCATAGAATTTCAGTATTCTTTAGAGATGGAGATTGTGATAATCAGGCTCCTGCTGGGTTTAGATTGGAATCAGCTGATCATTTTGGTCACATAGGACTCCCCAGCATCCTTTGCTTTGATTGATCACAAACTTCAACTTCCTTTCACACCACTGGCGGTTGGTTTGTTGCCAACTGCTGCGGTTTGAACATTGCAGGAGCAGCTCATGTAGCTCTAATAGAAATGAGAAAGAACTAAAGAGAGGAACTCTACACTAGTAAGAAGCACCTCCCAGACCTCACCGTGCTGTTGGAGTGAGCTTCATTCTCTTATGACACTGCCCCTTAGACTTGTTCCATACATGATAAAGGCAGAGTAGAGATGGTGACTGCTAACCACAAGTAGCTGACCACCTGTAGCAAAGCACCCCAGACACAAATGGCTCATGCAGGACTGATGGGAAGGGGCTCACTACCTGCACAAAACTACTCTAAAAAAGTTGTTTCTCCTGCAAACTGGAGGCCCTGTACCAGCCCAAGGAAATTTCAACTATTGTTTTAGTGGGACCCAAAAGCAGGCTCTGGAAATTGTCTATTTGTTATATTGTAAGTGTATACTGCAAACATAAATAAATAAATCCATATTTAAATAACTGGAGCACTATCCGTATTAACAACAAGAAGATATGTTGTACTATTCAATAATTAAAAACTGATTGCTTGATTAGACTATTATTAATTTTTATCATTTATTATTTACATAGTTCCATTGGTCTGCATGGTTGTTTGCAGCCAAAGTCCCTGCCCTAGAGAGTTAAAAATCTGAACAGACACAGTTGTATGCAGTGTTGTGGTAGCTATGTTGGTCCCAGGATATTAGAGAGACAAGGTGGGTGAGGTAATACGTTTTATTGGACAGGAAGTTGGTCCAGTAAAAGATATTACCTCACCCACCTTGTATCTGAACAGACACAGCTCAGACAAGGAAGGAATGAAGGGATGCAGCATAAAAGCAAAAAGATTGAGCAGCTTGGGTTTGTGACACACCTTGTTTCCTGGCTAAGGAAAATTCTAACCTGTTCTATTCCAAACTCTAAATACATTCTGAAACATGACATCTCTCTCTTCATATTGGTGCATATTGAGGGAAAGAAGTGAGATACCAGATAGGAGGATCTTAGGCTCCCTCATGAGGGCACCTTTGAAATGACAACCTAATATGGTCCAGCAATGTAGAAGCACCTCCTTAGGAGCCACTACTTCTGTGGCCTTCACACATTTAAAGGAGGAAACAAAGCCCAGAGCAATGCATATGAAAAGTGGAAACAAAGCATTCTTGGTCGAGGGGACCCAGCTATGAAACAAACTTCCACAGGAGAGCAGGCCAATCTGATCATCTTCAGGAAATGCTGCCATATCTTCCTCTTTGAAAAGGCCTTTCCAGCATAAGAATGACACTGACTTCATTGACACTCCCTTCCATCTCAACTCCCTATAAACAAAAAGAGGAAATCAATCAAATCTAACAAGCTAAAACAAACACACACACACACACAAACTACAGTACGCCAAGCAGAGTTTTGACCCTGAAAAGGGTCAATGGAAAGGGTGCATGAAATCCAGTAGGGACTTTACTGTTGCTAATTATTTTAACATGGAGGGTGCCTCAGATACAATAGTGATGGACAGCAGAATGAAACCTTTAGATTAGATTAGCTATGTAGACAGATATAATCTGAATTTCATTATCAGAAACTGCCTGTCATCCAAGAGCTGTTCTATCTTTTGAAAACTACTGTAGACTTTATTAAAGAAAGCAGTTTAAGATAATATTATATAGTACTCAAGGGCTCTGCATCCTAAGATGCCCAGTACATTTTCATCTCAGTGTACAAGCATAACTCCAGGGCTGCCCAGAAGATTCCGGGGGCCTGGGGCAAAGCAATTTCGGGGGACCCCTTCTATAAAAAAAAGTTGCAATACTATAGAATACTATATTCTCATGGGGGCCCCTGTGGGGCCTGAGGCCTGGGGCAAATTGCCCCACTTGGCCCCCCCTCTGGGCAGCCCTGCATAACTCCCATTACAGTTATTAGAAATCACCTGGCAAGACTAGAATTTTGCTTCTAAATGCTACACCGTTTGTACACCTTCTTTACCTTGTGTCTCTGGGTTGAATTTCTCCCATTGATTTCAGTGAGATCAGGATTTTACCCCAAGTCTCTGTCACTTGCTCACCAGTTCAGAAGAAACTTTGCCAGGCTGTGGAAGCTGGCACTAGGAAAATTGCTTAATACCCACTATATCCATATCCCTACAGGACTGGCAAAAACTGAGCTCTCCAACTGCACAGTCAGTGAATGAGAAATCATTCATAAGCTTAGTCTGATACTGTGCCCTGCATGTACAGAGCTGGTACCTTCTATTTTTGTAATATTTGTATATAAATATACATTGGCTTTTGCATCTTATAATTTAATATTGTTTTTTATTGTCGAGAAGCTTCATGCATAAACAGTTTATTCTCTGGCAATTGTATACTTCTGCATTTTGCAAACACTTTTTATTTTTACCTAAAACAGAAATTATTCCTAGATAAGGCCAGAAGGGACCACCATGATTATCTAGTTTGACCTCCTGTTAAATAAAGGCCACTGAACTCCCCTGAATTAATTCCTGCTTGAACTACAGCATATTTCATAGAAAAACATTCAGTCTTGATTTAAAAATTGCCAGAGGTGGAGAATCCATCACAAACTTTGTAAGTTGTTCCGGTTATTTAATACCCTCACTTTGAAAAATGTGTGCCTTATCTCCAGTCTGAATTTGTGTACCTTCAAGTTCCAGTGATTGGATCGTGTTAGACTTTTGTCTAAAAGAACGAAGAGCCCAATATTAAATATTTGCTCCCCACGCAGGTACTCAGACACTGTGATCAAGTCATCCCTTAACCTTCTCTCTGTTAAGCTAAATAGATTGAGTTCCATGAGCCTATCACTACAAGGCATGTTTTCTAATCCTTTAATCATTGCCATGGCTCTCTCTGAATCTTCTCCAATTTACCAGAATCCTTCTTGAATTGTGGTCACTAAGGCTATATCCACACTTGGAGCTAGGGGTATGATTCCCAGCTCATGCAGACATACTCACACTAGCTCTCATTGAGCTAGTGCACTAAAAATAGTAGTGTAACCACAGTAGCATGGGCAGTGGCATGGACTAGGTGCCCCAAGTAGAAATCCTCCTGGACCACACAGGTATGTATTCAGGGGCTAACCCATGTCGCCAATGCCTGTGCTACTGCAGCTCACTACTATCTTTAGCACCTTAGCTCGGTGAGAGCTAGAACATGTATGTCTACTTGGGCTGGGAATCATACCCCGACTGCCAAGTGTAGACACAGCTTAAAACTGGACACAGTATTCCAGTAGTGATCACACCAGTGCCAAATACAGAGGTAATATAACCTCCTTACGCCTACTCAACACTCCCTTGTTTATACATCCAAGGATCGCATTAGCCCTTTGGGCCACAGCATCACACTGGGAACTCATGTTCAGCTGATTATCCACCATGACTCCCAAGTCTTTTTCAGAGTCACTGCTTCCCAAGATAGCATCCCCCATCCTGTAAGTATGGTCTGTATTTTTTGTTCCAGATGTATGACTTTATATTTTGGCCATATTACACATATTGTTTGCTGGTGCCCAGCTTATCAAGCAATCCAGAGTCCTCTGTATCAATGACCTATCCTCTTCATTATTAACCAGTCCCCCAATTTCCGGTCATCTGCAAACATTAGTAGTGCCGATTTTGTTTTCTCCCAGATCATTGATAAAAGTGTTAAATAGAACAGGGACGAGAACCCATCCATGAGGAACCTCACTAGAAACATACCTGCTGGACAATGATTCCCCATTTACAGTCACACTTTGAGACCTATCAGTCAGCTATCTTTAATCCATTTAATGTGTGCCATATTAATTTTGTATTGTTCTAGTTTTTTAATCAAATATTATGTGGTGCCAAGTCAAATTACAGAAGTTGATTACATCAACACTATTATTTTTATCAACCAAACTTCTAATCTCATCAAAATAAGATATCAAGTTAGTTTGATGGTGTGACAGTGTACCCCATAAGGCTTTATGGGGAGGGGGTGCTTATAAATGTATGTATGACATAACTGGAATATGTTTTGTGCTGCCTGTGCCATGTAACATATCTCCGTAAGGGTTATGGTCTACTATATCTATTCACCCTATTTGTACATATATATCATTTTCTACTAGAGGTTAAGAATATGGGCTGTATGCTTGCCTGATTTCTAAGTAAGCTTTGTGAAGCATTTGGTCAGCTTCTTTAGGAAGGAATTTGCCAGGTTAAGTACCTGATCAGGAGACACTTAGGGAACAATGCATCTTGGAATGCTCCAATCCACATGAGAAGTCTTCCTGGAGACATGCAAGATGCCATGTGGACAATGGCGTCGGCCTGCAAAGACTGAGTCATGCAGGGGCATGTGACTTGCCCAGGTGACTCCAAAACTCCATCTTGGAGCTGGGCTTTGCATAGGAGGGAGGAGGAGGGTCTCCACCCACAAGAGAGTCTACTTAAACCTGTGGGAGACCCCTCCATGTGGTCTTCAGCTGGCTAAAGAAGGAGCCTCTCCACCCCCCCCAGGATACTTGAAGGAGACTGAAACAAAGGACAGTAACTGCAGGGGGTGTGAGTGATTGCTGGACCCAGGCTAAAAGGAGATTAGCCTGTAAAAGGGAGCACTCTGGAACTGGTGAGGAAATTATCTGTATTCAGTTTGATTAGGCATAGATTTGCGCATTTTATTTTATTTTGCTTGGTGACTTACTTTGTTCTGTCTGTTACTACCTTAAACCACTTAAATCCTACTGTCTGTATTTAATAAAATCACTTTTTATTTAGTAATTTACTCAGAGTATGTATTAATACCTGGGGGAGCAAACAACTGTGCATATCTCTCTATCAGTGTTATAGAGGGCGAACAATTTATGAGTTTGCCCTGCATAAGCTTTATACAGGGCAAAACGGATTTATTTGGGTTTAGACCCCATTGGGAGTTGGGCATCTGAGTGCTAAAGACAAGCGCGCTACTGCGAGCTGTTTTCAGGTAAACTTGCAGCTTTGGGACAAGTGATTCAGACCCTGGATCTGTGTCTGGAGCCAAACAGGAGTGTCTGGCTCAGCAAGACAGGGTGCTGGAGTTCTGAGCTGGCAGGGAAAACAGAAGCAGGGGTAGTCTTTGCACATCTGGTGGCAGCTCCCAAGGGGGTTTCTGTGATCCAACCCGTCACAGTGGCGTAGTCGAGCAGGGTCTGTGCACAGTTGATTGCTTTGAGATACTGGTAGTGATTTTAAGTGAGTTTTAAGTGTGGTGGCTGGAGAACAGACAAAGTGGTTACTGGTTTGTTATTTTCTGTTTGCTTATTTCGGGCAAGGGAAGTAGGGACAGAAAAGGAAGCTCTCTGTTAATTAAGAATCCCCTGAGCTGAGTGCATCTCAGTTTCAGTGAACTGCAGAGGGGTTGTGGCCCAGCACAAGAAAGCAGGACAATGAGTACTAGTGATCTCAGTTCCAGTGAACTGCAGAGTGGTTGTAGCCCAGCACGAGAAAGCAGGACAATGAGTACCAGTGACGCTGCTATTAAACTAAAGCTGGCCAGGTTGGAAGCAAAAGAGAGAGAAAGTGAACATAAGAGACGGCTGGAACTAAGACAATTAGAAATTAGTGCCATGGAGGCAGAACATGCAAGGGAAGAGGCTGCCCACAAGAGAGCTATGGAGGTCGAGGCAGCGAGGGCAGAGGCAGCGAGAGAGGCAGCGAGAGAGGCAGCGAGGGAGGCAGCGAGAGTGGAGGCAGAGGCAGCTGCCCACGAGAGGGCTATGGAGGCCCAGAGGGAGGCCCGGAAGCATGAACTGGCTATTATGGAGGCAAAGAGACGAAACCCTCCCCCTGCTGGCTCCACTTCCCCAAAAATCCACAAATGGGAGCGGCTATGTCCACAGTATGATGAGTCCAGCGATATCGCCGAATATTTCATCACCTTTGAGAGACTGTGCACCCTCCATGCCATCCCTGAGGATCAGAAGATGACCACATTGATAGCAAAATTGACTGGCAGAGCTCTGGACATATTCAATAAGATGCCTATTGATGATGCTTCAAACTATGGTAAATTTAAGGAACTGGTTTTGAAACAGTTTCAGGTTACACCTGAAACCTACAGGGTTAAATTCAGGAGCCTTAAGAGGGGATCTGGATTAAGTAATGTGGCTTATGCCAATGAAATGAGAGATTTGGTAGATAAATGGGTGCGGGGGAGAGGCATTACCAGCTTTGAAGGGATGTGTGATCTAGTTACTCAGGAACATTTCCTGAATATGTGCAGTGATGAGGTAAAACAGTATTTGTGGGACAAAAAGGTAAATGCAGTGGGTGAATTAGCTGAGTATGCTGACTCTTATGAACAAGCCCAAGCTGCAATCAAACACAAACCACTGGCAGAAGGGTATAAGGTTGGGGGAAAGCAGAATCACCGTTTTACCCCTGGGTCTGGGAAAAAAGAGGCTGGGCGGTCACCTCCCCATTCCCCTGGTACTCGACCCAAATTTCCTGTGCAAGCAGAGGAGCCCAAGAGGTGCTATCATTGTAAGTCCACTGAGCACCTGAGGAATAAGTGTCCCTTACTGGGAGAAGCTGCGGCTTCTCAGAGCCAGGCTGTGGCCTCTTTCCACACAGGATTTGTAAAGCTTGCTTCCACACAACCAAGCAGTGAGCATATGCATGCTGTTAAATTGAATGGTCAAATGCTTCTTGGATTAAGGGACACGGGTGCTGAGATTTCTGTGGTCAGGAGGGACCTGATCCAAGAAAAGGATTTGTTGCCAGGTAAAATGGCAGAATTAGAGCTGGTCGGGGGTTACAGAGTCCTTGCACCTTTAGCTAAAGTACACATGCAAACTCGGGATTTGCAGGCTGAACTGACTGTTGCAACGGTGGCACACAATTTTGCACCGTTTCTACTGGGGAATGATTTCTTTAGTGTGGCAGAATCTGTCCCAGGGTTGGTTAGCAGTGAGAAGGAATCTTGTGCCAAAAGCCCCAGAGGGGGGGGCGAAGTCACACAGACTGCTGGGGGAATACGAGAGTGTCTCTTAGATTCCTCTGCAGCAGTAAAGGATGCAGCTTCGGGGGCAGGGCTGATTGTAGCCGGTTCCTGTAGCTCTGGGGCTCAAGGGAAGTTCCAGAGGGAGGAGCTGGATGAAGCCAGCTCCTGTCCCCTAATCATCTCCCCGGGGGAGGGGGATGTACCACCTTGTAGCAAGGAGGCCACCACAGCTGCTGACTGCCAGGAAGTTGCAGGTCAGCAGGGGGCCGGGCCTGCCCTGGGGTGCACAGAGGTGTGTGTCCCAAAGGTGGAAGTTGGGGTCCTGGGGACCACTGTGGTGGGAACAGGCCCCAAGGACTCTAAAGCTGAGTGCCAGCCCAACCCGAGTGGAAGGGGAGGGATTTTGCGGGCCAGTGAGAGGTCTGTTGTAGCTGGTAGCTGTGAGTCCACAGCTGGGGCAGGAGCACCTTCCCTTTCAGGGGACACAAGAGTGTCGGACCCAGCGGGGAGCCCAAAGAGGGAAGCCCAAATGGAAGGTCAGGGGGGGCCAGAGAGTCCACCCACCTTTTGTGGGGAGGGGCTTTCCCAGGAGGAGGGTGAAAAGTCTGCATTCGAAATGCCAGCCCCCTCTCCTGTGGATCAGGTTTTAAGGGAAACCTGGGGGTCAGGTCTCCAGGATGAGGGGGTCTATCCAGCTGACCCATTGGAAACAGAAAGTGGGGTGCCAAAAGGGGTCCAGAGCACCCCAGGGAAAGCTGCTGTTCTTGCTACACTTGCAAGAGATAAAACTCTCTCTCCAAGACAGGGGGGGGGAAATCTCTTCATGGGAGGAACTTCACGAGGGAGTGGGGCCCAGCCCAGAGAAACTCCAGAGGGAGGGGCCGAGGACAAGTATGGTTGTAGTACACCCTTTCCTGGCCAAAGACCCAAGCACATGCCCGAACTAGAAATCTCCCCCAAAGAGGCAGAGGAATCTGCATCAGAAGGTCTACCAGAGGGCACAGAGAACTGGGAAAATGCAATAGATGCTAAACAAGTCAAATTGAGTGAACGAAGCCTGTCCACTGTAGATTTGCTGTTAACCTTGTGTCTTTTGCTAATTCACCTATGGGTTAAAACAAAAGAATTCACACTAGTGGTAAACCCTTTAAAGATGTGGAACATATTTGATTTGTGGAATAAGCTGTTATACATGCTGGGGATGGTGACAGGACAGCCCCACCAGCATGTTACTTTACAGCCCATACCTGTAAAAAGCAGCAAAAGCATAACAGGCCTATGCTGCTGTGTAGAAGGGGAAACTGAGGCACACCGCCTCATGGCATTGGTGGCTAAATGCCAAGATACCTCCACGTTAATGAGTATTGCTGCCTGCATTCTGTTAGCAATACTACATCCCTACCTGTTTGCAAGCATCTGGGGACCAGGGACCCCAAAACGGGCTAGAACCCCCAGGAGTGACATCATATGGTTTCAAGGTACTGAAAGGAAGTGTGACCAGAAACAAACAGAAATTTTACAGGTACTGCCTCCGCCATGGACAGTGTCCAAGTCTCTGGCAGTAAGTTCAGGGGGAGGGTGTGACAGTGTACCCCATAAGGCTTTATGGGGAGGGGGTGCTTATAAATGTATGTATGACATAACTGGAATATGTTTTGTGCTGCCTGTGCCATGTAACATATCTCCGTAAGGGTTATGGTCTACTATATCTATTCACCCTATTTGTACATATATATCATTTTCTACTAGAGGTTAAGAATATGGGCTGTATGCTTGCCTGATTTCTAAGTAAGCTTTGTGAAGCATTTGGTCAGCTTCTTTAGGAAGGAATTTGCCAGGTTAAGTACCTGATCAGGAGACACTTAGGGAACAATGCATCTTGGAATGCTCCAATCCACATGAGAAGTCTTCCTGGAGACATGCAAGATGCCATGTGGACAATGGCGTCGGCCTGCAAAGACTGAGTCATGCAGGGGCATGTGACTTGCCCAGGTGACTCCAAAACTCCATCTTGGAGCTGGGCTTTGCATAGGAGGGAGGAGGAGGGTCTCCACCCACAAGAGAGTCTACTTAAACCTGTGGGAGACCCCTCCATGTGGTCTTCAGCTGGCTAAAGAAGGAGCCTCTCCACCCCCCCCAGGATACTTGAAGGAGACTGAAACAAAGGACAGTAACTGCAGGGGGTGTGAGTGATTGCTGGACCCAGGCTAAAAGGAGATTAGCCTGTAAAAGGGAGCACTCTGGAACTGGTGAGGAAATTATCTGTATTCAGTTTGATTAGGCATAGATTTGCGCATTTTATTTTATTTTGCTTGGTGACTTACTTTGTTCTGTCTGTTACTACCTTAAACCACTTAAATCCTACTGTCTGTATTTAATAAAATCACTTTTTATTTAGTAATTTACTCAGAGTATGTATTAATACCTGGGGGAGCAAACAACTGTGCATATCTCTCTATCAGTGTTATAGAGGGCGAACAATTTATGAGTTTGCCCTGCATAAGCTTTATACAGGGCAAAACGGATTTATTTGGGTTTAGACCCCATTGGGAGTTGGGCATCTGAGTGCTAAAGACAAGCGCGCTACTGCGAGCTGTTTTCAGGTAAACTTGCAGCTTTGGGACAAGTGATTCAGACCCTGGATCTGTGTCTGGAGCCAAACAGGAGTGTCTGGCTCAGCAAGACAGGGTGCTGGAGTTCTGAGCTGGCAGGGAAAACAGAAGCAGGGGTAGTCTTTGCACATCTGGTGGCAGCTCCCAAGGGGGTTTCTGTGATCCAACCCGTCACAGATGGAATCTATTTTCCATAGACCCATGTTGATTGGCATTAATTATATTACCCACCTTTAATACTTTATTAATCGAGTCTCATATCAGCTGTTCCATTAACTCCATTCTTGTCTCTCCAAACTGTGAAAATGCAGAGGACTCCCATCAAACCATATTTCACAAAGTAGATGGTGACTCAAGAGTGATGTTTCCCATTCATCTGAAAAGATTTGAGGTGAAAATGTTCACTTTCTGGCAAGATGGAAATGTGCTATTGGAACAGGTGAGTAGCACCTCTGCAGCCTTTCTCTTGATTAAATAATACCCAGCTCTTATGCAGTGTTTTTATCAATAGATCTCAAAGTGTTTTACAAAGGAGCTCAGGATCATATCCCTATCTTGCAGATAAGGAAACTAAGGCTGGGTCTACACTACCCACCTGAATCGGCGGGTAGAAATCGACCTCTCGGGGATCGATTTATCGCGTCCCGTCGGGACGCGACAATCGATCCCCGAATCGACGCTCTTACTCCACCAGCGGAGGTGGGAGTAAGCGCCGTCGACGGGAAGCTGCAGAGGTCGATTTTGCCGCCGTCCTCACAGCGGGGTAAGTCGGCTGCGATACTTCGAATTCAGCTACGCTATTCACGTAGCTGAATTTGCGTATCTTAAATCGACCCCCCCCCTGTAGTGTAGATGTATCCTCAGGCAGAGGGAAGTAAACTGACTTGCCTAGGGTCACCCAGTAGACTAGAGGCAGAGCTGGGAATAGAACCCAGGTCTCCTCAGTCCTAGGCAGTGCTCTAAAACTACTAGTGATCTGTGAGCCTGCACTCTTGAGTCATAACTCCAGAACAACTATACACAATGAGCACTGCTCCAAAAGTTTAAACCATCTCTTAGTCTAATCCTTGCTGGAGTTTGCCACAGTGACACTGTAGGGAAAGACAAGCAAGATGAGAAATGAATCAACTGCACAATGAGCATAGTTTTCCAAACTGTTAAAGGAAACTTACTATAGAAACTGATTCTTCCAATGGCAATAACATGACTTCACTATCATGTAGACATACTTCCACTGCAGTATAGTGATATGTGATGCTAGGCGGCCAGCTTCAGATCTTCTTTGTGTGAGGAGATGTTTTCCTAAAAAACAGAGGCTTGGTAAGGAGACCAAGAAGCTTCTTGAAACTAATGACATTTTGATGTAAACATCTTTGTGCAAACACACTTGAGTGCAACAAACTTTATCCACCACTGAAGCTCTGTATGTCCAACAACTCAGTCATGACAAAACTACATATAGAAAATAATACAATGAAGACCTCTGAGCATAATTTAAAGTCAGAGTCATTCTAATAAACTGCTCTGGGCAGGCCAGAATCCCAATACTAATCTTTCTCTTTCTTTCTTTAGGTCATAGTGTTGAGGCATAGAATATGCATGGGCATGTATCTTCTGGAGCAGTCATTATGGAAACTAAAAAATTAAGTTGAATCCAGCAAGGTAATGCATGAGGACCCCAACTCTAATGTACTAATGTGCTGCTCTAGCAGAATGTTGAATTACATTGCTATAACTTACATTTTTTTCTTCATAGCTGAACAAAGACTAACATCTTGAAACTAGTCTTATCTATGTACCGAGACCATTACATGAGAATGAAAGCTGTCTTTCTCCCTTTCTAATTCTTGGTAGTATTCTGAGACTAACTCTTGAACCAACTCCTGTCTAGATGGCATCTACCCAAAACCTCAGCCTATTAGAACATTCACCATAGACCTACACAATGTTCATATTCCAGTTGCAACTGCTTAGCTGCCACATCTCAATATTGAGATCCTCTAGCTGATCCACTAAAAGATTGTTCTTTAAGAAGTCCCTAGGAAGATGCAAGGAACAAAGCCTACTAATGGAAAGCAAGTCACTTTCAGCTGTTAGCTGATCAGAATGTGGACATCTAGTGCTTATGCCTGCAGCTGATTGTGGGCTATGTCTTAACTACTCAGACCAAACATTCTTCCAGGCCATTACTAGAGGGACTTTGTTAGATTTGGACATTGCATTGACCTTGCTTAATAGGTCTGTAGGATAAAAAGCTCTTCAAGAACTTGCACCTTCTCCCTTCTCCCCCTCTTTCTAGTGCATCTTTAATCACCTCTCCCACCATGCTTTTCTGCTTCAAATCTTAGTCCCCTTCCTTTAAGATATTCTTCATCATTGGAGTAATCCCAAATGATTAGGGAACTTTTAATGAGATTAGGTTTGTATCTCTAGAGGCACTCATGCTAAGGTAGCTTCATTTAAATTGTCCCATCAGAAAGTATTTATGGCACAACTCCTCCTACTTAGAGCTAGTAAAACTTTAAATGTTGACAAATCCCTCTTTTGAAGAGCTCTATTACTGTTCATGTAACTAGTCCTAAAAGCTGTAGTGTTATAATTTGTAGCAAATGTTACTGTGCCACTTTCTACAAAAAATATTGGAGAGGAGGAAATGATATCTTCCTTCCCACCTGGGTTCTTGACACTCCCACTCACATCTCTTCCACTATGCAAATTGCATACATGTTACTTTTAAAGCTCTGCATTTACTTGTAATGCAGCTGCAGCTACTGAATTTTAACAGCACTCTTGCAAAGCAAGTCCTTAAAACACAGTTCAAGAAATTCTAATCTCTAGGGGAAGAGAGGGGAACTAACAGTCTTCCACCTTACCTGTGGACTGTGCTTGCTCCAGGATTCACTTAGAATTAATCTTGTACCCTTCTGCTAGCAAGTTTCATTAGGTCTAAACAACCATTAAATTGCTTAATGTATGAAAACACAGCATTTACTATAAACCATCTTGAGCCGAAATTGCATACTGCACTGGAAATGCTGGTTCTTAATGTAGTCTTCTGTTTGAACTAGTCTCTGGCTATGCTGCATAGCCAAGATTATAAATGAGCTTGAGTACAACTAATGCCACTTGGAGTCAAGTAGGTACTTTGCTAACATCTTCTACTAGCTACTTTTGTTCAAGAAAGTTTATTCTGGTCAAATGATACAATGAATAACCAAGGGAGGGAGAAGACACTTGTTCTGTAATGGAAAGCTAAACTTCTTAAATAGACTCCCTACCCTTTCTTTAATAAAATAAAACATTGTGTTATGACGTAGAGCCTCTCAAGCACAAAAAGTTGTTCACTGGGTGATTTTTCAACCTAAATATCAGAAATACTGGCCTACTTTAGACCTTAGGCACAAACTTCTGACATCTCCCCCGACTGCAATCCAACCAGATAGATAGGAGGAATAGAAAAGGTAATCTTGTGGAAAGAAGTGAATGCAGTGTACTCTGGTGAAACCAAAACTGAATCCTAGTATGGAAGCCATGATCTTAGCCACCAACCCCACCTTTTTTGTTGGGCAAGAAGTATTTGATGAAGGGTGCGGTAGCACCTTAACTTGGTGGTGAAGGTAGGAAATTCCACTGATCTCCTTGGTGGAGAGATCTCCTTCCCTATCCTTCATCTTTTAAAGAGAAATGGAAGATAACTCATTCCCTTCAAGAATGAAGAGTTTCTTGTGGCTGGGCAGCTTTGGGCCAGAGCTCTGACCCTAGCTCTCTGCCAATACCCTACATTCCTCACGCTGGATTTTTCCAATGTGGTTACTCCTTACAAACTGAGCTTAGTACACTTTACTACTGTGAATTCAGTTATCAACCCTACTGTGACTACAAGAATGAAGTGGCCTATTAAAGCCAGGAGAGCTGTATGTAATACAAAATGGTACAGGGCAACTTTCGTGTTGAGACAGTGACTCTTAGCGGGCCTAGTAGTAGCTTTTCTTAATGCCTTTATTCAAGGTAGAACTTCTCTTCCCCTGACAAAGGCTATCAGCCTTCCTACAAAGGGAGTATCACTGGCTGGCAGACTTGGCAGTGATTGTCTAGTCCTTGAGACTGTCCTCCAGCACCAACATCTACAGCCTCTACAACAACCTGACTGAAGTATCTTATCACAAAAAAAAATCTTACTCTCAGCTGAGATAGGCTAGGTCTACTCTGACTCCTAGAACAGTACAAACACCCCCCGCCCACACACACCCATGCCAGTATTTGAACACCAAAGGGCATTACTACACTGCAAATAGGTGTCACTGCAGCATATAGAGAGATACCCGAGTTAGTTCAGATGACAACAGTAGTGAAGCCACAGCAATATAAACAGTAGTAGAAGTCTGCTTGAGTTATTGTATATGTATTCAAGCAGCTAGCCCATGCTGCTGCCCATGACACTGGCTGTATTGCTATTCAAGCTAGCTTGATCAAAACTAGCTCAAGAACCTCCTACTTGTACTGGAATTACATCACCTGAATACAGAGTAGACATATCCAAAGATGCCTGGTCATTCCGCTGAGAACTTATTCTCTGTCAGAGTGAAAGATAGGAGTAGTAGGTGTGCTGCTTATCCTCTCTTTCCCTGCCAAGAATATAAACATCTAATGTGACTGGAAGGGGTACTTTAAAACTTGTGGAGGGAAGAGGGGCTTACTTCATTTCTAAACACAACCGACCACAAGGCTATGTTGGACAGTGCTATTTTAGCTGAAGTTGAAGAACAGCACAACACATCCTGCCTTCCCCTCATCAGGTTCATGTTCTTCCATGCTGTTGGCTTCTCCAAATGGCTAAATAAAATTAGCTTTCTAGGATTTTGGGCTTGTCTACACATACAGCTAAATCGGCACTGCTGCAATCGATGCAGCGGTATTGATTTAGCAGGTCTGGTGAAGACAAGCTAAGTCAATGGTAGAGTGCTCTCCCATCGATGTCTGTACTCCACTTCCCCGAGAGGCGGAAGGTAAGTCAGCAGGAGAGCGTCTCCCGCTGACACAGCGTGGCGTAGACACTGCTGTAAGTCAACCTAAGTTACATCAACTTCAGTTATGTAACTTATGTAACTGAAGCAGCGTAACTTAGGTTGACTTACAGCTTTAGTGTAGACCTGCCCTAAGTTTATAGTTAGGCTTTCAGATGACAGCTATGTACTGCCCCATTAAACCTGAGGATTTTAGGTGAAGTTACTTAGACAAGCCAGCATCCACAACTAGCCAAAGAAGACAAACAGTCTTCATCAGGGATTCCCAGTACTAAGAGGAGTGGACAGGAAGTTATGCCAGCCACAGATGGATAGCTGGAGCATTTGCTGCCTTCCAGGAGTGAAGACTAAGGTCACCACTGCAAATATAAACAAGATTCTGAGTTTGACAGGAGTGACTCCTTAGATGATCACAGTGTTGTTGTAACTGTGTTTGTCTGTGTAGCTTGAATGCTTATCTCTTTCACCAACAGAAGTTGGTCCAACAAAAGATATTACCTCGCCCACGTTGTCTCTCCTTTGGAGATCTACATTGGCAGTCACAACACTGCATCAGATACCATTTCATGGCTCCAGGAAGACTTCAGGGCAGGGTTTCAAAGGAGAGTAGTATCATGTGCCTTTCCTGTTCCTTGAGGAAGACAAAGAGAGGATACTAGAGGTGAACAGGGGCTAAGAAAGTGGTGTGGATGGGTGGGGGAGGTTTTAGGGAACACAGGGGTGCCTACTACAAGAGAAGGGGTTATAGGGTTCTGACTGCCTCCATCTCAGTAGGGGCACCAATTTCAAGGATGACTAGCTAGGGCAGGCAGGAGGGCTTTACGCTGTCACCAAAGGGTGAGGTAGATGATGGGGAATCATGGTACAAACATCCAGATCTGTAAATCGGCACCGCACATGACAAATCCAAGCACTAAAATGCATGTAAGGAACTTATTCTTTGTCTATATACTACTGCTAGGAGCCAAGGAACTGAACAAGAGTTGGAGACCCTCATACGTGAAAAGAAAGGAGGGTTCATGTTACTGAAATTTGGTGGGATAGTCTTTTTATTGGAATATTAAAATAGATGGTTAAACTTGTTCTTGTAAGGATGGAATGGGCAGAAAAGGGGCTGGGATGGCAATTTATATAAAAGATGTTAATCATATACAATGCAGGACCTCAAATGCTTATGGATTAAACTTCTAATCAGTCAAACTAAAGGTGAGGTACTGGTGCAAATCTGTTACAGATCACCAAATCTCACTGGAGCCCAGGACAAACAGACCTAAAAAATGGAATCTGGTGATCATGGTCTGGTTACATCTACTTTCTGCAGCCAGAATGGGATATCAACCAGCAATTTGCATGTTTGAAACTTTAAAGGGCCACTCTGCCAAAATGTGAAGCAATTATTTTTTATTTAAATTTATTTATTTAATTATTAGAATACATGAGGACTCAAACTTAATGAAGGAATATTTAATGAAAACTGGGAACTGTTCAAGGATATTCCACTCAATGCCCCACAAGCCACTATTCCACAAACACAACAAAATTATGCAAAAAGAAGAACAGGAGTACTTGTGGCACCTTAGAGACTAACAAATTTATGCTAAGCAAGAAGCCACCCTGTTTAGAAGGAGGTGTGGAAACAGTGATTAGGGTGACCAGATGTCCCAAGTTTATAGGGACAGTCCCAATATTTGGGGCTTTGTCTTATATAGGTGCCTATTACCCCCCACCCCATCCTGATTTTTCATACTTACCATCTGGTCACTAGCAATGATTCAACATAAGTTCCTCCCCTTGTGTCCCTCCTCCCCACTCCTCTCCTTTATGATCCAACTGCACTGAATATCAAGTTTAATGTAGGTGAGAAGAGAAGCTAAGCGTAGTGTATGCTGCAAACATGAATAAATAAAGTGCTGTGCATTTTAACAAGAGGGTATGCTGCACTATTCAATTATTAAACATTGCTTGCTTGATTGGAGTATTATTTATACAGCACCATTGGTGTGCCTGATGCTTTACAGGCAAATTCCTTGACTTGAAGAGGTAAAAATCAGAACAGACACAGCACAGGCAAAGGAGGAAAGAAGCGATACAGCATAAAGAAATGCTGCAAAGAGATCGAACAGCTTCAAGGAAAATTCTAACCTGATTTAGTGTGAGCTCTAACAAATTCTAAAACAAAGAGGTGTCCCACTTCATGCTGATGCTGGTAGCTGAGGGAGAGATACCAGATAAGATGGTCTTAGGCTCCCTCATGAGGATACCTTTGAAAATGACAACCTAATATATTCCAGCGATGCTCCTCACACATTTACAGGAGGAAACAAGCTCTGGAAGCTGCACATGAGAGCTGGGAACAAAACACTTTGGTCGAGGGGATCCAGCTATGGAACAAACTTCCAGAGGAGAGCAGGCCAATCTGACCCTCTTTAGGACAATGCTGCCAAACCTTCCTCTTCCTTTGCATCAAAAGAATGAGACTGCCAATGTTGTGAATGTCTTCTCAAACCCTGTCACAAGACACAAAAAGAGAGAGGAAATTAATAATCATAATAAATGAATAAATAACTTATCCCAAGCAGAGTGTTGATCCCTAAAAGGAAAACGAGCCAGATACGCTAAGAAGTCTAGTAAGGAGTGTCACAGTTCAGAGCAACTGCACCTGTATTCCCTCTCTGTGGTTCATCAAGGGCACCCATTCTACACTTTTGGCTCCTCAGCCATCACCTCTCTTGGACAGAGACCCATGTCTTTCCCCTCCTGACTGGGTTTTTTCTAGACTGCACAGTGCCCTGTCTATACTGTGATATCCCCAGCAAGCCAGACTGCTTAAACAGGACTGCCCCATGTCCACTTTGCTTTATCTAGAGATTATGAACAGCTGTAATTGCCAGTACACCTCTACCCCGATATAACGCTCTCCTCGGGAGCCAAAAAATCTTACCGCATTATAGGTGAAACCGCGTTATATCGAACTTGCTTTGATCTGCCGGAGTGTGCAGCCCCCCTACCCCCCCCACCCCCCCCACCCCCGGAGCACTGCTTTACCGCGTTATATCCGAATTTGTGTTATATCGGGTCGTGTTATATCGGGGTAGAGGTGTAGTTACAAGTTACCACACAGCTATTTATAAGCAAGCACAGTAATTCTTAAGGTGAAAACACTACAGAGAAAACATATAAAAATAATAAAAGAACCTACATGCATGCTAAAACGCTTACCAGACGCTACCCCAGCCCCAAACTCTGGTAGGTGTTAGTCCTTCAGAACCCAATAACTGGATTTTCCTCATGGTTACAAATTAATAACTGTCTCAGATTCAGAACCAGAACACCTGTGAATAGGTTACTCTTTCTTTACACAGCTCAGGCCTTTGATCTTAAAACCCTGGGAACAGATAATCAGCCAATAATGGTCCTCTCCTCAAGGCATAGCTTCACAGGCTGGATTTTTGCACAACCACAGGTGGGAATTTGCATTTGCTTCCCCCAAGAGATTCCCCAGGCAGACCACATGACATTGTTTGTCCCAAAAGTCCACTCCTGACTGCCACATTGTTCAGTAAAGTCATCTAAAGTTTGTAACATATCCTGGGTTCACCTCCTCCCCTACACAGATGTTGCATAGAATCCTGGCCCACAATAATACATAAACATTCATTTAATACAATGGACTCCAAAGATATTGCAGGAAAATGCCATATTTGTCACAGGGAGTTCATTCTGCCTATTGATTTTACATGAAAGTTGATCAGCTACTATGGTGATGGGCATCAATATAAAACCTTAAGAGAGAGAGAAACAAAGATGAGCAATAATTTAAACTTCATAATCAGGAACTCCATGTCATCCAAAAGCTGTTCTATCTTTTGAAAACTATTGTGAAATTTATTAGAGTAAGCAGTTTCTTAAGGCAATACTGTGTGCTATTCAAGTGTTCTGCATCCTAAGATTCCCAGAACATTTTCATATCAATATACAAGCATAACTCCCATTACAATTATTAGGATTCACATACCGAGACTAGAATTGTGCTCCCTAATGCTACACAACATTTGTGCCTTCTGTGACCTATGCCAATGGGTAGAGCCCTGCGAATCTGCAGATATTCATCCACTATATATCCGCGTATATCCACAGATCAGATGCGGATATCCACAGACCATGTTTGCAGATCGCAGATGGATGCAAATCCAAATTTTATATCTAGAGCCCTACAAATCTGTGGTTATCTGCTTTATATGGATATCTGCATCCACACGTGGATATCTGCAGACCATGTTTGCAGATCGCGGATTGGATGCGGATACAAATTTTATATCTGTGCAGAGCTCTACCTGTGGGGTGAATTCCTGGCTCAGAGACTTCTAGTCTCTATGGGACTTGCTCATCTGTTCAGAGGAAACTTTGCCAGGCTGTGAAAGCTGGCACTAGGTAAAATAATTGCTTAATACCCACTATGTCCCTATCCCTGCAGGACTGGCAATGCTGAACTTCCCATTTATCTAGATAGGGAATGAGAGATCATCTATAAAATTGGCCTGATTTTGTGATCTGCCTGGCCAGAGCTGGTAGCCTTCTATTCTTGTAACACTTGTGTATAAGGTAAAGACAAAGACTAAGTCTACACTTACAGCTGCAGGTGTGATTCCCAGCTCAGGTAGACATATCCGTGCTAGCTCTCAGGCTAACACTAAAAAATGTAGACCTGGTAGCAGTGAGTGGAGGCACAGGCTAGCTGTCCCAAGTACATACCGAGGAGGTCCTGTTGGGTTTGTACTCAGGGTTGCTAGCCCATGTCGCTACTCAGCTACATTACTATTTTTAGCATGCTAGCTTGATGAGAGCTAGAGTGAGTATGTCTATTCGGGCTGGGAATCACACACCCTGTGCTAAGTGTAGACATAGCCACAGTGCTGCAGAAGCAGGTTGTGGGATAGATTTTACCCTTCACAATTTATATAGCAGCCATAATTCTTGAATATAGGGATTTTATAATGGAAATCTTGAAAGATAAGGCCCCCAATAAGCTCTTTTATAATATTATATTAAAAAATGGACTCACGTTGTTATTGACTTGAATTTTACAGTGTCTTTTGCTCTTTAGCTACTCCAGAGTGCTTTGCAAAATAATGAGTTTGATCCTGGTAGCACCGTGACAGTGTAACAAAAGTAGTCAGGGGTCATAGATTCATAGTTTCATAGATTATAGGACTGGAAGGGACCTCGAGAGGTCATCGAGTCCAGTCCCCTGCCCGCATGGCAGGACCAAATACTGTCTAGACCATCCCTGATAGACATTTATCTAACCTACTCTTAAATATCCACAACCTCCCTAGGCAATTTGTTCCAGTGTTTAACCACCCTGACAGTTAGGAACTTTTTCCTAATGTCCAACCTAGACCTCCCTTGCTGCAGTTTAAACCCATTGTTTCTGGTTCTATCCTTAGAGGCTAAGGTGAACAAGTTCTCTCCCTCCTCCTTATGACACCCTTTTAGATACCTGAAAACTGCTATCATGTCCCCTCTCAGTCTTCTCTTTTCCAAACTAAACAAACCCAGTTCTTTCAGCCTTCCTTCATAGGTCATGTTCTCAAGACCTTTAATCATTCTTGTTGCTCTTCTTTGGACCCTTTCCAATTTCTCCACATCTTTTTTAAAATGCGGCGCCCAGAACTGGACACAATACTCCAGCTGAGGCCTAACCAGAGCAGAGTAGAGCGGAAGAATGACTTCTCGTGTCTTGCTCACAACACACCTGTTAATGCATCCCAGAATCATGTTTGCTTTTTTTGCAACAGCATCACACTGTTGACTCATATTTAGCTTGTGGTCCACTATAACCCCTAGATCCCTTTCTGCCGTACTCCTTCCTAGACAGTCTTTTCCCATTCTGTATGTGTGAAATTGATTTTTCCTTCCTAAGTGGAGCACTTTGCATTTGTCTTTGTTAAACTTCATCCTGTTTAACTCAGACCATTTCTCCAATTTGTCCAGATCATTTTGAATTATGGCCCTGTCCTCCAAAGTAGTTGCAATCCCTCCCAGTTTGGTATGATCCGCAAACTTAATAAGCGTACTTTCTATGCCAATATCTAAGTCGTTGATGAAGATATTGAACAGAGCCGGTCCCAAAACAGACCCCTGCGGTACCCCACTCGTTACGCCTTTCCAGCAGGATTGGGAACCATTAATAACAACTCTCTGAGTACGGTTATCCAGCCAGTTATGCACCCACCTTATAGTAGCCTCATCTAATTTGTATTTGCCTAGTTTATCGATAAGAATATCATGCGAGACCATATCAAATGCCTTACTAAAGTCTAGGTATACCACATCCACCGCTTCACCCTTATCCACAAGGCTCGTTATCCTATCAAAGAAAGCTATCAGATTGGTTTGACATGATTTGTTCTTCACAAATCCATGCTGGCTGTTCCCTATCACCTTACCACCTTCCAAGTGTTTGCAGATGATTTCCTTAATTACTTGCTCCATTATCTTCCCTGGCACAGAAGTTAAACTAACTGGTCTGTAGTTACCTGGGTTGTTTTTATTTCCCTTTTTATAGATGGGCACTATATTTGCCCTTTTCCAGTCTTCTGGAATCTCTCCCGTCTCCCATGACTTTCCAAAGATAATAGCTAGAGGCTCAGATACCTCCTCTATTAGCTCCTTGAGTATTCTCGGATGCATTTCATCAGGCCCGGGTGACTTGCAGGCATCTAACTTTTCTAAGTGATTTTTAACTTGTTCTTTTTTTATTTTATCCGCTAAACCTACCCCCTTCCCATTAGTATTCACTATGTTAGGCATTCCTTCAGACTTCTCGGTGAAGACCGAAACAAAGAAGTCATTAAGCATCTCTGCCATTTCCAAGTTTCCTGTTACTGTTTCTCCCTCTTCACTGAGCAGTGGGCCTACCCTGTCTTTGGTCTTCCTCTTGCTTCTAATGTATTGATAAAAAGTCTTCTTGTTTCCTTTTATTCCCGTAGCTAGTTTGAGCTCATTTTGTGCCTTTGCCTTTCTAATCTTGCCCCTGCATTCCTGTGTTGTTTGCCTATATTCATCCTTTGTAATCTGTCCTAGTTTCCATTTTTTATATGACTCCTTTTTATTTTTTAGATCATGCAAGATCTCGTGGTTAAGCCAAGGTGGTCTTTTGCCACATTTTCTATCTTTCCTAACCAGCGGAATAGCTTGCTTTTGGGCCCTTAATAGTGTCCCTTTGAAAAACTGCCAACTCTCCTCAGTTGTTTTTCCCCTCAGTCTTGATTCCCATGGGACCTTACCTATCAGCTCTCTGAGCTTCCCAAAATCTGCCTTCCTGAAATCCATTGTCTCTATTTTGCTGTTCTCCCTTCTACCCTTCCTTAGAATTGCAAACTCTATGATTTCATGATCACTTTCACCCAGGCTGCCTTCTACTTTCACATTCTCAACGAGTTCCTCCCTATTTGTTAAAATCAAGTCTAGAACAGCTTCCCCCTAGTAGCTTTTTCAACCTTCTGAAATAAAAAGTTGTCTCCAATGCAGTCCAAGAATTTGTTGGATAGTCTGTGCCCCGCTGTGTTATTTTCCCAACATATATCCGGATAGTTGAAGTCCCCCATCACCACCAAATCTTGGGCTTTGGATGATTTTGTTAGTTGCTTGAAAAAAGCCTCATCCACCTCTTCCACCTGGTTAGGTGGCCTGTAGTAGACTCCTAGCATGACATCTCCCTTGTTTTTTGCCCCTTTAAGCCTAACCCAGAGACTCTCAACACTTCCGTCTCCTATGTCCATCTCTACCTCAGTCCAAGTGTGTACATTTTTAATATATAAGGCAACACCTCCTCCCTTTTTCCCCTGTCTATCCTTCCTGAGCAAGCTGTACCCATCCACACCAACATTCCAATCATGTATATTATCCCACCAAGTTTCAGTGATGCCAACAATGTCATAGTTGTATTTATTTATTAGCACTTCCAGTTCTTCCTGCTTATTACCCATACTTCTCGCATTTGTATATAGGCATCTAAGATACTGGTTTGATCTTTCCTCCCAGTTTTGTCCTGACTCTCCTTTCTCTCTGCCAATATAGCCCACACTCCCTCTTGTTTCCAACCCATCTCCCCGGTCTCCATGTTCCCCACTTACCTGTGGGCTTTGCTCACCTGTCCCCGTCGAGCCTAGTTTAAAGCCCTCCTCACTAGGTTAGCCAGTCTGTGTCCGAATAGGGTCTTTCCTCTCCTCGAAAGGTGAACGCCATCTCTGCCTAGCAGTCCTTCCTCGAATAGCATCCCGTGGTCTAGGAAGCCAAAGCCCTCCTGGCGACACCATCTTCACAGCCAGGCATTCACCTCCATGATGCATCTGTCTCTGCCCGGGCCCCTACCTTTGACAGGAAGAATTGAAGAGAATACCACCTGCGCTCCAAACTCCTTCACCCGTACTCCCAGAGCCCTGTAGTCACTCTTGATCCGCTCAGTGTCACACCGCGCAGTATCATTTGTGCCCACATGGATGAGTAGCATGGGGTAGTAGTCAGAGGGCTGGATAATCCTCGACAATGCCTCCGTAACGTCTCGGATACGGGCCCCCGGCAGGCAGCATACCTCCCGAGATGAAATGTCAGGGCGACAGATGGGTGCCTCCGTCCCCCTCAGCAGAGAGTCTCCGACCACCACTACCCTACGTTTCCTATTCGCAGTGGTGGCAGCAGACTTTCCAGCCTTAGGGGTACGAGGCTTCTCCTCCTTTACTGTAGGGAGTGATTCCTTCTTTCCTGTATCAAGAAGAGCATAACGGTTACCTATAACCACGGCAGGAGGGTTCGGAGCAAGGGTGGAGCACTGCCTGCTGCCAGAAGTAACCAACTGCCAGTGTCCACCCTGAGCCATCTCCTCCTCCACCAGTGGTGTATCAGCAGTCCTGTGTACTGGGACAGCTACCTCAGCTGTCTCCACATGGACACTGTCGAGGAATTGCTCGTGGATACGGATGCTCCTCAACCTAGCCACCTCCTCCTTTAGCTCTCCCACCTGCTGCCTGAGAGATTCCACCAGCAGGCACCTCTCACATTGGATGGTCCCCCCAGCCTGGATATCAGTAGGTGGAAATTGCAAGTTACAGTCTTTGCAAAGCCACACCAGGATCTGGGTAGAGGCATCCATGCTTAGGCACTCTGTCTGGCTACAGGCACAGGTGGAGGAGACAGTAGCAGTGCTGGCACAGGTGTTGCGGGTCTTCCTAACCATCGTAAGCCTCCCTCTGTCAAACTCCCGTCTGCAGCCCCCTGTCAGCTGAAAGGGTTGTTTAAGCAAAAAGTTATGAATGTAGTTGCTTTATAGGTATTAAGGGGAATCAAGAGAAAACAGATGGAACTGGCAAGGGACCCTCGCCCCCTTCCAAACTCCCTTGCGAAACTCCCTGTTAGCAGCCCCTGTTCGCAAAGTCATCGTGAACTCAGTAATATCGCAGTCTGTGTGAGCTGACAGATCCTGCTTTTTTTACAATCCCTTTTGAAAATAGAGGCCACTGTCTCTATAGCAATTAGGGTAGGCTTAAAATTGGTGGGCAAAAGTGTCTAAACCTGCACCTCTCTCCACTCCCCCACCCCTCCCCCAAAAAAACTTTTTTGAAAGGGAAATATTTTTAAAATCCTGATTTAAAATAAACAAAGTTAACTGCAGCCTTTGTGAGCTGTTTTCACTTTCTATACTTTTTTTCCCTGCAAGTTGTAATGTCATGTTGTTCTTAGTACAATCAAAGGTAAGACAGACCTAATTCACAAAATGGAAAGCAGACAGAGTAAGGAGGGTGTTAATGGAAATGCAGATCTTGCAAATACTAGGAGCAGAGCTGGGTGAATTTTTTTGCATGAATAGTTTATTTGCCAAAAAAATTAAATTTCAGTCTACCTGGCACTATTTACAAATTTGACCTAGATGCCATTCACAAAACAGGAGGAGGTGATGGCACCCTCTTTATAATTTTTAGGCTAGGGCACTCATCTGGAAGAGACAGATTTTATTCCCCCTTCTGGGGGAAAGGATTTGAACATAGATTTCTAACTTCATGAAACAATGCCCCAAACCACTGAGCAATAAGATCTTCCACAACAGGACTTTTTCATGCTCTCCTGTTGAAGCTGTTTCACTTTGTATAAGTGATGAAATACTCGTTGGCCAGGAACTCATTGGCACTCACTTGCTAGGTGAGTGGTCTAACTGTAACCACTACACTATACAGTCATTCTCACTTGTCTGGCCACAGACTAGTCAAGTATTTATACAAAGTAGAACAGCTTCAGCAGGAGAGATTCAGGGAGCCCCTCACACACTTCCACACCAGAATATCCTATAGAACAGCAGTTAAAGCAGACACCTCTGATATGAGACTTTGGTTTCATCTGACTCAAAACAGGCATTGCTGATGCATTGAAAATTCTTCAAAATTTTCTGATTCTGTTTGGCTAAACTAATTTTTTTCCTGATTTTTGGAATTGGAATAAATAAATATCTCTAACTAGGAGATACACTTGGAGGAAAGTAACTCAAGGCTAGTGGTCTTCAAACCACCTCTATTTTGAGTTTACTAATTATCTCATTGTCTCTAACAGCTTCATCAGTCTCACTCAGGAATTGGCAAAAATCACCTCTGAAGGAACACAGAAAATAATGTAATTAACTATTAAAGTGAATTACTAGGTGAATTGAATTATAGGTGTATAATTGGGGAAGCAGCTGCAAATGATTTGCATGAGTATAAAAATGGAGTCTTGGGTTTTCTTTTTATTGTGAATCCAAAGCCTTGAAAACACAGTCTGGGGGCTTAACACTACAAGTTGGCTTAGGATTCTCAAACTTTTGGTCTGCTTTTCATTGTAAGAGAAAAGAGGCTACAGCTGGTAGCTGCTCTAAAGGGCAATGGTGCCAAACCTTGTGTTGAGGTGAGTGTTTGTGGTATTTCTGTTGATTATGATTCTCCCTGTGGAGTGCAGGCTGTGGTAGTCTCATGACTGTCTCCTAAATTCTTAAAAGTAACAGAGAATGAGCCTGTCTGCTCCAAAGGAGGGGACTTAGACTCTCAAAGTCTAAATATGTAATCACACCTATAAAAGCTTTAATTAGAATTAAGCAATGCTGAAATGAAACTTTTTCCAACTAAAGAAACTGCTATCAAGACAACTATGTATCTGCACATATTTCTTTCTCTTGCAGGTTGTTCCTAATAGGTGTATTAGCCTCTGAAATATGGACCCAAGACAGGCCAGGTAAATAACTTTGAACTACCTTGAAATGCAGGCAAATAGGTTTCATCTCCTCTTCTTTTCCCCCCCCCCTCCCCCCCGCCCCAGTGGCTTTTCAGTAAATGGTGTTTTACTTCAATGCTCCAGTGTGGTGCTAGGGAAGGCATGTGGCTGCTGTAAGCGCTGGCCAGGTGTGTGGTGGTTCTATTTGAGTCTCTTGTCTCAGTAGACCACTTGCTCTAACCTATGAACTTCTACCTAGAGACTAGAGTACTTAATACTGTCACATACACTTGCACACTCTAGAGAAGTGCACAGCCCAAATAAAACTGTTCTAAGGATATGGCTACACCTAGAGTTTCTTGAGGCCCAGCTCAAGACGTACTTGCACTACCTCTGATCAAACTAGAGCACTAAAAACAATGTAGCTGCAACAATGTGAGATGCTGTAAGTACCTAGCCTCTCTGACCATGTCTCTTCTGAAGCTGGGGATTGCACCTCTAGCATGATCTTCAAAATACCCTTCCCACTTATCTTTCACTGTGGGATCAATGCAGTAGTCCTGCTCTGAGCAGTCCTAATGGATCAGACTCCCGACCCTTAGAAATGGTGCCTCCTTCATTGAAGTCCCCAATATGGGGAATTGAGCCTGGGTCTCTCTTCTGCCCCCCCCCCCGATGGGGTTGGGGGAGGGGGTGAGAGGACTTGAACAGGGGTCTTCACCTCTTAAGTACCCCCCAACAATTGGTTTATAAGATTCTCACGTGGGGCTTCCTCAATTTCTCCTAGTGAAGCTCTTTCACTCTAGATAAAGTCTCACATAGTCATTGAGTAGGAGACTTAGAACCTAAGTGGCCTCATTACCAGGGTATAGTCATTCTCTCTCTAGCATCACAATTCCCTGTCTTGTCTGAGTGATCTTACAACTTGTCAGAAAGACTCTTCTAATGCCTCTGCCTTGCAAACACTTATTCCTGTAGCTCTGCATATGAATAGTCCCTGACTTCTGTGGGATTAACTTCTCCCTACTGTTACTCACACCTTCTTGTCAACTGTCTGTAATGGGCTACTCTCTTGCCATTTCAAAAGTTATGTTTCTGTTGATTGATTTATCTCGTTAGACTGACCTCACACTTGGTAAAGCAACCCCCATCCTTTCATATATTTATACCTGCTCCTGTTTTATTTTTGTTTTTGTTTTTTCCACTTCATGCATCTTGTGAAGTGGGTTCTAGCCCACAAATGCTTATGCCCAAATAAATTTTAGTCTCTAAGGTGCCACAAGGACTCATCATTTTTGCTGATACAGACTAACATGGCTACTACTCTGAAACTTGTGTGTAAAGTGATCTCCATGAAGGGGAGTCTGTGGGACTGAGTCCCTAACTTATAACTGGGTTTGCTTCTAAAACTCCTCCTGGAGAGCAGTGACTCTACGTTAGATATTCAGCTCAAGGCAGCAACTTAGCCTTCTGTTCTCAAACAGCTAGTTTTGTTTTCTCAACCTAGGGTTGTTCCTAACTTGCAGGTTGATAATAGATCACCCCAGCCCCAAGTCACTTCAAAGTGTCCCCCTGTGGTATCCAGCCCCTCATGACTGAATGCCTTCTTCCCCTCCCTCCCCCCCAGAAATCCCAGATCCTCTGTTCACAAAAGCAGTTTACCAGTCTTACTCTAGATCACTGCTCTTGAGCTCAAGTGCTGTGCATAGTACAACTATTAAAAAGGAAATTTGAGACTAGTCAAATGTTATGACTTTGTTTTTATATGCAACCATGCATTCTTGCACCTGAATTTAACTGATCAGTTCTCACCCAAAGTTATTCTAGTGTTGCTGACTAAGCCTGGCTGAGATCTTTCATGAAGCAAATCCACTGTCTTTTTGCTCCTAGGTGAAGGATGCCAGAGTTTCTTTCTGCAACCTCAAATATACTAGAACAGACATTTAATGTTCACCTCAAAATAGGATTCCCTTCTCCTGCTGTTCCTGTTAAACTCTGGCAGACTTCAGAAGTCATTAGCCTTCGAAGTCAAATATAGTTGTCATACAATAGGAATATCTCCATGGTGGACCACTGTGTATCCCATCACTAGCTAGAGAAGCATCACTCAAGACCTGCTACTTTTGCGTGACCTGTTTCTAACTGCAGACTTGGAGAATATAACTTTTAATGTTTGTACACATCTTGCAGTAATTATAGTGACCAGTGTGACACACTTTTTTCAATAAAGCTATTACATGACCCTTTCTGGTTAAACCCATGGGATCCCTGTGCCATCTGGTCTCAGACCCTTGATACACACATGGGTTTGAGTTTTCTCTAACCTAGTGAAACTACAGGTGGCTATGGTCTTAACTATGTACTGATAGAGCTGCTGTTTGACCCCAGAAGTGGCAGCATTTCAGTAGTGAAGTCTACTTCTAAAGAACTTAGCATCTTGATGCCTATGGTGATACAGTTACTAATTATTTGTCTTCGCATCTCTACAGGCTCCCTGAGCTCAGAGTGCCTGGGGAGCCTCTTGCGGGTTGCACTGAATGCAGAGCACTTTGAGGACCAGTATCTGATCTTCGCTGCTGTTGGTAAGCTGAGCGTGAGCTTTAAGGAAAGGCTGGGGAAAGTGGAAGGAATAAGAGGCATTTTCAAAGCTGCCTATTACCTCTTAACAGCATGTCCCATTTATAAATACCTAAACTCTGTTACCTATGGCTACCATGCATTGGGGCATCAAGTCTGTAATACCAGGAATGTTGTATAGGAGTATCTACGCTGGGTCTCCCATTGTAAGACCAACAATATTTAACTTCTAATGAGAAGCCTAAAAAAAAACCCACTTTGTTAATAGTCTAGCTAATCTGATCAATGAGTTTTGTGGGTAATCCTCATTTGTACCTTCTCCACAGATGTCATGGTAACTGTACCTACTCTTCCTACTACAGCTCCAAATCTGGGTTTATTAAGATCAAGATTTTAGATCCACTAATAATATGAAATAGGCTATTGATGTTCCAGGTAAACACCAAGGACTAAACTCTACCTTGGTTAGCCTGGTGGTCAAGTGATCAAATAGATCCTTGGTTTTCTGTTAATGCATGCATTGGACTACAGCAAGATGGAAGCCACAAAGTAACTAACTCACACCTATGATAGCCTAGCAAGTTGCTGACATGTGACCTTGGGTCACAGCCAGTAGAACAGCTGATTGGGATGGGGGGGGGGGAGAGAAATTGAGGCACTGAATCACCAGCTATAAGATTAGTGCTAGAGATTAAAAAGGGAAATGTGGATCTGATTATGATGCTGGTAATCAGCTACAGTGAAGTCTTCAAAGTATGACACCAAAGTAATGGTCACTGTAAAATCTACAAAAGGGATTATTGTACAGTGTAGCCTTGGAATGGCTCTCTGGGATGAACTGGTAGCTTTGCATGCTCATGTCCAAGAAAAAGCTCGGAGCTTGCATGTAGCTTGAAGGTCTTCTGACAGCTATACTCGAATACCTTTTCACAGACCAGTTCGGCACAGCCCAGGAGATTGATGAGACCCTGGCAGCACAGTGTGGCTATACAATAGAGTATAATTATTGGGGTAACATTGAATTCCGTGCTTCCATTCTAAGCTGCTACACTCATATTGAGGTAAGCCTACTGTATCAATAAATAAAATAGAAAAGTAGGGCATGTTAAAGTCTGTCCTTTAACATAAAAGTTACAACTTCCAATGAGTTGTACAAAGACTGTAATGTAGCAATATGTTGCTTGTCTACTAACTAGTGCCACTTAGAGAACACTGCCTAGCTTCCCCAGAGCTCTTTCCCAGGCATCGGGGTATATTGTGGTAGAAACATCAATGTGTGTTGTAGTAGACAGACTAACGTGGTAACATAATGTAGACTGTTTAATTGCCACAGAAGAAACCTTACCCCTCCAATATATGAACAGATGGCTATCTGCCCTGCTAGCAGCAGGTAACTATCTTTCTCTGCAACCTGATATCTGACCAGCTATGTAATTCATCTAATTTGGACCTCTCCCTCAGCAACTTCCGGCACTTGCTTTTATAACATGGTGACTACTGGAAAGGGGCAAGGACTCTGAATCCTCTCTCAAATACTTTAGACTTGTAGGCAATACTTGTGTCAGATATGCAAAATACTCTTCAAGTGCTGCACTCATCTAGTCTACTTGGACAGATTTGGTTGTAATGCCTCAACACTTAATTTGCAGTATTTGCATCACTAGTTAGGGTTGAGCAAATAAGAGGTGATGGTGGGAGAAGGGACCTGTTTGGGGGCACTAATCAGAGTATCTTGCATAAGAGCTTTTGCTTCATCTCTGCAGAGTGATGTGTACACAGTAACAGTACAAATCCAAGCAGCTACTAATCCAGATATGAAAAATGCTCTAACTCACTTGAAGACTGTGAGTTGTCCTTACAGTCCATGGCATCCAAGAGAGTTAGTGTGTGAAACTAACTACATGGAGGTAAGATTCCCAAGCACTGATCTTCCATGGGGAAGGGGGGAACTTGTAAAAGAGCCCTCTGGATAGGGCCTTGGATGGGAACCCAAACACTTGGCTACTAAGCATTATAAGCAGAATGTACTGCACGTGGTAATAGGATTCAAATAGTCCAGGGCCCACCTGGATTTTTTTATCCAATAAATTAATGGGTATTGCCTAAAGCATTACTTATTTCTAGGAAGTTAGGTGATCAAATGTTGAGCTTGTCAACATTTTAATGTCAAATAGGTTAAAGCCAAATGGTTTATCAAAACAGTATCCAGGAGAACTCCCAAGTATGGGAGTCCATTCCTAAAATGGAAATGGTTATTTCTCGGTTCTTTCTTCAGAGAACCTGAGAAGTAGGTGCACTGGCTAGACTAAAAGGAAAAGGGTACAGTCAACTGGTGAAATGCAGAGAAGCCAGACAGCTTCTGTCCATCAGCCTTTTATTAAAGGCTGTTTGGTAGTTCAAGCAACAAACTTCAGACTCTAAAAGGAGAAGTTTCTCCCAGCCAGGGGAATGTGATCACTAACTCAAATGCCCCACATAGTGGGGATCAGGAGACTAGAACTTGGTGTCACTAATGGTGGATGTTCCTTTGCAAGGTGTCTGTCAGGAGGAATGTTCCACAGATAACAGCAGACTTGCTCCAAGATGAACCTGAGGACTGGGCTCTAGCCTTTCCAGAGGTAAGTTTAGATGCTACCATTGTTACTCCTGGGTCAATGTGTCCTATTTACAACTACTCCAGCAATATATTGAAAGCCTGCACTGAGGAGTCAGCCTCCAAAAAAATATAGGAAGAGAACAGAACTCCTGGACTGAAGGATACAGGTAGGGAGACATCTCCTAGCTTCCTGGTAACAGATGTAGAGCAACAGGACAAGTGAAGGAAAGATAGGAGTAGCCTCACAAATGAGGTGGCTGGTATCACTACCTCAGTAGTATCTTGAGGCCAATGCACCATCATACCAGCTACTATATAAAGACCACCTATAATCCAAAATTCATAATCCATGGGTAGATTATGCAACTGGTAAATAGGGAGCACAAGGAAACAATGAGCTAGTCAGTTTGAAAAACAAGTTAGTGAACCACAGAAGAAACAGCTGCTTAACTGTTGGGTTTTTAGAGACCAGATGGGTGAGGTAATCTTTTATTGGACCAACTTCAGAAATTGGTCAAAAAAAATTACCTCACCCACCTTCTTTCCTAATATCCTAGGACTGACACAGCTACAACACTAGGTTTATAGGCACCCTAGCAGAGGGAGTACTGTCTTTCCAGGACTGCAAAATGAGCTTTTTGATGCTGGGGGGGGGGGAGGGGGAGAGAGAGTCTCAAAGTGTAAATGAGAATGGAAATGTAAGGTAGTATGATAAAGACATGGCAAAACTTTTTGAGCTGTTTGTCTCCCTCAGGCAACAGCTGGGGCAGTGTCTATTTGGCAAGTAGTATTTCACCTGCCCACTGGAAGGAAGGCTCTGCTAGTGAGTGATGCTCAGAATGCTGGCTATGGACTCAATACAACAGACACTAGGATTTTGCTGAGAGCTCCATACAATGCTGCAGAAGCACAGCTAGTCAAGGTTGGTGCACTCCTTCACCATCTGTGTGCTCTCACTGCACAGCTCTAACAGCATCTACTCTTGCAGGTTCGAGGAGTGACCTTCTCTGCAGTGAGAGCAAGTACATTCTACAAGCAACGATGGATGATCTTGATGGTAGATACTGCTGTGGCCTGCCCTATAGGTGAGACTTAGTATCTTTTAAATCTAATGCTAAACATTCAGCACATCTTCAAGATATTTGAGACATGCCTAGCTGCTAACTCCCTTAAGTACTGCTCTTGATACTAATGGAAATGCCTAATATCCTTTCTAAATTAAGATGGGGTGGATTATACAGATGACACAATTATATGGACCATTCCAAAAAACCTCCAAACCCTCTCTGCTGGGGCAACTAGCTTCAATGATCTCCTTGTTGAAATTGGTGTGGATCTTCACAAACTTTCTGCCAGAGAAATTGCTTCCAGGAAATATGTGCTATCCAACAATACAAATGAAATTACCATCCAGATGCCCATCGGTGCAGAAGGTGGCTATTACAAGGTTAGTGGATGCCTGTCAGTCTGAGCCACAGGCAGAAGGCTACTGACTGGTAGGGAGGATTCCCCATCCAGCTCCATAAATCCAATGTGAGAGGAAAAGGGGACTTCAGGGGAGTTATGCCCCCACTTTTCAATTCTCCACATAAGAACATTGACCTGGGAGCTCTCAACACTGCACCTGATGGACTAGCTCTTCCAGTTGGCCATGGCTGTCTCATAAGATCAATGAGGGTTGAACACCCTTGGAACTCATGAGGCTCTTCATTTGCCACTTAATCTCTTTGAGAGACACCCCCCCCCTCCCCATTTGTGGAGAAGGTCTTTGATCTGAGGGGACTAAACTTGGAAGAACATAAAGCTGGCAGTATGGGGGGAGGAGAGGGGACAGGGATATGGATTGAGCAGTTTGAAGTTGAGAAGCACCTGCCCCCTTATTTCTGCTCCTGTACAGAGCTGTCCCAGAAAAGCAGGATCATGCAACTGCAACCTAGTATGCTACTGTTAGCACAAGTAAATGGCTTTTTGTCAGTTCACCTTAATGCTCCTGAAACTACATCCTGCATGCAACTGTCTGGGTATCTAACATAGTATACTGAACTTACAACTTGACCTTTCAGACCCATGTGAGTGAGGGACAGCATGGGACAAAATACTACATTAATATGTTTTTGGAACATCAGTGGGAAGACAACAGGTGGGGAGTGACCAAGCATACCATCATCAAGAAAATAGAAACTCCCTTTAAACTTGTACCGCCCACCATAACAAACAGTAAGTAACTGAACTCTAAGCTCACACTTGCTTTTTAGCAAAGGCCTAACACCACACCACTTCTTCCTAGATACCAACTCCAGCATTAGGCTGATCAACGTGACCATTGGAACATTCCTCCCAGATGTGGAACTGGTGAACTTGACCATAGATGATACAACTGTAACTGTGCCTGAAGCCCTTCAGTATGGATACAAAGTCTATGAGACTAGATACCCTAATGGAAACAAAGGCTATGTAATAGAAACCCCATTTGATGTGCCTAGCATTAAGAAAGAGGTATCTGTTTAGTACTTAATACACATGTTGTGATCCTCTACTGCTTGGAGTGTCTAAATGTGACTTGATGCAATATGTGTGTCTCTCTCTCTCTCTCAGTACTTAACAGAGGACACTAGACTCTATACTCTGAATGTTACACTTGGATTCATAGTACAGCCAACACATGAGACCTTCACTGTTCCAGTCATAACCATCTCTCCTGTCAAGGATGCAGGTAACAAGACCAAGACAAATGGTCATTCCCCCCCACCCTTATGGTGCAACTCAGATTAAGTCCATAGAGTTCCCTTGTCAGGCAAAATACTAATATTCCATGTACAAATGATCACATCTCCATCTGTTACAGTGTTGCCTAGTGCAAGAGGATTCTGTGATGATGACAACCTCTATCTAACAGTTGTTCGTGGCAATGTGGATCAAAACTGGCTGCCCTTCATTTCAAACCTGAGCCTATCACCTGATGCTGCTCAGAAGCACAACTATGGACTGGATGACAACGGCACCCACTTCACAATTCGTGTTCCTCTTTATGCACCTCATGTACTATATGAGGTAAAGATAACAATGTGCATGGTGTCTAGCCCACTATAACTGGTGGGAGGGGAGCTAGAATTCCATAATCCTGTCAGTAGGAAGGAGGGGGAAACCCTTCCAGCAAGCAATTTAGGATTAGTCTCCTCAAAGGACTTTAGTCCAACATTGGAATGCTGAGCCTAAGTCTCTTGGAGCAGGGGTACACAGGTCTTCCAGGGGTACATAAATTCCTCTAGATGCCTAGTTTTACAACAGGCTACATAAAATCCTCATGAAGTCAGTAGAAAACCATTTCATAGACCATGATTTGTTTACACTTTATATACTGTACCCTGAAATAAGTACAATATCTAACCAATTGATTTACAATATGGTAAAAATGAGACTGCAGAATTGCTTAACTTACTAAGTGTGCTGTGACACTTTGTATTGCATCTAGCTATGCTTTTGTAAGCAAGGGTACATGAGACCAATCAGACTCCTGAAATAGTTTGGAAAGGCTGAGAGTCACAGTCTAGGAAGTAGTCCTGAGTGGAATCAACAGTTGTCAGGAGCCCAGGGTGTGGGAGACACTGGTGAAAAGTTCCTGCTCCAGAGTAGCAATTTGAACCTGGATTTTTCCACTTATTCTACCCAGTACCAAGGTGGCACTACACCTTCCTTCCAGCTGTCTGCAGGGTCCAATCAGGTACTCTGCTTCTAAGTAGGCCTACTGGATTGGTCCCTGCAGGTAAGATAGGAAAGGGGAACATATAGTTCATGCCAAAGTTCCATCATAACTGAACTAAGTGCCAAGTAGCTTAGCATTAGGACTTAAGCAGCTTGCTGCCAGTACATGGGCAGAAATTTAGATGCCTACAGGGTTAGGCACCAATTGAGCAGGAGGCTTTGAAGGTCTAAATTTTGGACTTAAAATCATAGAATATTAGGGTTGGAAGGGACCTCAGGAGGTCATCTAGTCCAACCCCCTGGTCAAAGCAAGACCAATCCCCCAACTAAATCATCCCAGCCAGGACTTTGTCAAGCCTGACCCTAAAAAATCTCAAAAGAAATTCCATCTCCCAAGGTAACCCATTCCAGTGCTTCACCACCCTCCTAATGAAATAGTGTTTCCTAATAGCCAACCTAAACCTCCCCCACTGAAACTTGAGACCATTACTCCTTGTTCTGTCACCTGCTACCACTGAACAGTCTAGATCCATCCTCTTTGGAACCCCCTTTCAGGTAGTGGAAAGCAGCTATCAAATCCCCCCCCCCCCCCCAGTCTTCTATTCTGCAGACAAAATCTCAGTTCCCTCAGCCTCTCCTCATAAGTCATGCTCCAGCCCCTAATAACTTTAGTTGCCCTCCACTGGACTTTCTGGGTGGGTGGGGTTTTTTCTCTTCTCCCCCCCCCCCACATCCTTGTAGTGTGGGGCCCAAAACTGGACACAGTACTCCAGATGAGGCCTCACCAATGTTGAATAGAGGGGAATGATCAGGTTCCCCAATCTGCTGGCAATGCTCCTACTTATACAGCCCAAAATGCCATCTTAACCTTCATGGCAAGAAGGGCACACTGACTCTTATCCAGTGTCTCTTCCACTGTAACCCCTAGGTCCTTTTCTGCAGAACTACTGTCTAGCCACTCAGTCCCTAGTCTGTAGCAATGCATGGGATTCTTCCATCCTAAGTGCAGGACTCTGCACTTGTTAACTCTCCTTGTTAAACCTCAGATTTCTTTTGGCCCAATCCTCTAATTTGTCTAGATCCCTCTGTAGCCTATTCCCTACCCTAAAGCATATCTACCACTCCTCCAGTTTAGTGTCATCTGCAAACTTGCTGATGGTGCAATCCTCACCATCCTCCAGATCATTAAGATATTGAACAAAATCAGCCCCAGGACTGACCCTTGGCAGCCAGTATCAAGCAGAGGGACCCAAACTAGATATGGAGCCATTGATCACTACCAGTTGAGCCCAATGATCTAGCCACCTTATAGTCCATTCATCCAGCCCATACTTCTTTAACTTGCTGGTGAGAATACTGTGGGAGACTGTATCAAAAGCTTTGCTAAAGTCAAGGAATAACATGTCCACTGCTTTCCCTTCATCCAGAGCCAGTTATCTCTTCATAGAAGGCAACTAGGCTAGTCAGGCATGACTTGCCCTTGGTGAATCCATGCTGACTGTTCCTGATCACTTTCCTCTCTTCAAAGTGCCTCAATTGATTCCTTGAGGGCCTGCTCCATGATTCTTCCTCCCTTCTCTTCTCCCCCCTCCCCCCCCCCCCCCCATGGGCACTACATTAGCCTTTTCCCAGTCATCCATGATTACCATGAGTTTCCAAAGATAATGGCTCTGCAATCACATCAGCCAACTCCTTTAGCACCCTCAGACTTGGATGCCTAAAATTCTCTGCATCTAGCTCTCCCAATATGTTTGGGCTTTAAACTTGCCATTATTGTGAAATGGCAACCTAATATGGCAGCTGAATCAGAAATGGAACAAATCTTGAGTTGCTGTAGATAATTTACCACAGGTGGTGGAACTTCTCATGCTAGAATAAATGCCTGTGGGACACTTGTGCTATACCTTGCCTCCTAACCAAAGACTAGATTTTTCTCTCCTCCTCTCCCCCTGCCCCCAACTTCACTCTACCAGGGTTAATTATGCTGACATAAACAGTGCCAACAGTACTCCACTAAACTTGGTGCAACATGAGCCCTTACAAAGAGCTCAAACATGGCACTAAAGCCTCTTAGCTGCAGAAGTAGCAAACAGAAAACACTACTTGAGAAACTGGAGTCCCAGTTAATCATGGATTTCAAAACTACACAGAATTACTAGGTAGCTTCTCCCTTAATGGTTTGTCTGACCTGAGCAAGCCTCTCCTACAAACCTTTCTATAGTAAAATCTAGTGTCTAGAGCACTAGGCTTGACCAGGTGGGTTAGGTTGGTCCATGGCCTCCAGTGCACTGCAGAGCTACAATAAATCAGTTGGCATCAAATGTGGGAGCCAGGGGCAAATGCTTCATCTGGAGACAAGTCACATGACTTGTGCCAAAGGATAAAACCCTGGTCTCACTGAAGACATCAGTGACAACTGGGCCATGATTTCACCTTTTGGCTTTTTAAACTGACCTGGCATGCCAAATAAAAGTTCACCTGTCTAACTCCTATTGATAAGCTATTAACTTGTTATCTCTCCTAGGATATTCATCCCTCTGGAATAACAGCTTCACTCCATTTAACAATGAAGGATAACACTCATGCTGACATGACAGACTTTTCAATCTCTTGCAGATTTTCCCCTAAAGAACTAATAGGTACACTTTTTTTTGTTGCCACCCTACTTGGAATGCTTGACCAAAATGATCTAGACTGGTAATGCTGCCCCTCTGCTGGGGAGGGGTGTAGGAGAGTATGCTGAATGGACACATACAATGGATGTCTACTTGTTTTCAGACTGCCTGCCAAATGGAACAATGGCTATCACTGCAATAAAGCTAACAGGAATCGCAGACCTGGATACCAGCTTATTTGTCTTGAGAGACAAACAATGCAGGCCTGTCTCAGTGACTGAGAAGAGTGCAACATTCATATTCCATGTAAACACCTGTGGAACAAGTAGAAAGGTAAAGGAACCACCCTGACACTCCATCTGTACCTGGTTGGCTCAGATGGCAAGAGCCATAGCTTGTTTTGCAGAACATACCCGTGAGATGTTGATAGCTGGCTTTCCAGAAACCTGTACCACCTTCCTCTTTAGGTGGTCCTAGCTATGATCTCAACCTCTGTCCCACCTACTACAGTCTCTGGCTCATGAGGTGCCTCCTTAACACTTGAAAGGATTCTGGCCATCTTCCGGCTCAAACTGAAGGCTACATTCTACCTAGTTACAAAGGTTTTGATAGCATGAGTTTAGGATGGCTGCACCATCTGACCAACAAAACATGTCACTCATTCATAGAGAATGAAGACAAGGTTTTGTAAACTCCATCACCTCTCTTTTCAGAGGCAGGTGTTGCTACCACATCTATTGTAGTGGTGAGCCAATGGATGATGCAGGATTAGTAGAGGGGACCCATTGAAGAAACGCAGGCTGCTTCCTGCACCAAAGATTACCATCTATACTATACATAGGAGTAAGACTTGGATGGATTAATTGGTAATGTTACCAAGTAATTGAGCCACATCAGGCAACTTTTAATGCAACATGTCAAATACAGTCATTACTGAACTACCCTAGAGTCAAGTTACTGCTTTCATTGGGCACATAACACCCTTTCACTGCACAGCATGACACCCTGAACTTACTGGCTTTTATGCTGTTTGTGAATACTGGCAACACTAATGTGCACATTACCCAATGATCTCTCTCTGGGGGCTGAAGAAAATGACACTGTTCTAATACTAGATCTTGGCTGAGTGCAAGTGACTATTCACCTTTGCCACTGTAGTTAATATGGTAACTACAGTAGCTGTTGCAGCACTTGTACCTCTAGCAACTTAACTCAACTTGCTTTTGGTGTTAATAGTTAATAGTCTCCAGTCTCTTCTTTCAGTTTGAGAACACTGTTATGACCTATGAAAACGACGTCTCCTACTTCAGACCTGGCAGTACTACACCAATATACCAGTAAGTACTGCTGTACAGATAGAAGGGGAAGGGTTGTTTCTTGAAACATAAAGATTATAACTATCTCTAAACTCTACTTCCCACTCCCAGGCTGAAGTGTGCATGTCAGTATATGATAAATGAGACCATCGTTGTCCAGTACAGCTCCAAAAACAACCCAGCACCCAGTATCGAGCCAGGGTTTGGCTCTCTTGCTCTAAGCTTGAGGCTGTTCAAAGGTAAGGATGAGCAGCCTAAGAGCTGGCCCTTCTAGGGGGTGGGGAGTGGTTATAGGAGTAGCAGGAAGTGACTGACCCTAGGCTGCAATATGCACCACTATAATCATAGTGACAGCACAATATCCCACCCCCAATTTCTAGTAAGTGCATAGGCACCCTCCCTCCATCTAATTTTAGAAATGTAGACCCTTCCAGAAGCAATTCTCTGCACCTTAACACCCTACATCCTACACTGCTGGGACTCTGTACTAAGGGATGGTATTGATAAATGTGAAGTCACAACCCCTCACCCCCCCCCCCCCCCCCAAGAAGTTTATCTACCTTTTGTAAGGATGGAAACACAAGTGGGCAAGAGAAGATAGCAGGAACTATGACTCCAGCCATGCCACTCTTATCAAGGATGGCTTAGAGTCCTTGCTCCAAAGTGTCTCTGTAAATGAACCAGTTGACACCCCAGACCCATAGTAGATCCAGGGGAGGGGTCTGATCTGCAAATCCTCCCCCCCTGCCCTGATCATTTAATTCCCATTCTCCAGACTGTCCCTTCACACCCATGTGCTCATCCTTAAGCTGCTGCTGTAGCAAAATGAGATTGTGTAGGTGGGTGAGGACCGGGGGGGGGGGGGGAAACCATGGCTCTGGAAGAAGGGCTCCTCTAATACATCAAGACTTCTTCTTCATCTCCCTTCTAGATAAGTCTTATTCTGACTCCTACAAGGAGATGGAGTATCCTGTGGTCAAATACTTAAAAGAGGCACTGTATTTTGAAGTGGAACTGCTCCATTCTGAAGATCCACAGTTAGATCTGTATCTAGAAGACTGTTGGGCTACTACTTCCCAGGACAGAGACAGCAGCCCACAGTGGTCTGTCATCATAGACAGGTAACAAAATTCCTTCCTCCCCTGAGTCTCATACTCTTCCCCTTGCTGCTGTCTGCAGCTGTACTGCTCTAGGCTCTCTCCTTTTTCCCCCACCCCCTGCCACAGTGTAGCCACTGGCTACACTGCTTAGGACTAGAAGCAGAACTGCCTCCTGTTCTGCTGCAGTCTCAGATGAGCTGGAGTGAGGGGACGGGGAGCATCTTACTCAGGAGTGGGGGTGGGAGCTGTGGCTGCTGCTGTACTGAACAAGCATTCAAGCTCCTAAGTGCTCACTTGGAGACTAAGGCTGGGTCTACACTACCCACCTGAATCGGCAGGTAGAAATCTACCTCTTGGATCGCTTTATCGCATCCCGTTGGGACGCGACAATCGATCCCCAAATTGACGCTCTTACTCCCACATCTGCTGGTGGAGTAAGCGCTGTCAACGGGAAGCCGCAGAGGTAGATTTTTGCTGCCGTCCCTACAGCGGGGTAAGTTGGCTGCAATACATCGAATTCAGCTACACGAATAGCTTATCTTAAATCGACACCCCCCCCCCCCTGTAGTGTAGATGTAGCCTAAGTACTGACACTGCCCCAACACACTTTTCCTGTCAATGTGCAATGCACCTACATTCTAACTTTAGTCTTTCAAAGTTCACTACAGATTAGTGTGTGGGGGTTGGGGGGCAGGGGGAGGTTTACTGGTCTGCATGTCAACTTTATTTCTCTCATGATTAAACTTTTTTTAATTCGAGGTAGTGAGTTCTAAAATACCTAACCTGTCCTGGTTGGCATAATTATGACTACTTTTAACACTTGCTTTGTCATTCCTAATTTAAAGTGTTACAATCAAATCTTCTAGAATGTAAACTGATACTCACCTTAGTGCCAATATCAAACCCTCAACTTTACACATTGCAGATGAAGGCTGCTTATTTTCAAATTGTACCTTAATGTGTACAAAACATGCAGGTCAAGTCTGATACTGCCAGTAATGATGGAGTCAAATGTCAGTCATGTACATGACTGATCAGTAAACATATATGCCAAAATAAGATTCCCCTTAAGAACTTGCATGACTTTTAGGTCAAAATGAAATTTAGTGGAATAAAGACTGCACAATGGCAGTAACAGTGTCTGAAACTGTAAGCTAACTTATTTTTCTACTAAAGATAGTGTACAAAGTATCAAACTTCTGTTTGATATCCATTTTAGAGCCTTAACAGATACCTCAAGTCTTGGGATTGGAAAGAATACATCAAATCTCTTGATTGTTCTAAATTCTGTAGAGAAGTTTAGAATATGGCTTTAGTTCATGTTCCTATATATCAATACAAGAATCAAATTGATAGTGCTCCTAAGTTATCTACGCGGGAAAAAACTGATTCCAAGGGCTATGTAGGCACCTGAAAACTCTAAAGTTGCCCCCTACCAAAATCTGAAATGGCTCCCCAGATTCCCTCCAAGTATTAACCTAAACTAGAGGGAAATTTTACTTTAGCTCTAAACTAAAACAGTTACTATGCCCTCAAAGTCTTCAGAAGGGACAATGGGGTTCCTACATGAGTCATCATTTGCAGCAGAAATGATGTACAATACAAACACCATGGGTCTCCAAGACTGATGGGCACTCCTCCACCTGAGAGCAAGGACAGACCTGGATTTTTGTGGCACAGATCCTTTACCACTACACTACATCCACTATTCTGCTTGAGGTTGCTATGTTGACACATGTAGCTTGCTAATCTAAGGCCTCTAACTCTATTTTTGCTTCTCCAAGCTGTGAAAATGCAGAGGACTCCCATCAAACAATCTTCCACAAAGTGGACAGTAACTCAAGAGTGAAGTTTCCCACTCATCTGAAGAGATTTGAGGTGAAAATGTTCACATTCATGCAAGATGGAAATGCACTACTAGAACAGGTGAGTAGCACTTAGAAAGGCTAGAGGTGCTAGTCAAGGCACTAATGAGCCTGGAATGCCTGTCTAAAACAAGTACTATTACAAAGGCTTAACCTGTCTCTACCTCTAACAAACCTTCCTGGAGGTTGCCAGAGTTCCTTTGTAGGGGGAAGGCAAGATGAAAACAATGAGCATGACTCTTCAGATCCATGAAGGAAACATTATAGCAACTGCACTTCTTCCAACAATAACATGACTTCATTATCTTGTAGATATACTTCCACTGCAGTGTGGTGATATGTGATGCTAGGCGGCCAGCTTCAGATCTTCTTTGTGCAAGGAGATGCATTCCTAGAAAACAGAGGCTTGGTAAGTGTATCAAGAAGTTCAACTCGTGCACTAGTGATGCACAGGTCTTGCACTCTAATGGATTCTTGATGCAACAAGCTTTACTGACATTGACACATTGTGTATGTCAAACTAAGTATTAACTGCAGATGGAGTTTAACTTAGACCTCTGAGGAATAATGCTCATACGTGAAGTCTAAAACAGCTTTGCTGTGGGATGGTCAGACTCTTGAGACTTATTTTCTCTCTTCAGGTCGCAGTGTTGAGGCATATCATATGCATGGGCACGTCTCTTCTGGGGCAGTCATTATGAAAAGTAAATGAATTGGATGCAATCGTACCACAAGGTAATGCATAAGGACCCCAACCTCTAACATACTCAAGTGCTGCTACAGCAACCTTTAATTACATTGCTAAACCACTTTTTTTTTTTTTAATTTCACAGCTAAATGAAGACTGACAAGCTGAACCTAATCTGTATGCGAAAATTATTAAATGAGAACTAAAGCTGTCTGGTCTTGTCCCTTAACTGGAGCTAAAAATTTAGCTGCAAATGCTGAGCCATAATGCTGCCCCTTTTTAATTATCAATCTCTAGTTACTGAACTTTTTCCCCTCCCAGTGTCAACTACTTAATACTTCAATATTAAGTGGTGGCTCATAAAACAAGACATGTCTAGGTCTAACTACAGAAGCTTGTTCACCTTTGGGTAACTCCATAGGAAGGTACAAAAAAAATCTCAATGTTAAAATCTAGTCCACTGTCTGGTGTTGAAAATCATTTTAGTATCTGACAGTTAAATTGGAGATGTAACTATGCACAGTTTGTGGTGGGTCACATCCTAAATTACCAAACCAAAATTCTTGTTCTACTAGAAACAGACTCAGATTTTTCTCCTTTTCTTCTCTTCCCTTCCCCTCCCCTGAGGCCTTGTTTGACACAGCTGTAGCACAAAATGCATTTAAGAATTTCCCCAACAAGCCTGCTCCCTCAATGTCCCAGTGCCTTTAAGCACCTCTCCTCCTTCAAAACAGTGCTGCTCTGAAGCTAGTCTTAATCAATAGAGCAATCCAAAGTGACTAAACTCTTAAAATGAGGCTAAGCATGTAGAACAAACACCATCATTTTAGATGGGACAGTGGACTAAAATTTAGAGTCTCTGAATTTTTTCCAAAGCTCTTACTGATCAACTTTTTAGGATCTGTCATGTTGTGCAAAATTGTAACAGGATCCAAACCGCCATAGCTCTACCAAAAAAATGGAAGAAACCATGTTTCAGGAGACCATTTGTGGCAATCCTTCACCTTCCTTCCTCTCTTCCATTGTGCAGACTGCATACATTAACCTAAAGGCTCTGCATTTACTTGTACAAGAACACATTGCTGCCTTTCAAGAGTGCTGTTAAGATCTAGTGGGGATGCAAGTTCTCAAATTGTGGTTCAAGAAACTTGGTTCCTCCCCTACCATAGAGATTAACAATCTGTTGCTTGACTTGCAAGTTGTGCTTGCTCTAGCAGGCACTTAAAATTAACCTTGTAGCCTCCTGCTAACAACTTCCATTAAGCAATTTTAAGTATGGAGGGCTAATGTAGGAAAATGCAGCACTTGCTATAAATCATCTTGAGCTGAAATTGCATTCTAAATTGTAGAATGCTGGCTCTGAATGCAGCCTTCTAGGTGCAGTTTTCTAGAACTGTAACCTTAGCTATACAATCTTGGCTTGTCAGAATCTAGTAGGTACTTTGCCATCTTCTGCCAACAAGTTGTTGGCCAAGCTAGTTTAATCCTGTCAATCTAAACTAGTCCTCCACAGTGAGGACAGGTTCCTCCATTGAACTCCCTGCCCTGTTAACTCCTCTTCCTCCTCCCCATGGCTTACTTTATTTTACTTCTATAGACTTGGTTCTTGAAACAATCCTTGTGCAACTTCTTATAGCGCCTCTTTTTTATTCTGAACTACTAGGCTGCTCTAGGTTGTGAGGTTTTGTGCAGTGTATGGGACAAACTTCTGTTGCCTTCCACCAATTGCAGTCTGACCTAGATCATCTTTACCATCCTATCATGTAAAGAAGCTACTCTAATTGTAGCATAGTAACTAAGATTGTATCCTAGTGTGGAAATGGCTCTTCTAGCAGCTACCTCCCAGCTAGTTGCTGCTGGATAAATTCACAATGCTGAGTTAATGAATTGGTGCAGAGGCCAAACCCAGGTCTTCGTTTAAACCATAGTTCATGTGCATTAAACAACACTCTGGTACTGCTGTGACACTCTGGCTAAAAATCTGCCAAATAAAACATTGCTATAGTGACCTGAAATTCATGTCTTCTGCCAACTTGCTGACACTTGCAGCCAGCTCTACTTCTAGTGCCAGAAGCATTTCAAAGAGGTGCTACCACACTAACTTGACCCCTTTGATCCTGCAGACCTCATAGGTGGAGAGGTTCTTCAGAGTGATTTCTTACAGTCAAAGGAAAAACAAAAATCAACTGAGTCATTATGAATAAAATGGTGTACTAAATGCCAAGCCTGAAGAGCTATACTGTACCTAATACAAAATGGTATGAGGTAATGCTGGTATTGACCGTCTCCTCTAAGAGCAGATCTCTTAATGCCCTTAGTAGAGATTGAGCTTCTGGCCCCCTTTCAAAGGCTGTCAGCATATTCTTGGCTGGCAGAAACAGCAATGATCTAAAATCCTTGGGCTGTGCTACAGCCCACTGGCTAAAGCCTGAACACCAACCTTACTGACACATTGTCTCACAAAGGAAACCTGCACTCTCAGTTGTCCTTATGGTAAACTAAAGGTTGTGGAGGCCAGGCCAACTGACTTCTGGAATAGGACCTCCTCCTCTTCCACATCCACGCCTCCCAGAGGAGTCTTCCTCTAGTGTCAGTCTTCTCAGAGCTTCACCTTTGCCAGAATGACTGCAGTCATAGATGTCGGGTGTCTTATTTCTCTTCTCTCCACCCCTTTCCCTCCAAGAATATGAATCTAACTGGGAGGAGTCTTTCAACCATATGTATATGGGAGGTAGGTTTTTACTCTAAAACTTTAAATGCCAAATACCCACCAGGCTAAGTTTGTTTTGAATGATACTATATGTAAGCTAAACTCTAAAAATCCAAAGTCAGAGCAACAGTCAACTTATTTTTATGCAGGCATTGGGGAAGGTAAAGAGAAACTTGCAGATTTGTACAGTTCCACTAAACTGGAGAATTCTCCATTTTAAACTTGATGCTTTTTCTAGAGCCTCTCCCTCTGATAAGAGGATAAAAATCCTCAATTCAAAATCAAGAGCCAAATTTCTTACATTTCCTTTTAGGAAAGGATGAATCAGAAAGATGGAGCATAGAGCTGTTCCTTGCAGCAAAAAGGATGTTTAAGTAGTGTAACTCATTTTTATACTGCCTAACCTATTAGGATGACAAAGCTAATTATATAAGTCTGTTAGTGGAGACAGTTGGTGACTATCTAGAGCTACAGTGTAAAATGGAGCATAATCCTGCTTCTAAATATTTAGCTTTTGACTTGCAAAAAAAAACCATTTATTTGGGGCACAACTATACTCAGAACTTGCTTTGAGCTAGTATCTATATGAATGCTTAATTGAAACTAGTAAATATGCCAAAGATGTGCACAATGTGCTCATGACTCTCTGGAATACCTTGCAGTTACTGTTCTGCCTGCTTATGCAGTCCTGAATAGGCTGCATGACTCTAGGCAACCACATGAAGCATCTGTTGTACTTCTCCCTTTCTGCCCTGCCCCCAAAGATCTTAATTGTGCACCCAATTGTTAATCTTTCATGAAACTTTCCTTAAACTCTCTAAACTTGAGTAACAAGTTTGCAGAGGCCTATTCCTATCTGTGTGCTGAAGGTAGTGACTTGATCTGATGCTTATTTATAGGAGTTAAGCTTTGTAAAGAAGGGTTGTCTAGATGGCTTCAAAGAAATATTCATAGTTCTAGGCCCTGGAGGGACTACTAAATCATCTAATCCAGTCACCTGGGATAGACAAATCCATTTCACCCAGATATCCTGCTGTTGAGCCCAAAAATAACTTCCAATAAGGTCTTCAAACAAATACTTAGATGCCTCAATAGCTGGAGAGCCTACTACTATTCCCTTAGTCTGTTCTGATGGCTAATAATCTTATTGGGGGGGGGGGGGCAGGGGGAAGAGAAGCAAAATTTAGAACTAATTTGTCTAGCTTTGGCTTCTAGCCATTGCTGCTTGTTATGCCTTCCTCTACTAAATGAAGAAGCCCTTCAGTAGCTGGTGTATTGTATTTTCTCTGTGAAGGTATTTAGACACCGTAATTAGGCACTTCTTTTAGCCTTAAAATCTTGATCCAAAAACCCCCACTATACAGTAGGTACTAAATGCATGATTCCTCTTGTCTTCCTTCCCTCCCCCAAGCTAGCATGCAGTATATAAATGTAGCTGTGATAGCTGCTTCCACTGCTGCTGAGCCATAGACTACTTGTCTACAGGTTTCAGGCAGGTATGTACTCAACATAGCTCAGCTGTTCCTCTACTGCCACTACCAGTGCTAACATAGCTACACTACTTTATACATGGTTCTCATTGAGCTCAATGACACTAGCACAAGTGTGTGTACACAAACAAGGGAATAGCACTCTTAGAATTAGTGTAGATTGACAGAGTATCTTAAGCCTTAAAACCACTTCTATGACACTTCCAGTTTTTCAATATCACTTTTAAAATGTGGACACTAAACCTCTAACATGTTGGTATTGGCCTAGCTCATGCCATGTAAAAATCAATGGATCCCCTTAATCCATTGTGGAAAAAGCCATCTCCGAATCACTGCTTTCCAAAATAGGCTATGTGTAGAGAATAGGGGACTAATTTCTTATTGCAAATGTACAACCTTGCATTGACTGCTAAAATGTCTTGTTGTGAAAGGGCCCAAATTAACAAATGATCCAGATCACTGTGTGACTGCACTGTCACTATAACTTTGCCAATCTTTGTTTGTAAACTCTGTTGGCACTAATTTACTTCCATATCATTGATGAAAATCTTGAGTGGCACAAGACCTAGTATAGGTCTTTATAGAGCCCTGTACAACTCTACTAGAGAAACACCCCTATTGACTATTTAGCCAATTCTTGGTCCACTTAATGTGTGGTTGGTTGATTGTAGTGCAGACTTTCAACAATGGCATAATACTAAGACAAACTGATTGCTAAAGGTTACAGTATAGACTTGAGTCAAACATACACATTTCCTTCTTTGAAACTGCATGTTGAACGAGACACTTTCTATGAAACAGTTTACTGGCCCTATAGACTTTTGAGGTGAATCCTATCAACTCATCCATTTATTCTTTTTCCTTGGATTGATGTTGCCTGGGTTATCCTCCTTGCCTTCTTAAATAGCATAGCATAAGCCTGTTTTAGAATTTCTCTAGTATTCAGATTGATTTTTAAAAATGAATTTCTGGGCCAAAGGAAAATCGGTTAGTTGCCCTTAGACTCCTGCAAGCAAGTCTTCTGGGCTACTGACTCAAATTTAGGAGGGGGTGGTAATGAAGAACTTGAAAATGTATAAAATGAACAAAATATTTTGAGTGCTCAAGATTGGTCTAGGACATAAACTTGGAAAAATATTCTGGAGAGAGAACTCACTTACCCTCACACCCTCCACAAGAGAAGAGAAATATACCTTTCAAAACTAACCTGCAAGTGTACAAAAATGGATAGTGGAAGCAAGACATCAGGGAAGAAAATGGTTATTGGACTGTCTATTAAAGCCACTATAAAAAGCAATGGTATGCTTGCACATTGTCTATGAAAGATACTAGAATTAGAAAACTTTCAGAGAAACATCTCTAGGAGTAAAAAGAACAGGAGTACTTGTGGTACCTTAGACTAACAAATTTATTTGAGCATAAGCTTTTGTGGGCTACAGCCCACTTCTTTAGATGCAATAGCCGCCACAAGCTTATGCTCAAACAAATGTTAGTTTCTAAGGTGCCACAAGTACTCCTGTTCTTTTTACAGATACAGACTAACGTGGCTGCTACTCTGAAACCTGTCATATTTAGGAGTGTGGAACAGCTTCCATCTGAGGAAATATTTAAGACTGGCACTATTCTGCTTAGAAAAGCAACAACTCAAGGGAAGATGCTATATATATGTGTAAAAAAAAAAAAAAAAAAAAAAAACACTTGAGAGCTATGTGGAAGGGTAAATAATATGAGAATCAAGAGGCACCAGCTGAAATAAGAAACAAGTTTAAAGACACAAGCAGTACTTCACATAATGTACAGTAAACCTGTGGTACTCATTGCCAAGCCATGTTGTGAAGGCCAAAACAGTGTAACAGTTTGGGGGTTTTTTATTATTTTTTTGAGAGACCATCTGTTACATAAGTGCATGGAGAATAGCCATTCATGGACCTATTGGCCAAACTGATTAGGGATATGTAGAGCATAGGGTTGCATTCCTAGACCTCTAACTATACAGAGGATTGATGACCTCATTAAGTTGCCCTGTTCTGTTCATTTCCTCTGAATAATCTCATACTGGCCCCTGTGCTAGATGAGCTATTAGACTAAGGCAGTATAGGTATTCTTAGGATTTCTTTTGCTACTCATAACATGGGGATAGGCCTAGTGCCAGATGGGGATAGTGAAATTGTTACCGATCGAAGGGGGGGAAAGCACACGCGCATACATTTCTGTTCTGTATTTGGAAAGCAGCAAGATTAACTAGATGAAGAGCTTTCCAATCAGTTATTCATGGGTCCCAGTTCTAGGAGCCTCACTACTGTTGATGCTTCAGTGTCATATTATTCCTTTTCATGATTGTTGTCAGCTACAACAATGAATTTTTGTGATCTGCATGAACTCAACTACCAGCTGTTAAAGGTTCCCATTGTCTGTGATAACAATAGGTAAAGTGAAGCTGCCAGGGCTCTCTAACCTATCACTAGTTTGCTTGATTTGTTCTGTTATTGCACTAGCTTCTTTCAAAATAATGTACTTTTAGTCTGTGTCTCCATTAAGATCTGGAATCAATGGAAAAACAAAGTGAGTTTAATACCCTTTCATTAGGAAAATCATTCCTGAGCAACCATCAATGTGACTTGCAGGTGAACTTGCATGCTATACCTATGATTCTATAGATCTGAACATTAAAGTAGAAACTTAGTGAATTTTTTTTTTGGTAACTAAAGCAATAAAGCAGAGGTATGTCTGCTGCTGAAGCATGAGATCTTTATTTTCAGTGGGAAGGAACATTTATAATCAGTAAACAAGCATCACTCCCTTAAAGCAGGATCCCCTAACTTCTCATTACTCCATCTTAAAGCTATATCGTAATTGCTACAGTTGCCTGCTAATTCACTTGTTAACAGAAACACCAGGGCCATAGTCAAAGCAGTATAGTTCTTAGTAAAAGTGTGTGTGGAAAGATGGGCTCTTTTTTAAGGGGTTTGTTCTGTTTTCTCTTTTGTATTGTATGTTTATAAACATTTTCAATAAAATTCATAACTATGTAGCTAAGCACAGGTTCCAATCTTCTTGATTTTTAAGGTGCTCCTACTTGTCTTAGAGTCACAACCACTTGGAAGAGCTGTAACCTATTGATCAGCTTTAGTAAAATAGCATATCTGCCCCCTTCTCATGGCAATGACCTAAACTGTGTCAATCACCTTTCACGTCTCCCCTCTTGCTGCCAGTATGAACATCTGTGAAGTCCGAGATCATGGGAGATTTTCAACTAGCCAAGGGATTTTGGAGTACTGCCCTCTGAATCATTCAATAAGGCTTGTGCTGCTGATTTTCCCTTTTCACTCTTCAAAATTTGTCCATGTGGTAAATAATCCCCAGCAGGTACAAACAGATGCAGCTCCTACTTGATTTGCAGTAATCGCTCACCCTTCACTGAGTTCTAGTGCTCTTGTTCAAATAAAATGAGTCTCTATCATCTGAATCATTACTATTTGTACTGCAGTTGTGCTCTGGCTCCCTACTCAATATCTGTAACAAATCCCTATCTCAAAGAGAACAGGAGTACTTGTGGCACCTTAGAGACTAACAAATTTATTAGAGCATAAGCTTTCGTGGGCTACAGCCCACTTCTTCGGATACAGAAGTGGGCTGTAGTCCACGAAAGCTTATGCTCTAATACATTTGTTAGTCTCTAAGGTGCCACAAGTACTCCTGTTCTTTTTGCGGATACAGACTAACACGGCTGCTACTCTGAAACCTATCTCAAATAGTTCATGATGTAAGCAAATCTCTTTAGATCATAGAGAACCTATACACCCATTTCCTCGCCTATCCTTCAACATCCTCTTGCTGTCTTTGAAGGTCACTGAAAGCAGTAGAGAAGTTTAACTTCATTATTCCCTTTATTGATTTGAAATAGAAAAGTCCTCTTCATCAATAGAGATGTCTAGTGTTCTCTTTCATGAAGGCAACTTCCATTGTTAAGCTAGCGCCATGATTTGAAAAGGGGAGAGGCAACAGACAATGGTCAAAGTCAAATAGTGTGTGTGCATTCAATAGCTGTGGTTTTGTCCTTTAATAAATTAAACATTGGACAATTTTTAAAGGAAATACATTTTAAAAGTCAACTAAGTGCAGAGAGGTTAAAAATGTAGGTTTGAGGGTAAAATTGCACAAGTTTAATGTCTTCATGTGAATTAAAATGAAACCTACTTCATCATATCTCCAACCCTGTTCATTAGTGGTCTTGTAATAAAACTCCCATTAAATCAACTGGGTTAAGTGTCACCCTTAGGTGCACCCTTAGGAAAACTTTGTACATACAGAACAAAAGTTTATTTTAAAAAACACTAAATCTTTTTATAAGGAAAATTGTATTAAACAATCTCTCCACCACAGAGGAGCCTGTTTAAATTAAAATTCAGGAACTGCCTGCCTTGTTTTAAATTTTAAAAACAACAAGAAACCTCACAAGTGTTGAATCAACACCTACCTGCCTTTTAAGTGGCCATTTTATGACCACATACTTTTCCCACTGATTGTTGGGATGTTATTTTTATACCCCTGTTAACACAAGTTTGAAAGGAGATCAGTCTTCATTGTTTATGCTTAATGTCTACTGCACATTTCAACAGGTGAATGATAAAAGACCAAGTGAAAAGAGAAATCTAGTGACTATTTTGATAAGAAAATAGAGACATTAGCGGAAATGTATCACAGTTATTACCACTTGAAATAAACTCCAGTAAGTTTGGTAAGTTTTGTTATTTCAGCCGCAGCCAGGAAATATGCTGCAGTCCTATGGCTTTTTCTAGGTTTGGGATTATCCTCTTTAAAAGCAGTTACATGTAGCCCAATTGTATAACCATAGCAATTTGTTAGATGCTCACACATAGCCTTTCAGCTTAGAATTGCAAAGTACATTACACATGCTAACTCCATCAATCTCTCAACATAGCTGTGAGAGTATCAGAGGGGTAGCCGTGTTAGTCTGAATCTGTAAAAAGCAACAGAGGGTACTTGCATCTGAAGAAGTGAGGTTCTTACCCACGAAAGCTTATGCTCCCAGTACTTCTGTTAGTCTCAAAGGTGCCACAGGACCCTCTGTTGCTTCATAGCTGTGAGAGTAATAGTATTATAACTGTTTTTTATATATAGGTAAACTGAAGTAAAGAAATTAAGTGAATTGCCAAAACACGTTGTTAAGGGGAGAGCTGGCAATAGAAAGTAAGAGTCCTTCCTCTAGCTACTTTGCTCTAACCTCTGAAGGTCAGTCTCTCATACATATAAATAAAAGATCACAGTTCAAGTAGTAGCATATTTTCCCTGCTGTCTGGGGATAAGCAATGGGTCCTTCCTCCTGCGATGTAGTAATAAATTGAGAAATCACTTTCCACTGATGACTGAAATGGACTGACCAGCCTCCTCATGTATAAGAGCAGTGTGCTGCCCAACCTGCCCAGTGCAGTCTAATTATAACATTAATAAACTATTTACAAAGAATAAAAAATAATTAGCTGAAAGTAGGAAAATCCCACCCATGATTCTGGTTCATGAGACACAGGAAAAAGTACTTGGTCAATCCAAAAACCTACCCTGGCCCTTTTCAGTAGCTCCTTCAGAACTCAGAAAACAGCAGTCATATGAAATAGCTACAAGCTAAGAGCAATTTAGGGCAGTATCTATTGACCACCAGTCCAGTGGTTTTTAATCTTTTGGTGCCAAACATTGGTCTCCTTGAAGTTTGTGGCAAAATTTCCATTGGCCTCAGTGAGACCAGGATTTAGCCCTTGGGAATTAGTATCAGTACAAACCTCGATCAATTATATTTTTGATATCTTTCGTCAGGTAGCACACTGACTTTCCCCTCTCCCATCCCAGCTCCTTCCCTTCCTTTTCTTCTGCAAAGGAGAGGCCAACAGCAAACTGTCTTAATCGTTGACATGCAAATTATTTTATTTGCTGTTTGTTTTTTCATTGAACTTTCTCATCTCTCTGCAGCTACAGTGTGTGCATAGGTCATGGTTTTTTCCTCTTCAACTCAGTACAAGTTTTGAAAGAGAGAGAACATGCCTTATAAAATAATAACACTTAGGCCAAGTGTGCAATAACTGATACTTGGTTCATCCTGTCCGGGGGTTTAAGGAAGATGATCAGAACACTGAAAAAGGGGAACCACTGTTATGGCTACTTCTTCCCCTTTGCCTGGTGATTTTAAAATATTTCTATCTCCATTAGTGGTTTGAAACATTAAAGTCTCCAAAAGATGATCTAATGTTCTCTTCTGTCCTGTCCTGGGAGTTTCTGTGTGATAAGTAATAGAGTCCCAGGAGCAACAAAGCTGTTGTACGCTGATAGACTCTTAGTTCCCAGGCAGAGGGTCTCGTGGCATAGCCCTGCAAGGAACATGAGCCAGCTAGGAAGGCTGGGGTGGAGAACAAGTCTGCCAGAGGAACACATCAACTGGGACAGGACTAAGAACCCTGCACCAAGCGTTGTGAACCAGCTTGGAAGGCTGGGTGGGAGTTCTTATGTTTCTTTGTGAACTTTGTTAATAAACCCAGACCCCAAGAAGAGTTATCTGACACACCTGTATTGAATTTATAGGAGAGCCCAAGAGGGGGAACTGAGGCAGCAGTCAGACCAGACATATGGTTTTGCTACACTCTAAGTGCTGTATAAACATTAAGGGTTTGATCATTTCTGGCTTTGCCCTGCACACTAAGCCCAGGCTCTGACTCATGTTCGAGCCCAAGCCCTTCTGTCCACACACAAATCAGTCTGACTCAGGTCCACAAGCCTCAGCACCCAGGTCTTAGAGCCCTGCTAAGGGGGTGGGTCAGAGCCCATGTGCCCCGGGTCCAAGCCCTGTCATTTTGCAGCATGGACGCCAGTCAGGCCACAGACCCATCAGAAGATCTGCGTAGCACAGTATAGCTGCATTAGCACGGCTTTGAGACCCAGGTTTTCAATGCAGTGTGGACACAACCACAGGCTTGGAATTACTGAGTCCAGAAGCCCAGGTCCCCAGACCCAGGCTTGGTGTGCAGTGTAGGGTATGTCTACACTGCAATGTAAGCCCATGGTTAGTAAAACTCAAGTTAGCAGCCCCTGGGTTTGTTAACCTAGGGTTTGAGGGTCTGCTCTCATTTGTAACCCGAGGTTAGGAATTGTTGAACCATGGTTCCAACTTGGGGCTGTAGTGTCTTCACTGCATTATGTGAGCCTGAGTCCAACCACCCATATCCCAGACTTCCTTGTGCTCATCCAAAATGTGGCCACTCTAGCCTTTATTCATGGTGCAGTGTGGGAAAACTTGACTGTCCACCAAACTTAACTGTCCAGGGGACAAAAAGTTGGCCCATGGGATTGTGGGATACTTTTGGTGGACTTCCAGAGCATAAGTCCAGTGGGGCTGCATCTCTACTGGTTAGCAATAAGGCTTGAACCCTGGGTCTCTCCCACCTTGACTCAGGCTTGGACCCTCCACCCCCATGAGATCCTGAGACCCCCACATCCCAGCCCCTGGTTAACATGATTTCTCTGTAGATGGATGGGGGTTTAGGCTTAAGCCTGAGTTCAAACACTGGGCTGTGATTGCAATGTAGGTGAACCCTTAGGGTATGTTTACACATCAAACAAACACCCATGGCTGTCTTGTGTCAGCTGACTTAGGCTCGTGGGGCTCGGGCTGTAAAATTGCTGTGTAAATATTTGGGTTTGGCCTGGAACTAGGGTGACCAGATGTCCCAATTTTATAGGTACAGTCCCGATTTTGGGGTCTTTTTCTTTTATAGGCTCCTATTAGCCTCCACCCCCTGTCCTTATTTTTCACACTTCCTGTCCTACCTGGAATCCAGCTCTGGGACTCTCCCTTCTTATAGAGTCCCAGAGCTTGAGCTCTAGCCCAAGCTGAACTTCTACACAGCAAATTTTAGTCCCACAGCCTGAGCCCCGCAAGCCCAAGGCAGCTGACCTGGGCCAGCCACAGCCATGTCACAGATCTTTTATTCCAGTGTAGATGGAGACACTTTAGAGACACTGACAGGGATCAGGGCACCTAAGTCTTGGGTTTAGGTGCTTAAGTCCCATGTTTGGCTCCACTGTGATCCATAAAACTCCCACCAAACCCTGCAGGCACCTAAATTTACTCAGCACCTGAGTTTGGTTTAAGAGTAAAAGATCCCTAGGCTCCTATGATCCTGCCTCAGGGCATGCACACTGCTGCCTCACTTTAGGCATCCAGATGCCAATGACCTGCCTAAGCCCCAAAGCGACTCATGAACCAGTTGTGGGGCCTCAGTGAGCAGGTGTGCTCAGAAAGTGCCTACCACAGCAGGTCCCATTGGGGCAGTAATCACCTTATAACTTTCAGTGTAGTGCTTAGAGCAGTCACCTGGGATATGGAAAACCCACGTTCAAGTCTGCCTTTGGTCTCTTTTTTTGGCCCAATTATTGTTTAAGTATTTACGTATGGAGGAAGAGTTAGCAAGAGAGAGAGTATGATTCTGTAGTCCAATGGTTAGAGCACACACCTGGTAGCGGGGACGCCGTGGGTTCAATCTTTCTGCTCTCATCACTCTTTCATTAGTTATCCAGTGTGCAAGTGCTTCAAGAAGCGAGACTGGGGGACCCTGAAATAAAAATATCCCAGAGCTCAGTGGTTAGAGTGCTCTCCTAAAATGTGGGGAAACCACTGTTCAAATCCTTTCCTCCCCCTCTGACAGAGAGAGGGGGACTTGAACCTTGCTCTCCTCTAGCCCAGGTGAATGCTCTAACCACTGGGCTTAAAATCATACAATGGCCAGCTCCTCCTCCTCCTCCTTCTTCCCTTCCCTTCCCTTCCCTTCCCTCCTCTCCTCTCCTCCTCAAAAGGGCCTAGCTGCCTAACTGCAGGTGTCAGGTTTCTGTTTGTGGTTTGCTAAAGTGACATAGGCATCTCCCTGCAACCTGGCTGTAGGTACCGATCTCTGAGAGAGGGGTGTGTGCTAAGCATCTCCCCATAGGTGCTGACTCCATGGGTGCTCCAGGGCTGGAGCATCCATGGAAATGTTTTTGCGGATGCTTAGCACCCACTGGCAGCCTAGCTCCTCCTCCCCCTCCCCCGCACCTCCTGTTCACTGGCAGCCCCGTTAGGCACCAAGATGGCCAGGCTCTCTAGAACCAAGAACACAGCGCCCGGAAAAGACAGCATCCCCTATGGCCTCCTAAAAAAGCATGACCCTGGCTGCCTTGTGCTCTCCAACATCTTCAACCTATGCAAGCAATTCGGCCAAACTCCCACCTCCTGGAAGAAGGCCATGACCATCCTTATATACAAGAAAGGTGAGCACGACGACCCCAGCAACTGGAGACCCATCTCCCTTTGCTCCACAATGTACAAACTATACGCCAGCTGCCTGGCAGCCAGGATCACAGAGTGGGCGATGTCCGGAGGAGTCATCAGCCCCGCCCAGAAGGGCTTCATGCCATCGGAGGGGTGCTACGAGCACAACTTCCTGCTCCAGACTGTCATCCAGACAACCAGACGGGCGCGGAAGCAGTGCGCGATAGCGTGGCTCGACCTGGCCAACGCCTTCGGGTCCATTCCCCACCACCACATCTTCGACACACTCCGGGAGTTCGGGATGCCGGAGACCTTCCTTCACCTCATCCGGGAGCTGTATGAGGGCTGCAGCACCACCATCTGCTCAGTGGAAGGGAAAACCGCCGAGATACCGATCCACAGCGGTGTGAAGCAGGGCTGCCCCCTCAGCCCGATCGTCTTCAACCTCGCCATGGAGCCGCTTCTGCGGGCGATCTCCGACGGCGCCGACGGCTTCGACCTACACGGCGAGAGGGTGAACGTCTTGGCCTATGCAGACGACCTAGTCCTGATCGCAGACAACCACGAGAGGCTCCAGGGCATGCTCAACACCATCGGGAGAGTCGCGGACTGGGCGGGACTCCGCTTCAACGCCAAGAACTGTGCGTCCCTCCACGTCGATGGGAGCGTACGGGACTCGGTACTGGCGACGGAATTTCTTATTCAGGGGGAGCCCGTCATCCCCCTAGCAGAGGGGCAGGCGTACCAGCACCTCGGGACGCCGACGGGCTTCCGCGTCCAGCAGACCCCCGAGGACACCATCCGGGAGATCCTGCAGGACGCCACCAAGATAGACACATCCCTGCTGGCCCCATGGCAGAAAATCACTGTGCCTAAGTCTAAGATCCCACCCTTTGGCTATGTCCACACTTAGAGCTGTGATTCCCACCTGGTAGAAGCATACTGGGGCTAGGTCTCAGCAAACTACCTCGCTAAAAATAGTAGTCGGGAAGTAGTGAGTGGCAGCATGGGCATCTAAGTATGTATCCACTGGGTCCGGTTTTGCACTTGGGGCAGCTAAACTGTACTGCTGCCCAAGCTACCGCAGTGACACTTCTATTTTTGATGTGCTAGCTCGGAGCGGGCAAACTTTTTGGCTTGAGGGCCACATCAGGTTTCGTAAATTGTATGGAGGGCCGTTTAGGGGAGGGGGTTGTGGCCCGGCCCCCACCTCCTATCTGCCCCCTGGGACTCCTGCCCCATCCAAACCCCCCTGTTCCCTGACGGCCCCTCTGGGACCCCTGCCCCATCCACACACACCCGCTCCCTGTCCCCTGATTGCCCCCGGATTCCCGCTGCCCCATCCAACCCCTCCTCTCATTCCTGACGGCCGCCCCGGGACCCCTGCCCCATCCAACCACCCCTTCTCCCTGTTCCCTGACTGCCCCCAGAACCCCTGCCCCGACTGCCCCCTGTCACCCTATCCAACTCCCCCTCCTTCCTGACTGCCCCCCAGGACCCCTGCCCCCATTCAACCCCCTGTTTCCTCCCCGACCACCATCCACACCTCTACCCCCTGACCACCACCCCGAACTCCCCTGCTCTCTATCCAACCCCCTGCTCCCTGCCCCCTTACCGCGCTGCCTGGAGCACTAGTGGCTGGCAGTGCTACAGCCGTGCTGCCCGTCTGTAGCCAGGCCATGCCGCCGCCACCACCACGCAGCTCAGAGACCGGGTCAGGCCCAGCTCTGCAGCTGCGCTGCCCCAGAAGCTCACAGCCCTGCTTCCCAGAGCATTGCGCCGGCGGCGGAGCGAGCGAGCTGAGGCTGCGGATGAGGGGGAGAGGAGCTGGGGGGTGAGCTTCCCAGGCCAGGAGCTCGGGGGCTAGGTAGGATGGTTCCACGGGCCGGATGTGGCCCACGGGCCGTAGTTTGCCCACCGCTGTGCTAGCTCAATGAAAGTTAGCACAAGTATGTCTATGCAAGCTGGGAAGCGCGCCCCCCCACCTCCAAGTGTAGACATAGCCGAAGTGACTGGGTCCCACAAGAAGTCTATGGCAGAGCCAGGAATTGGAGCCAGATAGCCTGAGTTCCAGTGCAGTGCCTTAGACCTGCTCTTTCTCACTGAGAAGGAGCATTCCCAGCCAGACACCTTGGCTCCTATGTAGGGTCTGGTCAAAAACTGGTCCTTGTGCAACTCTCAATGCTGCCACTGGCACTAGTCACCCCATATTGGGCTTGAAGGATAGGCAGCAAGTGGGCCCAGGGTTCTGCTCCCATTTCATACCAGCAGAGGTGGCCCTGTGGGGGTGTAGGGACATTAGGCTGCAGCATTCTCTGGAGCTGTGGGAGGCACTGAGTCTCAGACATTCCTCCTGGGGCAGTGCTTCTCTACACAGCCCCCATGATATGGTGCTATGTAACAACATCGCTTAAAAGTCCCCTGTGAAACAGCTAAGTAGTAGTATCTGCATTTAACATATAGGGAAACTGAGGCCCAGAGGCTAAATCACCTGACCAAGGTCACACACTGAGTCTGGCAGAGCTAGCAATAAGAGCCAGTGCTCTTGCCTGCTATTCTGCAGCTCTAATCACAGGGCCCTCCTTATTTCCGGTAACACTGGTTTTACTGATTATTTTAGTTTGTGGGGGATTAAAGAACTAGGCATGAATCAAAAATCATAGTAAGACTGTATCTAGTCTCACTTTTAGGGTTTGTCAGGAACCGGCAATCTCTGTACCTGCTGCATCCTGGACACTGTACAGCAGTTGTGCAAATTTATATGCAGGAATTTTATATGGTTAGTGAAGTATATAGTTTCTGTGTGATATGTGCCTATGTTCTGCCTTGATAATCTAATAGGTCTTCTTTATTTGTGCTGTGATTACTCCTCTCTCAGGATGCAACTGAGAACACTCAGCTTGTTTCACTGAACACACAAGTTGGATTGGAAATCTAGGCTGAGTTAAAACAGATTTGGAGCCTATGGAGTACTTTTAAATGTGGCTTGTTATGGAAATCAGAGACATACTCTATTTCCTGCACAGTATTGAACTCAGATATATATTTCAGCCACTATATGGCTGACATCCTGAACATATGGATATGCATGTACCATGCTAAAATAACATTGTATCAGATCAAGCCAAGCCTTGGCAAAACACATTCCAGGGACAGATTTATCCCTCCACCCCACTGCCCCCAAACAACCAAATGTCTCAGAAAAGGTAAAGAGAAAAGAAAGAGCTGGGAAGCATACAGTAAAGTAATAATCCTTTAGTGCTCACATTTAACATATCATGTACCCCCAACAACACAACACATGCATCCAACATAGTGACACTCATCTATTCACCCTCCCCATGCACACAATATGCTGTAAATCCCTATATTCTATATAGAATAATGGTGCAGCCCTGGTTATGTCTTATATTCCAGGACAGAGAAAGGGTTAACCCACTTTGTTCTGCTCCACAGAGCTCAGACCTGCATTGCAGCAGTGCACCAGTTCTTCTCCTCTTTCAGTCCTCTCTGCATATTGCTGGCCTCCGAGTGCAGAGCAAGGTCTTTCTAAATGAATTTGGAGGAAAATAGATAACGCAAACTTTTCTTTTCACTGTAGAATATGATGTAGCCTGTGTTGCATCTATCACTGAAAGTCAAAGTAACTTAAGATTTAAACTGTTTCCTGGTTATAGAGGAAGGAAAACTAACTGTTCTTGACTGCGGGAAACTGCTGATCTTTTGACATGGAGACCTTACAGTTACCCTAGGTTTCAAAAGCACCTAAAGTGTGAACCTTGCACAATTCTGTAACTTGAGGTGATTCACTGAGATTAAACGTTTAGATTCTGGTCAGTTGAGTTGTGGGAAGAGGGAGGGAGAGAAAGAGGAGGGTGTGATCTAATCTAGCCGTCTGATAAAAGGCCCACAGAATTTAATACAAATGTAGCCAATCAGGTTCTATGTACTGTAAATATGTTTCTATAGAAATTATTAAAACAAATAGAATTTAAGAGAGAATATCTTCATAGCATTTTAAAATTCTATAGAATTTAATATCCCTGCTGTGAAAACTTGTAGGCTAAGTTTGACAATTCTATAAAAGGTTATTTTCTATTAGATTCTATATGGATCTAAGAATCAGTCATTATTGGAATATGCTTTTCTGTCAGAGATACAATACAAGATATTGAGTATGAAGCAGTGATATCTTTATTTGTTTTCAAAGACAAAGACATTCTTAATATTACTTGTTTCTTCGTTTTAGATACATAATTTTAGAAATGTGGATAAATAGCCTGATTTATCAGCAATATCTGAACTAAATATACATGCTTTTCCAAATCCTAATATTAAAGTGCCTACAGACCATTATGCTTAGTATTTTTGTATTATTTTTTACATCTTTTAAAAATTCACTTTAAACCCATTGATCTTTTTTTTTTTTTTTTTTTAAGTGAGTAGATTGATTATTTGGCCAAATAATCAGTCCTTATTAAACAGAAGATTGGTCAGAACTGTGGTGAGTAAATCCTAGCAGAATCTATTTGCCTTGCTCACTATTGAATCAGACTGATTTTAATATATTTTTGAAGCTCATTAAAAAAAACCCAACCCAACAACCCATAACTCAAGTAATGTACAAGTATAAACATCCCCTTCGACTTAGAGCATTCTGAGATATGTACAGCAGCTACCCATCCATCCCTATTCCTTTTGTTCTGTCTTCATTTGCTCAAGACACTCTGGATGTTTTAAAGGAAGAACTAGCTCAAAGTTCCATTCGATATTTTTAAAGATTCTTTAGGAGGGATCCAGTGGCAGGTTTGTCAGGCGGTAGGGAAGGGTGTCTATGCCCGTTTGACATTGTTCAGCAGGTCTGTGAGTTCACTGATGTACTTGATGGTGTATTTCAGTGTCTGTATTTTGGTGAGAGGCTGGCCTCTTTGGCTGTAGACAGGAGGTAGGTAATTGCGCAAGGTGTGTAAAGCATCAGCCAGGGTCCTCATCCTGAGCTTCTCTCTCTCACTGGCTTTCCTTCTGCGCTGGGCTGACATCCTGGCCTTGGTACCTTTCTGAGCCTTGACCTGTCCAGCATTCGGTAAGTATGCGGAAGGAAAATCCATCAAGCTGTATCCGATCAGGCTGCCGCTGCTGCTGCTGTTGTAGGGCATCTCAATCACAGCTGGGCAAGGGGAAGAAGAATACGATTCAAAGGAAGGAGATGGAGATAAGCTGTGAGGGGATGAGATCTGGTTCAGCTCATAGGCTCCTGCATTACTCTTCCAGTCCCAGGAAGACAGAAAGGCAGAATGATCAGTGCCCAAATCATCTTCCATATTCGGCAAAGTCTCATGCAATTTATCCATCCAGGAAGAGCAGTTGTGAGAAGCAATTCCCTTAGCTAACAAGCAATGGCTGAAGTCTTTATGCAGGGAGACCCTTTTATGACAGGGGGTGGGGGGGAGATGTGACAAAGTGGGAAAGAGGGTTTTGTGAGGGGAGTTCAAAGGAGGTCCCAAGTGCTAAGATGGAAAATGAACTCCTGAAGTGTTATTTTCTTCTCACCGATAATTATCTACCTTCAGCTATAATACCTTTAAACTAACAGGCAACAGTGAGAAGGAAAAAAGATTATCTTCTTGTAACTAACCAATTAAGACTCCACATCTACATTTAACATTGCAGTGGGGAATAATTATTAAAAGAGGCAAAGGAAAAAACAAAACACAGCAACAGCTTTATTTGATTTTATTAACATGATATCTAAACAAAGATTAGGGGCTAATTTAGCTACAACTAATCAAGAAAGAGATTTTGTAGTCATCGTGGATAGTTCTCTGAAGACGTCCATGCAGTGTGCAGCGGCAGTCAAAAGATCAAACAGGCTGTTAGGAATCATTAAAAAGGGGATAGAGAATAAGACGGAGAATATCTTATTGCCCTTATATAAATCCATGGTAAGCCCACATCTTGAATACTGTGTACAGCTGTGGTCGCCCCTTCTCAAAAAAAATATACTGGCATTAGAAAAGGTTAAAAGAAGGGCAACTAAAATGATTAGGGGTTTGGAACGGGTCCCATATGAGGAGAGATTAAAGAGGGTAGGACTTTTCAGCTTGGAAAAGAGGAGGCTAAGGGGGAATATGATAGAGATATATAAAATCATGAGTGGTGTGGAGAAAGTGAATAAGGAAAAGTTATTTACTTGTTCCCATAATATAAGAACTAGGGGCCACCAAATGAAATTAATGGGCAGCAGGTTGAAAACAAATAAAAGGAAGTTCTTCTTCACACAGCACACAGTCAACTTGTGGAACTCCTTGCCTGATGAAGTTGTGAAATCTAGAACTATACCAGGGTTTAAAAGAGAACTAGATAAATTCATGGAGGTTAAGTCCATTAATGGCTATTAGCCAGGATGCGTAAGGATGGTGTCCCTAGCATCTGTTTGTCAGAGGGTGGAGATGGATGACAGGAGAGAGATCACTTGATCATTACCTGTTAGGTTCACTCCCTCTGGGACACCTGGTATTGGCCACTGTCGGTAGACAGGATACTGGGCTGGATGGACCTTTGGTCTGACCCAGTATGGCCATTCTTATGTTCTTATGCTGTGAAGTGATCACTTGGCTAGAAAAAATTATCATCTAAAACCACGTAGCATTATTTTCTGTGTAGTTATTTGAAGTCAATATATTATAACTGTGATGAATTTGGCCCATACTGTCTGCTGGAGCGATATTCACTCATAATCTGTGTTGTAGACGTAAGTCAGAAAAATGGTTTGCTTAGTTTTCTGTTTACACTTATGGCTTTACAGATTTCCCTTGACATTTGGTTATAACTTCTCTTTGAAGCTCTTTGTTTTTATTAGTAGAACAAGAAGCATAAAGGCTTATTCCCTGCAGCCTGCACATTCATTTACCATTATAAATTGCCCAACTCAAACCAAAAAGAATCTGTAACTGTAAACAAAGTTGAAGTATTATAAGTGAAAAATTACAAATACAGATTATTTTTTTTTAAATAGTGTATGAGCTCTATGCCCAGACAGTAAACCTTTACATAGAGGTTTTTAACTGAAAGTCATAAGTACAGCAAACATACACAAAACAAAACTAAAAGCTATTTATGTAAGATGCTGTACTTCTAGAAATCCATCCCTTGTATTAAGAGGGAGACAACTTTTATATATTCACAGAAAGACTCTCCCTGCATCCACTGCAGTCACTGATAAAACTCCCAGTGAATTCAGTAGTGCAGCATTAGATCCATATCCTTTAAATGGGCGACAGGGGATGGATCACTTGATTACCTGTTCTGTTCACTCCCGCTGAAACACCTGGCATTGGCCACTGTCAGAAGACAGGATACTGGGCTAGATGGACCTTTGGTCTGACCTAGTATGGCTATTTTTATGTTCTTAAATTAATAATACTCAGTTCACATATAGCACTTTTCATCTGTAAATCTCAAAGCATTTTAAAAAGAGGGTAATCATCATTTACCCTTTTACAGAGGGGGAGACAGAGGAGGTGCCTTGCCCAAGATCATCTAGTAGGTCAGGGCAGAGGCTGGAATATAACCTAGGGCTTTTGACTCCACTGCCCTCTGACTCATGCGGCCTCCAGTCACAACATTAGTTAGTAATGAAGGAGTCACAGAAAGAACGAGAAACATAGAAGAGAGGTTTCAGAGTAGCAGCCGTGTTAGTCTGTATCCGCAAAAAGAAGAACAGGAGTACTTGTGGCACCTTAGAGACTAACAAATTTATTAGAGCATAAGCTTAATAGAAGAGAGGAAATTTGGAGTCAGGAGGGAGGAAAAGCAAGAGGCTCCCTTTGAGGACCAAATTGTGCCCTTGCAGGTCCAAATACAACTCTTATTGAAGTCAGTAGAAATCCTCAATCTATATGTGAAGGCAAAACTTCACCCTTAATTTGTAATCTGGAAAATGATACCAAATTCCATGAAATTCTGCAAGTTTTTCCTGAATCCTGTAAATGAGGCTTTTGTGGGGTGCAACATCCATTCTGAAAAAGAGGGAGGAGAGATGCCCAAGAATTTTATGCAGCCAGTGAATATTAAAAATTGATGGGGACATTCCATTTCTCTGTGGTTATGACACTTGCACTGGGTTAATTAAGAAAACTTATTTGTGTTCAGTTAGCATCCGAAACAATGTTCACTGAAATCAATAGACTCCCATTAACTTCAGTGGACTTTGGATCAATAAGTTGTGTACAGGCCTTTATACCATCAGTTCATGGGAGACTTGATATTGATATTAGAGTGTTCTTGTGCATGAGGTAAATGAGTGAGAACCACAAAGCAAAGGTGAACAGTTCTGGCACTCTGAGTGGAGACTTGTTTAACAATATTGAGCAACAGAGTATGTAATGTGCTAGGAATTCCACTACCACACCACACCTCACGCAGGATTTTTTTCCAGATTTTATGCTGAGTGAGCCCATTGCCATGCTGTATGCTGGTTTATTTCCTCATTAAGGAAAGTCAGTTGACTTAACATATTATGCAACTACCTGTGGACATTAAAAACCAAATGATACCAACTGAGGGACATTTTCTGTGATTTCACCTAGTTGCATGCGGGCAACTGATAACATGAAAGAGACCAAGAAAGAAAGTGCTAAGCTACCATACATAGGTGACCATTTTTGTCCTCATTAAAACCTCTCTCACACCTCTTTTTTTCTCTCTTCTTATGTTCCCTGGTGACCGTCTATCTTTCAGATTTTACTTTCTTCCATTTTATTTTTCATTTTTCTATCAGAGTACTTTTTCCATAGTGTCTCTCAACACAAGAACTAAAGTGGGTCAAAAATAGAGGAATGTTTTTGAGGGGAAAAAACTGAGAGTGCTGGGTCAAGGAAGTTTCCAAAAAAAATTAAATTGCTCTTACTACTACTATTTGATTTGGGGTCAAATTTTTGAATCCTGAAAGTGAAATAGAAATTAGACTCAATGATTTCACCCATCCTTATGGTTTCCTTATTTTAAAGTGGTTGAAACCATCAACAACAAATGCATCAGCAGTGTGCACAAGTATGTATGCATGTTCACAGTTCATTTTTACTGAGCAATATCATGTAAAAACAGCAGATACAAACAGGAAGGTTCCATAGCTATAAATTTTGGCTGCATATGAACAGCTTTATCTAGTATACTATGTACATAAAATTGGAAGGGATTCAGACAAGATATTTATGGAGGGGGTGGGGGTGGTAGGAAAACGCAGATTATCCCATATCTGCCTGCTATGGGGTTTCTTATACATTCCTCTGAAGCATTTGGTGCTGGCCACGGTCAGACAGGATACTGGACTAAGTGAACCACTGGTCTAATCCATTATGGTGACTCCTATGTTCAGACAAATCTACAAAAGAGGGGAAAAAAGGTAACGGGCCAGATTTTGCGATGTGCCCTCTCACTGTGCACACAATTTTTTGGCACAAAATGGGAGGTCAAGATGAGCCCCAAGGACCTGATCCAAAGCCTCTAAAAGTAAATGGAAAGATTTACATGGTCTACAGTGGATATTAGGTTAGGCCCTAAGCCTCAATGTGCAAGCACTGGAATCACAAATAGATGGTCGCTATCAAACTAATTTGTATTACAACCCATAACAGGAATAATTTGTTGATACCTGCTGAACACTTCATGATGTTGTTTTGACACTAGTAAAAATTAGATTATTTAAAATGTGCTACTGGGAGGAAAGCTTTTACAAATACCCTTCATTCTCCAACTAGGTACTGGATTTATTTTTCTGTACAAGATAAATTATTTGATACTCTTTCCCCTGCAAGTCTCAGTAGAAAATCAGAAAACAGAGAAATTCAGTTATTATGGGCAGTACATTCCCATAGCTTTCCTTTAAGATATGTAAAATTCATACATTTCCACAATGTAATAATATTGAAAGTTATTGAGTTATGAGTCTAATATCATAGAAACACTCACTGACACTTAAATGATAAGGCATTTTCTGCTTGGCTGATCATTTTGTTTTTTGTTTCAGTAATTTATTCAGCAGTATAAAAGCTAACATTGCAATCTTCATCTCCTTTAAAATGAGAGGTTTCTTGGTCAGATTTCTGACCTATAAGAGAAGGGGCGGGAGGAAGGAAGAAAAGTAAGAAATTATTATTAAACTTGTTTCTGTATGAATCATTGCAGACAAGAGTCTTTTTCTCAAATAACCAGAGAAGGCACTAGAATAGAATATAAGATTTATCCTATAATATCCATCCAAATTGTGTAAAGAAGCCCTCACACCCATGAATATGGAAATTTTTTATTAATGCACATTTATCTTTTGGGAAAATTTACTATGAGAAATAAATATATCCAGTAGTGTATTTCTGGCAAGTTTGGGGAATGTGTAGGCAGAATAAACATATAATAGTAAGAAGGAGTACAAAAGGAGAGAAAAAGTGTTGCAATTCAGGAAAAATATAGCAGCATCAGATTTTAAATGAATTAACGTAGGCAAATGTGTTTCAGTAGCAAAAAGAGAAAGAAGCATTTTATTCTTTTAATAGCTAATTTTATTTACAATCGGGACAAAATTCCAGTGAGACCTCCTTTGTTTATTCCAAAAAGATGGAGGATGTATTATTATCAATTACAATGGGACCGTGGCCTCCAGGAGCTGAGAACTATATAAATATATCACAAAGAAACAGTCTCTGCCCCATGCTGCTTACACAATCATACTTCGTTTTGCCTTTCAGATAACAATTCCCCAACTGTTAACTGATTAATACCTCTTATCCAGCAATTGTGAGTTTTATTTCCTGTTTTACAGAGGTTAAACATAGGCACAGACCAGCAAGGACTTTTGCAGTATTCTTGCTCATGATATAAGCCATGATCTCATTTCATATAAATAAGAGTTTTCTTAAGAGGACAATGTTTTAAATAACATTGATGAATAGCAAATTACAATTCACTCGAAAAGAAAACTAAAAGTCTTTAAGACAAGACGACAAAAAGGTGGGTGGGAATGACAGTGGACCCAACTCTGTGAAATGCCGAGAGTCCTCAGCTCCTACTGAAGTCAATGAGAGTTGTGTGCACACATGTGAGGTTAGAACTGGGACAATAACTATTACTTTCATCATTAGCAGGACATTTATGAACAGTTGGGGATGGGATTTTCAAAAACACTCCAAGTGCTGGCCTAACTCTGCTTTAATTAAAGTCAACTGGAGTTTTACTATTCTAAGCACTTTTGAAAATGTGATCCTTAAACTTCAGACACTTCAATGTTCTTAAGACACATTTAAAAAAAAACTAACTAGGACCCCGATCCTACACGGGAATCATGCAGGCAGATACCATTGACTTCTGTTGGACTCCGTATGGTCACAAGAGTCACCCACACAGTTCTCTTTGCAGGATCAGGGCCTATAGCTTGACTTTAAAACCTCAGATGTGAGTATTTGATCCTCCAAAAAGTGGCAATCCCAACTGACTGAAAAGTGACAGCAGCTCCCCAATTCATTAAAACAACTGATCTCTAAGCAACTGGCTTCCTAGATGAAAAGACTTACGTGTGGAATTTACACCTACCCACCTTTTAAGTACGGATTTTATTACTTAGTGTTTTTCAACTGATATTTGGGAATGTCTTTTTAATACCCCTGTTAACAGAAGTTGAAAGGAGAATAGTCTATGTGGTTGGTCTTTAATGTCTGCTGGCCATTCCAATCAGAGGGAAAGGGCAAAGGGGAAAAAAATAGCCTATGCTGGCTTATTTTGCTCAGAAAATGGAAGACAACAGATTTTATCAAAATAATAGAGACCTATTCAATCAGGAGAATTTCAATGTCCAGTTCTATGGCCCCATTTTTTCAGCTGTTTTTCAGACACCTGCAGTGATATTTCAGGTTTCAGAGTGGTAGCCGTGTTAGTCTGTATCAGCAAAAACAACGAGGAGTTTTTGTGGCACTTTAGAGACTAACAAATTTATTTGGGCATAAGCTTTCGTGGCTAAAACCCACTTCATCAGATGCATGGAGTGGAACATTCAATTTGGCATATTTCAAAGTTAATTTTCATATTTTAAAAACATTTGAAGACCAACATCAGTACCCATATTCCATTAAAAGCATAGCCAAGTTATTTCCAAGGGAGTCTCATATTTTCTTCATGAAAAGCTTGGTTTTTTTTGTTAATAACTTTTGTTATTGGGTTCAGATAGCACTTATTACTACGGCTATGATTTTGTCATGGAAATTTTTAGTATATTTCATGGCAGAGGTACAGGACAAAGAACAATAAGCCACTTGAAGGTCACAAAATATTGTAGTTTTCTCTACATTAACATACACAAGAGTATAGTGGGGGGTGCTGAAAGGTGAGGTCTGGGCGTAGGGGTTGGAGAGTCAGCCTACACTGCAGCAAACGGCTCCAGTCTGGCAGGGCTAGATCCAGCTCCCCACTCCAGGCATTGTGACCAGGTGCACGAGATCACAGCACCACTGAGGTAACCTCATGTCTGGCTTGTCTGCCCCCTTCTCTCCTCCCCCCCATAGATGGAGACAGGGCGTAGACAGGCCAAACCTGAGTGGCGCTGCAACATCATGTACCAGGTTGCAACACCATTCGGTTTGGGGCCCTAATCAAATGTGTTTTTAAAACCACTTCCAAGATTTCATGGACTTTATTCAAATTCATGATTTCCGTGACCTCTGTGACAAAATCGTAGCCCTACTTATTACTTATTTAAATTGTGGTAGTGTCTACAGACCCCTACCAGGGACCATGGCCCAGTTGTGATAAGGCATTGTATTAACAAGTAAAGCATGTTTTTCTTCCATTAAAACAGCACACAGTGCCTTGCATTCTGAATGGACAGTTTTCCAGAGTGATGCCAATTGTCATCAGGATATTCAGAACCTCTTTGCAGAGCTCACAAAACCAGCTACAGCAGCTGAAGAAAATCAAATTAAAAACAAAGATCTATGCTTATTTCAAGTCAATTAGTATATTCTTTAAATGCTACTTAGTAGTGACCTGAGTGGGTATGAACAGGGGTGCTAACCAGTTATTCAGGCCAAATTTCAGCACATACTGTTCCATTTTGCCTGCTTAAATTCCCTCTTCAGTTTCAACTGGAAAATATCATCTTTACTTCCTGTCCTAAAACTGTTGTGTAGCATTGGTGTGTGCTGCTAGACAGTGGCCATATTTCATCCCAGAAGTGGCTCTATTTTAGTGCTGGATGTAATCATCCTCGGGGACATAGCTGGCATATCAATTTAATTGTTATAAAACTATTGATATCCCATGAAAAAGGGCAACATACAAATTTGAGATCATAAACACTAACAATAATTAGCCTTCATATAGTTTGCATGTTCAAAGAACTTTGCAAATATCAGGGCCCAAATTCAATGTAGTACTTAAGCACAGACTAAGGTCCAATTTTTTAAGCAAAGCACTTAAGCACATGCTAAAGTCACATGAACTTCAACTGCAACCATTTCTTAGCTCTTTTTATCTGCTATGGAAATTAAGCATATGCCTAAAGTGAAGCACATGTCCTTACGTGCCTTGCTGAATTGAGGCCTAACAAATTAAACATGGCACACCATTGTGAAATAGACAGGTGTGTAAGTATTATCCCCCTCTTACAGGTAGGTAAACTGAGACAAAGTCAAGTGACTTGCTCAAGGCTACACAGTAAGTTGATAGCTGAGCTGGAACTAAAGCCCACATCTCCTGATTTCTGGTCCAAAGTTCTAACTAGAGAATGCTGCCTTTGCACATCGTGTCATTGGGCTCTTCCATTTTCCATCTATGTTAAAATCAATACAAAGTCCAGGAAATGTTATGTTGTGAAGAACAGTGCCAAGTAATCACTAGGAAGGAATGCCTTGCCTAATGAGGCCACTATACAAGTTGGGTACTTGTGCTCAAATTGTTTTCAGTATCTTACTCCTAGGGTTGTCACTTATGCTTTTCATCCTGACAATTTGTATTTTTGGAGGTTATGTTCAGCATGGCAAAATTCGTCAGATTTTTTTCTTCAACCTAGCAAAGATGTGCATCAACTTTTTAATAATCACATGCTAGTCAATTTTTGATTCTTTTACGCTTTTAATCTTCTTCAGGTCTCATACCCATGAGCTGTACAATTTCAATATTTTTTTTCAGGTTTCCCACCATAGCTCTGATGATTCAGGACTCCAGTATTTTTCCTCTTAATGCCTGAATTGGTTCTTAAAGTTAGAGCTCCCTGTGTTTGAGTGATAGGAGGCACAGTTCCTGGGGGACTGGATTTTTTCTGGCTGAAATCCTGGTCCCATTCAAGTCAATGACAAAACTCCCTATTTACTATCAGAGGGGTAGCCGTGTTAGTCTGAATCTGTAAAAAGCAACAGAGGGTCCTGTGGCACCTTTAGTTAGTCTTAAAGGTGCCACAGGACCCTCTGTTCCTATTTACTATCTTATCCTTACCTTCATCTTGTCTCCTCTGCCTCCTCCCCCTATTACTATCTTCCTCTTTCCCTGATTATCCCTCTCCTCTTGTACTCATTATCTCATCTCTCCTTCCCATCCTCTCATCTCCTGTAGGTTTCCCCATTAAATTCATCTTCTTTTTTCTTCATCTTTCTGGATGTTCCAAGTAGAACATGCTTTTTAACCCACACAAATCACACATTCATACCACATGCCAGTTCACCTGCACCACTGACTGAATAGCTCTCTGCCACCTCCACAGAAAGATACAGTCACTTACTGTGGAGAGGAAGCATTTGATCACCACCTGGGACAGGATTTGTTTTGTTCTTTCCCTTAGCTGCAACACATGGGAAATCCCCAAAGTATATGTTGGAGAATTAGTAGGTCTATAGATTTAGGGTGGGGTTCAGCTGAGGTTCTCCACTCCATTATTGATCCTGCATAAGCTAGTGTTGCTTGGAGAAGACTCTGCTAGAATATGTTAAACTATTTTCACTTCCATTGTTTAAAACAAATGAGAGAATGTAAAGGCCAACCTACCAGAAAAAATGCTGAACAGAACAGTGAGTGAAGCACATCAATCTGTCGCCTCAAAGGAAGTGACAATAAAATGGAGACTTGCAATGAAGAAAGGCCTGTAATCAAATTCAGTCCTGCTGTTCACTTCTGTGAGCCAATTATAGTGTGGGCCACTAATTTCACCCTCAGTAATGGGCATACACCCTTACCAGGAAACATGGGCTCTATTCCTACCTCTACCACTGACCTGCTGCAGGATGGTGGGCAAGTCACTTCACTTCTTTGTGCTTCCATTTCTCCTCCCTTCTTTTTATCTATATTGTCTGTTTGGATTGTAACCTCTTCAAGGCAGGGACCATCTCTTACTAGGTATTTCTATGGAGCTCAGCACAATGGGTCCTTGCTCACATTTGTGGCCTCTAGGTGCTAATGTAATACAAATAATAATTTGATAGAATATAGACACAAACAGCAATCCTGTGTAAATCTAATCCTCTAGGATGCTATGACAATATTCCTTTAAAACTACCCAAGTCCCCTACAGAAACAATTTACAAAAGTACATATTGGCAAGTAGGACAGAAACAAACAGGACCATAGGGAATTTTGAATTTCCCTAACGTTGACCTGCTCTGTCAGGCTCTGATACACATTCAATTTAAGACTCTTGATTGAGATCTGGTGCTCACTGAAGGGCTGAAATTGAAACAACACAGACAGATATCTATCTTTTGGATAGATATCTGTAAATGTACCAGTAACTGAATTTTCTAGGAAGTGCTACTAGAACTTAATTCTCCTAAAAGCTTACAGGACCATTTAATGGAGAAAACAGAAGAGGGGCCTATACAATACATATTAAATATATATGTTAAAATGTAAATATATTATCAAAAAGTAATTTAGCACTTGTATAAACCCTTTCTATCTTAAAAGAACTTGTCAAATAATAACTAATAATTTTAACACCCCTTTAAAGTTCCTAAATATTATGGGAGGCAGTGTGGGCCCATTGATAGGGCAAGTGACTGGAAGTCAGGAGACCTGTGGTCTGTTCTTAGCTCTGGCACTGACCAGTTAGCGAGAAACAGAGAGGTGAAGTATTTTGCCCTATCCGTAGAATGATGCTTACCTTCCTTTGAGATGAAAAGCACCATAAAGAAAGTATTAATTACCCCCTTTGTACGGATAGTGAAACTGAGGCAGCAACATTGAGTTACTTAATCAAGGCTACAAAGGGAATCAATGTCAAGACCAGGATTAGATGAGTTCCTTGAACGCAGTTCTCTGATCAGCCATTTTGACAAAAAGGTGAAGATATCGTCTATTGTATTAAATAAGAGAGAAAATATTTGTGGTTCAACTAATTAGCTGCAAGCTAGACAAGTTCCCAGTCAATGTTTTGGGTTAATAGTTCAAAAGAACTGTTAGGAATTTTAATTAAAAAAAATCACTTACAAGCTTTAGGTGACAAGCTTCATTTTACCTGTTCGCAGCCCTGGGGCGGATAAGCTCCGTTTTCGTTTCTGTCTCTTTCAAGGCTTTGCCTTTCAGCCGAGAATACTAAAACAGTGACCACACACCCCTACTCCCCAAAGTGGATTGTATTGTAAGATATAAAAACAATATAATTCAAACTACAGATAAATGAGTCTAATCTTGACTTCAGGAGACATTGGCTCAAGCCCTGTATTTCCCTTAAACTGTTCCAGGAGGATTTTTTTTCCTAGATAAAAATCTAACATCATATATTCAAAATATTTTTGGCCTGTATTATACACAAGGTCAGACTATGTGATCTAACTATGCTTCCTGACCTTACAAATCTACAAATATATGAATATTCACTTTTGCTGATGTATGTTTTCCAGGATGTTTTTGAAACTAGTTTATCACTTCAAGATTTTCCACCTGGTACAATGTAGTGGGGGAGAGGGGAGGGGAAAAAAAGATCAAAAGGTCTATAAATGTGTCAAACTTTAAAATGCAAATCACCTGCCATAATGTTGCTGAGAACAAATCTTTCATTATCACCTTTCTGTGAAAGGTTCAAATTAGCCTGAATTAGTTGAAAAGAACAAGCAAAAGACAACAAATTTATCTTCTTGTGGGTTTTGTTACCTTTTAGATTTATTTGGCTAATTACACAATACTCCATTACTCAGAATTATTCCACAATGAATTCTTCAGGCAATCTATAAATAAATGGTGATCACATAATGGTGTCATTATAGTTAACGGACAGATATGGCAATGTTGCTTGAAGTATTGATAATTATAGAAATGGTTTATTTGTAATGCCAAAGGAATCCTTATAAGCAGGACACTGTAGGCTGAAATAACTCTACCATTCTAAGTCAATATACGACATTGGAAAATATAGACATTTTATATAAACTGTACATGTCAATGATCCTTTAAAAGTTATAATGAGCAAAGTTTAAGGGCTAGGAATTTTTCTAGATGTCAGTCTTACAAACTTCTATCGTCTGTGACAAATAACATTTCTTTAGTATTTAGAGGTATATTCATTTAGAAAGAAAGGTCTTCTGCAAAATTCCATCCTCCCTCATCCCCAGCATCTATGTCACCTCCATGTCCTTCCAACTTAAATTTTAGGGCCCAATTCTGCAGTGAACTACACACAGCACCTCAGCTCATGTGGCACATATCATGGGATGGGGATCTTTATTTCCAACTCAGTTTAAAATTTTTAAACGTTAAAGTTTAAAATGCTGAAACACTGTAAATACCTTACTACAACCGAAGGAAATCTACATATATTCAGAATGTTATGGAAGCAAAGATTACTGTAATTTGCATCGCTTAATAAAAATGCCAGTCCTTTCTGAGGCTAGCAAATTAAAAGCTGTTGTGCCAGCAATGCATGAGTTGTGGAGCCTTCCCTCTCCGGGTTACCAATTGAAATCCAACCAGGATTTGCAGTGATATGACTGAAAGTGATCTCAACAGACTTCTTATTGCATAGATATCCCTGTCACAAAAATCAGTACTCTAACTGGTGCCGCTGGTAGTCTTAACAGAGAATTCATGGTCATGGATAGAAACTGAATCATCCTAATGCTCTTAGAGCTGGCCTTTTTCGGGTAGGGAAGAGGCACGTGTATGGGAGAATATGGGGAAAGCTAGTATGGCTACTTCCAGTACTGTCCATTTTACATATAAACTAGGGCTGTCGATTAATTGCAGTTAACTCACGCGATTAACTAAAAAAAATAATCATGATTAATCGCAGTTTTAATCAAATTGTTAAACAATAGAATTGAAATTTATTAAATATTTTGGATGGTTTTCTACATTTTCATATATATTGTATTCGATTTTGTAGTTGAAATCAAAATGTATATTATTTTTGATTACAAATATTTGCACTATAAAAATAATAAACAAAATAGTATTTTTCAGTTCACCTCATACAAGTACTGTAGTGCAATCTCTGTCGTGAAAGTGCAACTTAAAAATGTAGTTTTTTTGTTACATAACTGAACTTAAAAACAAAACGATGCAAAACTTCAGACCCTACAAGTCCATTCAGTCCTACTTCTTGTTCAGCCAATTCCTAAGACAAACAAGTTTGTTTACATTTACAGGAGATAATGCTGCCCTCTTCTTATTTACAATGTCACCAGAAAGTGAGAACAGGCATTCGCATGTCACTTTTGGAGCCAGCATTGCAAGGTATTTTCATGACAGATGCGCTAAAGATTAATATGTCCCTTCATGCTTCGGCCAGCATTCCAGAGGACATGCTTCCATGCTGATGACGCTTGTTAAAAATAATGTGTTAATTAAACTTGTGACTGAACTCCTCAGGGGAGAATTGTATGCCCCCTGCTCTGTTTTACTCTCATTCTGCCATATATTTCATGTTACATCAGTCTCGGATGATGACCCAGCACATATTGTTCATTTTAAGAACATTTTCACTGCAGATTTGACAAAAATGCAAAGAAGGTACTGTAGTGAGGCGGTGTGGCTCCCCTCCACCCCAGAGAGGGACGAGCCCATCCGGAGGCCAGGGTGGGCAGAGCTAGGGAGCTCTGAGCCCGCCCCTCAGAGGTTCAGGCGGCGACCTGGAAGAATAAAGGCTCGACCTCAGAGCACACTGGAGGGCCAGATGCATCCAGCCTAGTCCGCGACTGGGAAACCCCCGTGGCCCAACGTGCCTGCCAGGACTGGCTCGACTTGCCCTGCGCCCGCTACCCGGAGGAGTTGCCGGGCCTGCTGCTCGCCCACTACCCAGAGGAACCTATGGTGCTGGACCCCCCAGAGGACACCACCGTGACTCAGGTACCACAAGAGGGGGAGCCAGGAAGTAGCCCTGGGGCAGCCGACCCTAGTCTGGCTGTAGCACTGCCAGAGCCCATGTCAGTGTGTTGCGGCCAGGATCCCCACTGATTCAGCAGTGGGTCTTCTACCGCTGCTAGGGCCCCGGGCTGGGACGCAGTGGAGTGGGAGGGCCTGCGTCCTCCCTGCCAACCAACTCGTGGGTGGCAGTCTCCCCCTCTCCCAGGCCTTTTAGAGGCTTGGGCCTACTGTTACTGCTCAGCCCTGACTCATTATTGCCCCACCATGACCTAGGGCCTGGGCACACTGTGGTTTGTACTGTTACTGCTCAGCCCCTGCCTGAGCTCCTGACTTATTATTGCCCCGCCCTGACCTCGGGCTTACTACTGTTTATATTGCTATAGCATTACTGCTCAGCCCCTGCCTGAGGGCCTGAGTCATTGTTGCCCCGCCCTGACCTAGGGTCCCGGCGTAACTGTACTTATTTCTGCCTCCACAAGGGCCGCCAGGGAAGTCACCCGCGGCCGGACTAATTCCCCAAACCTGAGCTGTGTGTAGTGAGCCAGTGTGGCTCCCTGCCGCCCCAGAGAGGGTTGAGCCCCGGCCAGCCCCTCTACAGCTACCCATACGAGATTTCTAAAGATAGCTACAGCACTTGACCCAGGGTTTAAGAATCTGAAGTGCCTTCCAAAATCTGAGATGGACAAGGTGTGAAGCATGCTTTCAGCTGTCTTAAAAGAGCAACACTCCCATGCGGAAACTACAGAACCCGAACCACCAAAAAAGAAAATCAACCTTCTGCTGGTGGCATCTGACTCCGAGAATGAAAATGAACATGTGTTGGTCTGCGCTGCTTTGGATTGTTATTGAGCAGAACCCGTCATCGGCATGGATGCAGGTCCTCTGGAATGGTGGTTGAAGCATGAAGGGACATATGAACCTTTAGTGGATGTGTCATGTAAATATCTTGCGATGCTGGCTACAACAGTGCCATGAGATCGCTTGGTGTCACTTTCAGGTGACATTGTAAACAAGAAGTGGGCAGCATTATCTCCTGCAAATGTAAACAAACTTGCTTGAGTGATTGGCTGAAGAAGAAGTAGGACTGAGTGGACTTGCAGGCTCTAAAATGTTACATTGTTTTATTTTTGAAATGCAGTTATTTTTGTATATAATTCTACATTTGTAAGTTCAACTTTCATGGTAAAGAGCTTGCACTACAGTACTTGTATTAGGTGAATTGAAAAATACTATTTCTTTTGTTTTTTACAGTGCAAATACTCATAATCAAAAATAAAGTGAGCACTTTACACTTTGTATTCTGTGTTGTAATTGAAATCAATATATTTGAAAATGTAGAAAACATCCAAAAATATTTAAATAAATGGTATTCTATTATTAACAGTGTGATTAATCACGTGATATAAACTAAGTACATGTCTAATATAAACTAAGTACATGTCTTTGCCTAAGGCTATTAGTCCATTCTGAGCACTTAGAGTACTTTTTCAGGAATGTAATTATCTTTGCTTTTTTATAGGTAGTTATATTAATTTGTATGTAATTTAACCTGAGTTTAAAAGTGCACGTGTAAACATTTGAATCGCTACAAAGCAAGAGCAAAGCTGATATATTATGCCCAACATTTATCAAACGCAGGGTTGACTAGCAGGGTGTTTTTTTTATGAGGGATGGGAACACTTGAAATTATTACCCAGCACTCCTTCATTTGTTGGAACCTGGATTTGTTAACCCTCTGGGGAGGCTGCAAATCCCATTTTTTCCTTGGGCTTTTGAGGAAAGGGTAGGCTGAGGTCTTGAGTGTGGGTGTTGTAGAGATTTATGGTAGTAGCAGTTATTCACATTGTGTGTTTTAAGTCATGGGATAGGCACCCACAGTGCAATATATTTTGTATATAATGGAAGAAAAATAAAACTATATTCACAAAGTATACAGATAGTTAATGTGAGACCTCATGACTTTTTAAAAAATAAGACAAATATTCTATATCAAATAGAATAGTGCAAGGATTTTTTTTTTAAAGGAAAATAACTATATGATGGGTGCAAGTTCCTTGTTCTGCTATGTTATCAGCCCTAAGCATTGGAAATATGAAACCAGCATGCCCACTTAATATGGATTTATCCTTCAGCCTGTCCAAATGGAAAGGAGGAATGCCCCTGTTGTAGTATTTTAGATGAACGATATGGGCTAAAGATGTTAACATAACCCTGTCACTGTCCAACATTAAACAGTTGTAAACAAGGTTCGGGGTGTGGTATACAGCCTGCTTAGTACCATGGCAAACACACCATTAAAATTATTTTAACCTTTTTATTAAAAGGTACAGAGAAGAAAGAAAAACAGAGCATTTGAAACGTAAAGTATTAAATATGGCTTTCATTTTAACTTTCCTTGTTCCCCTTTTTTCTTACCTGGGGAGAGTTTTTAGAAGGAAACACCCCCTGTTTGACACTCTCTTAGATGGTATCAAGGATAGTAATAATTGTCCTTTTGGGAAAAAAAGAGGATGGGCTGGAGCTGTCATTGCTGCTGCTGTTAAAATCCAGTCCCATTTCATCCTAGGTGGAACTTGGGATTTAGCTGGAGCTGGTGGAGGTGACAATGCTGTCTGGGTCCCTCTATCTGGCGTGGACATCTCTCAGGATCAGGAGGAATACGGTCCCAGGAGATGGTGGGGGTGGCAGCCATGATGGTGAAGCTCACGCCAGTTGCCATATTTCTCCTTAAAGGACCAACAAAGGGGACAGTGGCCAGAATAGCCCAGTCTCTCATCATTTTGTTCACCAATTAGATCTAGTTTCTGACACACCAATTTTGGTTCACTGATTTCTGGTTCCACATTTTTCTTAGTTATCAAGAATGATCTTAAAGTAGTCCTCAAGTTATCAGTAAGCCTTTTAGTTTGGACTAATTCAGTCTCTCTTTAGTATCTTTTCCCATCATTTTTTATCATAGGTTACTGTGACATCTTATCAATTTGTACATATTTTTCAGTTGAGCCCACAATTAGGGTAAATTTGTAGGCCCCAACTTTACAACCTTCCCCTTTCCCCCCATCCTAGGACTCTACGGTGCCCCTCTGCTAGGGCTCCACAGAGTTTTGGATGTATGGCTAGTTATGTGATTAGGCGGAATGGGCTGCCCTCTGTGGCACCAACTGTGCAGACCTGCTGCATGCAAATCAGGCAGGAGTTTCTATTGTTTGGAACTCGGGGCTGCATGGCAGCCCACCACTACTAGCATGAATCCTGTGAGAGCTGCAATGCCAGCATGTACAAGTAGAGTGTGCAGAGAGACAGGCTTTTGGACAACAGAAGAAGTTATAAAATTTTCATCTGTAATTTGGCAAATTAAATTGTGAAGCCTGCTCTCCTTATGCACAGTATCTAAAACAGGGTTTTCCTCTCCATATGCCTATCTGTGTATATCCCCAGGGTACTGCATAAGGAAAACACTGTTTGCAAAAGGAAACAGTACACATCACATAAACCATATAGATCACAGGAGATCATCCGTTATATAAAGAAAGGGGTCCTGATCATGCCTGCAGATGCACATGTACAACTCCCACTGACTTCAGCTGTGTGCATGAATCTATGGGATGATCATATACACCAGGTGTTTTCGCATGGCCATTCTTGCACTCAGTATTAAAATGCATGGGGCTTAAAACACAAAATCTCACCTAGAAGCTGTTGTCAAAGCAAATATTTTCCAGTGATAGAAGACAGTAAAATTAAGATCTATCGACTCTACAAGCAAATATCTGTGCAGAAGATCTGGAATAAATACTGGGATATGTGCACATTAGGATTATTAAATTATATTATAGTAGAACCCAAACTACCAATCAGGACAAGGATTCTATTATACTAAGTACTATACACATACACACGATGACGTGGTATCTGCCCTACATGTACTGATAAAATTGAAGTATGGTCATGGGGAAATATCTGTATTGCTCCTTTTATAGCCAAATTCTCTACTCTCTGTATGGATTTCAAGTGGTGAGCAATATGGAGGTACATATAAAGATATGCAGAAAGGCATAGTTAGAGGAACCTTGTATCTGGATCGCTCTGTGTGAGAGAGACCACTTCACCTACCACTGAAGTAGGGCTTTCCAGCACAAATACTACATGACAATTTAGGATAGAAAGTGAAGAATGTCTCACCAGCTCAACTACAAGAGAAACTTAAGTAAAGCAAAATGTAATAAAACTGAAATATAGTCTGGATGTTGGAGTTAGCACACCTGCACCCAAAGGGTGCCATGGAGTCTTTAATATCCGTAAGTTGTCACTCTTTCACCCTACAGCTCATCTGAAAGACAGTACCTCCAGTAGCACAGTGCCACCTTATGCCATGCTGGGGCATTGGCTCAGTAATGACTCACAGGAAAAAGGATCACCTACTGAATCTTCTGGAAGCAATGGTGTTTTCCCTGAAGATTTTTCACCCAAGGCCTAACTCAAATCAACACTTCTTCAGTTTTGAGCTTAAGCATGAGCTAGTGTTGCATCCATAGGGCCTCATTCTACTTCCACTAAAATCAGCACTCTTATTGGCTTCAGTGATTCCTGCAAAGTCATTTACCAAACTGTAGGTTCTACAGTTGAAAATATAAAAATCACTATTACCACCAATAGAACCAAGACAATTTTAAATGTCTGAGCTGTCACTAAGTATGTAGCACAGCATCAACAAAAGGAAAAACAGTTCACATGGCATACATTATGTGGCAACTGTAAAAGCATTTGTAAACTCAACTCTTGCTCCTTTTAAGCTTCAAGTCCATGGGAGCCTTTCAGAAACTCATCTGAATAATGCAAACGTGGGGCTATATGCATATGGAATAGGCCATCAACTATGCAAAATGTCCCTCCCTCCCCCCTAAAAACCCCTCAACTCCTTTACCAGAATTTAGCTATTGACAGGTTTTCTTCATTTTCTATCATAGAAAAATGTTACATATATACATATTCTGATCCTAGCAATGCTGTGCACATCTTGAGTGACTGACATTCATCTTCACTGTATTTACCTTTAAACAGAAAAGCTGAATGCATGACAACTTCAACTTTAAGACAATTATCAGTAAAAGGTTCCTAATCTTAGAAGGGGGAGTATTGAATTGAGCCCTGAGAATTTGCGAAGGCTGGTTTTGGGCTATTGCTGTTGGGATGAAACATAGAAAATCTCATGGTGAGAAAGATTAATGGGAGCTGTTATTTGAGACAAGATAAGACCTTTTCATGTCTAAGAAGGTGTTAAACCCTGCTATATTACATCAACAGATAAAAGGAAGCTGCAGTTAGTAATATTACTGGAGCTTGTTGCAGCCTAAGTGCTACTGACAAAACAGTAAAAATCAGTGGTGGATTTAGCACTCTCTCCTTCAGGAAACAAACTAACTTGCATTCTTAAAACTGCTAAAATGTGTGATATAACCAGTATGTACTACTGTTCACTCAGCTCCCGGGTTCAGATGATCAACTGAGTTTCTCATGTGCAGATTAACAGCTAACCTTTTAATTTTACCCAATAAAAATGAAGATTGTGGGTAAAATTTTCAAAAGGGCCTGAATTATTTAGGAGCACAAGCCCCCTTCTCAAATATGATTTTAAGAACTTGGGGATGGGAGACTTAGGTTCCTAAATGCCAAAAATCACATTTGAAAAGGAGACTTGAGCCCTTTTGAACATTTTACCCAGTAAAAATACAATTTAGATCAGATTCATGGATTTTAGTCAGTCATCTATTTTGGTTTAAATCACAATGAGAGAAATTTATTTGAGCAACATCATTTTTAACAATTTTAGTTTTCATAGACGTACATTTGTCAGGATATTTATGAGTGACAGAGCACCATTTATACACCCTTGTATTTTAAATACAATGTGGTCAAATTTAGAAATTCCTAGGTTCTAGCTACAATGGACTACCCAATCCTAAGGTTTGGGAACAATCCAAAGTGAGGAAAAAGGTTTAATATTGTTCATGGGACTATGAACCCAGATCCAACAGTCACAAGCTGGGAACAGAATGGACAACATAAAGGTTCTAATGACACACACATCAACTATGCAAAATGTCTCCCATCCCTCCCCCTCAAAAAAACCCCACCCTCAACTGCTTTACCAGAATTTAGCTATTGACAGATTTTCTTCATTTTCTATCATAGAAAAGTGTTACATATATATATTCTGATCCTAGCAATGCTGTGCACATCTTGAGTGACTGACATTCATCTTTTCTGTTAAAGGTCAATGCAGTGAAGATGAATGCATGACAACTTCAACTTTAAGACTACTATCAGTAAAATGGTCATTATTGTGGGTGTCATTATGTCAAAACTAATTTGCTGCTGCCTTCTCTAGTCAGTCAATGGTCTCTGTATCAGGTAGGAGCAGTTTGCCTGGAGTTGAGGCAGCAAGACATCACAAGGAAGGCCACAATGTATTTGCTTGCACCATCTCCATGTTGGACATAGTATGGTTAATACACTGGTGATATAGAACAGCTTGACATGTTCTGTTTGCATTACCATAAATAGATCATCTTGAATGCCTTTTCATTTTGGTTATCTGGTCGATTCATCTCATTTGCTTATACATGCTGCTAAAGAAATGTATCCCTTGTAGGAATTATTTTCTGCAGAGGAAATTTGCTATATTTCATATTACTACATGTTGATGGTTTATTTTAGGATTTTCCTTAAGGTGTATTAGGGTGGTTGAAAAGAGCAAGTCTGTTAGAGTAATATTAGAAGTACAGTACTTTTTGTGTGGCGTAGCTTATTTTTCTTTGCAAGATAGAGACTAGGTGTTGAAAACATAGTAAATAAGCCCTCCTGCTTTAGCTTGTAGGTGGTTTGCGTGTCCATTATTTACCTCTATTCTGGATAGCAAAGCAGACAGCTTAGGAACTGTAAAAATAAAATAACACTAAGAAAGAGTATTGGCCTCAGCCATGAATTTAAAAAATGAGACAATTAAGAAAAATACTTCCATTAGCAGCCTAGACAGAGCTGCTGATGTGACTTGACCGAATTTAGAAAATAGTGCATTAGCATTGCACTTGCTAAAAGATCTAACGATGTGGAATCTGGACATCACACTGGGGCTAAGAGTAGCACACAGAACAATTAATGCTTCCCTCTACCAATGCAGAAGCAGTTTCAGCTGGGTTTTCTCCCTTCCCTCCAGAAAAAAGGGCCAAGTCTCCCCTTCCTGTGTGTTTTAGCACAGAACTAGGCCCTCATTAGGCAGAACTCTTTAGCACAAGTACACTTAATCCTAGATCCATAATACTGAGGCGCTTAAGTCCCAGTTTTAGGCTTCACTGTGATTCACAAACTCCTGCTGAACCGTGTAGGCTCCTAAACTCATTGGCACCTAAGTTTTTTGGGGTAAAAAGTTCCCTCAATACCTATATTTCTGCCTCTGGGCATGCACACTGCTGCCTCGCTCTAGGCATCTGGACACCCATCTCCTGCCTAAGCCCCCGAGCGATTCACAAACTGGGGAAGATAGGTGTTCACACACCTAACTTATGTGTGGGGCCCGCCCAGAACAAGCCTATCAGAAAAAAAAGGTTAAAAATAAACAATATTATCTGTCAAATTTACAAAATAAATAAAAATAAAATAAAATCAGATTCTGCCAAATCTAGCTAAGAGGTATTCTGATGTGGGGCTTCCTCAGTCTTTTCCGTTGAAGCAGTGCCACTATGGATAAATAACTAAAGAGAGTCACTGGGCCAGACAGTGAGCAAGCAAATGCAAACATGAGAACAATTTTGTAGCATGAACTATTAAACACAGCTGTTTAAACTTTATAATTCTCTGATTTTTTCCCCTCTTGCAAGTCTCACTGTATAACAGAGAGTGTAAACTTCTCTTTGCTAGTTTAACACTTACATTTTCCACAGAAATTAATCAAAAACCTATTAGTTTAATAGAAAAAAGAGCCACATTAAGTTAAAATCATTAAGAGATTGTTTTGGTACAAATTATATTTTTCAATATATAATTAATTACATTTTCAAACACTTAATTATTTTTAGCCACAACACTTCGTATGTAAAGAACTTTTTGAACAAAATTCAGATACAATAAGCATAATAAAGGTAAACACGTATTTTGGTCTTCAATACAAATGGTACAATTAGATGGAAAATGTTCTTACATATTATTGTATGTCTAGATGTCCATTTAGAAGTCTAGCACTACCACAATTGTTATTCAGTATAGGACATAAGGTTTACTGGCCTAACAGTCTCCTAATTAGATTCAGCATATTTAATGGAAGATGACAAAACAGAAAAGTAACATTTCTAACATAGGTGAGTTTCTTCATTGGAAAGATGTCTCAGGCTTTACTTAACAGATTCACCAGCACAAGGCTATATGGTCTGTACCAACTCAATGCAAGGGTGAGCTGAACTATCATAGGACTATTTTCCTCTCCCATTGGTGTATGTCTTCACCAAAGTTGCTCCTGATAATGGAGTTACACAGGTGTAAAGCTCATGAAAGGTAGAGATGAATCAGGCATTAGAAATTATATATTTCCTGTCTTTTGCACATACCTGGACCTGAGTTGTGGGACTGAATGTGGCTCTTACAGGGATTCCAAGAATACACTGATTCTCTGCAGTGCCGGAATCTTTAATAGATATACTTTACATATCTGACCTCCATCATCCAAGGAAGAGTGGGTTCAAATCAGAATCCTGACAAAATACTTACAAGATATCATCCATCTATGCAGTTACATAGGCCAAGCAAAATTCATGACTACAGTGGAACATCCTTGGAGAACACTTCTAATGTCTAATAATCATCAGGCCCCATATTCCAAAAGGGAAAAATAGGAAAATTGTCACAAAATGGAGAGGACACTTGTTTTAAATGCTTAAAAATTCCAAATCTTATTCCATCAAAGCAAAAGAGTAGGAGCTGCATCTTTCTTGTTTTTCCTAGGTAAAGAAAGTACAGTTCTTCCAACATTTTTTATCTTTAGTCCTTTTGGTATGATGTCCATCTGCTTGCATTTGGAAAGGAAGATGAATGCAAGCAGATGGACATCATACCAAAGGACTAAAGGTAAAAAATCCATTACAATCTACATACAGACAGACATCATCTTCCAACATTCAGTCTCCAAAATCAATGCACAGTTTTAGAAACAATTAATACCTTCAAAAGATAAAATCATAACCATGTAAAAAGAAGACAGACAACCACACAGACAATTCTGTAAGTTACTTACAGCATTCGTCTCTCAAAATGTAGTAGTCCTGATCTAGTCAACCACTGATACCTATTCACATTTTCTAGTAACTACATAATAAAACTCATGAAGCATTTCATGATCACCTTTTCATATATATACTAATGATTCTATTGCTTCATTCCTTTATGTAATGAGAATAAATGCTATTATTTTCAGAAGTAGTTTTAATCAATCTCTCTTGCCACCTGGCTGGACCAAAAAGGCCTGACCCTCCTAAAAAGGTATGGATCTTGAGTTTTCTATTGAAATGTTTCTCTTTTCTGTTCTATTTTATGTACTTATTACTGTAGTATCTAAACCCCTCACACTACTTAAATAATTTTACCTTCACAAACACCTGTGAGGTAAGAAAATACTATTTCCCCCATTTTACAGAAGAACTACTCATGGAAAGTTACTGTAAAGGAGCCATTTCTCTCCTTTCCTGGGAAACATACTGAAGAGAACTATCCTGCAAGAGGGAAGGGGATTGATTAGTTGAGATCATAGGTTCTCCTTTTCTCTAATTTCTACAAATTCTGTAAACCTGACATTATTGCTTCTTGATCAAAAAGTCTTCTTCATTGGCTGCTAGCTATGATGAAGTCATGCATAATTTCACCTACCGCAGCAATTCTCAAACATTTAGTATTGTGATCCCCTTCACACTGCAAGCCTCTATGATCCCCCCTCCCAGAAATTAAAAATGGGTGTGTGTGTGTTAATTTAATAATTTAAAATAACAGGGGCTGAGGCCTATCAGCCCCATCCATTGCCAGGCCCACCCATGGGCTGACAGCTCGTGACCCCCACATAACCATTTCATGACTCCCTGAGGGGTCACCACCTCCAGTTTGAGAACCCCTGACCTATAGCCAATGGGGAACTCAGTGGTGATCTGTGGGAAATAGAATGAAGTTTGGGATATGTAGTCCCAGTGAACTGTATCTCTGCATTAATGGGTGGGAACTATTGTGTTACTTTTTTGTTTTAAGTCTAATTTCAAGGCTCCTTTTACCAACAATGATTTAAAATATGTGATGCTGGTAAATGAAGTTGCAATAGCAAATTTAATTTTAGGTTTCCTATAATTTAACCTCTTCTCTGCTATTACCTAAAGGCAAGTCAAAACTTGCAGAGATTTCATTCTTCTTGTTCTGTAGCAAAAAAATGCCACCAGCTACAAACATTAATTTAATACAATTACATTTAAATAAAAATGTAGAGATAGCAATTACAGAACTAGAATGCACCTAAAATACTCACTTTGAGTCCACTCAGCTGGCACTGATTCAAGTGGTTATTAATCCTTTTCTGGACTAGGCGTCTGTTCTAACAGTTCATTATAGGACATGTCAGACAAATTCAGCTACACTGGACAAGCTCAACTGCTGAATTTATCTGTTCATTTATTTAAAAAATGCTCAACTGGTAAACAAGTATTTGTAAGCCTGTTTTAAAGTTAACACCCCATCAAGAGAGTGGAGCACAATGGGGAATTTCCGTTACACAAAAGCTGTATCAGTTTGTCTTGCTGAGAACACCTGATAGCAGCATAGCACATTGTAACTATATTATGAGTCTACCTTTACAAGCTGAAAGGCTAATGCTTCATTACATAAACTTTACCTCCTTTGGAATAAAATAGCAATGTTGTATATTATGTCCATGGCTATGGTGCTTAAGGCAAGAAAACACTATACAGTCAAACGGATTTCATGGCATGTCAGTTGTACTCCAGGGACTGCACAATTTTGACAATGTTTACATTTCAAACTTCAGTACCAAGTAAGCAGGACTTCACAATGCTTTCTATTAATTATGACTATGTCAACTTAGCAATACAGCGTCTCTTGAACTTGCATACACCAATGCTATGAATATGAGGAAAGGACCTATGTAGGAGTTTTAGACACCAAGTTAACTGTTTAATGTAATGTATTTTTAATGAAGTACTAATTGCTTTTGAGTCTTAGTTTGAGCCTTTCAGACAGAGGCAGGGGACTATCTACCCATACATCACAGTCATCATTTTTGCTTTGCTGCAGAGAAGAACAGGAGTCTAATCTTTTAAATGATAGTATTGGGCTTGGGAAACTGTTAGCTTCCACTACCGAGGCAGGTTTTGGAGATACTTCCATTGACAAATTAGTGCTAGTTATTTTTAAATTTGCCTCTTTCTCTCTCCATTTAGTTGAAAGATTTGATCCTCTGTTACCCCTCTCCTTGGTGGTGTTTTCCTTCATCTGAGCTGGATTCGGTTGTCTCTGCTGTTTAATTCTGTAAGTCTGATTTTTATCCGTCATATTCCCATCATCACTGTCCTCACTAGAAGAATGTCTGTCATGGCACACAGTCTTTTTAATGAAAGTTTTCCAAGTAGCTTCAGTACAGAATTTTCTAATGTGACAGTTATCTGTGGCCTTTGCTAACTTCAGTGATTCACTTTTGGAGTTCAAAAGCTCTGTTGCTTGACTGCTCAAACCCACAGACTTCAAACAGCTTTGTTTGGGGTGTTTTTGCTCCATTTGTACCAAGTTTCCAGGTTTTTTGTACTGTTCCTGGTAATTTTGTACACTAGAGATCTTCAAATATTTTTCTGATAACATTTTGATTTCCTTTGTGGTGTCACGCAATTGAATTGAAGGATAAGTGGAAATAGTCTCAGGAATTGATGTTTCTTTAATTTGTTTCAACAATTGTAAAGGTTTCGGTTGCACTATGTTTAGAGACAGTGCAGTATCTTTCTGCACAGACGTCTTCAGAAATATTCGTTCTCTTAAAGGCAACTTCTGAAGCTGTCCTACCAGATCAGTAGGGGTTGAAACCAAATACTCTGCACTGATGCAAGAATCTTCATCAGATTGTGTAGCACCAGAATATTTTGTGTTTTCCCTTGTTTTGTGCTGAAGTGTACATGGTTGGCTTATACAATTATTAGATGCACCAAGCTCAGACACTGAACAACAGGCAGAATCAACATGTGCTGGTGAAATGCTGAACGAGGTTCCTTCCCAATCAATGCCACTCAATTGTAGATCAGCTATCATAGAGGAAACATAAGAGGATGATGCCTCAGGGAGTTGAGTAAACTGTGCTGGTGAAGTAAAAGAGTTATCTAAAGCACTCTGATATTGAGTGTTGGGTGAAGCAGTTAGAGGAAGGGTAGATACTGGGTTTTGTAACTGAACAATTACAGTGGAAAAATCTGCAGCTAAAAGGGAATCATTAGATTTGGAGATACTTTTCTTCTGCATTTGATTCAAATCAGGAAGAGTTTTAAAATCTGACTTGGAATCCTGCTCAGGAAAGCTTTCACATGTAGACTGCAAATTCATCAGAGACAGAAGATCAGCAACTTTACCATCGATATTTGAGTGTTCTTTTTCTTTTGGTTTATTTTTCTTACCTGAAAAAACAAAGAGCATACATAATAGGTGTTTCTTTGTGTCAAAATAAAAAACAAAAATTAACCATATAGTGCTAGCAGATGAAAAAGAGCAGGAGATGGGAAGGAGAGAAGGAAATGGGATCTTAATTTTCCACTGTAAATGATGTATGAACAGCTATGGAAGAGCTGATGCAGTCATGAAAATATCTTTATTATCTGTGTTATGGCAGTGCCCACAGAGTGCTAAGCATTGGTCAGCTTTCAAACTTACTTCTCTGTTTCCTTTCCAAAACTTCCAACTTTTCCACTTTATAGAAGCCAACGATGTCAGGATAGGCAGCCTGAAACAAAGCTTCTTCCTCTACTGTAACCACAAAGGACTCTGTGGGCTGACCATCTGCTGTAACATAATGCTCTAGAAAATTAACAAAGGCACATTAGGGCTGAGGGCATGGAGGAAGGGAAAGGACCAAAGCAAGAACTATGCAGTTCCCTTGTCCTTAACTGCAATTTTCAAATATAAAGGTCAGTAGCAGATTAGAAGTCAGACCCTGGTCATGCTAAGGCCCCTTTGCACCAGTCTGTCACGGGCTGAGATTCCCCAATCATGGGGGATTTTTTCATGTGAAGTAGTACCACCATAGTATAGGTGATATGCTGGGGCCAAGGAGGAATAAAACTGGAGTCCAATGTGCTGTCGTAGTCCCAAGCCAGTATAAGGGACATCTTTGCCCACCTCCAAGTGTGCACCAAGTGCTGATCTGACACGCCTAAAGACTGCCACAGACAACCCCCCCGCAAGGGTTCATTGTTTGCATTTTCAATCTGTTTGATTTTAAAAGTGTGTGTTTTCTGCATATGTTCATAGAACAGTTGTCCAATCTGTACTATAGGTCACTTGTGCATATTGCTGGCTACCCACTTCCTTTAAAGGGGATTTTTGTCCACTGTTTTTAGTTACATTACAGAATAACCCATGTGTGTATAAGACCGCACCAACCTGGTTTTTGCCATTCAATTTCAAAACAAGGAATTCCATTTTTAACACGTGTCCTGACTATCCTGTGAAACAAAAGCAGATATGGTATCACTAAATGATTTTGCTAAAGCAAGAAATGTGAAAAAATCACAAACCTATTGCAAAATTTTAGTTTTGTAATCTATGCAAATTAATCAGAGGGAAAAAAATCCTATTCCTCTATCAGTAGATTTAGTACAGATTCTAAAAATCAGAAAGATTTGCTTTTTCTTTGGTGTAGGTAAATAATAAACTTCAGTTCTTGACTTTGAACATTTAAACAGACCATTAGTGAACGTAAAGGTCATAAAAAAGGTACCAGATGAGCATCACTGGAGAGTGAAGTCCCCTTCTCACAAGAGATACAAAGGCAGTGATACTGAAAAACTTCCTCAGACTGCCCTTTCTATGGCCCTAAACCCTAGCATGGGGACAACCCGACACAGTAGTTGCGTCTCTATTCATTCACTCCTTTTGTCTCTTTGCTCAGACTGGAGAGTTTTGAGCCAGAGAGATATTGCTTGGGGAGAAATATTCATTTTATCTCCATTGTGCAGTTTAGTTAGGTGGTGTTATGTGTGTGTGTGTGTGTGTGTGCGCGTGTATGCTACTGATGTTTTTTTGTTACATTGACAGTTACAACTGAACAGCCATCAGATGATAACTTAATTTTGCTATTGGCAGTGGATTTGAACCAGCAACTTAGAGGTTAAAAGGTTTCACATTCTACTAACACTCCTATAAACCACTTGGTCCCTGCTTTCAATATTCCTTTGGAACAGAATTCTGAATAACCATTGATCCTGCAAAAACTCACCTTACCACTTGTGCTCTTGCACATCTGTGAGCAGTCCCACTGAACTCAATGGAACTACTCACAATAAAGTAAAATGTGTAAATGTGTGCTAAAACAGGTTTTAGGCACTGATCCTGCATATATGGAAACAATGTGCTACACAGAAGCAGAAGGAGAAATTACTATGCTATGTAATAGGCATAACTCTGTTTAGTGGTGGCTTTGCACCCAAGCAGGAAAGGAGAGGGTAATCGGATGTCTTTGGTTATCCATGAGGGTGCAAGATTAGTGATGAGATTGTCACAGGTACATACTGGCAATGTGTGTGGGTATATCATCTAAGCAGTGCACAGCCTCTCTGCACCCCCTTTTTTGCTGAATTGGTAATAGAATTTGATGGTAATACTGAACTGAAAATTTAACAGGGTTAGAAAATAATGATATTCCGTCTTGACAAGAAAGTATAGTAGAATTCAACAGCAAGACCATTCACTCTTAGCCATAACAAGAGGAAAGCCAGTAGGTATGACAAGAACTTCAGCTCCCCAGCTGCAAACTGTCACTGACTAAGATTTATAGACCACAGGCCTGATCGTGCATGGACTTCAATGAGCAAAGACTCATGCCCATAGTGCTTATCTCATGTATAGTCCCATTGAAGTTGATGAGACTATGGCTAAACGTGAGGGTGTGAAGAATCATGCCCTATAAACTAGCATTAAAAGAAACTTTTGTACACATTTTACTTTACACTTTATTTTTGTGTAGCCACAATGACAGAAATGCAGCACTAATTTAAGCTTTTACCTTTTTCGAAAGGCAGCGCATAGCTCAAGGATGAGGCAAAAGGGGGAAGTAAATTTTACTTCAGTAAGTAATAAGATTTTCTCCAGTGACAGAAGTGAACAGAAACATGGAGTGAATTCAAAAACTTCACAAATTACATTACCGTATTGCCTGCAGTTGCTCTGTATCTGTCTGACCAGACTTTCTTTTGATCATGTCATAGCGTGTCAACAGTGACAACAGTTTCTTGCAAGCATAGTGTTTGGTCCATTCCATCTTCTCAAAAGCAAGTCTCTGTTAAGAAATGCAACCTTAATACCTTCTTATTTTGTTGTTACAGTTTCCTTAACAGTTACCTCAATGAACACTTTAAATATGTATTATGTTTTATACATCGGTTTAATACCCACCTTATGGTAAGACACTAATGACCTCTCAATGCAAGATGGCAGAATAATGGACATCCATAACAGGATAGATATAGTAGCCTGCTCAACTGAGAGTTAGGGGAGCAGTTGTGTAATAGCAGCAGCAGGAATGGGAAGGCCACATTGAAAGCTAAACATTTTCCCCATCAGATTCTGATAACGTATCTCTCCCATGCATGCACACCCACAGATTTTTATCACCTTCCACCAGAGTACTCATTAGTGGTCCATTGTCTATACACCATTCATGTAAACAGTCTCAGAAGGTGGAACATCAAAACAGATCTTCTGCCCTGCCAGGAAAGGTGAGCCTTAATGTTAGCCTTGGAGATGACCTAACCAAGAAGGGTATAGTTTCCAACTTCTGTACATCATCCCCTCCCCAAAATTCAGATAGATAGTTCTCTGTTATGCCGCAAGAATCCACTTGGTAAGGTTCCACAATTATGTTGTCAGGTAGTCTGTAAATCAATCTAGAAGAGTCATTGTTCCAATGGACACTGAAGTCATCCAGCACAATAAACCCGGGAGAATTCTATACTGGGCACAAGAACATAATCACTCACTCAAGGCATAAAGGGCTGGCCTTTTTCTGTGATTAGCACTAAATGGCATCACCAATTTTTGCATTGTAAATATCAGTCTCAAATGTTATCTACAGACTTTTAGACAAAGCTGTTCTAATGTAAGGTGACCTCTTCAACTGTGTCGATTAAATACAATTTTGTGTGTACATTTCAATTATGTTTCCTTTTGTATTGATAGAGTACAACTAAAACACATTTTAGGGTTTGATTAAATGTATGAATGCAGAGTTCTTACTGGTAGGCTATTGGTAGCCAGCCTCATTCAACAGCACAACGAAGGTATCATTTATAGCACTAATGCTCAGAAGAACAATATAACATCAATATTGAAATAAATTTCTTGAAAGACGAGAACAGCGGTTCACAATTTTTTAAATTTATTTTTATGATGGAGCTCCCTTTGCTACAGATTAGGAAATGGACATTACCTTGTGTCCTTTTTACCAACCCATGATAGTTGCCACCAAATTCTTTTTTATTCTGTCCAGTCTCTCTCATGTGTTCTCTGCCCTCTCTCTCCCTTGCACACTTTCCTTCTCTCTATAGGGTTGTTATTTTCAGCTATTCCCCTCCCCCCATTATTTTCTTGTGTAATGGATCCTCCTCCTCCTTTCCCACTAGGCAGAAAGCTACATCCTGCTCACCCACTATGGAACTATCTATTAGTGGGCCAGATCCGTAGCTACCTTAAATCATACTAGTTTTGCTGAAGTCAGTTGTGCCATGCCGATTTACACCAGATGAGGATTTCACCCATTGTACTTTAAAAAGTGTTAATGATACATTAGTATCTCTCTCTCACGCACTAGGCTGATAAAATCTACATCCATTCACATAACCTCTGGGGAGCACGCCAGGGCAGATCTTTGAATTTTTGGGATGATGGACCTTCCCAGAAAAGCCTCCAAATTTGGTAGGTGGCAATTCAGAACTGGTAAGTGAGGGCTAGCTGCCATAACAACTCAACAATTCAGGACAGGATGTGAAAAGGAACTTCATATCTAGCTAAAGCTGCAGTAGTTGTGAGTGACCCTGTTTTTCCAGTTTCTCTCACTACATTGTCCCCTTCTACAGCTATTCTAAGGCCTTAATTTCAGATTTCCAAACAAACATGTATATTAAAGTTGTTGCAAGGTTCTTACATTCTTCCCACTGATAAAAGTTACTAATTAATGTTAATATTCTCAAGTGCATTGCATACTAACAAATGCAACATGTCAAAGAGCTGGATTCTCTATGTATCATTCTGTACCTGAAAGGACAATAAATTTGGCCTCTGGCACTCCATTATCCTGACCAGTTTGTTTTTGTTTACAAGAAATTCTTCGATAACCTTGAAATAAAGCAAAGAGAGGACATTGAGAAGAAAGTTAGCTGAAAATCCAATTCACTGATTCAAAATGAACCTTTAGCAGACTTTTTAGTTACCTCAGAAAATGGAAAGCCCTCACAACCTCTAGCTTTTCTGCAAGTAAAACATACACATTAGGAACAGGATAGAAATGTGTGTGATGCAGGACTTGCACGCTCACCCTGCACCTGAAAGCAATGAGGAGCAGTTCATTTTGAAGACATTCCTACTTTCTGATATTGTCCTCCACTGCATTTGTCTGTTTCACTCGCTCTGAACAATGCCACTCACAAGGGCAGCAGTATTGATAGTCATGTGGTTCACAGTACATAACACTTCCACACAGTTTACATCCACTGAGCTCATGGTCCTTACAAGAACCTACAGAAAAAGGAAGAAAGAGAATGAGATGAACCATGTTTCCCAAACTACACAAGAGTGTTTCATAAAGTTGAGTATACGTGGGTATATCGCCAAAAGCTGCTGTATACAGAGCTAAGCACACTAGCAATACTGAGTAACAGTTACAATAAAAATCAGATTTTTCTTGTTAGTTTGAATGTTGCAGAATGTTATTCTGGAAAATTATATCTCTAAAGACCCACAAATATCATGCATATTTGACACCGTGACAAAACTGTGGAATGAATGACTCTCTCTCTCTTCCTCCCTCTCCATCCCCCTCCCCCCCAAATTTCTTCCTGTAAGCAGCATTGGGTTTGAACTGAAGGTGCCAGATAGATGGTCCTCGAGACTGAATGCCACTTTAAAAATAAAATCCAGACACAGTAAGAATAGCAATGCAAATGTTCTCTGCTAATATATCTCAATCGTGTCAATGGAGGGCCCGTCAACATGAATGACTGAGTAGTTCAGTCTCAATGTCAGTTCAGTCTTTGCTCTCTTTATTGACACTGCCAAAAAGATGCCAACTATGACGGCAGTTTGTGATGTATACACCTGTCCAAACTAGACCAATACCACCTAACAGCAATTCAATAGTAACATCTTCTGCACGCCTCCAACATGGCCCACGCTTGTACCAGTGGCCTGCAGGTTTTAAAAAAAAAAGTCCTACTCCATCACCAATCCTCAAGAGAGACCTTTTATATTTTTTAAAGAAAGATAATCCAGAAGTTGAGACCTGCATAAATGCAATTTTTAATGCAAGTCATTTGAAATATTTTAAAGGGCATTACCCTTTTTCAAAAGGCATTATACAGTAACTCCTCACTTAAAGTCGTCCCGGTTAACGTTGGTTTTGTTGTTACGTTGCTGATCAATTAGGGAACATACTCGTTTAAAGTTGTGTAATGCTCCCTTCTAACATCGTTTGGCAGCCGCCTGCTTTGTCCACTGCTTGCAGGAAGAGCAGCTCATTGCAGCTAGCTGGTGGGGGCTTGGAACCAGGGTGGACCGGCAGCCCCCCATCAGCTCCCCGTGCTGCAGCCGCCCAGCTATCAATCGGCAGTTCAGCTGTCCCTTCCCCCACTGCCATGTGCTGCTCCTGCCCTCTGCCTTTGGAGCTGCTCTCAGAGACTCCTGCTTGCTGTGCAGGGAGTGGGGGGGAAGGAGCGGGCTAATATCAGGGTGGGTGTCCCCCCCCGCTCCTGCACCCCACTTACCCCTTCTCCATATAGAGCAGAGTGGGGACAGGGAGGGAGAGAGACAGAGAGAGCTTGGGGCAGCAGCTGCTGTCTCAATTTCCTGATCCACTTAAAAAGACAATGCACTTAAGAGTGGGTCAGCTTACTTAAAGGGGCAGTGTACGTCTTTCTCTCTCTCCCACACACAAGGTGTGTGTCTGTCTCTGTCTGCTATGCTGTCTCCCCTCCCTCGTGTTCGTGCTGCCTTGTGTGAGAGGCTACATTAACAACAACGTGTTAACCCTTGAGGGCTCAGCCGAGTGCTAGTTCATCATTTAGCAGCAAGACATTCCCTGGAAATATACCTCCTTCTTCCACCCTCTAACTTCACCACCTCAATCAAGCTTCACAATCATCATAGCAGTGAACAGTATTAAATTGTTTGTTTAAAATGTATACTGTGTATATATCTATATAATATATAGTTTTTGGTCTGGTGAAAAATTTTTCCCTGGAACCTAACCCCCCCTCGTTACAATTCTTATGGGGAAATTGGATTCGCTTAACATCGTTTTGCTTAAAGTCGCATTTTTCAGGAACATAACTACAACGTTAAGCGAGGAGTTACTGTACTTATAAGGCTCCAGAATGGGCAGCCTCATTACCACCAGGGGCGCTGGTGGGGGGAGCAAATAAAATGTACATCAAATTAAAACAAAAATCTACCCCTTTTCATACCGACCTGGATGATGGCACACAGAACAATGAGTCATCTTGTTAACTGTTAGAACAGATGCATTACCACATTGAAGCTGTCCTTTCCATTGATCAAACCTAAAATTATATTACAAACGTTAACGTAATGCAATCCCACAGCTTATACATGCAAATTCTACCACTTAAGTTAAATATGGGGAAAAAAATCATACCAACTAATTCATCCTCTTAAAACTATTCAGTTTTCCATTGCACAATTTGTTTCAGTGAATGTACTTTTGAGTATGTACTGTGGATTGTTGGGATGTCTAGCTTTGAGAATCATTGTGACAATAGTCATACCAGACAACATTAGGATCTAAAGTCCTGATCCAAAGCCCTTTGAAGTCAATGAGAGTCTTTCCAAATTACTTTTGTGGGCTTGGGATCAGGATCTACCTCCTCTGATCATGCAAACATGTATACACGTGTTACTGTTTGCCAGAACAGGGACTATGAGTTAACACAATGTTAAGCAATAACTAACTTTAAAAAAATAGTTTGCCTGGAAGAATGTATTGTTTGAATACACAGCTGATCATCATGTAAGAAATTTAATATTTTGTTTCCTTAAAAATTAAAACATGAGTAGCATAGACTCAGGTTCAAAGTGCAACATAATACTGCCTTTCAATAAGACAATTTAAAACACTGAAATATTTCAGGAGACAAGACAAACTTTAACTTTACCTCTGCAGTAAACTTTGACCTCGCAAAGTCTCAATTAACTTTAAAGCTTGTTCTTTTCCAACTCCTGGCACTCCCTTTTAGAGAGAGGGAAACATGGTACATATTAAAGTTTAAACTAATGTAAAACATTGATATCTGTTAGGTGTAATAACAAAAAATTAATTCCATGAAGAATTTAAAAAAATTCAGATGCTTCTTCCATATATATATATATATATATATATATATAAAATATGGATTTAGCCGTCTTACTTCTGCAGAGTGGACAGCACCTTGGAGTGAATTCATTACAATTAAAATCCTTACTGTTTACACAAAAAATTAATATGGGGTTGTCATAAGATTGTAGTACGTCTCCAATGCAACTACAGTGGGTCACCCCTATGTTGACATGGTCATCTCGGAAATATGTTTTGTTTAACTGAATCCTAGATGGAATCAAGTCCACAATTAGACATAGCACAGAAAGGAAGAACAGAGGTCTTGAAGAACAAATTTAAAAGTCAGTGAGAAAGCTGCATGAGAAGAGTCAACTTGAACTACAGCAACTGGGAATTGGGGTACTCAATTGGAGGGGCAGAGACTAAGGAAAACATCCAAGCCAGACTCCCATTGAAAGATAGTTGAAACAAGTACATAGAGCCGCCCCTGCCTGTGGTGCTTGGTCCCCCTAATCTGAGCAAATGATGCCATCTAAACACTGAGGGCTAGGAGGCAGTACCCCTCTCACTATTTTGGGAAGAAAGGGCTCCAAGCTTTTTTTTAAAAAAGGAGCTAAGGTGGGGTGATTCAAAAAAAGTTTAAAACACCTGATTTACAAAGACACCATCAACTTAAAACAAAAGTAATTTTCTTCTGGAAATTTTATCTTTGTTATAAGTTATTCCTAAGGCTTGGTCTAGAGTAGAAAGTAGTACCGGAAACACTTGCCTTTAAACAGAATTGCAGGAAGATTACGGGGAGGGGAGGGAACCTCTCTGTTTGAGTTTCTTTGCTCTGGAATTAATCCTGAGCCTCAGATGTCAATGGCAAAATTCCCAATGACTTTGTTAAAGTGGGATTAGTGAATATGTGCAAATTAAATTAAATTGATTTGTTCACTGCCTGTGGCATCTCCTGTGTCTCACATTAGGATGATGAATTCACTCTCATATGCCGCTCTGGGGCAGTTCATAATAATATTTTTCCTTAGCAGGAAACCAGCAAAAGCAGCAGAAAAACAAACACAAATTGAAGAGATAGCAGGAGAGTGGAAGAGGGATAAACCCAGGCTTATTTATTATTTCTTTTGGAGCCACGCAAAACAAGCTTCCAAACATCAATATGGGAACAAATCTCACTGATTTATTCTATACTATTTTGATAACATACTATTTAAAGAGCGCATCAAAAAAGTAAATTATATTTAAGTTCTTGGTTTCTGAAAATAAGTTTGACAGTGTCCCTTTAAAACACTCTACACTTGAGAAGTATTTACTGATATGGGTATCAGTACTGGTACTCAAAGCTTTTGTGACAGGTACTATAGGACATGTTACATCTCTGTTTGAATAATATGCCTCTGCTGTGTAACTCAGTACATTCTAATCTGCAATAGAGTTTCAGCTCTCCAAAGGATAATCTTGCATATTTGAGAGACTAGGGTATAGAACAATTCAAGAGCCATTTTTGGTTGAGTGGAAGTGACAGACACAAATGAGGTTTTAGACTGGTAAACTGGATTTGGAATCGCTTCACTTTACTTGGAATGAAGGAACAGTGGGGTAGACTAACCATCAGAGCAGCTTCATAATGAAGTGCTCATTGCCATAGTTTGCAAAGAGTAATGCACATCAACCTTTACTGGCAACTTCCATTTCAGCTCATCTTTTTCTAGTCAAGAGCATCAGTACTTACAAACCGAGACTATTATTTCCTCTCAACTTCCTCTGCATGCATTACAGCAGCAGTTTCCAATTAAATGTCAGGACATGCTGTATCAGCCGTGCCTGGTCACACTAGACAAATGCATTTGTTAAACATTTCTTTAAGCCCTGCAGCAGAAGTGGTTAACTCCCCAATTTCCATACAGTCATGCTTTTTGGTCAAATCCAAAGTGGCTCAAGAACAGTCTACCAGCAATCACATTTAGAAACAGTTATTACTGATTTCTCCAAACAGAGTGTACAAGGATTTTTCTGGCAACTGTGCTTTCCATAAACATACTGTAGACTGCCCCATTTTCAAACATGCTTGTTACTAGCATAGTTACAGCCTCAGTGTGGACAGAAAGCATAATCTAATGGACTAAGTGTGAGACTGGGAGCTCAAAGTTCTAATAGGCTCTTAGTTGCCGATGCCAGCTCTTCCACATATATATTACATGCCATCTAAATTTGTTTTAGCTTCCTTATTTGTAAAATGATAATACTCACCTATCTCACAGAGTTGCAAACATTAATTTTCACTACAAAGTATTAGGAAAATATCTTTACGGTAGGAGTTAAGGTACTTTCCTCAGCTAGATGTCTGTAGTCTACCATGCATTTCATATGTTTTTATACATGCTCAAATCTTAATTGGTACTGTATGTTCAGAAAAAATAAGTCACAGGAACATGGTAAATAATTAGTTTCCTCACCTTAGGAAGATAATCACAACCAAGAAGAATTGCTAGCCCAATCAGAGACTCTCTGTCACAACGTAGTTTCTCCTTAATAGAGGACATTGTATAGCAGTCAACATGTGGGTCCTGCAAGAAAAATATTACAGCTGGGAATAGTGTAGGCAGGACTACAGGTGACTAGGAAATTGATTTGTTGCTGACAAGTTAACAGCAATTTGTTTTAGTGTTGTTCAACTGCTAGCATAGAAGAGACCAAGCCATTTGTCATTGTTACACAAAGTATGATTGACATAAATATCATCTTGCATTGAAGACTGACCACATGATTTTAAGAATTGCAGCTTTCAAAATCTACATACAAATGTAACTGTTTTTAAGTAAAATAATTAATCAAGGATTAGCAAAAAGAACAGAAGTACTTGTGGTACCTTAGAGACTAACAAATTTATTTGAGCATAAGCTTTCGTGGGCTATTCAAGAAACTGCCTGAAAAAGCACAAGAGCAAATCCACACAGACACACCCCTAGAACCCTGAGCAGGGGTATTCTATCTGCTATCCAAGATCCATAAACCTGGAAATCCTGGACGCCCCATCATCTCAGGCATAGGCACACTGACAGCAGGATTGTCTGGCTATATAGACTCCCTCCTCAGGCCCTATGCTACCAGCACTCCTAGCTATCTTCAAGACACCACTGACTTCCTGAGGAAACTACAATCCTTTAGTGATCTTCGGGAAAACACCATCCGAGCCACTATGGATGTAGAAGCCCTCTACACCAATATTCCACACAAAGATAGACTACAAGCCGTTAGGAACAGTATCCCCGATAATGTCAAGGCAAACCTGGTGGTTGAACTTTGTAACTTTGTCCTCACCCATAACTATTTCACATTTGGGAACAATGTGTACCTTCAAATCAGCGGCACTGCTATGGGTACCCGCATGGCCCCACAGTATGCCAACATTTTTATGGCTGACTTAGAACAACGCTTCCTCAGCTCTCGTCCCCTAACGTCCCTACTCTACTTGCGCTACATTGATGACATCTTCATCATCTGGACCCATGGGAAAGAAGCCCTTGAGGAATTCCATCATGATTTCAACAATTTCCACCCCACCATCAACCTCGGCCTGGACCAGTCCACACAAGAGATCCACTTCCTGGACACTACAGTACTAATAAATGATGGTCACATAAACGTCACCCTATACCGGAAACCTGCTGACCGCTATACTTACCTACATGCCTCCAGCTTTCATCCAGACCACACCACTCGATCCATTGTCTACAGCCAAGCTCTACAATACAATCGCATCTGCTCCAACCCCTCAGACAGAGACAAACACCTACAAGATCTCTATCAAGCGTTCTTACAACTACAATACCCACCTGCTGAAGTGAAAAAACAGATTGACAGAGCCAGACGAGTACCCAGAAGTCACCTACTACAGGACAGGCCCAACAAAGAAAGTAACAGAATGCCACTAGCCACCACCTTCAGCCCCCAACTAAAACCTCTCCAGCGCATCATCAAGAATCTACAACCTATCCTGAAGGATGATCCATCACTCTCACAGATCTTGGGAGACAGGCCAGTCCTTGCTTACAGACAGCCCCCAAACCTGAAGCAAATACTCACCAGCAACCACACATCACACAACAAAAACACTAACCAAGGAACCTATCCTTGCAACAAAACCTGTTGCCAACTGTGTCCACATAGCTATTCAGGGGATACCATCATAGGACCTAATCACATCAGCCACACTATCAGAGGCTCGTTCACCTGCACATCTACCAATGTGATATATGCCATCATGTGCCAGCAATGCCCCTCTGCCACGTACATTGGCCAGACCGGACAGTCTCTCCGTAAAAGAATAAATGGACACAAATCAGACGTCAAGAATTATAACATTCAAAAACCAGTGGGAGAACACTTCAGTCTCCCTGGCCACTCGATTACAGACCTAAAAGTCGCAATATTGCAACAAAAAAACTTCAAAAACAGACGACAACAAGAAACTGCTGATTTGGAATTAATCTGCAAATTGGACACCATTAAATTAGGCTTGAATAAAGACTGGGAGTGGATGGGCCATTACACAAAGTAAAACTATTTCCCCATGCTTATTCCCCTCCCTCCCCTTACAGTTCCTCATATCTCCTTGTCAATTGCTGGAAATGGGCCATTTTCATTACCACTACAAACAGTTCTTTTTCTCTCCTGCTGATAAAAGGTCACTTACCATACACACTATAAGGAGAGTGATCAGTTAACACCCATTGTTTCATGTTCTCTGTGTGTGTATACATATGTGTATACATTACACACACAGAGAACATGAAACAATGGATGTTACCATACACACTATAATGAGAGTGATCAGTTAAGTGAGCTTTTTATCAGCAGAAGAGAAAAGATATATATATCTTCCTACTGTATTTTCCACTACATGCATCTGATGAAGTGGGCTGTAGCCCACGAAAACTTATGCTCAAATAAATTTGTTAGTGTCTAAGGTGCCACAAGTATTTCTGTTCTTTTTGCGGATACAGACTAACACAGCTGCTACTCTGAAACCAATCAAGGATTAGAAATTTAACCAACACCCTAGGCTTATAGAATGACAAAAGAACACTCTGAAGCTGCAAAGGATTAATGAACAGGAGGAAGTTGTCTTCTATCAAAGGATCTGAACTTTAAAAATAAACAAAAACTTATAACCCAATTTTCAAACTTTTTAGGCATCTCGACAGATATTTAGACAACTAAAGTAAATACCCATTTTAATGCTGATTTGAACACCTAATTTAAGACATCCCACTTTGAAAACTGGGCTCTAGTTTACTCTGTACAAATGTATAGCCAAATGAACACAAGCAAATTGCCCTACAACATTTTCTTTTTTAACATTATGTGCTCCCAGCTCTGCCTCTTCATTCCATTAGTTCTCACAAAGATACAAGCACTTTTTTTAGCTGAACAACAGTTTCTTACACCAGGATACATTTAAATCTTCAATTTTTACTCCATTTGCTACCGCACTTGATGCCCTAGACTTAGCATAAAAGAAATCTCTCTGCATACTACAGAAGAGTGCACAAGAGAGTTATTTGTTCTGCCTTCTCAAATGTATCAAACTACATTCCTAATGTATCTATAATTTTAATCAGGGTGGTCTGTTTTATTGGATACATTCATTTTTGGACTGGTCATACTATAGCTTATTATTCAGACATACAAGACATGGTGTCAACAGTGCCTGATTTTGGGAGCAATCGTCATTATCAAGTGTGACAGTGTTACACATTTTAATGTGCATGTAAGATGCAAATGAGGGAATTTGCATTTATTTAACCCCATAGACCTGTTGCTTCTGTAAGCACACAACTGTCACTACAGGGCTGTGTCCTGTAGAAAATTTACAGCTTTAGGTCACATAAGAATTTATGTAATAGAAAACCTAAACAGACAGCAGATAATTTCATGTTTGTTATTCAACTCAGCTGTTTTTTTTATTCATTCAGTGCTTGAACACTAATGAATCAAGCAAAGCAAGTCTGCTTTATAAAAACAGATTTTAAGCAAGACCAAATACAGGAAGACAAAAGTATGATACTGTTAGTGTTGTTAATATAGTATTTAGCCTGTATATTTGCCTGGAATAAAATTTTGGGTTTTGTTGCCTGTTTGACTTTTGATTGTTCACACGTTAGTAAAAATAAGACACCGTGCGTTGCATTTGCCCACAACCAGAGAAAATAGCACAATGAGAAAAGATAAGTAAGTGAGTTAAAGTGTTGCAGGTTTTGGTGGGAGTTTAATATATACGACTGCCTCAAATCCTATCGCAAGGCAAGGTCAAGCAACCAGTTGGGAGGGGCAAGGAGGGGCGGCATAAGAAACACTAAAAAGCGAAAGAAATGGTGACTCTGGCCAAAACACAACCTCACTCCCTACCCTTCCGATGAGACACAAAAGAGGCGGTACCAAAGCCCCCAAGACTCATGATCCTCCAAAATGGAGCATGATCATAAATTGTAAGGGGTGGGACCAGGGGTGTGTACTACAGATATAATTAAGCCTGCTAAGGAGGAGGAGGTGGGAAAAAGAAACGGAGAAAAGCTCTGCAGCGTACAGAGCTATGGATATGCTTGTTTGATTAATCCCAATAAACATTACACTGCCTGCACTTCAGACTCTGGTCTTCTGCTTTCTGTCTGTCTGACAAGAAGCAAGGGAGTGGTGAGGAAGAAGCCTTAACAGATACCATAAATATTTTGAACAATTAACTACGTGCTTCACATTTAAGCAATATAATGAGTGTGAAGTAGTCTGAAAGAAAAAAGACTCCAAAAAACTTAACACACTACCTTTACATTCATGGTGAAATTCCTATAAACTGTTTGAGCTCCATACAAGAAAGCATCTCCATCATTGGTAATGCAGCCATCCACATATCCATTTGCATTCAGGTAAGCACACATCGCCTCCGCTTCACCAACTGCTTGAACCCAAGGTAATCCTAAACAGTCCAACATTTCAAGGCACTAAAAAAACAAAAATATTCAAGAGAAGACAGAGATTGAATCTTCAGTTATCCCTTTTTACAATTAACCATTTTTTCTAAATAGTCCTCAGGTTCATGTGTATGTCTGCAGTGGCCATTATTATTATCATCAATGTAGTACTATCATTGTATGTGTCACTTTACAATACATGTGGCATTGCAAACAAAGACTAGATCCCCGACTGAACTAACTTATAATTTATAGTGAGTAGGGACATGGTTATGTTCAGTTTCACAGTACTAAACACACACTGATTGCCAAAACACTTTATGTATCAGATAGGCAGGGGCGGCTCCAGGCACCAGCGCAGCAAGCGTGTGCCTGGGGCGGCAAACCGCGGGGGGTGGCCTGCCGGTCGCTGCGAGGGTGGCAGTCAGGCAGTCCTTGGTGGCGTGCCTGCAGGAGGTCCACCAGTCCTGTGGTTTCGGCGGCAGGTACGCTGAAGATGTGGGACCGGCAGATCACCCACAGAAACGCCGCCGAATCCGTGTGACCGCAGACCGCTGCAGGCACACTACCGAAGCCTGCCTGACTGTCGTGCTTGGGGCGGCAAAAAACAGAGCCACCCCTGCAGATAGGCTCATCAGATTTTTGAAGGAGAGGCTGGAGGATTGGCATACATTGCTTAGGAGGTTTCTGTGCAGAAAGAGGTACAGAAGTAGACAGTGAGCGAAGCTTGGGTGGAACATAGGCAAGACAAAGTATGAAACAGGACTTCTTAAACTTTCATCATGGATCACATCTTAATGAAGTGCCTCAGGGATCTACGTCCCCTCTCATTCATGATCACATAACATCTCTGTGATAATTACAGCAATTGCTTAAGTGGAAAAGTAATAGATGGGAATGTGCAGAGGAACAGAGGAGCCAATCCAGAGATGCAAGAAAGTGTGTATGTGCATGAGTGAGGTAGGGGTCCGGGGGAAATCATGGTCAGAGCAGCAGAAAAGGAAGAAGTGTTGTGTGCAAGCTATCTGAAATGACTGTACTGAATTATTATGATGCCTTCTCTTCACAAGTCAGGATTTTTAACAAATCAAAAACACAAAAGTGGCATAGTAAGAATTGCTGTCCTATTGGAGCATAGCTCACGCCAAGCAGCTTGACAATATTAATATATTTTATTCAGGTTATTCATCTGGTGCCCAATCCAAAACCCACTGAAATCAATGGAAATATTTCCACTGGGCTTTGGATCATGCCCTTGAAGAGGAACAAACAAAGCAAATAAAACATCTTCCCTCACTTCATTCCTGTCCTATAAATACTTTTCCAACACTACCAAAAATTTATGGAAGTACAGTTTACTTCAATCACAAAAGAAACCTGGCAAACAGTGAAGCTGACATTAAGAATCTCCAAGTTACTAATTGATCTACAATGTTACTTAAAAGGACAGTAGTCATTGTGGTCCAAGGCCCACAAATTCAACATGCAAATTGATATTGCCATGTATTTTTTCATGCCACAAGCAATCATGTAGTACATTATTTTGATACGAGAGCAAAGAAAGAGCTGAACACTAAGGAAATGAGGAATTAGTAACGAAAGATATCAATAAACTTATAAATAAAAACTTCCATACAAAATGACAGAGCAATTTGTCCTGCAACCTTGGTTCTCTCAACCTAGTTAAATACATTTCTCACCAAACATTTTCACAGCTAACTATGTTAACATGTCTATTTTCCTGGTTCATAGACCTAGTCTAGAAAACAAGTCTACTGTGTTATTATGTAATGACCAAAAGCGTGCTAGGTGCTTTAGAGCAGTGGTTCTCAGCCAGTGGTCCAGGGCCCACTGGGGCGCCACGAGCAGGTCTCAGGGGGTCTGCCAAGCAGGGCCGGCGTTAGACTTGCTGGGTCCCAGGGCAGAAAGCCAAAGCCTCACCACCTGGGGCTGAAGCCCAGGGCTCCAAGCCCTGCCATCCCGGGCTGAAGCCGAAGCCTGAGCAAGTTAGCTTCACAGGGCCCCTTGTGGCATGGAGCCCTGGGCAGCTGCCCTGCTTGCTACCCCCTAATGCTTGCCCGAAAAACAGTTGTTGTAGCACAGACAGGCCGTGGAATTTTTATAGCATGTTGAGGGGAGGGAGGGGAGGCTCAGAAAGAAAAAGGTTGAGAATCCCTGCTTTAGAAACATATAAACAGGTCTACACAACACTAATATGTTTATTAGGTAAGTAATAAAAAATATAAAAACAAAAAGGCTTATGAGGAATTAGATGGCTTGAGAGATTGGTAATGAGATACAGAGCCTTGTTTCTCAATCACTGGTCTGAATCCAGCACCAGAGAGACTTGCCATGCAACAGCTATTAGAAGAATTTCAATCTACTTTCAAATGGATGGGTGTCCTGATGCCAAAATCACCATGACAATAGTCCACCTTCTTTCCAGCATCAGCAAAGAGATTAAGGAATGGAACAGAGCAAGTCAGGTTTAAGGCGCATCCAAGGAATGGTGAAGAGAGCTTGTACTAACGCTACCTGTGTAATGCCTATTGTGTGCTTAGCTTCAGAAGAGTCTCCAGCATTGTCAACCTAGAACTATTAACGGGCACTATATTCACTTAGAATTTATTGTCAATATGTATACCTTGGAGTTTAATAAAAGTGTATTGAAATTTGCATAGATAGGGGAGACTACTAAGTTTGTTGACTCAGGAGTGTACATAATAATTTTTACGTGCTAATTCAAATGATCATTCTGCACTGAGTGACATCGTTGTGCTCAATGCTGTACAGTACACATGGGAACACACTGCCCCAAGAAGTTTATATGATCTTCACAAAAAAAGGGGTTCATAAACTCAATACAGCAAGTTACAGGACTAATATCCAATCTCAAAGTGATGCAAATTTTTGGGGGGGCAGAATCTCATTGAAAAATCTGTCTGGAGTCATTTCTGTGCGTCAGATTTATTGCAAATTCTTTCTTTCTTTTTTTTTTTAAACGTTTTTTCTTCCCTCTCCATTCTCTAATACCCCAAATAATGAAATTCCTCTATCACTCACCTCTTTTAAAACTGATTTAAAATAGGATCTCCCTGTTTTTGCAGCCCTAGGTTTTTTTGAAGACCCATAGCGGAGCTCATTCCTCTTACTCATTGTTTCTGCTTTCAGCTTTGGGGCATCCCCCTCCATCACAAACACCAATTTGATCTCCATTGAGGTTAAAGAAGAGATTCGAAAAAATAGATTCCTGTATTAACAAAGTAAATAAACAATTTCACTGAAAAATTTAGTTATAAATTAAGCCGCATGACAACTGATGTGTATACCCTAAATGGAAATTTCATGTTGGTCAGAACTTCATAATGAAACATACATAGTTTCAAACCAAGGAACAAAAACAGCAAAAGAAACACCTTAAGGACAATTGGATTATAGCCCTAACCCAATGCTCCTCCATCCACCCAAAAAGATTCTATAGCTGCCATTTGGAAAATACACACAAACATATCCGAAAAGATTTCATACCATTTTGTATTGCAAGTCTTTGTACAGGTATATAACTACAGAGAGGAAAGATGTTCATTTTTCTGTGGACTTATTGCTCAGAAGAACTTTAATACCTTTTCATGAATTCTGTATTATAGGAATATATTCTTGTTCAGCCTTCCAAAACTGTCATGAAATTTACCAGCTCATGAACAAGATCTGCTCCCAGACCTACCTCCATACTGATGATAAAGGGAAATTGGAAGGAGGGAAACAGACATCCTGTTAAATCAAATGTTAAAATGTTGAGAATACCTCAGCTGTTATGGTGATCAGTGTGGTATAAAACTCAGATATAATAGAAATATAATACTATTTTTAACATACTGATTTATATATTTCTTGTGGGCAAAAAGAATGTTGCATCTTCCATAACTGCAATTTTTCCTACTACAGTAATACTGAGTAGGCACAAAGACAATACATTTTTGCCATAATCCATTGAGCCGACATTTGAAAGCAGTAGAATAAACATTCACATGTGTTAGATTGATTTAGAAAGACTACTGTTTAAAAATATTTTAGTTAATATACTACTTCTGAGGGGAGATGAACTGACATTTCTGGAGGCTGAAACCCTGTTTATGTATAGAACAAATATAATACAATCAGTTTCAGTGTAAGTTTCCCTAAAATGGCTTAGCAATGTACTTTTAACCCTGTCCCCATGAAAGCTTGTCTACAGTGGTGGAATAATTTATTCTCCAGATCCATTCAGCTTTTGGTCACTCTGCTGAAAGTTCTTAAAAGGGTGCCAGTTAGGGTGATCTGTGTGATGTGGGTATGTCCATTAGAAAATTGACTGATATTTCCATCCCACTGCAATCTGAGTAATAACTTTCTGTTACTACTAACATGATTAGTAACTAACAGATTTGAATCAGTGCCCCCATGCCAGACAATTTTTGAATTAATTGCTGATCGGCTAAGGCTGCATTTTTGAAAGTGGTCAGCTATTTTGGGTCCCTAATATGAGACATTTTAGATGCTTTCAGAAAATGTGGTGCATCCAGAATTCCAGTTGAAGTTAATTGGTGCTGTGGATTCTTACAACTTCAGAAAATCATCCATAAAGCCTCTTGAGCTGGGTACTCAAAATCTAAGAGACCTAAAAGCCACTGGTCACTTTTAATAGTAAAATTCTAGTTGTCTATAGCTCCACATGTCCTCTTTTCAGTCCTGTTTGCACAAGTCAGTACTTTGGAGTTACAGTCACTTTGATTAGTTTGTTCTTTGAACAAGCATCAGACACATCAACCATATATGCACATACTCCTCAAGGCACTTCATAATGGCTCATGCAGAATGATCGGCACACACTGAGTAAGTGGTTAAAACTATATGGTAATATGGACTACCACGGATTTTGGAAGTACCTTGGGATAACTCTGGGAGCAAAGCACCAAATGAGCAAACTATATTATATAGATTCAAACACTCACTGGTTACAGTTATCCACCCAAAAGAAGAAGAAGAAGAAGAAAAAAAAGATACTGTACCTAAGATGAGGCTTGGTGACTACTCCAATCATCTTTTTAACAGTCTGTGCCTCACACACCCATAGACTTAAATCAACAGCAAGGGTTTTTCCACTGAGACTGCTCAGATGAACATGTTCTTTCACAGGCTCCAAGATCTGCCATAGATTAGTCACTCCCATTGTCCTGAATTCCGCCTTGCCAATATGAGGCTATCAGCTGTAAAGACTGATCAAAACAAAAGTTCACAGCTAATAATATGGAATGTGGCAATTTTTTGGGGGGGGGGCAGTAAGTGCTCTAAGTACTTCTAAAAATAAATGTTAATGACTAAGTGAATGACACAATCAAGCAATCCAAATATTTAGAGACTTAAGTTTATAGACCCCCCTTGTTTAATGGATGAGCTGCTTGTAGGACAACTTTTATTATAAATAGGCTACAGTGGTGTCTGAACAGAATGGTAAAAGTGTCTAGTTTAAGAAATCACTTTCATCTACACCTTAAGTGCTTCTTTCTCACTTTCCACAATAACTGAACATCTACTGCCCCAATCCTTTCTCACAGAAAATTCAGATTTCTATGAATAAACATATTTTGGTTCAACTACAAGAAAAGAGCACGGATACATTCCATTGTGTCTTTCTATCCAAAAGTGAGGGTGAGACTTCGAAATTCATACTCCTTTATTTCTTCTTGAAGTTCCCACTTCCGTTTAACATCTGAGAATTACTTTTATGGAAACAGTGCTTTTTGTCCGCAACCAGAAAGACACTGGGACAGATCCTCAGCTGGGGGAAATGATCACAGCTCCACACTGGAACTATGATCATTTATACCAGCTGAGGATCTACCCCAGTATATTAAGTGGGGTACATTCCTTTTGACTCTCTCTCTGCTTATAACTCTAAATTCATAGAATCATAGAATATCAGGGTTGGAAGAGACCTCAGGAAATTCTCCCTTTCCTGAACCCCTCCCTCATTCCTTCCTGTTATCAGATTTCCTTTTCTTCCTGTTTTCTCCTCCTCTTTCCCACCCCCTTGCTCACTCCTCTCCCCTTCAGCCTTGACTGACCTTCCTTTCCAGTGCTGTTCTCACTTTCATCCCTTGCCACTCTTAAAATATCAGCCTTTTGCCTATACCCTGCTTGTTTGCTAGAGTCCATTTCTTCACCTCAATGCCAATCTATTCCTCTTGGGAGGAGAAGGAATACATTTTCCTTATGCTTATTTCTCTACATTTCAATATGAAATAGACTTAAATAGAAATTGGTTTTTTTTAAATCACTTTTGTTAATGGTTTATGCATGTCTATTTTACTTTTGAACTAAAGAAAATCTCTCATAGAAATGACACAGCAGTCAGGTCACATTGTCACATTAAGAAAAATGATTGAGCTTAAAGAGTTTTGCACTACTCGAGAGCAAATCATGAACCTGTAGGTCAAAATTGAATCAAACAGGAAGTCAACCATGGAGAATGAGGAATGCTGCCATCTAGTGGCCTCTTGAGCCTTCTGCGTGGCTTTCACAGAAATGGGTTATCAGAGAACCAATGTTAATGCAACACTAACATAGGAGTATAAAGCCCTGGGATTCAGCTAATTGACCAGTCATTTCTCTTGCTCTCATTGCATGAATTACAAGTTGTTCTAATTGAAGGACTTCTTACTACTGGTTTTCAGGGGTTACATTCTCCCAGTAGATGATCCATGCCTTTGGAATTTGCAACACCTAAATCTGTATTAATTCACTCAAATAACTGGCCTGATTTTCAGAAGTGCAGAGCACATACAGTTTCCTTTGAACTGAAGCAGGTTTCTGGGGAAATCACTCAGAGCTCTGGGTGGTTAAGCACCTTTTCCCCCCACCCCAATCAGGTCACTTAATTAGACTCCTACCTTTAAGAATCCAAGCTTGGAAATATTACCCTGTTTGACCTTTGAAAGATTTCTGCTTTAGTTTATTACTAGATATTGATACTTTTGCTATTGAGCAAAGAGTTTCTCTGCTGGGTTTTGAAACCCAAAGGCTGCTGTTTCTTTTCATAAACATAACGGTAAGGTGACCAGTTGCTTTGCAGTGCGAGCCAATATAAATATAGCTGTTTGAAAAATTATCAAGAGAAAAAGCACATGCCTGATAAATTGTAGTATTGCATCTGGGAAGAAAACTAACCCCCTTAGCAACAATGTAGGTTTCCTTTCTCTAAGTACTTGAGAACTTCAGGAGACAAGCACTTAATTAAACAAGCTTCTAATTGCTGAGAAATCCCAGAAGTTAATTAATTGGCTGGTAAAGAGCTGATGACATATTAACCATTTTTGTGTCCTACCGACATTTGGAGAGTATCTAGTAATACAAGTCAAATACATTGGCATAGCTATGCTTCTGAAGTTTTGTATACCAGAACAGGCATTGTAAGAAATTAAGTGGCCCTATCGGAGTGCAAATCTGGAAAAAAAATAAAAATTATATGTTGGGCTACCTCTTGCACTGTAAAGAAAACTGATGTGAACAGCACAGGCAAGAGAATAGAAATGGGAAGCCGAGTTATTTTCCCCACTCTAGTTGCTGTGTTTACCCTGACATTCGGGGCTGGCCTGTGCCAACCAACCCGAGGTGTGGGGCTGTTCCATTACTGTGTAGACTTCAGGGCTTGGGCTGGAACCCAAGCTCTGGGATCCTCCCACCTTGCAAGGTCCTAGCACCAAAACTCCAGCCCAAGCCCAGAAGTCTACAGAGCAATGAAAGAATCCTGCAGCCCAAGTTCGAGTGGCTGGTACAGGGCACTGGCGGTGTCTAGTTGCTGTGTAGACATGACCTCACAGATGCTCATTTGCTAAGTAGTAGCTTCAACAGTATTATACTTAGATAAAAGATGCTTTAAAACTACTCAGAAGTATTCTTTTTTGCCACAGTAATACTTTAATATTTCCAATTGTTACCTTTAAAAGCTAGAAAGCCTTGAATAGAACATTCTGCAGGGGGGAAATTAACCTTCTTACCATCTAACTGGGACTTCCAGCTTTTTGGGAGGTGAACGAGACAACACTTTGCAAAAAGCCCTTTTGATGTTACCATTTGTTGCCTATAAATCAATCTATGTTTCTTATATAGCTTCCTATAACCTTTGTGTTAATTGGTTTATTAGTACCATGATGACATAGCACATCTGTATTAATGCACAGGGAGGATAAATGCATCAAAAAGTATTTTTAATTCCATACTTATGCAAAAGTAGCTATATAGACAAAAATGTGGCGAAGGCAACTTACAAAATGAAAAATAAAAATAAGTCGATGTTGCTCAACACCATGGTAAAATATTAATTTATAACTATGGAAGTGATTTTTCCCTTTCCATGATTCAAACAAAGTATATTAGTTGCTGAAGTAGGTAGACATGCCATAATACATTTTGGAGGTTCTTTTATTTTTGTCATTTAAATGATTTAGGTGCTAATCCATCTTGCAGAAAGCTGTACTGTCTAGAATGGGGCTCTTTGCAAAGACCCACCTGAACAGATTTTATTTCAGGGGCCTTAGTTATACCAAATCTCCCATCCCACCTTCTATATCTTAGAGAAGGTAAAATCTTCACAGCTGGACCTTATTTTTCTGTATGTCTGTAAATCACCCTAAAACACTGTTAATGTTATTACAAAAACAACAACAAAATTTAGGGGGTTGATCTGGCTTCCACAAAAGTGAATTGCAATACAGTCACTGACATCAGGTCCAGGATAAACCAGCCTTCAAAAGTTTAGAGCAAGTAAGGGTACGTCTATACTTACCTCCGGGTCCGGTGGTAAGCAATCGATCTTCTGGGATCGATTTATTGCGTCTTGTCTAGACGGGATAAATCGATCCCAGATCGATCCTGGAAGTGCTCGCCATCGACGCCGGTACTCCTGCTCCGTGAGAGGAGTACGCGGAGTCGACGGGGGAGCCTGCCTGCCGCATGTGGACCCGCGGTAAGTTCGAACTAAGATACTTCGACTTCAGCTACGTTATTTACGTAGCTGAAGTCGCGTATCTTAGTTCGAAGGGGAGGGTTAGTGTGGACCAGCCCTTTCTCTATAAACAATGAACATTTTATATGATTACAATTAAATCAACAAAAACAAAAGGAGTACTTAAAATGAGTGAATGAATTTAAAGTTGATGACAGTTAATGGTTTGCTTCAGACAGATCATCTGACTGCAAATTTATCCAAGAAATCTTGGCCAATGCGCCTCAATTCTGCCCTGCAGTACCCCTGCCCTTCCCATACTAAGATCTCCCCACACAGCAGAGTTCTGCAATTACTTCTTCTAAACTACAATCCTCACTAGTATTCCAAGTCCTGAGATCACATCACACAGCTTTGCTAACACACCTAAGCTCCCAAAGTGCATCACCCACTACTATTCCGTTTGTGGGATACCCTCTTGTTTTCACTGGGACAAAAGAGAGTGAAAAAGTTTTATGAAATGAAACACAAAACACATTCTATGCAATTTAGTCTTACTCTTCAAATATAAAAAGACATGTTGTACAAGATTAAATACTTGCAATTTTTTTTTTCTGTAAGTAAAACAAGAATAAAACCATTAAGTCCCTATGCTACTAGCTGGTTAGGCTGCATGCAATGCTGCATCTGCCCTTAAAATACCAATACTTTTACTAATCCATGTGTATTCTCAGCATTAGTGAATTTTGGAGGGAGGAAGGGAAGAGAACCACTAAAATCCTGAACCCATTGTGGGCATAGGCACTGAGTTTTTCTTTTCCCCCGGGGTGCTCCACTCCCACTCTGCCCTGAGGGCCCCCCTTCAACCCATTCCCTCAGGCCCCGCCCTTACTCTGCTTCTTCCTCACCTGCTTACTGCCCTCCCCCAGACTCCTCCCCCAGCCTACAATCAGCTGTTTTGGGGCACCACCAAACAGCTGTGGCTGGGGGTGCTGAGCACCCACTATTTTCTTTTCTGCGGGTGCTCCAGCCCCAGAGCACCCACAGAGTCAGCACCTATGATTGTGGGTACTGGGATGGCCCACCCAGAACTAAAGGTTTATCCACTCACCCAGGCCACAACTAAAGTCTTGGGGCAACAAATGAACAAACAAAAATGGAGGGAGGGTCAAGGTTAAAAAGCAGGGAACTAGAACAGGAAATAGAGCAGAGAACACTCAACAATGCACACTGCTCCTCAAAAATGTCCAGGGAGCCAGTGGACACTGCCCAAGGAACTTTGCTCAGAGGCACGAGACAAGGGACCAGAAATATACCACAGTTACAGAGACACTCCCCCCCCCCGTCCAGCTTCCTCCTCAAGGTGTGACGGATGGTCATCTTGACCAGTGCCAGGAGGTTGACCAGGAGGTCTTGTGACTTTGTGGGGATATAGAGGTAAATGAGGTGTGGGGAAAAGTGCACCCAGAATCTCAGCAGGAGGTTTGTCAGATTTCAGCCCCTCAAGACCACTAGAGTAGAGTATCCCAAACTTTTCAGGGTCGCAGCCCCCCTCCCAGGAGCCGGGAGAGGAGCTGTGGCTCCAGGGGCAGGGGGGACATGGACAGGGTAAGGGGCCCAAGGCTGGGGCTGTGGTGGGGGCAGGCAACGGAGCCTGCAGCAGGGTGTGGAGTCATGGATGGGGCCGGGGCCAGGTGCAGAGCTAGGGGCAGGGCTGGTGGTGCTCCTGCCCAACCCCCCAGTGGGGACTGATCTGGGCCCTGCTGCACCCCCCAAATGTTCCTCTGTACCCCCTGAGGGGGTGCACCCCACAGTTTGGGGACCTCTGCTTTATGCAGATGTGCACCACACTCTCCCTCTTGCTGCAGAAAGAACAAGTGTTTGGGAATTCTGTGAACTGCACCAGATACATGAGCCTATGTTCCCAGCTCCATGGAGGAGCTGTCAATTAATATCCGTGGTGGGCCACCACTAAACTCCTGCAGCTCACTCCGGATACTAGATCCTTAGGGGACTACAGGCTACGCTGCATCCAGGGCTCCTGTACTGGTTTCTGGGGTGCAATGGCAGCAGGGTGGGAAAGAGGAGAACTGCAGTGTGGATGGGGGAAGAGGAGACACAAACAAAGAGCCAAGGCAAGGCCAGGACTGGAATTCAGGTCCCCACAGTGGGAAGCAGGCAACAGCCTTGATAGGGTCTGAATACAAACACTCATCCCCAGGATGCTAAGCAGGAGCAACTGGGATGAAACACGGGGTTGGATAGTTTAGGGAGACCAAGATGTGACCTGGGTGGCAGGAGGGTGAGTGTGAGAAGGGGGGGATCTGAGCCGGGGGGGCGGGCGGAGAGGAAGGAACAGCCTAGGCTGGATGGGAGCTGGGAATCGAACGCGGGTGGGGCGAGGGATGAGAGAAGGGAACAGCCTAGGCGGGGTGGAGGCTGGGAACCGAACCGGGGTGTGTGTGTGAGAGAAGGGAACAGCCCAGGCGGGGTGGGGGCTCGGAACCGAACCGGGGGGGGGGCGGGTGAGAGGAGGAAACAGCCTAGGCGGGGCAGAGACTGGGAACCGAACTCAGGTAGGGGTGTGTGTGTGAGAGAGAGAGAGAGGGGACCAGCCTAGGCGGGGTGGTGGCTGGGAACGGAACCGGGGGGGGGGGGGGGTGAGAGAAGGGACCAGCCTAGGCGGGATAGGAGCTGGGAACCGAACGGGGGAGGGTGAGAGAAGGGAATAACCTAGGCGGGGTGGGGGCTGGGATCCGAACCAGTCTACTGGGGGTCCCACCTGCGCGGTCAGCGGCGCCGCGACGTCCCACTCTATCACTGAGGCCCGGCGTCGGATTCGTATTTGGCGCGGGAGCCTCCCACCTTTCCTCCCGGAAGCGGCTACGCCTCCGCAAGATGGCGGGGCACGCAACCGCTTGGGCCGCGCGTGCGCACTCAGGGGCGGGGTCCAGGGGCGCCTGCTTTCCCTTTCCGGTCGGTGCCTGCCGCTGTATGCTTGCAGCCTAGCCGGGGCAGCGCGGAGTCGAACGCTGGGGCTCAGAGCGGGTTTAAAATCTCAACGGATCATAACGATACCGGCTGTTCCTTCTCCGCAATCCCTCCCACCTCCCCGCGAGGTAAGAGGGGCGGCTCGGGAGCCTCTTCTCGCGGCGTGCGCGGGCCGGGCGGGGCTCTCAGGCATGGCAGCTAGCGCCGGCAAATCGCCCTGTCCTCATGGAAGGGGGGGTCGCCTGGGTTCCCCCCCGGGCAGCGCGTTAGGATGGTGTCCCTGGTGGCCAGGCTGCAAAGCCCCATGTCCCCGGGGGTGGCCGTGGGACACCCATGGTCACACTAACGTGGCTCTTCCCAGTGTATCAAAAACTGTTCAGCTGTATTGTACCCCAGGTGCCAGTAAACTAGATGCTGGTTTTCGTGAGTCCTGGGGGCCAAGGACCCCATTGCGCCCGGCGCTGGCTAAACACAGAACAAGACAGTCCCTGCCCCTGCCCCTGCCCCTGCCCCTGCCCCGAAGAGCTGACTAGGAAAAACAGACAGACTCGGCGCTTCCAAGGCCAGACGTGACCACTGTTGTCTTAACACAGGACTCCCTAATACTAATGCCCGTTTCAGTTAGAGCCTATCTTTAGAAAAACATCCAGTCTTGATTTCAGAACTGTCAGTGATGGAGAATACACCATGACCCTTGTAAATTGTTCCATTGTTTAATTACTCTCATCATTAAACGTTTGTGCTCTATTTCTAGCTTAAATTTATCTGGCTTCAATTTCCACCCATTGGATTGTGTTCTTTTTTTCTGTGCTAGACTGAAGCACCCATTATTGTATATTTCTTCCCTGTGTAGATATTTATAGATTGTAATCAAGTCACCCCTTGAAATTCTGTTTTGTTAAGCTAAAGACAAGGGGGTATACATAAACAATGAGACAATACTGGTCAGCATGATAAACTTTAGTCTTTGTACACCAGATCACTCCAATGGAAGTGGTCTGCAAAATCTGAAAACCATTCTGTAATTGGACAAAACACGGTAGGTGCATCAGAGGGATCTGTTAGTCTGGTCTTCAGAGCTCTAGTATATTTTTGTGAGGGGCAGTTCCAGGGACCAGGCAAACAGGGTTCACATGTTTGTTCATTGTAGTACTCACCTTGCGTTGTGTGCTTTCCAGATAGACAATATGCAACAGTTTTAGGATTGACAAGTACACAAGGTCGGGAGGAATGGGAAACTCTTATAGTTGGAGACGTGGGGGGTTGATTCATAGATTCTAGGACTGGAAGGGACCTCGAGAGATCATCGAGTCCAGTCCCCTTCCCTCATGGCAGGACCAAATACTGTTTAGACCATCCCTGATAGACATTTATCTAACCTACTCTTAAATATCTCCAGAGATGAAGATTCCACAACCTCCCGAGGCAGTTTATTCCAGTGTTTAACCACCCTGACAGTTAGGAACTTTTTCCTAATGTCCAACCTAAACCTCCCTTGCTGCAGGTTAAGCCCATTGCTTCTTGTTCTATCCTGAGAGGCTAAGATGAACAAGTTTTCTCCCTCCTCCTTATGACACCCTTTTAGATACCTGAAAACTGCTATCATGTCCCCTCTCAGTCTTCTCTTTTCCAAAACTAAACAAACCCAATTCTTTCAGCCTTCCTTCATAGGTCATGTTCTCAAGATCTTTAATCATTCTTGTTGCTCTTCTCTGGACCCTCTCCAATTTCTCCACATCTTTCTTGAAATGCGGTGCCCAGAACTGAACACAATACTCCAGTTGAGGCCTAACCAACGCAGAGTAGAGTGGAAGAATGACTTCTCGTGTCTTGCTCACAACATACCTGTTAATGCATCCCAGAATCACGTTTGCTTTTTTTGCAACAGCATCACACTGTTGACTCATATTTAGCTTGTGGTCAACTATAACCCCTAGATCCCTTTCTGCCGTACTCCTTCCTAGACAGTCTCTTCCCATTCTGTATGTGTGAAACTGATTTTTCCTTCCTAAGTGGAGCACTTTGCATTTGTCTTTGTTAAACTTCATCCTGTTTACCTCAGACCATTTCTCCAATTTGTCCAGATCATTTTGAATTATAACCCTGTCCTCCAAAGCAGTTGCAATCCCTCCCAGTTTGGTATCATCCGCAAACTTAATAAGCGTACTTTCTATGCCAATATCTAAGTTGTTGATGAAGATATTGACCAGAGCCGGTCCCAAAAAAGACCCCTGCAGAACCCCACTTGTTATGCCTTTCCAGCAGGATTGGGAACCATTAATAACAACTCTCTGAGTACGGTTATCCAGCCAGTTATGCACCCACCCTATAGTAGCCCCATCTAAATTGTATTTGCCTAGTTTATCGATAAGAATATCATGCGAGACCGTATCAAATGCCTTACTAAAGTCTAGGTATACCACATCCACAGCTTCTCCCTTATCCACAAGGCTCGTTATCCTATCAAAGAAAGCTATGAGATTGGTTTGACACGATTTGTTCTTTACAAATCCATGCTGGCTATTCCTTATCACCTTACCACCTTCCAAGTGTTTGCAGATGATTTCCTTAATTACTTGCTCCATTATCTTCCCTGGCACAGAAGTTTAACTAACTGGTCTGTAGTTTCCTGGGTTGTTTTTATTTTCCTTTTTATAGATGGGCACTATATTTGCCCTTTTCCAGTCTTCTGGAATCTCTCCCGTCTCCCATGATTTTCCAAAGATAATAGCTAGAGGCTCAGATACCTCCTCTATTAGCTCCTTGAGTATTCTAGGATGCATTTCATCAGGCCCTGGTGACTTGCAGGCATCTAACTTTTCTAAGTGATTTTTAACTTGTTCTTTTTTTATTTTATCTGCTAAACCTACCCCCTTCCCATTAGCATTCACTAGGTTAGGCATTCCTTCTGACTTCTCGGTGAAGACCGAAACAAAGAGGTCATTAAGCATCTCTGCCATTTCCAAGTTTCCTGTTACTATTTCTCCCTCTTCACTGAGCAGTGGGCCTACCCTGTCTTTGGTCTTCCTCTTGCTTCTAATATATTGTTAAAAAGTCTTCTTGTTTCCCTTTATTCCCGTAGCTAGTTTGAGCTCATTTTGTGCTTTTGCCTTTCTAATCTTGCCCCTGCATTCCTGTGTTGTTTGCCTATATTCATTCTTTGTAATCTGTCCTAGTTTCCATTTTTATATGACTCCTTTTTATTTTTTAGATCTCGTGGTTAAGCCAAAGTGGTCTTTTGCCACTTTTTCTATCTTTCCTAACCAGCGGAATAGCTTGCTTTTGGGCCCTTAATAGTGTCCCTTTGAAAAACTGCCAACTCTCCTCAGTTGTTTTTCCCCTCAGTCTTGATTCCCATGGGACCTTACCTATCAGCTCTCTGAGCTTACCAAAATCCGCCTTCCTGAAATCCATTGTCTCTATTTTGCTGTACTCCCTTCTACCCTTCCTTAGAATTTCAAACTCTACGATTTCATGATCATTTTCACCCAAGCTTCCTTCTGCTTTCAAATTCTCAATGAGTTCCTCCCTATTTGTTAAAATCAAGTCTAGAACAGCTTCCCCCCAGTAGCTTTTTCAACCTTCTGAAATAAAAAGTTGTCTGAAATGCAGTCCAAGAATTTGTTGGATAGTCTGTGCCCCGCTGTGTTATTTTCCCAACATGTATTTGGATAGTTGAAGTCCCCCATCACCACCAAATCTTGGGCTTTGGATGACTTTGTTAGTTGTTTAAAAAAAGCCTCATCGACCTCTTCCACCTGGTTAGGTGGCATGTAGTAGACTCCTAGCATGACATCACCCTTGTTTTTTACCCCTTTTAGCCTAACCCAGAGACTCTCAACACTTCCATCTCCTATGTCCATCTCTACCTCATTCCAAGTGTGTACATTTTTAATATATAAGGCAACACCTCCACCCTTTTTCCCCGTCTATCCTTCCTGAGCAAGTTGTACCCATCCGCACCAAGATTCCAATCATGTGTATTATCCCACCAAGTTTCAGTGATGCCAACAATGTCATAGTTGTATTTATTTATTAGCACTTCCAGTTCTTCCTGCTTATTCCCCATACTTCTTGCATTTGTATATAGGCATCTAAGATACTGGTTCGATCTTGCCTCCCAGTTTTGCTCTGACCCTCCTTTCTCTCTGCCATTATAGCCCACACTCCCTCTTGTTTCCGACCCATCTCCCAGGTCTCCATGTTCCCCACTTACCTGTGGGCTTTGCTCACCTGTCCCCGTTGAAGCTAGTTTAAAGCCCTCCTCACTAGGTTAGCCAATCTGTGTCCAAATAGGGTCTTTCCCTTCCTCGAAAGGTGAACGCCATCTCTGCCTAGCAGTCCTTCCTCGAATAGCATCCCGTGATCAAGGAAGCCAAAGCCTTCCTGGTGACACCATCTTCGCAGCCAGACATTCACCTCCATGATGCATCTGTCTCTGCCCGGGCCCCTACCTTTGACAGGAAGAATCGAAGAGAATACCACCTGCGCTCCAAACTCCTTCACCCGTACTCCCAGAGCCCTGTAGTCACTCTTGATCCGTTCAGTGTCACACGTCGCAGTATCATTTGTGCCCTCATGGATGAGTAGCATGGGGTAGTAGTCAGAGGGCTGGATAATCCTCAACAATGCCTCCGTAGCATTTTGGATATGGGCTCCCAGCAGGCAGCATACCTCCCGAGCTGAAATGTCAGGGCGACAGATGGGCGCCTCCATCCACCTCAGCAGAGAGTCTCCGACCACCACTACCCTATGTTTCCTATTCGCAGTGGTGGCAGCAGACCTCCCAGCCTTAGGGGTACGAGGCTTCTCCTCCTTTACTGTAGGGGGTGATTCCTTCTTTCCTGTATCAAGAAGAGCATAATGGTTACCTATTATCACGGCAGGAGGGTTCGGAGCAGGGGTGGAGCACTGCCTGTTGCCAGAGGTAACCAGCTGCCAGTGTCCACCCTGAGCCATCTCCTCCTCCACCAGTGGTGTGTCAGCAGTCCTGTGTACTGGGACAGCTACCTCAGCTGTCTCCGCATGGACAGTGTCCAGGAATTGCTCGTGGATTCAGATGGTCCTCAACCTAGCCACCTCCTTCTGTAGCTCTCCCACCTGCTGCCTGAGAGATTCCACCAGCAGGCACCTTTCACATTGGATGGTCCCCCCAGCCTGGATATAAGTAAGTGGAAATTGCAAGTTACAGTCTCTGCAAAACCACACCAGGATCTGGGTAGAAGCATCCATGCTCAGGCGCTCTGTCTGGCTACAGGCGCAGGTGGAGGAGACAGAAGCAGTGCTGGCACAGGTGTTATGGGTCTTCCTAACCATTGTAAGCCTCCCTCTCAAACTGTCCTGTCTGCAGCCCCTTGTCCACTGAAAGGGTTGTTTAAGGAAGAAGTTTTGATTGTAGTTGGTTTATAGGTTTTAAGGGGATAAAGGGAAAACAAATAGTGAGAAGTGATGTGGTTTTTTTTTTTAAACATTAGGACAAAGAATGGTTATTTCTTTCTGGTGCTCCATTTATAACTTTCCAATTATTTGTAAAATCACCAGAAAAGGATGGAATAAGGGAGAAGCCACTGAAAACTCAAGACTTGCCGATGAAGGCGAATAGTGTATTGTTATACTTGGTGAAAGATCACTTCAGAAATATATGGGAGGGAGGGAAAGAAATATACTGTAGCAAGACAGCTACTGAATGTTCAGAGCCATGGAACAAATAATTCTGGTAACAAAAGGGTGAGTAGAGAGAATTTCCACTCTTTCCTCTACCTCCCCAAGGAAAATCCACTCTAAATTGCTATTCATAGATTCATAGATTCTAGGACTGGAAGGGACCTCGAGGGGTCATCGAGTCCAGTCCCCTGCCCTCAGGGCAGGACCAAATACTGTCTGAATACTGTCATCAATTATAGTGGCTGAAGTGAACAGTGTGATGATCATTCAGTCCATGTTATTACACTTTCATTTGGGAAGTAAAGTATTCTACTCTTTGAAGGAAAAATACCGTTTCTTTTTTAACATTTCCATATCTGCAGGACAAATTTGGTCATGACACTGGTTACTGTCCACTGACTGATGAATCAGAGTAATCTCCTGAATAGATGAGGCCTCAGTAACGAAAATTAACCAGTTTAGCTGTATTCTTTGTTTCTTTTCATTAATGTTAGTCTTAAAAGTTTCATTACTCACTGTTGTATTGCTTATAATTTCCATAGGAAAATACCATAATTAAATTGACACTTGTTTGTCTCTTAGACACAGTGTGCAATTTTCAAAGGTGGCTAAAGGAATTGGTCAGCTCAGTTCCCATAAAAATTAATGGTGACGTTGAAAATCTCAGCCCTAATCTTTATTTGATTACAGCATGCTAGGATTATTATTAAGGCTACGATTTTGTCACGGAGGTCGCGGAAGTCATGGATTCTGTGACTTCCAAAGACCTCCGTGACTTCGGTAGCTAGGAGCTGCAGGGTACCCCTGCCACCTCAGGCTGCGGGGCCGCCAAGCTCTGAGCCACCATGGACAGCGGGAGTACTCCGCAGCCCCCAAAGCGTCAGGGGGATCCCCACTGCTCCTGACCCCCATGGGCAGTAGACGGATCCCAGCAGCTCCCCGCAGGTGGAGGTCTCCCTGGAGCTCCGAGCCCCGATAGTAGTAGGGGCCCCTAGAGCTCCCAGCCTCTCCCGCCCTGCAGCTGCCCAGCGGCTTCCCATTTTGTCATGGATATTTTTAGTATTTTCCATTAATTTTTCTTTATTGCCCATGCTCTGTTTGTGACTTTTACTAAAAATGTCCATGACACAATCTTGGCCTTAATTATTATTTATGCAGTGTATTACCACAACACCAGTTTAACCATAAATTCCTTTATTAAATCCACAGGCCAAATAATATTTATACAGTTGCTCTAAACATGACTAAAAAGTCAAAATAATAAGTAATTTACTATTTCCAAATAGTAATATAAAACATTTATAAACATTTGATCAAGATATTTACAAATGGGCTAAACTAGGAGTGCTTAGACCATATTGGTCAGATTCAACTTGGTCAGGCAGGTGTTAGCAATGAAGCCTTACTTTTTAATACCCTTTAACAAACAAGTGATGTCATTGCCAATTATCTACTTCATCTAAAAACAATTTGAGATAATTCACCTTTATTTCCAGTCTTAATTCAGATAAGATTTACAATCGCCTGTCTTCCCGAAGCCTTTCCTCCCTATATCTTCGCTCCTTCTTGCTGATCAACAGTTTTTCCCTTGCATGTGGGTTCTCCTAGACACTCATTTTTGAAATAACACTGGCATATGTTTTTTTTTTTTCAATACATATTTCTTTAACCAAACTTAAGTTAATGCTAATTCTCTAATATTATATTCTACACAACATCTAAAACCTGTGTCAGGTTCATTTCAGAAATGTATGAAAGGGGGCTTTGTCTCAGCAATGACAAAGTAAGCCCGGCTTTCTTACTGATAGCAAGTGAGGTGATTTTACCGTTTTCTACCTTTATCTGTTGTCTTTTCTCTCTTCAATCAAACAGGAAGTAGGATGGAACAGATGTAACCCTGGTGTAAGGCCTCCTTGATACTGTTTTTTTGTCCTTAGGCTATGTGTGACTATGGCTTTCAGCATAGCCTCTGCATTGTCTGTAAACTTGTCAAGTGTCTTAATGATCTAATGACAGAGCCACTTGTATGCACTTGGGATTTCTCTTTCTCGAGCCTCACGTGCTGAGTAACTTCACTTGCTCTGTTAACTTTGGATATGTTAAATTCTTTAAAACTAGTAATTTTGTATTTTATTAAAATCTAAAACTACTCATTGTCTGCCAGGTAGTGCTTTATCCTGTAGAGGTGAGTACTGAGTGTTCTTAACACCTGTTGACTTCAGTGTTGAGGGCTTGTAAGCACCTTGCACAAGGTGTTTAGCAACTTGTAGAATTGTGCCGTTGCTGTATGTGCATGAAAGGTATTTTTCAAGTAAATCCTGTGGCATACAAAGTTGAGATCTTGAGTAGAAGAACTTAACTGGTTAGAAATCTTTTAACATTGGAGAATTATTTTGAAACTGTTGACATTTCCGGATCCTGCAAGGACTTCTGCACAGGCTTAGTTTTACTTACTGGGCAGACCCACTGAAGTTAGTGGGAATACTTAGATACGTACAATTAAATATGTGCATAAGTGTTTTCATGACTGAAGCTTTATTGTTCCTTCTTGATGCAGAAGTGTGCTTCCCCTCCCCCCCCCCCCCATGCTTTGTGTAGTGCCATAATTTGGTACTCTTGTAATAAATAAATTCCAATACAATGTGTACTTGGTTAGTGTCATAACCAAACCTCTTAAGTTGAATAGGAGCTATCCATTTATAGTCCAATTTTCATCATTACCATAATTGTACCAACACTGATGCCTCTCTGTTGGGTTTGCTCAGCTTTAGGTTTTCAAAAAATTTTCTTTTTGTCTGACTTAATTTTCACTTTGTTTTACTGGGACTTGTCAATATTGCTTCAAAAGTGGGCTGATTCTGTCAGTTTGCTCTTTGTGATCATCCATATTTTTATGTCGATATAGTGTTACAATCTGTGATATTTTTCATTTAGCTAACTGGAACTTACAATTTACTATACTTTTTTTCAGTACTTATGGGTAAGAGAAAAGAGGAAAGCTTTTCAGAACCTGGACTCCACAAAAGGCCAAGACAAGAATACACAGATGAATCTAATGATGAGCTTGATGAAGAAGAACGTTCACAGTTGCAGTCTGACAGTAATTCCAGTTCGCAGTCGGTAAGATGTGTGTCCTGTTAGAAATGACAGTTCTAAAAAAGAGGAAATATGCAAACTGGTATAAATATATCATAGACTAAGGTCAGAAGGGACCATTATGATCATCTAGTCTGACTTCCTGCACAACGCAGGCTACAGAATCTCACCCACCCACTCCTGTATCAAACCTGTGTCTGAGCCATTGAAGTCCTCAAATCATGGTTTAAAGACTTCAAGGTTCAGAGAATCTTCCAGCAAGTGACCTGTGCCCTACGCTGCAGAGGAAGGCGAAAAATCCCCAGGGGCTCTGCCAATGGCGATCAGCTAAACCCTGAGCATGTGGGCAAGACTCACCAGCCAGACACCCAGGAAAGAATTCTCTGTAGTAACTCAGATCCCATCCCATCTAACATCCCGTCACAAGCCATTGGGCATATTTACCACTAATAGTCAAAGACCAATCTCATTATACCATCCCCTCCATAAGCTTATCAAGCTTAGTCTTGAAGCCAAATATGTCTTTTGCCCCCTACTCCCCTTGGAAGGCTGTTCCAGAACTTCACTCCTCTGATGGTTAGAAACCTTCGTCTAATTTCAAGTCTAAACTTCCTGATGTACAGTTTATATCCATTTGTTCTTGTGTCCACATTGGTACTGAGCTTAAATAATTCCTCTCCCTCCCTGGTATTTATTCCTCTGATATATTTGTAGAGAGCAGTCCTATCTCCCCTCAGCCTTCTTTTGGTTAGGCTAAACAAGCCAAGCTCTTTGAGATTCCTTTCATAAGACAGGCTTTCCATTTCTCGGATCATCCTAGTAGCCGTTCTCTGGACCTATTCCAGTTTGAATTAATCCTTCTTAAACATGGGAGACCAGAACTACACACAGTATTCCAGATGAGGTCTCACCAGTGCCTTGTATAACAGTACTAACACCTCCTTATCTCTACTGGAAATACCTCGCCGGATGCATCCCAAGACCGCATTAGGTTTTTTCACGGCCATATCACATTGGCAGCTCATAGACATCCTGTGATCAATCAATACTCCAAGGTCCTTCTCCTCCTCTGTTACTTCCAACTGATGCGTCCCCAGCTTATAACAGTAATTCTTGTTATTAATCCCTAAATGCATGACCTTGCACTTTTCACTATTAAATTTCATCCTATTACTATTACTCCAGTTTACAAGGTCATCCAGATCTTCCTGTATGATATCCCGGTCCGTCTCTGTATTGGCAATACCTCCCAGCTTTGTGTCATCCGCAAACTTTATTAGCACATTCCCACTTTTTGTGCCAAGGTCAGTAATAAAAAGATTAAATAAGATTGGTTCCCAAACCGATCCCTGAGGAACTCCACTAGTAACCTCCCTCCAGCCTCACAGTTCATCTTTCAGTACGACTCGTCATCTTCCCCTTCAACCAATTCCTTATCCACCTTTCAGTTTTCATATTGATCCCTATCTTTTCCAATTTAGCTAATAATTTCTCATGTGGAATCGTATCAAATGCCTTACTGAAATCAAGGTAAATTAGATCCACTGCGTTTCCTTTGTCTAAAAAATCTGTTACCTTCTCAAAGAAGGAGATCAGGTTGGTTTGGCATGATCTACCTTTTGTAAAAACATGTTGTAATTTGTCCCAATTACTGTTGACCTCAATGTCCTTAACTACTTTCTCCTTCAACATTTTTTCCAAGACCTTGCATACTACAGATGTCAAACTAACAGGCCTGTAGTTGCCCGGATCACTTTTTTCCCCTTTCTTAAAGATAGGAACTATGGGTTAGCAATTCTCCAGTAATACGGTAAAACCCCTGAGTTTACAGATTCATTAAAAATTCTTGCTAATGGGCTTGCAATTTCATGTGCCAGTTCCTTTAATATTCTTGGATGAAGATTATCTGGGCCCCCTGATTTAGTCCCATTAAGCTGTTCGAGTTTGGCTTCTACCTCGGATGTGGTAATATCTACCTCCATACCCTCATTCCCAGTTGTCATCCTACCATTATTCCTAACCTCCTCATTAAAGACTGAGGCAAAGTATTTGTTTAGATATTGGGCCATGCCTAGATTATCCTTAACCTCCACTCCATCCTCGGTGTTTAGTGGTCCCACTTCTTCTTTCTTTGTGCTGTTTGAGTCAGGTTGATTGTAAAGCAATGTGTCTTGCATGTAGGCTGCAGAAGGAACAATATGAAAATAAAGCTACCAGTGATGTTTCTATCATATCTTCTTCAGTTGTCCTCTACTACATTTGAGGAAACATCTTCCTTCTGGAATAATTTTTTAGGGTGCTGTCAACCATAATGATCTGTTCTTTGGCTTCAGATACACGTGTTACACAATTTCTTGAAGCATTCTGTTTTGATCCTTTTGTAAATTCCACAGCCTGTTGCAGTCCCCAGTTGTCCTTTGGAATAGACAGTAAAGAGTACTATTTTTAAATGTAACTTTAATAATTTGTGTAATACATACTCATGGCAACTAAGCATTGTTTAAAATTAAAATCATAAGTTGCACCGGCGACCACAGTCAGTTGCATTATATAATATGACTACTTCTGAGGGCAAAAAACATAGGCAACCAAGTTAAGGAAATAAAATGTTTGGTTAGTCATCCAAAAACTAACCAAATATGTTGGGCAAGTTGTGATTTTATGTTGCACAAAAATGGGGGGTGGGTGGGAGGGAAGTATTTAAAAGATAAATGAGTGACCCGGAAGGAGCAGTTGGAGCCGCTGTAGCTTGTTAAACATATCCCAAATACTTTGTGACACCATCAAAATATAATCATATTTTTGAAATATATTTTTTGTGTAAGTGCCAATTTAAAATAAAATGAGGATAAATGCCATCCTTATTGCTCTCTAGAGTAGTTGAGTCATAACAAGATAAATATTTTAAGAAAAAATGCTTTAAGAAGAAATGTTCTTCAAATGCAGTGTTGTCTGATGTAAGAACTCAAGTTACAGGTGGCCTTTATATATGCTTAAAACAATTATTTGTTTCTAGGAAACAAAAGTGCAGAGAAATGAGTATTGCATTCCCAAAGCTTTGGCTTTACCCTAAAAACTTTCTAACAAAATATATATCAGCATTTTGCCACTGGATTATCCCTTCTGCTTCTAAATTCAGCTCCTTCTTCCCAACTTTGAAAGTTGTTTAAAACGAATAAAGATTATTAAAAAAATAAAAATAAAAAATCTATATGGTGTATGAAGAATATTATACCACATGGAAGCTAAATAATAAAAGCATGCTGTGTAAGATGTTCATGACTCGATAACTTAAAGGGAAAAAACTAAGGCTATATATACACTGAATACCTCTTGTGTACCTACACGCCACAGTGAAAAGCTGACTGCATCCACACTGCTGTGTGTAGCTACACATGTCCCCAGAAGTGGGGAGCTGCTGGCATCTTTCCCCACTGCCTCCCTGCTGTGGGGAAAGACTCGAACAGCAGGACACTACACTGCTAAAAATGGCAGTGTACATAGGGAGGCACTGTGTGGGCAAGTAGAGAGTCCTTTAGGGTACATATTGAGGTGCATACCCACAGGGTTCAGGAAGTGTCTTTATTCACCTACGCAGTGACTCATCGTTTACACCAGGGGTCGGCAATGTTTGGCACGCTGCTTGCCAGGGTAAGCCCCCTAGCGGGCCGGGCCAGTTTATTTACCTGCTGACGTGGCAGGTTCGACCGATCGCAGCCCCCACTGGCCGCGGTTCGCCATCCTGGGCCAAAGGGGGCGGCGGGAAGCCGTGGCCAACAAATCCCTCGCCTGCGCCGCTTCCTGCCGCCCCCATTGGCCCGGGACGCTGAATCGCGGCGAGTGGGGGCCGCGATCGGCCGAACCTGCCGCGTCAGCAGGTAAATAAACTGGCCCGGCCCACTAGGGTGCTTACCCTGGCGAGCCGCGTGCCAAACGTTGCCGACCCCTGGTCTACACTGCTATTTATATCCATGTTGGAGGGGTGTCTGTGGTGTGTATACTCTACATGCCACAGAAAGGAGTATGCAGTGTAGATGTACCCTAAAACTATCTTTGATAAGTGAAGCATTTTGATAACTATTTGCATTTAATACTACATTATGACTGAATTACACCACCAACTATAAATTTTCATATTGTTGTGTAATTTGTATATATCACCACCTAAAGCCCTTCCATCTGTTTGCTGTCCTGTTTTGGCTACAAAAGTATCCGTGACTTTTGATACCATTACCATTTTATCACCATGTTCTCATTTTAATTTCTCATTCTACGTGACTCACTTTGTTTTTTTCATTAATTTTGTGCATTTGATTTGTCATTTTCATGATATTTCTGTAGACTTCGGGGGAAGTGGGGATAATTGAAAGCATCCAATTGAAGAACTTCATGTGCCATTCAATGTTGGGGCCCTTTCAGTTTGGATCCAATGTAAACTTTGTGGTTGGAAACAATGGAAGTAAGTATTAATTTTCTCATTTCTCTATCAGGAGCATTTTTGTGGACTTATACAAAAACTAAACCAAATATGTTCCTAAATATTTAGAGCAAACGTTCATTAAAAATTCTTTTTAACTACAGAAAAGGAAAACAATTATTTATACAAACTTCTGCTTTTTCATTGATGTTCGTCTCAGTGCTAAACAAGATAGAGAGGTTTCTATATGTTGTGATTTTAATTTAGTTATACGATACAACATTGATTAATGATGACCTGTTATGTGGTGATATCAAAACAACTTAAACTTAATTTTGATTAACGTTCTTTGTTGTATATGTATTTCTTAACTTTCAGCCCAAATGTAGTATTACATACTAATTTAAAATGTTACTGTCTTCTTCTTGTTTTTCTTTGTGAAGATGTCATGTTGTTTGTTTAAAAAACAAGGGGAAGATTGAGCATTAACAAAATAGACACCTTCCCGTTTGTATTTGTTCAGTAATACTTTGCATCATTTGTAGGTGCAATAAATGTTGTCAAAGCACAAGAAAAAGACAGAATCCTCCTGTATCTGTCAGAGATTAGTTCATTCTGCCAAGGATTGGCCCTCATAACCTGTTTGGAGTTTTGTCATCCATTCTGGATCTGCTGCAAGGTTCTGTGTACTGTGATTATCTCTGCAGTTGCACTTCTTTCACCCAGGGTTAGGCTGCTTCTTATTTTCCTCACCTTTTCATAGAAAGCCTTACCTTTTCTGGTAATTTGTGGAAATGTCTTATCTTCTGTTGAAATGTCCAACATACGAATGTCTCTCCTCTCTGGGTTTGAACTGTCATTTGTCTCCCAGTTATCCTCTTCTAGTGTATAGTCTCTGATTCTTCTATATTGGTTAAATGTCTGTCCTAGCTTTGCACTCTATACTGGGGTGAGGTAGTCTGTTAGTGTGATAATTGTGTACCAGGAGGACATTTTATTTTAATTTGGGGTGGTTGTGTGAGTTTAGGTGCTGATCTAGTGTCATGAGGTTTCTTGGGGTTGTTTGCTCCATTGGTTGTGAGGTTAGTGGTGTTGCAGTAGGGAGCAATATATAGGTATGAATAGTATTGATTCATTGTCTTATGTTGAAGGGATTATTTGCTGCTTTCAGGTAGAACCTGAAGTGTAGTGTTCTTTTCTGTACTTTTATTAGGAGTGGGGATGGGACTGAGCTCTGCCCTGTTGTATTGTTGCTGGTATTGTCTTCTGCTTGTGTAGTGTACATAGTGATACAAACAAAGCTAACAGCATTTGAGAAGAAGGGTACATAATAAACCTCTACATGGCTAGGGTAATTAAATATACAATCATATTAATAACTGGGGCTGTCAAATGATTAAAAAAATTAATAGTGATTAATCACCCGATAAAAAAAAAACATGATTAATTGCAGTTTTAATTGCACTATAAATAGAATACCATTTATTTAAATATTTGTGGATGTTTTTTACATATTCAAATATACTGATTACAATTACAACACAATAGCAAGTACACAGTGTTCAGTTTATATTATTTTTTATTACAAATATTTGCACTATAAAAAAGATAAAAGAAATAGTATTTTTCAATTCACCTCATAGAAGTCTGTAGTGCAATGGTCTTTATCATGAAAGTGCAATTTACAAATCTAGATTTTTTTGTTACATTACTGCACTCAAAAACAAAACAAGTAAAACTTTAGAGCCTACAAGTCTATTCAGTCCTACTTCATGTTCAGTCAATCGCTAAGACAAACAAGCTTGTTTACATTTATGGGAGATAATACTGCCTGCCTCTTATTTACGAAGTTACCTGAAAGTGAGAACAGGGATTATTAGCACGGCACTGTTGTAGCCAGTGTTGCCAAGGTATTTATATTCTAGCTATGCTAAACATTTGTTTGTCCCTTCATGCTTCGACAACCATTCCAGAGGACATGCTTCCATTTCTTTAACTTAGCACTAGGCTTGGCAGAATGATTTTTTTTTTAACAATATATAATTTGGATGGATAATATTATTTTTAAGCATTTTTAATTTTTATCTATTTAAAATTTTCACAGTGCACAAAACTGAGTTTTAATCTTGTTTTTTTTTTTTTTTTTCAATTTTTATTGACTTAAATTTTCAGTTGAAGGATACTGCTGGATAAGACAATGGAGAGGAGATCAGACAGACGTTAAGACGCAAAAAAGTTAAAGCTGTATAACCATGAAAATACAGATTGTCAACATCATATGTCAAAATATATTAACTCTGTAACCTTAGATCAAATTCTAAGTTCTCAAGCAGCATTTTTCTTACTTTGCCCATCTGTAAATTTTGATTATTATCGATAGAACAGGCCTGCACAACATGCAGCTCACTGTGCGGCCTGCGGGCAAGTGGTGGGGGGAGCTGCTGGCTTCACCCCCTGACGGGTGCAGGGGGTGCAGAGCCGACCTGACAGCCCCGCCCGCGCGTACCGCGCTCCGGCCGGTGAGAAGCGCGGCTGCCAGGTTTGCTCCCTGCTGGGGGGAGGAGAGGGGGCCGACCTCACAGCCCCGCGTGGGTGCACCGCGCTCCGGCCGGCCGGCGAGAAGCGCGGCTGCCGGGTTCGCCCCCTGCCGGGGGAAGGGGAAGGAAAAGGAGGAGGCCGACTTCACAGCCCCACGCGTGCGCGCCACGCTCCAGCCGGCTGGTCAGAAGCGCGGCTGCAAGGTTCGCCCCCTGCCTGGAGAGGGGCCAACCTCACAGCCCTGCATGTGCGTGCCGCGCTCCGACTGTCCGGACGGCCAGAAGCGCGGCTGCGGGGGGCCCGCGCGCGCCGCGCTCTAACGTCCCGAACAGCCAGAAGCGCACACACGCGTGCACGTGTCTCCGTCTCCCGCTGCCCCCGCCTGGCGTACAGCGGGTGCGTCACTTCCGGGGCCTGCTGAGGCGGGAAGCGCTGGGCACGAGGCAGAGCCGGTAAGTGCGAGCGAGGGGAGGGGCGCCCAGCCTGGGCTCGAGCCGCAGCTGGGGGGGACTGGGCCGAGACACCCCCCCCAACCCCCCTCTTCGGTTGGGGGTGGGGTGGCTACTGCGCTGGTTGCTCCCAGGGCGGCCTGTGTAGTGATTGGGGGAGGAGCGGGGGCGGAGTTTGAACTGTCTGTGGGCAGCCGGGAAAACCCGGGGGGGAGGAGGGAGACAGAGTGTGTGTGTGTGTGTGTGTAGGGTTGGCTTTAGGCCGATTCAACTGAGTCCCCTGAATCGGGCCCCATGCCCAAGCCCCAGTACGGTGTACCGGGGTGGCCCGGCTTCTCCAGGGAGCAATTTAAAGGCTTTGGAGTCCCAGGCCCTGTAAATAGCCCCCAGAGCCCTGGGATAGCAGGGGGCTCGGGGGCTATTTAAAGGGCTGGGGCTTCAGCTGCCTCTATGCACCCCCTGCCCACACCACCCCGCACCCCCTGCCCGCAGCCAGCCAGTCCCACACATGCCCCAGCCCCGCACCCCCTGCCCTGCCCGTAGCCAGCCCCTGTCTCCAGCCAGCCCCACACCCCCTGCCTGCAGCCAGCCCCTGCTCCACCCCCTGCCCTGCCTCCAGCCCCGCACCCCCTGCCCTGCCCGCAACCAGCCCGTCTCCAGCCAGCCCCACACCCTCTGCCCGCAGCCAGCCCCTGCTCCACCTCCTGCCCTGCCCAGAGCCAGCCAGCCCCACACACACCCCTGCCCGCCCCAGCCCCACACCCCCTGCCCACAGCCAGCCCATCTCCAGCCAGCCCCACACCCCCTGCCCGCAGCCAGCCCCTGCTCCACCTCCTGCCCTGCCTCCAGCCCCGCACCTCCTGCCCTGCCTGCACCAGCCCGTCTCCAGCCAGCCCTGCACCCCATGCCCTGCCTGCAGCCAGCTCTGCGCCCCCTGCCCACAGCCAGCCCCTGCCGCACTCCCTGCCCTGTCTCCAGCCAACCCCTGCCGCACCCCCCTGCAGCCCTGCCTGAAGCCAGCCAGCCCGCCCGCCCCATACCCCCCTGTCTCCAGCCAGCCCCGCACCCCTTGCCCTGCCTGCAGCCAGACCCTACCTCCAGCCAGCCCCATGTCCACTGGTGCCCTGCAGTTCCCAGGGCAGTAACCCTGCACACCTGCTTCAATGAGGGGGGCAGGGAGCAGTTGGGACCCACACATGTGTACACCACTAGGGTGACCAGACAGCAAGTGTGAAAAACCAGAAGAGGGGTGGGGGGTAATAGGAGCCTATATAAGAAAAAGACCCCAAAATTGGGACTGTCCCTATAAAATTGGGACATCTGGTCACCCTAGGACACCCCCAGGGAGTGGCGGGGACTCAGACATGTGAAATGGAGCTCATTAATAACCGATCAACAGCATATATAGCACAATGTACATAATATATAATTTTATTATTTATATAGTTATGGAAAGTAAATAATACATGGAAGAAATAAAAGCCTTTTTTTTTTACGTTTTTTTTTTTTCTTTTCTTCTAGTCATCCCTGCTGGGACACCGCCGAAAATGTTCAAATTGGGCCCCGCACTTCCTAAAGCTGGCCCTGTGTGTGTGTGTGTGTGTGTGTGTGTGTGTGTGTGTGTTGCACCTGCCCTGCCCTGACTGCTGCCCCCTTCCCTGGTCCAGGGACCTTATCCCTCCCCGGCCTCTATCACACTGCCCCCCCCCCCCCCGGCTCCCTGCAGCCCCTGTGTTCGTGTGTGAGACAGTCACATCCAATCCCTTCACACTGCTCCCCTTCCCCTTCCCTGGCTTAGTTCATACCCCCAGAAAATCCCTTCAAACTGTCCCCCTTTTCCCCTCCCCTTATTTCATGGGGGGATGACGAACCGAGCGGGTTGGGCAGGTAGTGGCGGTGAGGCTTTATACTTCGGAGGAGGTGAGCGGCGAGTCGGTGGCTGGAAGGAAGCATCCATTTTCAGTATTTTAATTTTTGGTACTGCTGTGTGCAGTAATATAGTGATCCCTGGGGGTTAAAGAGTGGTGTAATGGTGGGGCCGAGCAGGGAGGGGGTGGGTCCTATTTTACTGCTGTGATCTGGTTACCCTATGCGTGCCGTTTCTTTCCCCCTCTACAGGCTTCCACACACTGTCAGTGCCTTGCTAGTGTGCCACGCGCCGTGAGATATCTCTTCTCTTTGTGTGTGACTGAGTGTTTCCCTTGTGTGTGAATTTATTCAACAAAATCTTGAGCTTCATAATGGCTACCATGACTGAAAAGAAAAAGAGAAAAATAGAATCCGAGCACAGAGTTTTCAACACTGACTGGACAAATAAATACTTATGTACTGTTTCCAAAGACAAAATACTGTGCCTTGTGTGTTGCGAAACGTTAGCCGTTCCGAAAGAATACAACCTTCGGCGGCACTTTGAAACTAAACATCCCAATCTCGCCAAATTGAACCCAAATGAAAAAATAATTAAACCAGCCAGTTTAGTGAAAAACCTTAGTGGAGAACAGCAAATTTTCAAGAAAGTGAGCACTGAGAACGATACAGATACTAAAGTAAGCTTTCAAATTTCTAAGGAAATTGCTGCTGCTGGGAAATGCTTCACAGAAGGCAAGTTTTTAAGAAAGTGTATGTTGATTGCTGTATCTGAGTTATGTCCAGAAAAGAGGGGAATATTTGAGAATGTCAGTCCATCACGCATGACTGCACAGAGAAGAATAGCTGACATTTCTACTAATCTAAGTGATCAGTTAAAGCAGAGAGTCAGTGAATTCTGCTTTTACTCCCTAGCTATGGATGAAAGCACCGATTTAAAAGACACCGCCCAACTTCTTATTTTTATTAGAGGTATTGATAAAAATTTTGAAATTACTGAAGAACTTGTTGGCATGTGCTCCATGATGGGTCACACAACTGGAAAAGAAATCTCCAGTGAAGTGATAAAGTGCATGAGTGATAAGTTGGGAATAGATTTCACAAACTTGGTGGCCATTTGTACTGATGGTGCTCCAGCTATGTGTGGGAAAAAATGTTGGAGCAGTTACACTTCTTGAAGAATTTATTGGGAGAAAAATAACCAAACATCACTGCATTATACATCAGCAGGTTTTGTGTAGCAAAGTCTTCAAATTTGAGCATGTAATGTCAGTGGTAGTTTCCATTGTAAATCTCATCCGTTCTAGAGGACTAAAACATAGGACATTTCTAGCCTTTCTTGAAGGGGAAGACGCCGAGTGCAGCGACTTAATCTACCATACGGAAGTGAGGTGGTTGAGTCGAGGAAGAGTGCTCCAGCGTTTCGTTGCTTTGAAAGAGGAGATAGCAAAATTCCTAGAAAATGGGCCAATAAAATTCCCGGAGCTTGAAAATGAGTCCTGGAATCAAGATCTCTTTTTCTTTTGTGATATTACAGCACATCTGAATGATCTCAACATTCAACTTATATTTCAAATGTGTGCAGCAGTGAAAGCTTTCAAAATGAAATTGAAACTTTTCAGAAGTCAGCTGTCAAAAGGTGAAATGTGTCACTTTCCCACTTGTGCACAGCGTATCCCTCAGCACAAACACGCCGAGTTAGGAGAAAAATACGCAAAGCACGTCAATCTTTTGATTGAAGAATTTGACAGAAGACTTACTTTGTCTAAAGATGATGACATCCAGTTGAAGCTGATTGAAGATCCCTTTTCTGTGGATCCAGAGGAAGTGCCACAAGATTTGCAGTTGGAGGTTATTGAACTTCAATGTTCAGCAGTTTACCAAAATAAGCACAGAGAAAGCAGCCTGTGGGATTTCTAAAAAAGTCTGGACGATGAAAAATACAAGAATCTTATTGAAGGTGCACTGAAAACGCTCAGCATTTTTGGAAGCACTTACATATGTGAACAAACATTTTCCATCATGAACATGAATAAAAATAAGCAACATTCTTCTCTGACTGACGACCATTTGGAAGACATTATGAAAATATCCACTTCAAATATGACCCCCGAATATGACAAGCTTGTTGCCGAAAAGAGATGTAATATCTCTCATTAAATTTGCAAGATAATTATGAAAAGTACAAATGTTTTCTTTCAATGGAACAGGTGTTTTTCATTTTTCCATGATTCATAAAAAATTAAAATAATTAAAAAAATTGTTTGCTTTAATTGAAAAATTCTTAATAAAGTATCACCCCAGCACGGCTGGGGGGGTTCGGTCCTCAGCTGTTTTCTTTGGAGTAATATGGCCCTCGCCGCTTTACGAGTTGTGCAGGCCTGCGATAGAAGTAGGTTTTCATCTTTTTTTGTGCATACAGTGAAATTGACATTTATCAACATTTACCTATAAAAATCTAATTCTTCCAAGCATACTTAGCCCATAATTACCATTCAAAATGTTCTCAGCAGATGAAATACATCCTAGAAAGCTCAAGGAGCTGACTGAGGAGATATCTAAGCCATTAGCGATTATCTTCGAAAAGTCATGGAAGACTGGAGAGATTGCAGAGGACTGGAAAAGGGCAAATACAGTGCACATCTATAAAAAGGGAAATAACAACAATACAGGTTATGGGGGGAAGCGGTAGATGTGGTATATCTTGATTTTAGTAAGGCTTTTGATACTGTCTCACATGACCTTCTCATAAACAAAGGAAATACAACCTAGATGGAGGTGGGTGCATAACTGGTTGGAAAACTGTTCCCAGAGAGTAGTTATCAATAGTTCACAGTCATGCTGGAAGGGTATAACAAGTGGGGTCCTGTAGGGATCAGTTCTGGTTCTGTTCAATATCTTCATCAGTGATTTAGAAAATGTCATAGAGAGTACACTTATAAAGTTTGCAGACGATACCAAGCTGGGAGGAGTTGCAAGTGCTTTGGAGGATAGGATTATAATGGAAAATGATCTGGACAAACTGGAGAAATGATCTGAAGTAAATAGGATGAAATTCAATAAGGACAAATGTAAAGTACTCCGCTTAGGAAGGAACAATCTGTTGCAATCTACAAAATGCGGAATGATGACCTAGGATGGAGTACTTTAGAAAGGGATCTTGGGGTCATAGTGGACCACAGGCTAAATATGAGTCAACAGTGTAACACTATTGCAAAAAAAAAGATAACATAATTTTGGGATATGATAGCAGGAGCGTTGTAAGCAAGATACAAGAAGTAATTCTTCTGCTCTACTCCATGCCGATTAGGCCTCAACTGGAGTACTGTGTCCAGTTCTGGGCACCACATTTCAGGAAAGATGTGGACAAATCGGAGAAAGTCCAGAGAAGAGCAACAAAAATGATTAAAGGTCTGGAAAACATGACCTGTGAGGAAAGATTGAAAAAAATTGGGTTTGTTTAGTTTGGAGAAGAGAAGACTCAGAGGGACATAAGTTTTCAAGCACCTAAAAGGTTGTTACAAGGAGGAGGGAGAAAAATTATTCTCCTTAACCTCAGAGGGCAGAACAAGAAGCAATGGTCTTAAATTGCAGCCATGGTGGTTTAGGTTGGAATTAGGAAAAAGCTTCCTAACTGTCAGGGTAATTAAGCACTGGACTAAATTGTCTAGGGAGGTTGTGGAATCTCCATAATTGGAGATTTTTAAGACCAGATTAGACAAACAATGGTCAGGGATGGTCTAGAATGATAATCCTTAGTCCTGCCATGAGTGCAGGGGACTGGACTAGATGACCTCTCAAAGTCCTTTCCAACTGGTAGACTCACTACTTTCAGAACAGATCCAAAATATAGAAAAGTTGAGAAAACTTTATCTGGTGCATGGTTTGTCTTAATTCTTGGTCTCTGAAAATTATTTTGTGATTAGAGGTAAAAAGTCAGTATAAACCGAACTCTTGCACATTCAAGCTCTGGAAAATAACTTGTTAAATGCATTGTTACTGTCTTGTAGGGGCTAAAATGCCTGATTTTTTTGTTTTGTTTGGGTTTTTTCAAATCAGGTTTTTAGTAAGATTATCTGTCCTTTATTCACAATTTAAAGGATGGGTGTTAGGTAAAACGAATAAATTTAATTTTTTCTTGTGCATTTCACCTGCTTGGACAGTCAACAAATAGAAAAATAACTAGTCGCCTTGGCTTGCATTTCTAGTCACTTTTGCTCTGTGTGCTCTCTGTCCTAGTGTAGCACTGCAATGTTAGGATTGCAGTCACTGCAGAAACTTATTATTTTCATACTTAAAATAGTGATCTTTGAATTCTTTTTGTTCTGTAAAACATTTTAGTATAGCTTTGGAAAAACAAAATGCACAAACACTACTACTTCTCAAATTTGGACATGAACTACTTGACCTATACTTGTTCATGTTAGGAGATAAAATTATAGATATTCTTTTCAACTCAGTTTGAATACATTGAACTTTAGAAAGCTTTTTGTGGAATAAAAACTGGAAAAGCGGTAATATTTTGCCAACATTGGAACAGCTGGTGTGTGCGCCTATCATATCTTTTACAGTAGATATTCTTAAAGTCTATTTTCAGTTTTATTAGTTTGATTTAGATGTGTGCAGATTTGGCTAAAATTATATACACTGTAATTGAATTGTATAAATAGAAGACAGTACTGTTTTATAAAAAGATTTCTTGTTTGCTTTTTCAGGTGGGAAGAGTGCTGTATTAACTGCTCTTATTGTTGGTCTTGGGGGAAAAGCTACCACAACTAACAGAGGATCCTCTTTGAAAGTATTTGTGAAAGATGGAGAGACGTAAGCAAAACTCTGTATTGATGTATTTGAGGTGGGCTGTTACTTTGATGTTAAAATTAGTTTGGTCCATTGAGTTACAAAGTCCTTAGTTTTCCCTTTTGCTTTATTGGGCCTTTTATAGAGCGTCAGGATGAGAAACATTTTTAAAAATATAGAAATGTGTGGTTTTAAAATAGTAAAAATTAGTGGTTGGACTTCGGTGTGATATCTGAAACTACTAAATTTTTTTAATGAATTTGAAATTTAGTCACTGTCTTTAACTGCTATATAAATAGAAATTTCATTTCCTCTCAGTAGTCAATTCTAAAGTAACTTAAATATTTTAAAGAATGCCCATAAGTGTACTGAACTTTCTTTAAACTCTTTCCTTTACTTTGAGCAGCCTATTTATCCCCTTCTGCAGTGGCAACTTTATTTTTGTCTGGAATGGGTTGTCCAATACCCAGAGCTGATTGTTAATGTTCCTCTCAGCCCCCAAAGTAGAAAGTTGACTTATGTACTAATTCAGTTATCTATTATTTGATTTATTACTTTTTCACTGAGTTGGACAGACACAATGGAAGGCCTTTTGCTCTCAGAGCATATAAAATTGTTGCAGCACTGCCAGTCTGCATCCTACCCTTTCAGATAGATTTAAACTTTCTGTTAACATACTACTTAAAGCCTTTTTTAATGCTATGTTTATGTGGTTCTATAGCTGCGTGCTCATAAAAGTAAAGGTCTGGTGTCATGGTTAGATCCAGACACATTGCTCAGACAGCTCTGGCCATGCAACTCAGTTTGGCCTGTAGAACTTTCTGCTTTGGAGCTCAAACTCTCCTGTGCAAACACAGTACCATGGTAGTTCTGTGTTGACCTACAATTAGGGTGAAACAGACCCAACTAACTTTCGATTGTGGCCTAAACAGGAATTGAAAATCTATTGGTGGAAAGTCTATTTCTTTATCTTGAATGATTCAAACTCAGATATTTTAAGTTACTATTTATTTTAGTTCTGCAGATGTTTCAATAACGTTAAGAAACCGAGGTAAAGATGCATTTAAACCAGAAGTATATGGCAGTTCTATTATTGTGACTCAACACATTAGCATGGATGGAAGTCGTAGTTATAAACTGAAAAGCAAAACAGGTTTGGCAATACTTCGTTTTATTTTCAATTTTAAAGCATTTGAAAAAAATATTTTCATTACCCTTTTGTATGTTTGTGAAGGATTAGGTATTTCCTGTGAGCCAATGAAAATTCAAAAGGTAATGACAGAGTTAGCTAGTTTTTCTATACTGGTTCTGAGAGAGAGAGATGCTTGAACAATAAAATAAATAAAAAATGTAACTTCCATTATTTTAAAAAGTAAAACTTAATATCTTTCTAGTAACATATTTGCATTTCTGTATTCTGACTTTAACAGTACTGTGAAATTATTATCAATATTCTTATATTAATTAAGAAATACTAAGTAGTATGTGTCACATTCTGACTAGTGAGAGGTTGTGTCACCACCTGCCTCGCAACCTCGGGTGCCTCACAATATTTTGCTGCTGTATCTCCCAACCTGAGCCCCCTCACAAACAACCAGACAGCATGCAGGTCACATCCTGAGTGTCTGTATAGCTGCAGCCTGCCAGCAGTACTCTGGCTTCTACCAGCCTTGATTATCACTTCCAGGATGACCCCAACACACCACCAGGCCCGAATTTTCCCCAAAACATGTGTTCTGCATTGTCTAGTCAACTCCTGGATAGTTCAGATATTAGAGGTTTATTGCCCTTGTAAGGGGTTAATATTCAACAGTATGCTTTTTAATTGGAGTTACCTAAACAGTTCAATTTAAACACAGCAGTGGATTAGTTTTGATTAAAGAATAAAACAAGTTTATTTAAGTACAAGGAGAGATTTTAAGACAGTACAAGTATAAGGTGTTAGTCAGAAGTGATTACAAGGAAAATAAAGATAAAACACTTTCTAGTAACTAAAACTTAAAAAAATAGACTTGGTCCCAGATAAAATCCTTACCATCGGTTCTCAGCAGCATTGCTGACCAAATTCTCAGGTCTGAATCCCTCCTAAAGGCTGGTTCCTTTGTCATTTAGGTGAAAGAGTAAGCAAGAAAGATAGGGAGAGGAAGAAAGAGAGAATCCGTTGGGGGGGAAGGGAAGAGGGTGTTTGCCCCTCACTTTTATAGTTCAGTCACCCTATGAAATTCATTTTCCTGAGCATTACCCCTAGATAAAGTTCCTTATCACTGTGAAGATGAAGATATGGGGCTTCATGATGAAAGAGGTTCCATGTTGTTGTTTGTTAAAATGTACGTTGATCTGTTCCTGTCCCCGTATTGCCAAACAACTTTGATGACACCTGGCTAGAGGCATCAACTTGTCCTTTTGTCTTTGAGAAACTGGTTTAGCCACTCCCTAGACTTGTCTGGTAAATGTATTTCAGTCATAATTTCAGTTTGTTAAAAACTTTACATAATGTTGTTATGTTATGTTAATAACTTTAAATAATGTTGCTGCATACATTGACCAGTGAGCTATTAGTTTTCAAGTGATACCTCACAAGGTATATTTTGTACAAAGATTATTAGAATAGTGTGTAGAGTGTAAATACAGTGGTGCATTCAGTCACAATATAGCAAGCTATACATTTTTTGCACTTATCTATTATTTTGGATATAAACTGTGATTTGGGCTTTTTTCTTTTCTTTTTTTTTTTTAATACCTTCAGGGACATTAATTTCTTCTAAGAAAGAAGAACTTACTGCAATACTGGATCACTTTAATATACAGGTAATTGCTGAAATATTTGTTAGAGTTCTACATTACTTGTAGAGGCAAACTGAACATATTTGATAAAGCATGCTCCATTTTGATAAACGAGGGCACTAGTTCTTTCATACTAGCACAGTGCTACATCAGTTCACATTCAAAAGGTTATCTTCACAGGCAGTGACTAGAAACTCAGGTTTGAAAAGGAAAAACGGAATTTGCATTCTGCAGGGTATGAATTTGCTATAGAGGTTGGATAAACAAAATAAGCAAACCAGATGGGACCTAACGTTTGGGATTCAGTCATGCTGTTCTGGGAATTCCCAGCTTATGTATTGATGCCTGTTATTTCATCCATACAGTAGAACCTCAGAGTTATGAACACCAGAGGTATGAACTGATCAGTCAACCACACACCTCATTTAGAACCAGAAGTACGCAATCAGGCAGTAAGAGAGACCAAAAAATAAGCAAATACAGTATAGTACTGTTAAATGTAAACTACTAAAAAAAAATAAAGGGAAAGCAGCATTTTTCTTCTGCATAGTAAAGTTTCAAAGCTGTATTAAGTCAATGTTCAGTTGTAAACCTTTGAAAGAATAACCATAAAGTTTTGTTCAGAGTTATGAACAACCTCCATTCCCGAGGTGTCCATAACTCGGAAGTTCTACTGTAATTGGAGATCATTATAGTATCTTATTTTACTCACTTTCTGCAGAGGGTCTGTAGATCAGCCTGTTCTAGCAGAGACCTATTTGGTTAGTTTTCTTCCTGTTAAGTGATTCAGGGAAGAATAATATGTACTACTTATGCACAACACTATAAAATGTTTTACAGCAACACATATTCAACATGTGCAAAGAAAATCTTTAGTATGTTACAACTTAATGCAAATATTGTACTGATTTTATCGGAATTTCCATGCCAAGTATAATTTTTTGGGATGTGCTGAATGGTTTGTGGAACTGAAGATGGAGTCTTATCTTTATTTCACTCATATAGAATTGATTCCAGATCAATCATGGAGAAAATCATGACACTCTACAGCTGTTCAATGGTCTGTTTAACCATACCTCCTCCAACTCCCCTCCCCGCATACATTTTTACCTTCATTTCACTTCTTAGTAGCCAGTGTTTACGTCGGCCTGGTCTACACTATGGGATTAGGTCGAATGTAGCCGCATTAGGTCGATTTAAAAATGACTGCGTCCACACAACCAACCCCATTCTGTTGACCTAAAGGGCTCTTAAAATTGACTTCTGTACTGTTCTGTTGACCTAAAGGGCTCTTAAAATCGACTTCTGTCCTCCTCCCCAGTGAGGGAAGTAGCGCTAAAATCAATCTTGCTGGGTCAAATTTGGGGTAGTGCAGATGCAAATCGACGGTATTGGCCTCCGGGAGCTATCCCAGAGTGCTCCATTGTGACCGCTCTGATCAGCACTTTGAACTCCGATGCACTAGCCAGGTACACAGGAAAATCCCCGGGAACTTTTGAATTTCATTTCCTGTTTGGTCAGCATGGCGGCAGCACTGGTAGCCCCCCCAGAATCACAAATGAGCTCCAGCATGGACTAAAAGGGAGACACTGGATACCTTGTCCGTTATCTCATTTTTTTTAAATTAAGAAAGAATGCATGGTTTCAAAACAATAGTTACTTTATTTTGAACGGGGGAGGATGGTTGGCTTACAGGGAATTAAAATCAACAGAGGGGGTGGGTTTGCGTCAAGGAGAAATGCACACAACTGTCACACCGAAGCCTGACCAGTCATGAAACTGGTTTTCAAAGCCTCTCTGATGCGCAGCATGCCTTGCTGTACTCTTCTAATCGCCCTGGTGTCTGGCTGCTCAAAATCGGATGCCAGGCGATTTGCCTCAACCTCCCACCCCGCCATAAACGTCTCCCCCTTACTCTCACAGATATTATGGAGCACACAGCAAGCATCAGTAACGATGGGAATGTTGTTTGCGCTGAGGTCTGACCTACTCAGCAAACAGCGCCAGCGAGCTTTTAAACATCCAAAGGCACATTCTACCACCATTCTGCCCTTGCTCAGCCTATAGTTGAAATGCTCCTTATTACTGTCCAGGCTGCCTGTGTAAGGCTTCATGAGCCGTGGGAGCAAGGGGTAGGGTGGGTCCCCAAGGATAACTATTAGCATTTCAACATCCCCAATGGTAATTTTCTGGATCTGGGTAGTAAGTCCCTTCTTGCAGCTGCTCAAACAGCCTGGAGTTCCTAAATATGCAAGCGTCGTGCACCTTTCCTGGCCATCCCACGTTAATGTCGGTGAAACATCCCTTGTGATTCACCAGTGCTTGCAGCACCATTGAGAAGTATCCCTTGCTGTATGTATGTATTGGTTGGTAAGGTAGTTCGGTGCCAAGATGGGGATATGCGTTCCGTCTATCGCCCCACCACAGTTAGGAAACCCCATTGCAGCAAAGCCATCCAGTACGACCTGCACATTTCCCAGAGGCACTACCCTTGATAACAGAATGTCAATGATTGCTTTTGGCTACTTGGATCACAGTAACCCCTACAGTAGACTTGCCCAGTCCAAATTGATTCCTGTCTGACTGGTAGCAGTCAGGCGTTGCAAGCTTCCACTGGGCTATTGCCACTCACTTCTCAACTGTCAGGGAAGCTCTCACCTTGGTGTTCCTGCACTTCAGGGTGGGGGAAAGCAACTCACAGAGTTCCAGAAAAGTGGACTTACGCATGCGAAAGTTTCGTAGCCATTGTGAATAATCCCATACCTGCAACACTATGCGGTCCCACCAGTCTTTGCTTGTTTTCCTGGCCCAGAATCGGCGTTCCACTGTATCAACCAGCCCCAGTACCGCCATGATGTCCCAATTGCCACAGCCCGTGCTTTCAGGAATGTCTGTGTCCATGTCCTCATCAAAATCCTCCTCATGCTGGCGTTTCTTAGTCCGGTTCTGCATATACTCCAGGATAATGTGGTGTTTACAATGCTCACAACAGCAGCAGTGATGGTGAGCTGAGCGGGCTCCATGCTTGCCGTGGTATGGTGTCTGCACGGATAACCCAGGAAAAAAGGCGCAAAATGATTGTCTGCTGTTGCTTTCATGGAGGGAGGGGCGACTGACAACATGTACCCAAAACCACCCGCAACAATCTTTTTGCCCCATCAGGCATTGGGAGCTTAACCCAGAATTCCAATGGGCGGCGGAGACTGCGGGAACTGTGGGATAACTACCCACAGTGCACCGTTCTGTAAGTCGATGCTAGACATGGTAGTGAGAACACACTCCGCCGACTTAATGTGCTTAGTGTGGATATAATGCAATTGACTGTATAAAATCGATTTCTAAAAATTGACTTCTATAAAATCGACCTAATTTTGTAGTGTAGACATACCCGTCATAAACACTACTCCCACGGTGTACCTCTCTTTTGCCTTAGTGTGTGCCTTGGAAGACTCAGCAGTCAGTTTAATGAACAAGAAGACTGGACTAATGTCTCTCCTTTAGATGTGGCTCCACCAGGTCATGACTTAGTCAATTTGACAGAGGAATGTAGAAAAAGTGAAGATCTCATTTCCCATTTCTGTCAATGTGCTTTCATTAATATTAACTCAGTTTAAAATATTTCTGTTGTTTATAAATGTGCTGTTTTACAGGTAGATAATCCTGTGTCTGTTTTAACCCAAGAGATGAGCAAGCACTTCTTACAGTCTAAAAATGAAGGTGACAAATACAAGGTAAGCTCAGCAGGATCAATGGCATTTAAATAAAATATTGTAAAATACAGTTCCTGTTCAGTCATTTTTAATTTTTAAAACTTCTGTGAGGTTGTTGCATGCAATCCAATGAAAGCAGAGTTATATTCAGAAAAAATATGATTTAAGTGGGAATATATTTGTTTCAAATTTGTGTAAAGGATTTACCAATGGCATTGAAAAATAATTTTGGGGAAAAAAAAGTTAATTGAATTTGACAGCCTTCAAAGCAAGTTGGAAAGCTTACTTTTACTCCCTGGCCTGTGAGGAGATGGCTGTTGGTAGGTCTGGGTAATGGTGGTGTGGGACTATGGGGATTGTATAGGGCGGTTAAGTACTTATTGTAGTTCCGTTATTTATGTTATGTTATTGCTGGGTTATTTGATTTTATGTGATCTGCAGGGTCTGATGCATTGGCTTAATGTTTTATAAGACTGTTTAGGGTGCTCAGACTATTGGATGGGTGCACGTTTTATAACAGTTTGTTAAAATCCACTTAATTCACTTTACACAGTTTTACCAAAGCTGACGTTTCAATCTCTCTCTTCTTTGGTTTTAGTTCTTTATGAAAGCAACCCAGCTGGAGCAGATGAAAGCTGATTATTCATACATTATGGAAACTAAGTCAAGAACTCATAAACAGATAGAACAAGGAGTAGAGGTATGTAAAGGTTACAGTGGTTAATTACTACACTAATGGACACTGAAATAATATAAGAAATACAGATATTACCCATTATAAAATACAGTTGCACCATAAATTAACTATCAACTTGTAATATAGTTTAGCTGGGTTGCTTAAATTGATTAATCTGAGTCAGTTTAAACTTTTAAAAAATTTTCCTTCTACAATTCCATACTAAACCAACAATCCTTTATGCTCATTAACATCTGAATCTTTTTACTTTTTTTAGCTTCTTCAAGACCTTAAGCAGCACTATGTCGAGAAAGAGGAGCGCTACAAAAGTATTGCTTTCGTGAGTGAAATGCAAACCAACCTAGAGGCTTTGAAACACCAAATGGCCTGGGCAGTGGTAACTTTCTTGTTAGAATATCTTTTTCTTCAACTCAAGTTCACTTAATTTATCTTCAGATTACCTTGACTGGTGTGTTGTATACTTCAGTCTTTCTTTTAAACATTTCAGGTGAATGAAACTGAAAAAGAAATGAAACCAATCAAAGATAGTATTGATATTGAGGAAGGACGTACTGAAAAGTATGACCAGAAGCTAAAGGAATGGCAGGTAGGGTTGTCTTAAACAACATGTTAATTCTGAATTTAGTCTGGAAGCATAATGTAGTAAAATCTCATAATAAGCAAAGCTGATAATCAATACCACTGAACTTCGTTTTTTGCTGAAGATGGCAAATCAACTTGAAGCACTCCTTCCGTTTATAGTCATTTGTAACATTCAAAGAGCTAATCAGGTTTCATATTCTTAGTACTGTGTTATTAGCTAATGCTATCAGTCAAGGGCCACAATTTAACTTTGTGAGGGCAACATATTTGACATGCATATGTTAAATTATAATTTAAAAAGTTGATTTTTAAACATTTTCTTGAATATATATCTATATAATTGTTCTAGGTTTGTTGTGTTTGGTACCATTATGTTTGTGGGAGAAAGGGCTTTTTAATGCCACTCCTCTCAATCCATTTCTGATGACTTTTTAATCAAAATTTCCACAGACAGGATACTTGAAGTTGGAAGGTGGTTGGGTGGACAGCGAGTCTCCCCTGCCATGTCACAAAGGATGACATCATTGAAATTCTGATTCTGTAGATTTTTTTAACAGTTAAAAGACTCCTTCCTTACTTTATCATTAACTTGCCCTTGGAATTGCTCCCAAACTTTTTATCTTCTTTGTTTTAGTGAGGCAGTGAAATTAGTTTAATTAAATTTATAATTCTCCACTGTTAAGTAGATTATCAGAGCTATCTACTCAGTTTCTTCCAGTTATAGCCTAAACACCATATCTAAATAGCAGTCTTTATTTATGCACTATTGATTAGCAGTCTGAACCTTCATGGTCATATTAGTGCTCATTCACCACCCCACTTCACTGGGGACCAATTCTAGGATGGGAAGATAGTTTGTTCGCTGTACTTGTTGAGTCCTAGGTTTTTTGTTTTGTTGATTCACTCAATGACTGTCGATGTGATGTGATGTGGAATCACTGACTGAGAACCAAACTGAGATGATCAATTTTGCATAGGCCAGTGAGTAGTATTTGAATGATGGTTACTTTTAATTCTGTTCTATATAGACTCTTATACAATGCTTATCACAATAGTATGAGTGCCTTTCAATCGTGTATTAAGCAATGTGATTAACATTTGTCGTGTGTGTTACGTCAAGTCATCATTGGCCAGTTGAGAGCTGGAGACCACTGGTGAAAGGCACAAGTATTCCGCAAAGAAAGACTAAATTGACTTTTCATGGCACTGGAACTTTCAGATGTGTTAAGAGAGGGATCTGATGAATCAGATATTCAGGTGATATGCATAGGAAATCAGTTCCTCACTGGGTATATTAAAAATTGCTGTTCTGTGTGTTGTTTTGAGTCATTAAAATCCCTCAACGTTTTTTTTAAACTTAGCAAAGCACTTGTTCATCTCTGAAAATTGCATATGAGCCAAATACACATTTTTAAAATGAAGCTGATTTTAGTTACTTTTTTCAGCTGGAGTATTAGCTTAATCTCACTTCTGTCTGAAATATTTTACATACGGTTATCACAGTAATTGAAATGGTTTATTTTGTGCCTTTGTCAGCACTTTGTGTTTGATCAGTTTCATGGATTTTCCTCTGTGGGGTCCTCTGTGCCTCAGGGAATGAGAACATATCCTAAAATAAAAATAATGTAAAAAAAATTGTAAAACCACAAGAACAAAGGAAACAGAGGTAGATGTACTTGGAAACTACTTTTAATAAGGCAACCAACCACCTGGAGCACCCTCTTGCAGTAGGCTGTGGCACAATCCATGCATCCATCTCAGTTTCCCCTCTGTCTAGCCATATAAAAAATGCTCTCATTGTCTAATTCAGATTCTCACCTCTGGGCATAATTTATTCATGTACACATACGATCGTAAAACCGTTCTCCCAGTTCCCATAGTAAAACAGAAAGATACATTGATTTTCCATTCTCTCTAGAGATATCACTTTTACGGTCATCCACCCGTGAGTCTACAAGCAGTTCCTTTCTGCCCTTGTTCCAGATCCCTACTCTCCATGCCATCCATCTGAGAGAATGACCAGTCTCATGACTCTTCTGCCCAAAACACAGTCCAACAACTCGGCCCTTTTCAATCTCTTGCCACTGGCTCTCCAGCTCAGGAAGGTCAACAGGCTAGTCCTTTTTCTGACTGATCCTTAGGCAGCTCTCACCTGCACCTCTCCTTGCTCTTTCAGTTTGTGTTCTCAGGCAGCCCTCCTCTGCATGCTTCTTTGATTTTTTTCCAGGCAGCTATCACATGCTTTTTCCTATTTTTTTTTTTTTTTTTTTTTTTATGGCCCAGGTGTCGTCTTTTAACTCCATTTTTTTTTCTTTTGACATGTATAAATGTATAATTTTTTTTGTTAAGGACTGACACAGCAATTACAATGACAGCAACAGAACCATTAGCTTAATACTGAAAGCTTTCCTCCATAAACTTGGCTTGTAACTTAAACCGCGTTAAATATGGAAATATTTTAAACCGTGTCTTAAGGTACATTCTAAAACACGGCAAACCTTAAATATATCAATTATAAACTCAGTATGCTGGGAGGCAGCTAATCAGGCACAGGTGCTCTCGACCCTGCTCCTCCTTAAAGGAGTTAGTCACACTGTGACACTACTTGTGACTCTTTTTTCAAAGTTTCTGGTTTATAGTGTTAAAATGTGCAGAGCCAAATATCCTTTTACTTTTCCCACAAGCCACACATTTGATAACTCAAATGTAGTAAATTTTGCCAGACAACAAAACAAACTCTTGGCATTAAATTTTTCAACTCAAAGGATAACTACTGGGTAACTTTTTATACGCTCCTTAAACCATGGACCTACTTACTCATATCTTCTAATGTCACTGTGGAATATATTTTGGGGAAAAAATCACTTCAAATAGCTGGCTTCAGGTTTGTCTCAGAAAGCTTTTCCTGGTTTAAAGAGTTGTGGAAATAAAATATTTTGTTTCATTACGTGAGCTCATGTATTCTCTATATTTTGTTGTAAGGTCAAAGTAAACGAAGCAGAAGAAAAGTACAAGGCCATCCAACATAAGTTAGAGAAGATCAGTGAAGAAGCACAAGCATTACAGCCTCAGTGTGTGTGTTTGAAAGCTGATGTACAAGCAAAAAGAAAAGCATACAACGAGGCTGAGGTTGGTGGAAAAACACATTTTCTAATTCTATAATGCTAATGGTGGTGTTCTGAAACACATGCTGTAGTTTAGATTACTTTGTGGAAGTTCTATGGCCTGTGTATAGAGGAGGTCAGACTTGATGACCACATTGATCCCTTCTGTTCTTTATGAAAAAGGCCCCGGTTGTGTGTTGAGCTCTGCTCAGGTGGACTCCTGCATCTATGTGGAGGCCCACTGAAATCACAGGGACTTAAGGCAAGTGCAGTGTGAGACAGTACAGGGAGTGAGGGAGCTGCCTGCAGGAGACTTGAAGCCTGGAGCAGGCTTGCTAAATGAGCTAACCAGTTACACCTTGCATGGGGAGGGAACCACAAACAGCTGATTTCTAATAAGAGAGCTGAAGCAGTTGTTTGAGGGAGGTGATTCTAGGATGTCAGCTCTGAGCAGGACAGCTGCAAGCCAAACCACAGGTTGGTGACTCCTAAAAAGTCATTTAAAAAAAAAAAAGGGTACTAGAGGAAAGAACCCTTTCTCTCACCAGTCTCTGAGGCAAGAGCCATGCCTTGGGACAGATTTTTGGGACTCTGTGTTTTACTTTTGAGTTATTTTTGGAATAAACCCACACCCCTGTAAGAGTGGTGAATGGACAAGCAAATGTCTGGAGTCTCTGTAAAAAGGCCTAGAAGAGGCAGAATAAAGGGCAAAGTAGAGGCACCCCCACCACAAGAGGATGCACAGGGCCAAACAGCTCATCCATATGGAGGCTTCCACTTGAATGGAGCCAGTTGTGTGATCAGGACCATAGGGTGCACATCCTTTATAATAGTACTAAAGATCGGATGGCTATTGGGGCCACATTAACGTAATTAGAAAAGGAACTGATAAAATGATTAGCATGACATTCAAGTTCTAATCTTCTGCTGCGGTATTGCAAAATGGTAAATCAAATGACATAAGTGTTTATCTTCAGAAAAATAGTAGATGTGTTTGATGTATTCTTTGTGAAGACCAAGTAAGCCAGTACAAATAAGAATTAACGTATTATATATGTCTAATTTTCTTGGTAGGCATATTATAATCGTTCTAGAACAGAATTAAAACGACTAGAAAAAGATGATGAACAGCTACGGAAACGAATTGAAGAACTGAAAAACAGGTAAATGCCCCACAGTGTTTGTACTACACGTTTGTGGAATGTAGAGAATGAGCTCTTCAGAATTGGATGATCCAATATCTTTATTTAAAAAAAACTCTAGCTTCCAACAGAATTTAAGATTTTCACTACTCTCTAATTTTGCTTAAAGTGCAAAATATAAAAATGTTGAAAATTCTGTCCTGGGATTGATTTACACACACAGATTGGCTTGTTTTTCTAATCACTATTAATAGCCAGTTCAATTGAAAATAGTATGGTATGTGAGAAAAGAAGTATAGTTCTGAGAAGTGACATCTTTAGATACACGCTTTTTGGTCCAATGTAACTTTTGACGGGTGAAGTTGGAAACAAAATAGAAAACTCTGGCTTTTTGGTAGAGCAAGCCTTCCAGGTATGTTTCACTATATGCAAGGCTGATTTGGCATTTTTACTATAAACTAATATCCGAGATTTCAGTGTCTCCGTTACAAAAACCTTTAGTGAACTGAAGCTTGGAGTTCAAGTTGTTACTCTCTCTAGATGTTACATTTTTGAGTTTACTTCTCTTAAAAAAAAAAATTGAGGCTCTCCTATTTTGAGTATTCATTTAAATATCTAGAACCAGATAACATGGCCTCAGACACAATTTAATTTCAGAGGACACAGGCTAAACCACCGTTTTTCAAATGCAGCCCCTGTGGCCGCATGCGGCCACCAGGGGCTTTTCTTGCAGGCCCACCCTTCTGGGAACTGCTTGCGGGGGGAGGGGTAAAGCAGCGGTCCCTCCTCCCCAGGAGCCGCCAGCAGTGGTTGGGCCCTGCCCACCTCTGGAGAGAGACAAGCTGGAGGAGTAGGCAGTCAGTGAGTTCCCCACATTGCCGGAGGTGGTGGGGTTGGGCTTCAGCCCTCGGGAGGTGGGCGGTAGGCAGCAGTCACAGGACTTCAGGCCCTGTCCCCAGGGTGTAAGGCTTTGGGCTCCATTCCCTGGCTGCGCGGTGGCGGGCTCTGGCCCCAAGCTCACCCACCCCATCACCTCTGGCACTCTCTGTCTCTGTAGCCACCTCCCTATCCAGAGGTTCTTTCTGGGCTTTGTTCCCGGGCTTGCAGGGGTTGAGTAAGTCTGCTATGAAAAATGATATTAACAAACATACAAATATCACTTTTCACAGTATACTTATAGCTAGCAAGTCTTAAAAACAAACAAACAAACCCCAAAACAAACCACCCCCCCCCCAAAGAAACAACAAGAAAAAAGGCAAGAATGTTCAAAGCACCTTATTTGTGTTTCTATTCTGTGTAGGTCCAGTAAAGCATAGAGACAACTGTACATTATTTTTTATTATTGAGTCTGCAAAAAACAAACCCCTATATAGATAAATTACAATGATTTAGACATGTGCATATTTATTTGTTTTTCCTAAAGTTAATTATTTTAGAAGAAGTTCTCAGAGTGGCCACCAGCAAGAGTTGGTGGCGGCACTCTGAGGCCACCAAAATTTTTGTTGCGAGAATCCCTGGACTAAAGCATGTATTTAAAGCTTTTACCAGGAGCAGAAGTCCTTTAATGTGTACTGCTTTAGTAGTGGTTGTATTTTTGCTATTTTGTGTGTTGTCTTTAGTGTGATTGGCACCTACTATAGTCATCTGTGAGTTTATTTGACACACATTTCTGGTGAAAGAGTGAATTTTTTGGCTGGGGGTAGGGAATTGAGGTTTGATTTAAAAAAGAAAAAGAAAAGTTACTTGCCCATTTATTGCTCTTAACAGGGCTAAATCCTTTGACAGAAGAATTTAAAGCTATACCATTCAGAAGTCTGACCTAGATGCAGGAATATACATATAGTCTAAGGCAAACGATAAACAGTTGGAGGGCAAGAGGAATGTAAAACACTTAGGCAAGGGCTCAAACCCCCCCAAACTTCCACTTTTGTTACTATTTAACCATACATGAACTGCCATGATTGCCTGTTTCTTGTTCCTCATTTGATCTTTTAACTCTTGCGTGTTTATTTTAATCCTTATTTTCTACTTTTAAAGAAAATAGTTTGCCTTTTTTTCTCTGTAACTTCAAGTTACAGAGAATCGACCCTTTACTGTAGTTCAGACCAGCAAGTGATCTGTGCCCCGCACTGTAGAAGAAGGTGAAAAACCCCCAGGGTCTCTGCCAATCTGACCTGTGGGAAAATTCCTTCCAGAGTCCAAATATGGTGATCCTGAGCATATGGGCGAGACCCACTAACAAGACACCTGGAAAAAAATTCTCCATTGTAACTCCGAGTCCTTCCCATCTAGTGTCCCATCTCCAGCCGTTAAAATATTTACTAATAGCACTCATGGATGGGCCACATGCCACTGTAGGCAGTCTAATCATCCCATCCATAAACTTAACAAGCTCAGTCTTGAAGCCAGTTAGGATTTTTGCCCCCGCTACACCCCTTAAAGGCTGTTCTAGAACTTCACTCCTTTGATGGTTAGAAACCTTGGTCTAATTTCAAGCCTAAATTTATTGATGGCCAGTTTATACCTATTTCTTCTTGTGCTAACACTGGCCCTTAAATAACTCCTCTCTCTCCAGGGTGTTTATACCTCTGATATATTTATAGAGAGCAGTCATATCAGCCTTCATTTCATTAGGCTAAACAAGTCAAGCTCCTTAATCTCCTTTCATAAGGTAGGTATTCCATTCCTCTAATCAGCTGAGTAGCCCTTTTCTGCACTTATTCCAGTTTGAATTCATCTTTTTTAAACATGAGAGACCAGAATTGCATTCTAGAATTGTATTCTAGAGGAGGTCTCACCAGTGCCTTCTACAATGGAATTATCACTTCCCTGTCTTTACTGGAAATATCTTGCTGGATATATCCTAGGATTGCATTATCCTTTTTCATGGCTGCATCACATTGATGGCTCACAGTGATCAACAAATACACCCAGGTCTTTCTCCTTCTCTGTCATTTCCAACTGATATGTCCCCAGCTTATAGCAAAAAATCTTGTTAGCTCCTAAGTGAATGACCTTGAATTTGTCAGCTATCACATCCAGGAATACCTGGGCCCTATTGGTATTAGTAACAATTGTGCTCATATCTGGACCTGGGACATTAAAGTCTCCCATAATCACACACTTCCCAGTAGTATTTATGGATAGGGACATTTTTAATTTAATATCCAGATGGGATCCTGGGAATCTAGCAGACACCAGGCACTATCCTATTAGAGCCTCTGTTCCGTATCTTTCTCAGTGATTTTGACCCAAACATATTCATTTTTTGTCCATTTCATCACTTCTAGTTTCTTTGCAGTCTACTTTGTCATTAGTACACAATGCTACTCCACCACCTTTGCCTTTATTTCTGCCTTTCCAGAATGGCACATACCCTTTAATACCCGAAGCCCTCCTTATAGCACCATTTCCTGAGCCATCTGTTGATCATCATAATCTTGTCTCGTCTTCGCTCTCCTCCTTTAGGGACAGGTAGAATCCCACTGAAGATCACCTGAGCCTCTATTTCTTTAATCATCTTCGCCAGCCTGGCATAGTCTTCCTTGGTGTGTTCCAGTGAGAATCTAACAGTATTACACCTCTACACGATATAACATGAATTTGGATATAACACAGTAAAGCAGCGCTCCAGGGGGGTGGGGCTGCGCACTCCGGCGGATCAAAGCAAGTTCGATATAACGCGGTAAGAGTTTTTTGGCTCCCAAGGACAGCATTATATCGGGGTAGAGGTGTATTTGCTCCCACGTGAGGGACACTTGGATTCTTTCCTGCTCCCATTATGATCTTCTTCAGCCTCAGGTCCACATCTCATATCTTAGCTCCTGGCAGACAGCCCATCCTTTTGGTCTCTGTATCAGCTCTGGTGGCAGGCCTGTTTGCTGTTCTTGGTAGGGAGTCTTCAGTCACATACCCCCTCTCTTCCTGGTGGTGGTGCAATTCTCTGGCCTGCCTCCTTCCTTCTGTTCTTTCTGGTTGCAAGTCGTCTTGTCTTTTGTTCTCATTTGAAATCTTCGTGAGTCATCCTTTATCCTCCCGGGGCTCTGAGCTCTGGCTATCTCCATTGACTTTCCCTCTTCTTGTAGGACTTAGCTGCTCTTCTGTTACTACTTGCCTCACTCCTTCATTTTGCAACTCAGCAAACACACTCCTCTGCTCTTTTGCTAGTCAGTCTTTTTTTTTTCTGCCTTTTTCTCATAGTCACATGCTTTCATTGGCCACCTTCCTCATCCAGCAATCTATCTTCACAGTTATCTGGTCCAGCTTGTATCTGCAAGTCTTGAGTTTTCCCTTCAGCCTCCATCATCTGATGAAATTCCCATCGAAACTCAACTATAGTGTCTAGCTGCATCTCTAGACCTCGGATCTTCTCTTCCATCAGATCTGTCAGGCAGCACCATTCAGGTACCCTCTCTAGAATAATGTACAAATGAAGCACCATTCAGGTACCCTCTCTAGAATAATGTATATCTCGCAGCTTCCACATCCAGGCATCTTTATTGTCCATTCCATTCCTCGAGCCCCTACCACTGCTGCTTCTGTAGCTGTAATAGCCTTCCCCCCTTTAAGCTGCTGTCCTAAATAAATAAATAAACCCCAGAACATCATACTCACCCTGTTTTCAGCTCTGTGTGCTGGCTGACCGCTTGGCTGCTTTGAGAGGCCTGCTGATTAGGGAAACCCTGAGCCCTAGTCCAGGCTCAGTTGTGATCAAAGGCTCTACTTCTTTTACAACAGACTACTCCCTACCAGCCAGTCCTTTGACTAAAGGAGTTTTCTCACAATCAGTTTTTCTGTAGAGCTTGCTGATTTTTCAGTCAAATCAGGATCTACTGGGTTCTCCTCAGTAAATGGATAACAGAAGGTCTTTTTGCTTCAGGTTATATTTCTCCAAAACATTGTTTTGACCCCAGAGACCAGATAACACCCTGTGGCCTTGGCGTCCCATGCTGATTACAACTCTCCTCTCCACTCCCCCCAGCCAGCATGTTTTCCTGTTGACTTGACATGTAAATAGGGCTTCCTTTGTGTTTGACTTATTCTGCATTTGAAGATCTAGGCAGACAGGTAAATTAATGTAAAAACTTTGTATATCATCCTTGCTTACTTTAAACATATTTTTAGTATAATCATACAACTTGTTGTGTAACACCCATATATACCTCTTGCAAGGCTTATGATGATCAGTATGATATAAGCTTTTGATACTTTACACATCCAGGGGCTCTTTAGGGTCATAGGCATAGTGTTGATTTCATCATCAAGCTGTGGTATAAATTCCTGCAAGTTCTGTACAGAAGGGCACTAGGGAGACAAAGGGAAAACATTGTATTTGTTGTGTGCATCCACACCTTGCAGTAAGACACAAACTTGCTTTGTAAAATGAATGTCGCATGAGCAAATTGATAACATTTGTGCTTATATCATAAGGGACTGGTTATTTGAGCAGTGTCAGGGAGAATGGATGACACTCAGGTCCTATAACTTGTAATATATGTGGTACAGGTTCTAAACATACTGTGCGTGTGTTGTTTAAAGGGGGGAGTGTTGGGCAAAACAAAAACAACCTTATTTTATTTTGTATTTATTTTTAGTTACAAGGTTTATTTCCAGTTTTTTCTGTGGGAACTGCTTATTGTTATAGAGCACTTATTGCTCAAAGAAAGCAAGATAGACATTGCCATGATGTGCGTTTTAAAACAAACATGAAAAAAACCTGTTCAATTTCTACAATATTAAAAATAGATAAATTCTTTGTTCTGCATTGTGCACCTGTGGTAGGTAGCCATAGTTACCCTTCTGTGTTTCTTAGATGTAGATCCTGCCTTAAATTAACACACCTCCATATCTAATTTTATTCACTTATCTAATTGCTTTTTTTAGTTTATTTTGGAAATGTTTAATTTTGTTTTGGGTAAGGGAAATTCATTGTTATCAGCCAGACTATATGTGATCATGATCCCAAATAGATCTTGCATTTATTTAGAAAGTGTCACATGCAAGCCAGACAACAGACAGGTTTTTCTGCTGTTGAATAATGTTGGATATGCTTGCTTAATAAAACCTGTTAAATGCTAAAATGTATGTTTTAAACAATTGTACAGTATTTTTGTTCTTTTCACTGTCATCCATTCTGTGTGATTTTAAAATATTGAATTGTGGTCTGTGTACTGTTACAGTGCTGATCAAGTTTCAGAGTCTGAAAAGTTGGAAAGACAGAAAAAAATAGCCCATTTGAAAGACCAGTTGAAGACCGTCCATGATCAAGAGGTCATGATGGGTCAAGAGATGGATCGGTTTCAGCAGGCTGTCTACAAATCCAAGGAAGAACATGCTAGACTCAAGTAAGTTTAACTTTGTTTTTAATTGTCAATGTTTCTTTACTACAAGGGCAATAGGTGTTCTGCTTCATTACCTGTATTTCAAAGTACTCCATGCAGCACTATACTTAATTTATTTTTTAGTCCTAATTCTCCCAAAACAGCTTATGATCTGGTACTTCTTTGTCCATCATCCACAGTGAGACTAAATTTGAAAGTTCTCCGCACAAAATACAAAATGTGCTTGCATTAATGCTGAAATGCAGTGCTAAAATTAAAATCTGATTTAATCTAAGATAGGGTGGGTGAAAACCAGTGTTTTCAAATAAAAATCAGATTTTTTTTTAAAACTCAAAGGCAGATAATGGTGGTTGTCTCCGTAATATAATAAGGGATTTGGCATATGTTGCTTACTCTTCTCATATTAGTCCTGTTAATCTTCCTTAATTCCCACTATCTTACTTCTACATCAAAATTGTTTCTTATTGGTGTGTTGTTACCTAGAAGAATGTTTCTGCAAGATACTGGACTACTAATTACATTTATAACATGATTACCACTTGAATTCTACTGATATTTCCCAAACGTTTGTATATCATTGGTTTGTGCATACTATTTATGAAATGATGATACCAATAAGATAAATGGTAGAACCATATTTATAAATTGCATTTATCAAGCCTCTTCTGATAAGCTCACCTGTACAATGGAACTCATGTTCATATTCTAGCTTACACTTTCTTGAGCTCACTTAATATAATGATACCATCTCTACCTTCAAGTATCAGAGGGGTAGCTGTGTTAGTCTGAATCTGTAAAAAGCAACAGAGGGTCCTGTGGCACCTTTGAGACTAACAGAAGTATTGGGAGCATAAGCTTTCGTGGGTAAGAACCTCACTTCTTCAGATGCAAGACTGAAGAAGTGAGGTTCTTACCCACGAAAGCTTATGCTCCCAATACTTCTGTTAGTCTCAAAGGTGCCACAGGACCCTCTGTTACATCTCTACCTTGTTCACGTTTCAGTTTAAGCCTGTGTACACCTAACATTGAGTTAGTGACATTCCTTTCCGTTGTCACACTTCTGATATTATTACTATGTACTTTTTGAAGTTATCTTGGAAATCTTTCTTTCTGTTTTTATTATTGATACTCTTGCTTGTGTTGTATTGCTGCTCTGGGCATGTCACCTTGGTACAAATGAAAATGTTTTTCAAATCCATATACTCTAAAGCAATGAGGATAGTTCAGCATACTCTTTCTTAGGCTTCAAAATATTTGAGAGAGAAAGTCCTTTTTCCAATTGTAACAAGTTTTGTTACGACAACAAGAAAGTCTGACTGCTAAATTTGACAACTGATAAAATTGTGTCAAAAGTTGCTATATTAATTAAAGTCAATGTAAATTTGTTACAAAATGTTTCAGTAGCCTTTCCTTTCCTCAGGCGAGAAGAACTTGATGTGAAACAAGCATTGGATTCCAAGCAAAGACAGCTGAAGGAGCTGACAGACAGTAAAACAAATAGATTGAAAAGATTTGGACAACATGTGCCAGTCCTTCTTGAAGAAATTGAAGATGCCTATAGAAAAGGACATTTTAAACACAAACCTATTGGACCTTTAGGTAAGATAGCCCTTGCATAAAGGAACGTAAAAAGTTTGCCTTTATAGAGTCCCACTGTACACTTGGTCATGTGAACACGGAGCCTTTTTGAAAAGTATTTGTCACTTAAGGGGCATGATGTCCAATTCTCTTAAGGTCTGAATTTCCTAGACTAAATATGTTAGACTATACAAAGCACACGGGATTTTTTATGGAGGAAAAGGCAAATACGCCGCATTTGTTGAAAATACAACAGTTAGCATATGCTGTTCAGTCACACACACTCTCTCACTCACGCCAGTTGATGTTTATAGTTACCAGTCTGTTGTAGCTCGAGTCAATCTAATGGCCAGTTAGATTGAGCATGAGTGTGGAGCTGGGCTCTTGTCGGTCGCGATCTGATGCTCCGAGGCTTTGCAGGACTGAACCCAGAGTTCCATGGCAAAACACCCCAGCTTTATAGTTGTAAATTCCCATTTGAGTCCATGCAGGGAAGGAGGTTGGGGTGTGGAGTGCAGGAGGGGGGTCAGGGCAGGGGTGCGGACTGCGGGAGGGGGGTCAGGGCAGGGGTTGGGATGTGGCAGGGGGTTCAGGACAGGGGGTTGGGGTGCACAGGGGTGTAGGGTGAAGCAGGGAGCTCAGAGCAGGTGTACGAGGGGGCTTAGGGCAGGGAGTTGGGGGGTAGGAGGGGTTCGGGCTCTGGCCTGGTGCCGCTTACCTAAAGCGGCTTCGGGATGGCAGTGGCGTGCACCGGGGCCAGGGAAGGCTCCCTGTATGCCTGCCCTGTCCCCAGCCCCGTGCTGCTCCAGGAAGCGCTGCGGCCCCTGAGGGAGGGGGGGTAGAGGGCTCCGCATGCACTGCCCTTGCCACGCCTCCAGGTACCTCCTCCGAAGCGCCTATTGGCTGCAGTTCCCCGTTCCCGGCCAATGGGAGCTGCGGGGGGCAGTGCCTGGAGGCAAGGGCAACACACGGAGTCCTCTGCCCCCCTGCCCGGGGGCTGCAGGGACATTGTGCCAGCCGCTTCTGAGAGCAGTGCGGGGCTCGCAGCGCCACGGGGGGCAATCCTGCGGGCCGGATCCAAAGCCCTGAGGGGCCAGATCCGGCCTGCAGGCTGTAGTTTGCCCACCCCTGTGCTAAGGGATGTGTCTGACCAAACCGTGTGCTCTTCTGTACCTATCAGCCTTCTCCAGCCTTAAATTAAAAATTCTTCTAAGATCTTTTTAATTTTACATGCCAGCAATCTGATTTCCTTTTTGGTGCAGGTGGAGCCCATCCTTCCTGTATAGGCTCCTCCTTTCCTAAAAGGTTTCCCATTTCCTAATAAACCTAAATCCCTCCTCCAAACGCCATAATCTTTTCTACACATTGAGACCTTGTAGTTTTGCCTGTCTGGCCCTGCTCATGGAACTGGAAGCATTTCAAAGAATGCTACCTTGGAGATTCATGGATTTAGCCATGAACTGCTTCCAGAGATTTCAGGGGAAAGGACCTACCCATTGTGAGGGTATGCTTCTCAAAGTGTTTGTGAGAAGAGAAATTTGCATGTAAGAGAACAAATTATCTATTTGTATTTACATTATTGCTTAGAAAATCTAACCTGAGCTTAAAAAAAAATTAAATATATGTTCTCAAATGTTTTTTTAAAACTAAAACAAAGAATAATGTAGTTACATTTTCATTGCACTTACATATTCAAATATATTTGACACTGTGCCTCTGAAGTCTTGACTTTTTTGTTTATATTTAGGTGCTTTCATTAGTCTCAAAGATGCTGAACTTACTTTGGCTGTTGAAACTTGTTTAAAAGCCCTACTGCAGGCATTTTGTTGTGATAATCATCATGATGAGAGAACACTTCAGACACTGATGTCAAAGTTTTATACATCTGGATATCGGCCCCAAATAATTGTCAGTAGGTTTCGAAATGAAGTGTATGATGTCAGACCCAGGTGAGTTCCAAGTTTTGAATAAAATTGCTTCTTCAGAATCTTGATCCAAATGGCTTAATAGTAACTCCAATATACAGTGCATTTTTTAATGTAGGTCATGTGAATTTTTAAAGCGGTTTGCACTGTTTAAATATGTACATTTTAGTTTTGTTTCTTTTCTCATAGGGCCGTTCACCATCCAGAATTCCCATCAGTCCTTACAGCTTTAGAAATAGATAATGCAGTGGTTGCTAATTGTTTGATTGACATGAGGAATATAGAAACAATCCTACTAATTAAGGTAGGACATAACTGCCATATTTGTTTTTGCTATAAGTTTTAATAGGAATTTATATGCTATTGAGGCTTTTTGTAATTAAAAAAAGGCAACCTGGTTGCTTCTTGCTGCCCCAAGATACCTATGGAAACAAGGCATTCTTCTTTGAATGGTTGCAGATGTGTATTCTACTCAGTACACACATGTGCACACAGCCAGTGCACTGAAGCCAGAGAGCTTTTCCTAGCAGCACCCATAGGAGTGGTGCTCCTGCTCTCTGGCCCTAAGACCTTTCCATGGCTATATAAAGGCAACACAGCCCCAATCCTGCTTACATCCTTCATGTTGGAGTCAGAGCTTCCCATGTGTTTTTTTTCATCATGGATTTTTGACATCAGTTATTTGTAAATAATTAGTAGTACCCTGTAATTAGTGGTTAGTTCGTTAGCTTTCATTTGTGTTAGTGTTATATAGTGCTATGCCCTCACCAGGGTTTGAGAACTGTCCTTCATGTGAGGTGGCTGTTCCCAATAACGACCCTCATATGTGCTGTTAGTTGTGCCGAGGAGAGGGGCACATTAAAGAGAAGTTCTTCATTTGCCACTCCTTTAAAAATAAGACTCAAGTGGACCAAGATTTGTGCTTAAAACAGCACCTCACTTAATAGGATAAAAAGGGGGTCCTGGATAACCCCCATCCAAGAATATTAACGGAACTGGCACATGAAACTGCAAGGCCAAAGGGGGGAAAAGAGTGATCCAGGAAACTACAGACCCCTTAGTTTGACCTAAATTGTATGCACGGTCTTAGAACAAATTTTGAAAGATTAATTAGTTAAGGACATAGAGGTAAAAGGTAATTAGGATAAAATACAACATGATTTTAAAAAAGGTAGATCATGCTAGATCAACTTAATCTTTCTTTGAGAAGATAACTGATTTTCTAGAAAAAGGAAATGCAGTAGATCTAATCTATTTGGATTTTAGGAAAGCATTTATTACAATTCCACATGGGAAATTATTAGTTAAATTGGAGATGATGTGGATTACTATGAGAATTGAAAAGTGGGTAAGGAACTGGTTAAATGAGGGACTACAGCGGGTCATACAAAAGGTGAATTGTCAGGCAGATGGAAGGTTACTAATGAAGTTTCCCATGGATGGGTCTTGGGACCAGTCTTATTTAAAAATTTCATTTATAACGTTGGCACAAAAAATGGGAGTATGCTAATAAAATTTGCGGATGATGTAGAGTTTGCGTGGTATTGCCAATACAGAAGAGGACTGGAATATCGCACAAGAAAATTTAGATGAACTTTGAAATTGGAGTAATAGAAATGGGATGAAATGTAACAGTGCAATATGCAAGGTTAATGGTTTACTTAAAAGAATTTTTGATATAAAATTGGGACTTAGCAGTTGTAAGCGAAAGGACAAGAAAGATCTGCGTGCATTGATCGATCTCAGGATGACTATGAGCTGCCAGTGTGATGCAGCTGTGAAAAAGGCTAGCACAGTCCTAGGATGCATCCTGTGAGGTATTTCCAGTAAAGATAGGGAAGTGATGTTTTCCATTGTAGAAGACACTGGGAGATCACATCTGGAATACTGTGTTCAAGAAAGATGAATTCAAACTGGAACAAATGCAGAGAAGGGCTAGTAGGATGATGAGAGGAATGGAGAATCTACCTTATGAAGGAGACTTAAAGAGCTTGGCTTGTTTAACCTAATAAAATGAAGGCTGTAGGGAGATATGATTGCTCTCTATAAATATATCAGAGGGATAAACATCCCAGAGAGATTGGAGTTAAGGGCCAATGTTGGCACAAGAACAAATGGATATGAACTGGCCATCAACAAATTTAGGCTTGAAATTAGACAAAGGTTTCTAACTGTCAGAGGACTGAAGTTCTAGAACAGCCTTCTGAGGGGAATAGTATAGGCAAAAAAACCTAACTGGCTTCAAGACTGACCATGATAAGTTTATGGAGGGGATATATGATGAGGTTGCCTACAGTGATGTAGGGCCCATTTGTGCCCTCTATTAACAAATATCTCCAATGGCTGGAGATGGGACACTAGTGGGGAGCGGTATGAGTTACTACAGAGAATTTTTTCCAAGTGGTTCTCACCCACATGGTCATGGTCTAACTGATTACCATTTTTGGGGTCAGGAAGGAATTTCCCCCAGGTCATATTGGCGAGACCCTAGAGGTTTTTTGCCTTCTGCTGCTGCATGGGATATGGGTCACTTGCTGGTTTGAACTAGAGTAAATCATGTATTCTCTGTAATGGAAAGTTCTTAAATCAAGACTCAGCAAGAGGTTATGGGACTATTACAGGAGTGGATGGTTGAGTTTCTGTGGCCTGCAGTAGCGCAGGAAGTCAGACTACGTGATTCGGATAATCCCTTCTGCCCTTAAAGTCTATATCTAATATTAAGGACACAGCAGAGAACATCTACAGTTGGAAATTTAACCTGTTACTGATAGTAGTTGATGACAGTAGGTCCACCTGAACCAGAGCTGAAAACTGTTTAACTGCCTTTGTCTGTTGGTCAAAGCTATTTTCAGCACCCTCAGAAAGCTGTGTTTCAAAAAGGTTTTCTTTAAACGAGTTAAATAATTTTGTTCCAGTTTTGTTAGCAGTTAAACAGTTCTTGTCACTGGTTCAAAGCAGGGTGGATTTGATTTGAATCAAATTGATTTAAATCACTAATCAGGAAGACTCAATTTAATCATGGATTTCTACATAAAAGTGCATTCTTGTTGGTTGTTATAACCTTAATACATATTCTTCACAACTCAGAGATATGAGACCCAAATTGGGTCTCTTTTACGGCCTGCTGCCATTATAGGTTTTCCCTTCTAGTGTGAGAATGGTATGGTAGATCTCAAGTTAATGAAAACTACACTCAGAAAGACCTCAAGACTTCTGGAATATGCTGCTCAAACAGTTTCACTTTTGTTTCTACTGCTTGTCCCTCCCTTCTCACATTTATCTCCAGACTTCTTTTCCTTGTCCAGATCTATTCCGCCCCCAACAATCTTCTATTCATTGAACTTTTTGAAATTTTGCACTTTTAGAGAGAGGTAAGGGATTGAGTTTGTGTACACAAATTTGCAGAGGGATAATAGAGTTGAGGTCTGTTATTTCTCACCTCTATACATAATTTATTTAATTTTTTTTTTTTTTTTTTTTTTTTTTTTGCTATTAACAAGCATATTATCTCTGGAGACACAAATCCACAGTTTGAGAACTGCAAAACTAAGCATCTCTGATGGTATCTTCTAGACTTAGCACTGTGTCCCATTGGGTAGATAGAAAGATTAACCTAAATAATCTATACAGAAGCCCCTGGAACCCCATAAAATTGGGTCCCTAATCCATGAACTATTGGAATTCTTTTACAAAACTTTTCTTAAACATTATATGAATTTATTCTCATACTATAGAATTAGAATTTATAATCCCTATTCCATGATGAGATATCTTTGAGCTATAATTTATCTTAATTAAAACTATCTTTAGATGGCTTTTTTCCTTAAAAAGCATTTTATCAAAAAAATCCAATTTAAATAAAAAAAATCCATTTTTTTTTAAAGTCATTGATTTTTATCCACCCTGGTTCAAAGAGACCCATTGCTGGCAGTTGTCCGTTTCCTAATGTAGACTAAGCTTTGAAAAGCAGTAATATCTGAGACCCTTTCTCCCTCTTTCTCCCCCCTCTCCCCCTGAAGTTCTGGTTTACAGCAAAATAGATGCAAGTTTACAATGTAATATGGCAAGGGGGAAAATGCTAACGGGATTAGCTCTGTCTGTACTGCACTTAACATACTGCTCCTAGTTCTGGGCATCTTAATTTCTGAAAGATAAAGAAAATTGCAGGGAATTTGGAGAGGAGCAAGAAAACGGATTACGGGGCAGGAAATAATGGCTTATGAGGAAAGAAACTAGTATTACAAGTATTTGATTAATTTCTTTCTTCTGATAAATATTGCTTGGGTAAGTAACAGGACACAGTCCTCTAAGGGTTTGTCTATATTTAAAATGCTGCAGTAGCGCAACTGCACTGCTGTAGCACTTCAGTGAAGTTACTGCCTACGCTAAGGGGAGGATTCTCCCATCGGTGTAGGTAATTCTCCTGCCCAAGAGGCACTGTCTACACTGGAGGTTAGGTTGGTTTGAGTGTGTCACTCAGGGATGTGGATTTTTCACACCCTGAGTGATGTAATACCAACCTAATTTTCTAGTGTAGACTAGACCTATGTGTTTGAATGGTGTGAAGATCAGAGGGACGGAGGATTGGTTATAAGTCAGTAGAAGGAGATGTAACTAAGGGTATGTCTACATTTAAACATGTACAGCGGCACAGCTGCAATGCTGCAGCTACACCAATGTAGCACTTAAGTATAAACACTACCTACGCCCAAGAGAGGGGTTCTCCCATTGGTGTAGGTAATCCATCTCCCTGAGAGGTGGATTCTTCCATCGACCTAGCACTGTCTACAGTGGGGGTTAGATCAGCATAGCAACATCTCTCAGGGATGTGAATTTTTTACACTCCTGAGAGACGTAGTTATGTTGCTATAAGTCCCCAGTGTAACCCTAAGGCCTGGTCTACACTAGGCGTTTATGTCGAAGTTAGCGCCGTTACATCGAATTAACCCTGCACCCGTCCACACTGCGATGCTATTTAGTTCGACATAGAGGTCTCTTTAATTCGACTTCTGTACTCCTCCCCGACGAGGGGAGTAGCGCTAAATTCGACATGGCCATGTCAAATTAGGCTAGGTGTGGATGGAAATCGACGCTAATAGCTCCGGGAGCTATCCCACAGTGCACCACTCTGTTGACGCTCTGGACAGCAGTGCGAGCTCGGATGCTCTGACCAGCCACACAGGAAAAGCCCCGGGAAAATTTGAATTGGAATTCCTTTTCCTGTCTGGCCAGTTTGAATCTCATTTCCTGTCTGGACATCGTGGCGAGCACAGCAGCACTGGCAACGATGCAGAGCTCTCCAGCAGTGATGGCCGTGCAGTCTGTGAATAGAAAGAGAGCCCCAGCATGGACTGATCGTGAAGTCTTGGATCTCATCGCTGTGTGGGGCGATGAGTCCGTGCTTTCTGAGCTGCGATCCAAAAGAAGGAATGCAAAGATCTACGAGAAGATCTCTAAAGACATGGCAGAGAGAGGATACAGCCGGGATGCAACGCAGTGCCGCGTGAAAATCAAGGAGCTGAGACAAGGCTACCAGAAGACCAAAGAGGCAAACGGACGCTCCGGATCCCATCCCCAGACATCCCGTTTCTACGAGGCACTGCATTCCATCCTCGGTGCGGCCGCCACCACTACCCCACCAGTGACCGTGGACTCTGAGGATGGGATACTGTCCACGGCCGGTTCCTCGGACATGTTAGGGGACGGGGAAGATGAGGAAGGAGATGAGGAGGGCGAGGCAGTCGGCAGCTCTCACAACGCTGATTTCCCCGACAGCCAGGATCTCTTCATCACCCTTACAGAGATCCCCTACGAAGCGTCCCGAGCCGTTACCCCGGACACAGAATCTGGTGAAGGATCAGCCAGTAAGTGTTGTAAACATCTAAACATTTATTTTAAACAAAACAGGAATATTAACAATTAAAAGAATGGGTTGTTCATGATTAGTGTGCCCTAGGCGCTTAACGGTTTAGTAAGGGGCAGTGCAAGTTTTGAAAAGAAATCTAGCAATGTCCGGTTTTCAGTGATTGTCCTGCACAAGCCGCTCTACTGTTTATTCCCTGCTACTGCAGCTACAGTAAAATGCGGTCTATGTGTCCGGGGATAGAGCAGTAATCCTCCTGGGACATCTCGATGAAGCTCTCCTGGAGGTAACTTGAAAGCCGTTGCATGAGGTTCTTGGGGAGAGCGGCCTTATTGGGTCCTCCGAAGTACGACACGTTGCCGCGCCACGAGATTATCAAGTACTCCGGGATCATTGCTCTGCACAGCAGGGCGGCATACGGCCCTGGTCTTTGGAGGCTTTCCCGGAGCATTCTCTCTTTGTCGCTCTCGGAGATCCTCATCAGGGTGATGTCGGCCATGGTGACCTGCTTTTAATTAGGTAGGGGAATGTTAGTGTTGGGACTGCTTTCCCATTCCTTTACAGAACTGTAACCGCTGGTTTGCAGCCACGCGGTGGAGGCGGGAGAGGGGCAGCCGAAAGGGATCGTTCCCGGGGACAGCCGCGAGGGGGTGGGACAGGGGCAGAGTTCCCGCTTGCCGGATTGCTGGCAGCAGGGACTGACATTGATTTAAATGTGAAATGAGGCCAGTGGTAATATAAAAGTTTTAAACTGCCACAAGTGTACGGCTTACCATGTCTGCCTGCAACAGAAATTCCGTTGTGCTGCCTCGCTTCTCAAATGTGCTGTTCAAGACCCCAGGCACTGAATGCGAAGGCCGAGAATTCGACCTTGTGCTGAGTGCGCATGTGAAAGGTGCTGTGCATGGTCTTGTTCACAGAGAAAGACTATGTTCTTTGTTCACAACTACATTTATCTTTCTTAGGAATTCACTCCCTTTTTCCCATTTCCACAGCCCCGTCTGCGACTGTCTCACAACCTAGCCTGGAATCACACTCCCAGAGGCTAGCGCGGATTAGGCGTAGGAAGAAGAGGACACGGGAGGACATGTTCTCTGAGCTTATGGCCTGTTCCCAAGCCCAGGCAGCACAGCAGACCCAGTGGCGGGAGAACTTGACCCGAATGCACCAAGCCAACATGGATCGGGAGGAGAGGTGGCGGCAGGAAGACCAGCAGGCGACTCAAACGCTGCTTGGACTACTGAGGGAGCAAACGGACACACTCCGGCGCCTTGTGGATGTTCTGCAGGAACGGAGGCAGGAGGACAGAGCCCCGCTGCAGTCCATCTGTAACCGCCATCCCCCGCCACCAAGTCCCATACCCACCTCACCCAAAGTGCAAAGAAGGAGAGGCGGCAGAGTCCCTGCTAAGTCTCACTCCACCCCTGCAGAGAGCTCTAGTAGCAGAAGGCTCTCATTTCCCAAAATTTGAAAAGTTCTTTCCTTCCCGCCTGACAGAAGCCCACGTCCAAGTTTCACCTCCCAATGCCATGTGTAGTTGATAATAAAAAATTCGTTTCTGTTAACTACTGTTTCAATCATGTTCTTTTGGAGGAGGAGGGGAAAGGGGGTTGGTAATTGGACAGGACAGTCTCCTTTGGCAGGGTACATAGTCGGGGGCAGGCACAGCAGCAGGGCACATACACAGTGCAGTGATGCAGTGACTAGTTACCCCGGTTAGTCTGGGAGGTTGTTTTCATGTTATGTTGGGGGGGGGGGTTGCTCTGTGACTTTGTGGCGGGGGAGGGCAGTTACAGATCTTGAGCGCCGGTCCTTAGGCAGGATCACAGAGCCACACAGCAGGGGATCTGTAACCGTCCTCCCCCTGCCACAAAGTCAAATAGACCCCCCCATACACACAGTCCCGATCAGGAGGGGTGACAGGCTCCGTTGAAACAAGCATCCCACCGCAGCGGAGCCTGTCAATCCTTGAGTTTAGAAGCTGCATTCGCGTCACAACACTACACCCGCTCCGCACCACAGTCTGCGTCCCAGTTTTAAAAAATTCCCGCGAAAACAGTATTAAAGAAAACGGTGTGCTTTAACAAAGTAGAACTATTTTTATTTCGACACGTGTGTTGGAGGGGGGGTGAAGGGGGTATGTAACTGGATAGGATAGTCAACATTACCTGGGTAAAGAAACGGGGGCAGGTTTAGCTTCTCAGTACACAAACTATAAAGTCACAGGTTACCCTGCTCACTCAGGAACTTTGCTTTCAAAGCCTCCCGGATGCACAGCGCTTCCCGCTGGTCTCTTCTAATCGCCCGGCTGTCTGGCTGTGAGTAATCACCAGCCAGGCTATTTTCCTCAACCTCCCACCCCGCCATAAAGTCTCCCCCTTGCTCTCACAGAGATTGTGGAGCACACAGCAAGCTGCTATAACAATGGGGATATTGGTTTCGCTGAGATCACAGCGAGTCAGTAAGCTTCTCCATCTCCCCTTGAGACGGCCAAAAGCACACTCCACCACCATTCTGCACTTGCTCAGCCGGTAGTTGAAGAGTTCTTTTTCAGTGTCCAGGGCGCCAGTATAGGGCTTCATGAGCCAGGGCATTAGCGGGTAGGCTGGGTCCCCGAGGATGACTATAGGCATCTCCACATCCCCAACAGTTATTTTGTGGTCCGGGAAGTAAATACCTTGTTGCAGCCGTCTAAACAGACCAGAGTTCCTGAAAACACGAGCGTCATGAACCTTGCCTGGCCATCCCACGTAGATGTTGGTAAAACGTCCCCTGTGGTCCACCAGTGCTTGCAGCACCATGGAAAAGTAGCCCTTTCGGTTAATGTACTGGGTGGCCTGGTGGTCCGGTGCCAGGATAGGGATGTGAGTTCCATCTATGGCCCCACCACAGTTTGGGAATCCCATCGCTGCGAAACCATCTATGATCGCCTCCACGTTTCCCAGGGTCACTACCTTTGGCAGCAGTACATCAACGATTGCCTTCGCTACTTGCATCACAACAACCCCCACGGTAGATTTGCCCACCCCAAACTGGTTCGCGACTGACCGGTAGCTGTCTGGCGTTGCAAGCTTCCAGAGGGCTATGGCCACTCGCTTCTGTACACTCAGTGCAGCTCGCAACTGGGTGTCACTGCGCTTCAGGGCAGGGGACAGCAACTCACAAAGTTCCAGGAAAGTTCCCTTCCGCATGCGAAAGTTTCGCAGCCACTGGGATTCATCCCAGACCTGCAGCACTATGCGGTCCCACCACTCAGTGCTTGTCTCCCGTGCCCAGAATCGCCGTTCCACGGCATCAACATGACCCATTGCCACTGTGATGTCCTCGGCGCTGGGTCGCCTGCTTTCTGACAGGTCTGTGCTACTCTCAGACTTCAGGACATCACTGCGGTGCCGTAGCCTCCTCGCCTGACTTTTCTGCATCTGCCTCAGGGAAACCTTTATGATAAGCTGCGAGACGTTGAGAGCGGCCACAACTGCAGCGATGGTCGCAGCGGGCTCCATGCTCGGAGTACAGTGGCGTCCGCGCTGTCAATGACTGGAAAAGCGCGCGAACTGTTTTCCCGCCGGCGCTTTCAGGGAGGGAGGGCGGGAGTGATGGACGGATGACGACAGTTTCCCAAAAGCACCCTCGACTCATTTTGTTACCCAGAAGGCATTGCCGGCTACACCCAGAATTCCAATGGGCAGAGGGGACTGCGGGAACTGTGGGATAGCTGACCACAGTGCACCGCTTCGAATGTCGACGCTTTCTCCATTAGTGTGGACGCACAAAGTCGAATTACTGTCCTTAGTGTGGACACACACGTTCGACTTTGCAATATCGATTACAAAAATTCGATGCAAGTAAAATCGAACTACTCTCGTAGTGTAGACAAGGCCTAAGAGAAATGGGATGCCAAGCATACTGGGCTTGACCTAAACAAAGCTGCATCAGTTTTACTGAAGGTGTGATTTTTAAGGTGTTTTGGTTAAACCAGTGCAACTTTCTGTATGTAGACAATCATTTAGTTGTGGAGTATTTTTCCAAAGGAAACAGGGAAAAAGTCATTAATTGAGAGATTTAAAATGAAGCTGTACAAAGAACACTGCCAGATGGATTCAGTAGAAGATCTAAGGGTGTATTCCATCTTGAATATCAGTATTTTTGTCAACTTAAGACCCTTTAGTAGACTCATTGGTCCAGGTAACTCTTAAGTGGGTTGTTTTTTATTCCAAGTGTAAGGGACTTAGACTTTTCTTAAGTTTCAGATCAAGTTCTTAAATCTTAAACTCAGTTTTCTTACTGTTCTGAAAGCAAGAAATACCACGCCCTGAGGTTGGTAGAAGTCAGTGAGAGCTTTGGGTGCTCTAAGGATCAGAAATATAGATAACATTTCAAATTGCTAGCCATTGTGAGTACTTTTTATGAGAAAATACCTATGTTTTTCAGAGTAACCCAAAGGCTCGTGAAGTAATGCAGAGGAACAGGCCTCCAAAAAACTGTAGAGAAGCTTTTACTGCTGAGGGTGATCAAGTGTTTGAGAGACGTTATTATTCATCTGATAATACCAGGCCAAAATTCCTAAGTAAAGACGTGGAAGCAGAAATAAGGTTAGTGTCATGTATTGCTGAAGTGTAAAGTATTCTCTCTCAAGGTGTTAGAAGTAACATCTTTTGCTCTTTGTCCTTCTACTCCTGTTTGAGGGTTTCAGGAGTGTTTTAAAGCACAAAATCAAAAAAGAACCCTTCCCTCTGCATTGTAGAAAAAGGTACCCTTCTCTTCAATTGACCTTTCTTTTCTTGTAGACTTAACTCCATGACTGTACCTGCATCACACTTTTTTCTTGTGAAGTTTTTTTTCCTCATTAGACTTATTAAAATCACGTATATATTTTCCAGAAGTACCTTTTGTAATAGATTCATATTCTTGAGTTCCTTCTTAATTGTTTTGAGCTTGTGGCATGTGGATATGGCCCAAAGACATGGGATTTGCAGAGGCAACTTACTCTGAGAAATCCAGTTACCTTCCTTTAATTTTTGTAGCCTTAGCCAAAGAGCAAGCCTGAAATGAAAGGTCTCTAAAAATACTATGATTTGGTTGAGTGTAAGATAACTTAGTTTTTCTATTCCAAATTAGCCTCACGCCAATTGCCCTTTGTTAAAAGATTTGTAGCTGTTTTGTTAGGGCATGTTTACACTACAAAATTAAGTCAAGCTAATTTACGTCGGCATACAGCTGCTGCTGCAGTAATTACATTGCTTGTGCATGTCTACACTTAGTTCTGTATGTCAGTGGTGTGCATCCTCACCAGGAGCACTTGTATCAATTTGGGACATTGTGGGATGACTTTTGAAAGCCAGTAACAGTCTATATAAGCAATGCAGGGTCTACACTGACACTGTGTCAACCTAACTACATCAACATTGACTCTGTGCCTCTCATGGAGGTGGAGTTAAGTCAGCATAGCAGGGCAGTTATGTTGGCGGGAGCAAAATTTTAGTGTAGACACTTACTTCCTGGTCCGATGTAAGCGATCTATCTTCTGGGATCAATTTATCGCATCTTGTCTAGACGCGATAAATCGATCCCAGATCGATCCCGGAAGTGCTTGCCGTCGACGCCGGTGCTCCAGCTCAGCGAGAGGAGTACGCGGCATCGACGGGGGAGCCTGCCTGCCGCGTCTGGACCCGCGGTAAATTCGGACTAAGGTACTTCGAATTCAGCTACGTTATTAACGTAGCTGAATTTGCGTACCTTAGTCCGAAGTGGGGGGTTAGTGTGGACCAGGCCTTACATTGTTAGATCAATGTAAGCTGTCTTGTGTTAACCTAACTCTGTAGTGTAGGCCAGGCCTCAGTTCCAAGCATTTGGCATACCTACGTGCAGCTATATGTAGTCATCTTGATTATTCTGGTTACTTTTTCAAAATAGCAAGCTTTAAAAGAAAACCAGCATTTATTCTTGAGAGATTTCAGTGGTGGTGGTAATAACTTCTTTGACCAACTCCAATTAGTACCATTAAAATACTTTATTTTGGGGGCTGAGCTATAATGCAGATGAAGTGAGAAAATAGGGCACTGTTGAATTAAAAATGTATTGAAAAGAAATTTTCCTTAACTTATTAACACCTAAGATGTTTAAAATTCTGTGAGCTCTAATAACAACTTTTTGCTATTTAGGGTGTGGTTTAGTATTTATATTTTTCTCCATTTAGATTATTAAAATAAACCAGTCTGCTTCTCTTATGTTAATAGTCAGTTTCAAGTCCACTACTTTTTTCAAGTTTTCAGTTGTTACCAAAATGCTACAATATTTCTGTTGCAAATTTTGTAAGTGGAGGGAAGTGTTTTTATATTAAAAAAAAAAAAAACCCACACACACAACAAAAAGTCTCCCTTAGAACATAAAATAGATGGGACGAGTATGTCATTTCCTTTAGTCTCTTGTATTATAAACATTATATTTTTATTAAGCCTTATACTATAAAAATATTATTAAACCTTATATTGGGATCCTGCTTAATCTGTTGTTTCTTTTAAACACTACCACTATATTGCCTATTTTGAAATATGCATGTTTTACTGCAAAAAGTGTTTTTTACTATGGTCGGCTGAGATGCTGCCACTGCCATTTCCAGTTATGAAAGCTATATATGAGTATTTTGTCCACTCTATATGAAGGTTAACTAGAGTGTCTGTTTTGCTTTTTAAGTGAATTTACTGCTCACTAAAAGTGCCATATTAACAATCCTGAGGATTGAAATCCTTCTTAAAAAGAACAAGTATGGGAGGTGGTAAGCCAGGTTTCTCCATACAGACTTAGTTACTTTGCTCCAACCACAGTTCTGTCTGGTCTTAAAGTATACTAGCATTTTTAGAAGTAATAACACAGTTTAGTTCAGGCACTTGGCCTTTCTGCTAAGGCTGCCAATAAGGGTTCTTAATGAGATGGTGGTTTATTTGACATGAATGCATACCCACTAGGGACTGAACAGAGACTACTAAATAACTATCAGATGATAACCAATTATGAACTAGTGAGCTAGTGATAAAGCATTCAATCTCCCTATCAGTCATTAGCACCTGTATCAGAATTTTTTTGTTTCATAGCCATTGTTCAGTCCATTTGGTAGAATTTGTAATTGGAGAGCATATAATCTTATGATAAATTTTATATTTTAAGTCACTTGCAGAAAGAAGTTGAAAACAAAATGGCACAGTTGTCAACATCTCAACATTGTTTACGTTCCAATGAAAATGAGACGAGACAGAATGAAGATTATCTTAATCGTTATCGTAGACAACAAAAAGAATTACAGGTAGAAATATGTAATAGACTGCTAAAATCAAAAATGCATCTGTTTTAGCCTATTGTATTAGTCTTTTTTAAACTTTTAAACAAGTGATTTTCGCATATATTTATTTGGTGGCTTTGCTTTTGTTTAAAAATGTGCCGAGTCTCAGGCTCTATTGTTGTTAAGTGTCCTTGCATCATGCAGCTAGATTTATGCTCGCATGCTTCCCTTGTTATTCTATGAATGCTCACTAGGGTTTTCACTTTCCTTGGGAGACCAATATAATAAATACCGCTTTCTAGGATGTGTATTCCTGATCTTCAGTCTAATTTCTTAATTTCATCCCATTAATCCTTGTTTATGTTTTATTCAAACATAAGTAACTTACCTTCCTGTTTAGCATTTGCATCCTTCAGCTGTTTATGTATTAATGTTGTGACACTTCCTAGGGGTACCCAGGTTGTGAGGCACCTTGCTAACACCCATTTTTAATGTGAGGAAGCCTTGTCTGTACCTGCCTCGGGTCAACTCCTTGACTCTCCAAGCCACAGGCCACGCAAGCACTCAGGCTCTGCTGTCCCTCATGCAGCTAGCAATAGGCATATGCCAAACCCCGAATCCTCCGAGCAGTCCCTTGCGATATTGAGCTCCTTATCCATTGGACATTCACAGAATTACCAGACAAACTGTTCCCAAAGGAACAGTACACCACAGCTTAACACAGAGCCACCTAACAGACAATACTTATTTTCATTCATAGAGAAAATCAAGTGTAAATTTATTTAATGAAGACTATAGATTCGAGTGATAACAAACAAAAATACATTATACCCCCAATTATTTGAATAGCATAGATTCTGATAATCGGGAGTTTGGATAATCAGGAGGGCAGGAGCCATTTATCCATTCAGCAGTGGGGTGGCCTTCCCCACAGCCATCTTCCTTGCAGTCCTGGCTGTGAGGGCCTCTGCTCTGCCCCACTTACTCAATCCCCTGACTGTGGGGCTGCAAAGTTCTCCCTGCAGGGCTGGTGACACCCTGTCTCTGCAGGCACCAGGCATGGAGGGAGGCTGCAGTCCTAGTGAGGCAGAGCAGAGACCCCCAGCCAGAACTCTGCTCTGCCCCACCAGGACCACAGCCATCTTGCACCTTGCAACCTCCAGGTGCTGGTGGGTGTCACCAGCCCCGCAGCGGCGCAGGGAGCCCTTTGCAACTCTACTATCATGGCCACGTTGCTTGCTTACTCCCAAGACAGTAGCCTTGCAGAACCCATTCAGCAGCAGGGTGACCTTTCCTGCTGCTGGGGACTTGTTGTCCTTCTCTCATTTCTGGCCAGGGCTCTTTGCTGTATTATCCGAACCTCCACATTATCTGAATCCCTTCCTTGACCCCCAGGAGGATAAATGATGCATGCTGCGGAGGGCATGTATTTCATGCTGCAGGACAAGGAAGGAATTCACATAATGTGGACACGTTTCAGAGTGGTTGTCGTGTTAGTCTGTATCAGCAAAAACAATGTTGAGTACTTGTGGCACCTTAAAGGCTAACATATTTATTTGGGAAATAAGCTTTCGTGGGCTAACACCCGCTTCATCAGATGCATGGAGTGGAAAATACAGTAGGAAGAGAGGTAGAGGTAGAGGTAGAGGTTCAGATAATAGGGTTTTGGATAAATTTAAGTATATTGTATTGAAAACAAAGAGTTACAAATAAAATAATATTGTACCACATATACTAGTGCCTAAACTCAGCTAATAAAATGCCCTCTTGTCTAATAAAGTACTGCTTGCCCCAAAGGCTGTCTCACAGCATTCTTCAACCAGGATGACTGAGATCCACCTTTCATGAGACCAAGCCTGCTGGTAGCCTGTCTTCCCCCAGATGAAGGATGCCAGGGCATCTTTGTGCACTGCTAGATATTGTAAGACCAGTCCTTTGTTCTTTACCTTTAAAACAGACACCCCACCTTCCATTGTTCCTGTTAAGTTTCCTTCTGAAGTCCCTACAGTCTCAGCATTGGCGTTTAATTTTTTATGTTAATAGACTTCTGTTGTAAGACACACAACAGAAAGCAAGGGAGATAATGGTCTTCCACCTCCTGTCTGATGGAATCAGTCTCAGGGCATGCGACTGCTACAAGACCTTAAGAACATAATTTCTTTATCTATGTCTACCTATATCTGTATATTTGTAGATATTATTTGCATATACATTTCGCAGAGATTATGATGACCAGTGTGATAAAGGCTTTCAATAGAAACCTTCAGAGACATTTCGGTGAACTAGAATGTAAATACCTATCCAGGGGATCCCTGTAGCCCTTAAGACCTCCTGTGCCCTCTTCCAATTGGCATCACAAATGGTCCTTGGGTCGCAAATGTCTCTTTCCTTCCCTCCATATTCCCTTAGTTATTGTTTAATTGAGTTGTGCATATTTAGTTACTTTTACCTTTCCTTATAAATCTCTTTCCAATCAGTCGTCATTCTTGTTCTCAGAATGCCTCTTTATAGTAGTAGGCTAGGTTCTACAGTTCACTTATATTGGCCAATGATGCTCAAATTATCAGGTAAACAATCGCCTAGTGTCCTATTATGGAAGTATGTGCACTGAAGTGCATATAAACAGTCGTATAGTATCAGCATATGGACCAAAATTTAACTACTGCAGAAAAATATTTGAAGGTGGTTTTTTTTATGTAACATAGCAAAGTTTTACTGTCCATTATTTTGAGAAAAATGTAATTAATGCAAATGTAATTTTTAAACATTACTTCTCTTCGGAGCGCCTGCACTTCTGGATCAAAATGTCCTTGTTTTGGTATGTATTTTGGGTTACCTGTTTAACTTTCTAAGAAAAAAATGTTTCCTTTTTCAGATGAAAATAAGAAGAATAAACATAGAAATAGCAGATCTTGAGAATGTAGAAGAACACCAATCAGTAGACATCTCCACATTAGTAAGAATGATTAATGTATTCTTTCTTACCTTGATGTATTATTCTATTTTTTTAAATGCTAGTAATGAAAACTTGTGTTTGGCTAAAGCATGTTTTGATCTGACGGCAACCAATCTTGATCTGAAGACAACACGAGAGACAATCCACCACTTCTCTTTGTTCCCATAGTTAATCACCCTTGCTTAAAAAATAATATATACAAAAAATTGTGCCTTACTCCCAGACTGAATTTGTCTGGTTTAGCTTCCAGCCATTGGTTCTTGTTACTCCTTTCTTTGCTAGATTAAAAAGCCTTTTAGTACCCGGTATTTTCTTATTATGGTTCTTGTCACTCCATTCTGTGCTAGATTAAAAAGCCTTTTAGTACACAATATTTTCTTTGCACTGTAATCAAGTCACCTCTCAATCATATTTCTGATAAACTAAAAAGATTGAGTTCTTTAAGCCTCACACTATAAGGCATTTTCTCTCACCCTGGAATCATCTTTGTGGCTCTTTTTTGTACGCTCTCCAATTTTTCAATATTCTTTTTAAAATGGATACTTGGAGATCATTGATGACAATGTTGAAGACTGACTTAGACTCCTGTGCCTAGGGCAAATGAGGCAACCCATTTGTTTCCAGTGCTATCTGTACAGACCAAGATGTTTGACTCCACCTTAAGTCATCTCCATAATGGCAGCATCCTTTTAAATTGTACTGTGATGGCATCGGGCCTAGCACCAATCTCTGCAGAGCCCCACTAGAAACACCCCCATTTAATGATGATTCCCCATTGACAATTACTTTTGAGATCTGCCAGCCAGTCCTTAATCCATTTATCATGCAGTTTATAATTTTTGTGTGGTATTAAGTCAAATTCCTTATGTAAGTCTAAGTATATGATATCTACCCTGTTACCTTTATCAACTAAACTTTTGATCTCGTTAAGGTTTGTTTGACCAAACCTATTTTCCATAAAACCATGTTGACTTGCATTAATGATATTTTTATCCTTTAATTCTTTCTTAATTGAATCTGTATCAGCTTTTCCACTGTTTTGCCTGGGACTGAGGTCAGTCTAACCTGTCTGTAGTTAACTGAGTCATCCTACTTACCCTTTTTGAGTATTGGCACAACATTAGCATTCTTCCAGTCGTCTTGAATTTCCTTGGTATTCTAACATTTACCAAAAGTGAACATCAATGGGCCAGAAATCTTCTCAGCCAACTCTTTTGAGCACTGTTGGGTGCAAGTTCTTTGAGCCTGTTTAAGTATTTTTTATCCCTCGTAGATATTCTTGTTAGCTAATGTACTGGAAAAAAGCTTCATCATCCTCATGTGATACAAGTACATCATTCTGCTTCTTTCCAGTACAGCATAGAAATATTTATTGAATACTTCTGCCTTTTCTGCATTGTTATTAACAATTTTACCATCTCCATATAGTATTGTGCCTATAGTATTGCTGTAATTTATTTTGCTATTAATACACCTAAACTCCTTATTGTTCCAACACCTGCCAGTCATGATATTTTCCCTGATATTTTTAACTTCCCTTATCAATTTTCTAATTTGTGTTGATTGCCATCATGGCTTTTTGGTCATCTAATAAACTCTCAGTTCTCTGGTTTGACTTGGTTGTCTGTAACACCCCCTTCAGTATCCTCCTCCCGGGCTTGTTAGTTAGCCCATTGATCCATAGACATTCTTATTAGAGAATTGAATACACTGTTGCATGTAATCTCACATCCATAAAAGTGACTCTGAAATGAATATCTTGTACAATGACCGAGGGTGGTATTTTTTCTCTTAATTTTCAAACCTATGTTTATATGCTAACAGGAAGATGAAGCTCAAGAAAACAAACATAAGATGGTATCTGTTAAACGGGATATGGAACAGCAAAGGGGGAAAATGGAGGAATTGAAAAATATTCTACGAATGGCTGAACATAAACTTGAAGAAATTAAAGAAAAACTTCACCAAGTAGAAGAAATAGCCAGTCCAGTCAAGGTAGAAACCATACAAATATACAACTTTTAAAAACATATTTGATTTTCATTTGTTGGCAAACGTAGTACTAATCTTTAAAGAGGGGAACAAAGGATCTGGGGAATTATTCCAGTCAGCCTGACTTTGATATCTGGAAAGATACTGGAACAAACTATTAAACAATCAGTTTGAAAGCACCTAGAGAATAATAGGGTGATATGAAATAGCCAATATGTAAAGAATAAATCATGCCAAACCAACCTAATTTCCTTCTTTGACAGGTTACTGGTCTAGTTGATGTGGGGGGAGCTGTAGACATGATATATCTTGATTAGAGTAAGGCCTTTGATACAGTCCTACATGTTATTCTCATAAGCAAACTAGGGAAATGTGAATCTAGATTAAGTTACTATAAGGGCAATGCACAACTGATTGACAGATCATACTCACAATAATTATCAAGGATTCGCTGTCAAACTGGGAGAATGTATTTAGTGGGCTCCAACAGGGGTCAGTCCTGGATCCAGTACTATTCAGTATTTTCATTTAATGACTTGGATAACGGACTAGAGAGTATGCCTATAAAATTTGCAGATGACACCAAGCTGGGTGGGTTTGCAAGTGGTTTGGAGGACAGGATGAGAGTTCAAAACTACCTTGACAAATTCTCCAGTTGGTCTGAAATCAACAGATGAAATTCAATAAAGACAAGTGCAAAGTACTACCCTTAGGAAAGAAAAATTGAATGCATGTCTTTAAAATGGGGTATAGCAGGCTAGGCAGTAATATTGCTGAAAGAGTCTGGGGTTCTGGTGTTTCACAGATTGAACAGGAGCCAACAATATGGTGATGTCAAAAAGGCTAATATTCTGAGGTTTATTAACAGGAACATTGTATGTAAGGAAGTAGAGGTTATCGTTTTATTTTACTTGGCCACCGGTAAGGCTTCAGCTGGAGTAGTGTGTCCAGTTTCAGCCACCACATTTTAAGAATGGTGAGGGCAAACTGGAGATAGCCCAGAGATCAACAGCAAAAATAATCAAAGGTTTAGAAAAGCTTGCTTATGAGGAAATGTTAAAAAACTGGTTATTTTCAGAAAAGAAGACTGAGCGGGAGCCTGGTAACAGTTTTCAAAATATGTTAAGGGCTGTTATAAAGAAGATTGTGATCAATTGTCCTTCCTATCAGATGAAGGTAATTGGCTTAATCTTCAGCAAGGGAGATTTAGGTTAGATATTAGAAAAATCTTTCTAACTATCAAGATAGTTAAGTACTTTAGTAAGTTACCAGTTTATAAGAGAAGTGCCCATTTAATGGATTCTCTGTTCTCTTCCCATTTTTCAGTCCAGTGTTTCTGAGCTCTTCTTCCCAATGAGTAAAGAATTATACTGTTCCTTTACAGACCACATACAACCCCTAAAAGTTACCAGTATGGCAGAGGAGCAACACGAGGCATTCTCTTACTATACTCTTTCTGGCAGAATTGAGTGTGTGCTCTCACATAAATTGCTGTTACTGACACTGGAGTTCAGCGGGAATGACATTATAAAATGTGAAAATCTAGAAGCTATGTTATTGGAGCAGTAATGACTAAACATATTCTCCCATTTTAAGTTAGTAAACATTGGGGAGGTGTTCACAAATCTGCCATTCCAATTAAATGTGACATTTTGATTTGTTCCAAATAGGATGAATTAAACCAAGCTGACTTAGAATTGGAAAAGAGTAAACACCACTGGCAGCACTATGAAGAGAAACAGAAAGAGCATTTGGCATCCATAAAAAAAATTAAAGGAGAACTAGCTGCTAAAGAAAAAGAATTAAAGGTATGAGGGTTTTTGGCAATTTGTAGGGGACAAAAGTTGGGTATTCAAGGTCCATTTATTACTTGGATAGTCAGTTGTTCCCTCTGCTAAGTGAAGTTTCTGTTATTTTAAAATTAGTATCATAGTCCCTTGCTCTAACCCCAAGTACTCAAGAAATCTATCCTGCATACTATTGTCCGTATTTTAGTTGTCTTTAAGTATTGATTGCTAGGTTAGCTAAAAAGAACTTGAAGTGTATGGGGTGTAGTTTCCTTTTGATATATGTCTTAATGAAACATTATCGGGATTTTAAGCCTACCAGTTAACTTAAGTCTTTCTGTAGCCCCCCGTCTCCCACAATTCTGGACATCTGGGCTGTTCTCTCTCTGCCATTCACAGAGGTAGATTCAGCATTTTGGCGCCACATGGTCTGGTCACGCCTACTCTGCTTTTGCTTGTTGCCTCCACAGCCATAGACAGTGGTAGTTTCTTTTGTTCCTGCCTTCTCTCCTTCTATTTTAACTTTTCTGCACATTTTTTGGCAGGGAGCAGTATTCTCCCTCCTTGGCATTCCTCCTCTTCCCTGATCAGTTAATTCTTCAGGGTTTAACCCTCCCTGAGCCTCCCCTATTGTATCTCCCTCGTGGACAAAATCTTTTCTTTCCAAGGGAAATTCCTCCTTCTGTGCTTCCCAGGAGGTTGTGATTCCTTCGTTCTGTTCAACTGCAAAGGTGTGACACATCTTAGATGTCATAAGAAGTTTTGAAAGCATACAGAATCCACGGGAAGATTGGGCTCCTAATTCATTTCCTTCCACTCGAAATACCTTGGACTAAGAGCTTCCAAGTTCTCCATCACTAGGTGGAAAGACCATGTATTGTGGAAGCTTCTAAATCATCAAAGATTCCTCTCCGAGAAGGGATCAAGGTTCACACTCTCATGAGTGGAAAAAGCAAATGCATCCACTTTGGAAATTTGCAAAGTGACTATTTGGTCTACAGCTAACATCTTAAGTAAGCACTACAAGGTGAACCTTCTACCTTCTGTGAACACTGCCTGTGGTAGGAAGGTGCTGCAGGCAGTGATCCGAAAATAATAGACTTTTGAGCAAGCTCACGAATAGGGGAGGGTACTTCTTTCCTTCCAAATTTCTTGTTTCACAACCCTTCCTATATCCGTTCACTGCCGACTACTTCCCAGACATCCACAATTGTGAGAGACATTGGGCTGCGGAGCAGAAAATTTCTTACCGCTTTTCTTTCAGCTAGTATTGTCTCCCACAGTTTTACCCACTGTGGATGATGGTTAATGAGTAGAGTCATCTAATACGTGGAATTGTTACCATATGACTGTCTTCTTTCATCTAATGTACATAGTTATTTCATTATCTCTGGTATATGTGTTAATGATATTATGCAAGGTTTAAAGCTTGGGAATAACTCATCTGGCAGCAAGCGGGAGCAGTGTGTCATCAAAACACTGATCTACCTCCATGAGCTGCTGAGAGAAGAGACCAGTCCAGACATACAGAATTGTGGGAGACACTGCTAGCAGAAAGGAAATTATTAGTAAGAACTTTTCCATTAGATAACTCAGGTTTACCAAGCCAAGAATGCTGCTTTTGTACCAGTGGGGAATATATGATGAAAATGTCTTCACCCAGTAAAATTTATACTTACTGTCTCAGATCTGAAAACAAATAGCAGTTTTTCTGAACATTGCTTTTGTTCAGGGTGATAATACATCACAGGAAAAATCAGATAGTTTTTATAAAATCATCAATATGGCATATAAACACAAATGTAATCATCAAGAGAGCTCTATGAAAGGATTCAAGACTGAAGACTATATAGATCCTAAACTTCAGAGGAAAGTATCTAGCAAATGGCAGGAGCCAGTGGGGACAGACACAAGCATTAGACTTTTGACCAGTGGCTGCAACTTTATTATAATTTAGAACAGCAAAAAACACACAAAAAAACAAAAACAAACCCAACCAACCAACAAGACATTTCCAAGAGAGGATTGCAATCAATGGCTTGCAAGGAACTCATTAATATTCATACAATATTTGCCCTTTCAAATATAATTAGATACATGTTTTCCCATTGATGAGAGCATCATAAAATTCAAATGAGGATAATTGATTAAGCAAAATGTTAAATTAAAATGTTTGTATAAAACAAAGAAATTTCATAAATTTTGTGAATAGGGCTGTCAATCACAGTTAACTCACGGGATTAATTTAAATTAATCGCGATTAAAAAAATTAATCGTGCTTAATTGCATTGTTAAACAATAGAATACCAGTTAGAATTTATTTAATATTTTTGGATGTATTCTACATTTTCAAATATATTGATTTCAATTACAACACAGAATACAAAGTGTACAGTGCTCACTTCATATTTATTTTTGATGACAAATATTTGCACTGTGAAAAACAAAGGAAATAGTATTTTTCAATTCACCTAATACAAGTACTGTAGTGCAATTTCTTTTTCATCAAACTTGAACTTACAAATGTAGAGTTAAGTACAAAAAAATAACTGCATTCAAAAATAAAACAATGTAAAATTTTAGAGCCTTCAAGTCCACTCAATCCTACTTTAGCCAATCGCTCAGACAAACAAGTTTGGGTAAAATTTGTAGGAGATAACTCTGCCTGCATCTCATTTACAATGTCAACTGAAAGGGAGAACAGGCGTTCGCATGGCACTTTTGTAGCCAGCGTTGCAAGGTATTTATGTGTCAGATACGCTAAACATTCGTATGCCCCTTCATTCTTTGGCCACCATTCCAGAGGACATGCTTCCATGCTGATGATGCGTTATTTAAATTTGTGACTGAGCTCCTTGGGGGAGAATTATATGTCTCTGACATGCCATATATTTCATATCAGAGCAGTTTCGGATGATGACCCAGCACATGTTCATTTTAAGAACACTTTCACAGCAGATTTGACAAAACGCAAAAAAGGTTCCAATGTGAGATTTCTAAAAATAGCTACAGCACTCAACCCAAGGTTTAAGAATCTGAAGTGCCGTCCAAAATCTGAGAGGGACGAGGTGTGGAGCATGCGTTCAGAAGACTTAAAAGAGCAACACTCAGATACGGAAACTACAGAACCCGAACCACCAAAAAAGAAAATCAACCTTCTGCTGGTGGTATCTGACTCAGTTGATGAAAATGAACATGCGTCGGTCCACTCTGCTTTGGATCGTTATTGAGCAGAACCCGTCATCAGCATGTACGCATGTCCCCCGAAATGGTGGTTGAAGCATGAAGGGACATATGAATCATTAGCGCATCTGGCACATAAATATCTTGCGGCGCTGGCTACAACAGTGCCATGCAAATGCCTGTTCCTCACTTTCAGGTGACATTGTAAACAAGAAGTGGGCAGCATTATCTCCTACAGATTGTAACCAAACTTGTTTGTCTGAGTGATTGGCTGAAGTAGGACGGAGTGGGCTTGCAAGCTCTAAAATTTTACATTGTTTTATTTTTGAACGCAGTTTTTTTGGTACATAGTTCTACATTTGTAAGTTCAACTTTCATGGTAAAAAGATTGCACTATAGTACTTGTATTAGGTGAATTGAAAAATACTATTTATTTTGTTTTTTTACAGTGCAAATACTTGTAATCAAAAATAAATATGAAGTGAGCACTGTGGACTTTGTATTCTGTGTTGTAATCGAAATCAATATATTTGAAAATGTAAAGAACAGCCAAAATATTTAAATAAATGATATTCTGTTATTGTTTAGCAGTTCGTTTAAGCTTGCAGTTATTTTTTTTAATCGCTTGACAGCCTTATTTGGGAGCCTAAGGTTGATGCAATAGTAGATCCACCAGTGAAAGACATAGTCAAACCTTCATAATGGGACTCCCTTCCAAAAGACCGCATACACCATAAGAGTTATGACATACTGCACAGCAAATTAAAAACCTCACCTATAGCTATTCAGACCAAAGATGTTTCATATGTTTAGTAAGGAAAGCCGACTTTGTGACCCTCGCCCCCCCCCCCCCCCCCCGCACCAAAAAAAAAAAAAAGGCTTATTCTCTAGAGGTATGACCCTGGCCCGGAGTGAGATGTCTCGGGTTCTGTACTCATCGAAGCCTTGATGTGATCTATGATGAGCAATGGATTCCAACTAGGTGGCTACAAGGTAGCAACATTTCATATATGAATAGGCATTGCTTATCCTAAACTGGTATCTTGTGCAGCCAGACTTACAGGTGAGGAGCTATTGGGGAAAATATTGAGATTGCAAAGAGGCCTCAGACCTCGCTGTTGAAACCAGCATAGCAATCCATTGGTTGCTACCAACACCAAGAGTATCCAAGAAGGGACTATTACTCTGGCTGAGGGAAAAATCTGGAGCAAAAGCTTCCAAAGAAGCCTAGATAAAATGCTCTTCAAACTACATCCTTTCAGCTCATTTCAGAACCTCTATCCGGGCGATGGGGTTTTTTCTTTTCTTTTTAAAGAAAAAGCAAAACCCACATGGCCTTATGGCATTAGATCAGTGGTTCATCGAGTTCGGTATGCTGTCTGTAACAGGGATCAGTACCAGCTGCACTGGTGCAAGGTACAAGAAACCACATAGGTTATGATACGTGCAGGGGAAGTCTCCTCCAACCTCCCATTGGAGGTTGGCTTATGATTGAGACTTAAGTGTTTTATAGCCTTTCCCAAATCAGGAAATAACCAGAGGTCAAAAGCTTCTTCGTGATAATGGAAATAATGTCCTGGGTAGAGAAGAATGTGCTGCTTTTCAAGACAGTTCACATAAAGGGTACGGAAAAGAAAGAGAGAGAGTGAGTTGTAGTGGTCCTCCTACAGCAGGCACTTTGGACTTGCTAGGTACCCAAAGACCCCACATTATATCTACAAAGAACACCAGACCCCTTGAAGCAGGGACTCCTTCAGTCAGACTGGGAACATCTACAGTTAACAACCTGGGCATCAGAAGAGAAGTGTAGTTTAGAATTAACCTCTGATACAGTTGAAATTCCAACAAAACTCAGGGTATATCATCATTGGTTTAGTCAAATTTACTTTCCTGGTGTGAGGGGAAACAAAAAGCTCTTTTGAGGCAAAGATTGCCTCTTTGTGCAGTCCCCAGCACACTGGGTCCCTGACCTCTACATGATGATGTAATAGAAATGCAATAATAATCCCAAATTTCTGATGTGATTTCAGGTACACTAGAGTTTCTTCAGGAGGCTTGGTTGGAGTCCTACAACCAAGCATGGTAAAAATGTGGGTTACAGCCATAACAATATTTTGTCATCAAGTATTTGGAGTATCAGGTGCCACATTTAATCATAGTGACAAATTAGACAAGCTTGCAGTTGGCCTTGCTAGTCATGCCACCTGTGAAAGGCAAGTTTTGGAATTAGTTCCCATGTCCATACAAGAACCACACTGCCTTTGTCATGAGGGAAGGATTATGCTTATAGCTCCAGAAACCTTTCAGTTCAAGATAAGTTCCCTTTTCCACAATTTCTGGGAAATAGTTCTCCCACCATTTTGTTCTAACATGTGGAAGGTGTGGCATCAATGGGCATTCCTTGAGTGCTAAGGATCTATCTCAAGCATCTGAAGTACATATGTACCTTTTCATCTCATTCTGTCCAAAATGCCAAGGCCTCACAGTTTCAAGTTTGTTGCAAGCAGGAGGTAAAAATGGGGGGAACTTCTGTCTAAATTACTCTGTCATAATAATGAAACTTTGCTTATTCTTTCCCTCCCTACCTCTGGGATACACTGCTTATTACTTCCCAGGAGTAATTAAAGAGCAGAGAAGCTTTGCAACAGAATGATCAATTTCTTACCTGATAATTTATTTTATTTTTAGCAACTTTTCTCTGTATTCCATCCACCCCGGTAGTCTGGTAAATGATCAGAATATAAATTGAAATTTTTCTCTGAAGGGAGACTTAGACTTAGACAATTTGCATCAGGTTGCCTTAATACTAATAATTGGTTGCTGGAGTATTTCTACAGCTGTTGGAATTTTTTTGGGGTGGCCTGAGATGAAAGACAGAGCTTAGTACTGGATCCTCCAGCTACAACACCGGACCGTTTCTGAATTCCACAGGTGGAGAGCCCATTAGTAATTAACTCAGAATTTCTCTTTTACTGCTTTTCACCATCCAAAATGTTATAGTTGAGAGGAAGATACAAATAAACCAAAATGTATAGCATTTTTTAGCATTTCAAACTTCTCTTTAGGAAAAGATTGCACAGGCCACACAAATCTGCCCGCAACGGATAGAAGTCAACAGAACTGTCAAGAGTCTTGACACAGAAATGAATCGCTTAAGAGACAAGATAAATTCAAAAAGAGATCATCATGGAAACAGAGAAGAAATAATAAAGTAAACAATGGCTACATATTTTGGGGTGGGGGGCAGAATGGTTGCTTCATTGGCATAGTAGCTTAATTTTATTTTAATTATCTCAACTTTTTTTTAACAAGTCTGATTAATGGTGGCGGGTGCTTTTCTTGAAATGAGTAGTCATAGCCTTAAATATATTTGGCTGCTCATTGCATTCTTTCTGTAGCACCCAAATGTGATGCTGTGTGCTCCAGAGAAACTGAGTAAGACATGGTCCCTACCATAAACAGTTCACAATTTCTATTTTTATATATAATGTGACAAAAATAGGAAGAGTGGAGTAAGGAACCTCTGTCCAGCTATGTCTGTTGCTCTGGCATTAGGATGCTGGCCACCTCACTTCGCATGGCATTTTTTCTAAGGCAGGATCCATCATACTCATCAAAGTAAGTGGTGCCAGATGCTGTGGGTATTTGCATTTTTGGAGTTAGGGAATTCATAGTTTTAAAGCCAAAAGGACCAGGATGATTATCTAGGCCAGTGGTTCTCAAACTTATTTTATTGTCCCTCCCCCCCCACTTAGTGTCTGTAGTTGTTGGCGCACCGCCTCTGCTCCTCCCCCCCCGAGTACATATATCACAACCCAGCTCTGAAGGCAGAGTAGAGAGCAGCGGCTGTTGTCTGGGCGCCCAGCTCTGAAGGCAGCGCTGCACCAGCACAGAAGTAAGGACGGCAATATGAAAAGTGATATTTGTCCATATTACTTTTCACAACAGACTTAGCACTCCGTTGCCACTCTTACTTCTACACTACTACTGCCACCCCAGGGCTGATAGCTGGACCCCTGCTGTTTCCTGGTGAGCAGTTTGGGGGGCCTCCCGCTGTTCCCTGTATCCCTGTCTCCTGGGTGTGCATGGCCCTTCTGCACATGCCCCAGCCACCTGGGGCTGACAGCCAGAGTTCTTAAATAAATAAAGGCACATAGCTCGCACTTCCCTTGACGCATTCCCATGCCTCCTTTGTGAGATCCACCCCATAGTTAGAGAATCGTTGATCTAGTCTGATCTCTTGCATGACACTGAACTTTGCTCTGTAATTCTTAAGCCAAGTCCAAAAATTTGTATGGAACTAGAGCTGCCTTTTAGAAAAAGAAATCTAGTCTTGATTTAATAGATTCTAAGGCTAGAAGTTACCATTGTGATCATCTAGTCTGACTGCCTGTATAACACAGGCCATAGGACTTCCCCAAAATAATTCCTAGAGCATATTTTTTAGAAAAACATCCAGACTTGATTTAAAAATTGTCAGTGATGGAGAATTGACCTTGGCCATTGATAAATTGTTTGAAGGTTAATTGCTCTCATAGTTAAAAATTTGTCTTATTTCCAGTCTAAATTTGTCTAGCTTCAGCTTCCAGACATTGGAGCATGTTACATCTGTCTCTCCTAGATTGAAGAGCCAATTATTAAATATTTGTTCCCCATGTAGTTACTTTTAGACTATAATCAAGTAATCTGTTAATCTTCTCTTTGTTAAGCTAAATAGATTGAACTCGAGTCTTTAATCATTCTCATTCTTTAAATCTTCTCCAATTTATCAATATCCTTTGTGAATTGTGGGCACCAAAAGTGCACACAGTATTCCAGCAATGGTCACAGAAGTGCCAAATACAGAGGTAAAATAACCTCTCTACTCCTACTCAAGATTCCGCTGTTCATGCATCCTAGGATTGCATTAGTTCTTTTCGCCAAAGCATCACATTTGGAGCTCATCTTCAGCCAATTATCCACCATGACCCCCAAATCTTTTTTAGTCACTCCTTCCCAGGATCAAGTTCCCCATCCTGTAAGTATGGTCTACATTATTTTGTTCCAGATGTATACATTTACATTTAATCATATGAAAACTCATATTGTTTGCTTGTGCCCAGTTTAACAATCAATCCACCTTGATCTGAATCAGTGCCCTGTCCCCTCCATTTTGTGTCAGCTTCAAAATTTATCAGTTGTGATTTTTTTTCTTTCACATCATTGATAAAGATGTTAAATAGCATAGGTCCAAGAATTGAGCCCTGCGGGGCCCCACTGGAAATACACGTACTTGATGACAATTCCCCATTTACAGTTACATTTTGAGACCAGTTAGCCAGTCTTTAATCCTTTTTTGTGTGCCATGTTGTTTTTATATCGTTCTAGTTTTTAATCAAAATATTGTGTTGCACCAAGTCAAATGTCTTACAGAAGTCTAAGTATATTACGTTAACACTATTACCTTTATCAACAAAACTTGTAGTCTGACAGGATCTATTTTCCATAAACCCTTGTTTATTTTCATTTATTTACATTACCCTCCTTTAGTTCATTATCAAGTACCATATCCGCTGGTTTCATTATCTTGCCTGGGATTGATGTCAGGCTGACAGACTTATAATTATCTGGGCCTTCCAGTTTACCCTTTTTAAAAATTGGCATGTTCACTTCCTTCTAGTCTTCTGGAACTTCCTTCGTGCTCCAAGACTTACTTGAAATCAACATTGATGGTTCAGTGAGCTTCTCAGCCAGCTTTTTAAAAAAATTATTGAATGCAGGTTATCTTGATCTGCTGATTAAAAATGTCTAAGTTTGGTAGCTTATATTTAACATTCTCCAGAGATCCTAGTGTAATGGAGTATTATCACCATGTGGTGAGTCTTCATGATGTGTTTTTGTTTTTACCCAAATACAAATATATTTATAAATAAATTAAATAAAATACCTTTTGTGCATTATTATTGATAATTCTACCATTTCCATCTAGCAGTGGACCAGTACCATTTCAGGATTCTTTTTGTTCATAGTTGAGCTCTGGTCAAGTGAAAAATTCTCTTAGTTAGGAAAAAAACAACTCCTCCTTATTGTCCTTAACTTCATTGGCCCTAGATTTCTCCTTGTATCCCTTGGCTTCCTTTATCAACTATGTACAGTTCCTAACTTCATTTATAATCACTACTATCAACTTCCCTTTCTTCTGTTTTTTATATATTATTTTTTTACTGCTGCCTTCACTTACCCTCTAAACAAAGTTGGTTTTTAACTAGTTCAGCCTCCTTCCTCAATGGTGGGATTGTGGGTTTTGGGGCATTTAGTAGGGTGTTCTTAAATGATTTTCAATTATCATTCACACACTTCTGATTAAATTCTTCCTCCCAGCTGGTTTGGCTCACAATTGTTTACATCTTTCTGAAATTGGCCCTACTAAAGCTCTGTCTGTCTGTCTGTCTGTCTGTCTGTCTCTCTCTCTCTCTCTCTCTCTAAATAATTTATTTTACTGGTCTAGACTTTTTTCTGCTTGTGCATTATAAATGTCATCAAGCCATGATTAATTGTAGCTAAGTTACCATTAACTTTTAGTTCTGTCATCAGTTCCACTTTATCCGTAGAACAAGGTCTAATATAGAATTCCACTGTGTTGGCTACAACACTTTTTGAGTTAGGAAATTGTCATCTATACATTTAGAAATTCCAAGTATATTTTGGTATGGGCAGCATGAGACCTCCAGCATGTATGATTCATATTGAAGATACCCGTGATCAGAGTTTTTTCCTGCACATTGTAGAGAGGTGCATAAGGAAGCAGTCATCCTGTTCTGTGTCATGATTTGGTAGTCTGTAGCACACACCAACTACTGCCTCACCTTGTGCTTTATCTGTTAGGACATTGATCTATAAGTGACTTGGAATTGGGTAATGCCATTTCTTTATCTGTTAGGACACTGATCTATAAATGATTTGGAAATGGGTAATGCCATTTTTGCGGGAGAGTACTACTCGCCCTCCCCTTTTTGCCCATTTGCTCCTTCCTAAATAGGTTATGACCATTGATTTTAACATTCCAGTTGTGCAAATAAACCCCCCAGGTTTCATTAATACCAACTAGATTGAATTTATGCTCCTAAATAAGCAATTCCAATTCCTCCTTTTTTGTTACCATGTCTTTCGGCATTAGTGTGTAGGCAATTCAGTAATTTCTTCTCTTCGTGCCCTTTGGTTCCTTAATTAATCAACGTCCTGATTTTTGTGCTAACTGATTACTTATCTCTTCCCTCTTTTTATCCTCCCCTTTTGCTATTAGTTTAACCCCCTCTTGACTACTCTAGTCAGCCTAGTGTAGTCAGAGATTGGTCTACCTTCTACTGAGGTGAAGACCATGTAAACTATATAGTTTAGAAGGTGGACAAATCTTCCTCAAAATCAAAGCCCAACACCGTTTACCTAGCCAGCAATTCACTTCCAGAATCTTCTGCCTCCTGTCTTCCTTTGCTCGTGGGACAGGAAGGATTTCAGAGAAGATTGCTTGGATATTTTTGTTCTTCAGCACACTTCTGAGTTTCCTGAAGTCATCTGCTGTCTGCGAGAGATCTCACAACGCAGTGTCAGTAGTGCCAATATAAATCATTACCAGTGGATCCTTGCCCGTAGATTTCAGAAGCCTATCCAGTCTTAGAGTGACATCTTGTGTCCTGACTCTGGGAAGGCAGCTCAGTGTCCTTTTGTCTGCCTGTCCATTGCCAAATGTTCTTTTGATTCTTCTGAGTATTGACTCTGAAGACTCATCTAAATTAACAGTCTCTCTCTCCTATTTGGGGAAAAATTGGATAAGATAGTGGCAGAAAGTGCTGCCAAACTGAAACAGTCCCTCCCCTCTCTATGCAATCCTCTGAACAGTGACTAGAAACCCAGCAAGAAACAGAAGTGCTCCTTTCATCCATCCTCACAAAAGTACCAGAAGAAAGACAACAGGTATATCAGGAAAACCCTGGAACCAGGGTTTGGGTGGAAAATCCAGAGGAAGTCCCACTGCCTGTAAGAACCCACTATGACAAGGAACAAATGCATGTCTGTCCAGATCCTATTTCTCAGAAGAATGGTACATATCAACCACAGGCGAGTGGGTGAGAGGGGTAGTGAGTTACAGATAAGTCCCTTGTACTAAAGGCCTCATCCCATCCCTTCACCCAATCCCCAGCAGCCCCATCTAATATGAACTGGCGTTGATGACATTTTGTATCTCCTGAACGTAGGAGTTCCTTCAGGAGCAAGGTTCTCAGGTTTCTATTCTATTTTCTTCATTGTCCAGAATGCACTGGGGGAGGAGGAGTCAGAGCCATGCTGGACCTCAGTGGCTCAACAAATAGATGAAGAAAACGAGTTTCAAGATGGAGACCCTAGCTTCAACAGTGGCATCCCTGTCCCAGTGGGACTTTCTCACTTTTGTGGACCTAGAAGATGGAGATCTTCACATTCCCATATGCTCATGCCACCGCAGACTGCTAAAAGTTGCATATGGTATGGCTTACTTCCAGTACCGAACTCTTCTAGTTGGTCTCTCATCAGCCCTCACAGTGTTTACAAAGATGCTTGTGGTTGTAACAGCCAGACTCAGGTTTCAGAGCACTCATCTGTATCCCTTGGATAACATCTTGATCAGAGCTCCGACCCAAGCTGCAGAACATAGTGCCACAGTTTGGACTCTGGAGCTTCTCCAAGTGCATGGCTTTAAACACCAATAAAAATGTTGCCCCCCCCCCCCCCCCCGACAAAGATAATTCAGCTAGAAGTGGAAATGGACACTTCTTCAGCAAAGGTCTACCCATCACTGGATGTATTCCAAGAGATCCAGTATGTGGTATCTATGCTGGTCAAGTGTATAGGCCAACCATAACACATTGTCTCCAAATATTGGGTCTCTTGATATCATGTATAGAGATCACCCCATGGACAGGGTCTCTTTATAAGGGGTCTCCAGGCCTTTGTACTGAAAGTATGGAACCATTGGAACACATGCAGGATCAGGTCCTGAACTAGGTACTGGATTCTCTAAGATGATGGGCAATCCCAGAGAATTTCCCTAGGGGTCTTCTCGTATGCCTTCTAGACTCACAGGAACTCTCAACCAATGCCAGCCTGATAGGATGGGGAGCACGCATCTGAGCCACAGAACAACACAAGATGCCTCAGACTCCTGGGAAAGGAACCAGAGAGTCAAACTAGCTCTGCTAATGTTCCAGAGGGTGACCATGTTCTGATCCAATTGGACAGTACAAACTTCTATGGCTTATCTCAACAACCAGGGAGAGAAAGGAGTTCAGTTTTACATGCAGAAAAAATATCAGTATTGGAATGGGTAGAGAGGACCCTTCCTGCCGTAAGAGCGATACACATAAAAGGAGAACTGAACCAAAAGATGGACTGGCTCAGCAGACAGTCATCAACTTAGAATGGTGCCTAAATCAGAAAGTCTTCACTCTGATCTTGCAGATGTTTGGCCTCGCTTCAGTCAACCTGCATCTGACAAAGTGGGTATTCACTTATGAAAGCTTATGCTCCAATACATTTGTTAGTCTACAAGGTGCCACAGGACTCTTTGTTGCTTTTTACAGATCCAGACTAACATGGCTACCCCTCTGATACTTCAGTCAACCTGTTTGCCAATCACAAGAACCCAAAGCAGGGTTCTTCACCAGGGAAACAGATCCAGTGTCCATTGGGACAGATGGTCTTTCACATAGATGTGGCCACAAGGCCTGCTATATTCATTCATGCCCTTTCCACATCTAGGAAAGGTGATCCAGGAGATAAAGGCACAAAGATGACAATGCCAACTTCACAACAGCAAAGGAGACCATGTTTCTCCGATCAAAATCTGATTGAATTTGGGACCACCATTGCAGCTACTAATGAGAACACAGACATCCTTCGCCAAAGCCGATTCCTCCAACCAGACCCAGGCCATCTATACAACTGATAGTCTGGCTATTGAGAGGGAAGTGTTGGTCTATCTTTCAAAGTGATCAGAACTCTGCTCTCCTCCAGAAGAGCTTCCACATTAAAGGCTTACTCCTCATCTGGAGCAGGTTGCATGATATCAAGAATGCCAAGGATCCTAGTACTCCTGTTATTCAGGACTTTCTTGAAGAGAAGGGACTTCAGCCCAGCACTGTAGCACTTCAGGTGTCAGCCATAAGTAGCATACTGTTTGTAGGATCCTCTGTTTCCCTGGTGGATAATCCTCAGGTATCCAGATTCCTCAGAGCAAAACCAGTATTCCCTAAGTGGGATTTACCCCTGGTATTGAAAGCCTTAACTACTCACCCTTTTGAACCACTGACATAAATATCTGCCTTCTATCTGTCCATCAAAACCTGTTTTGTGGTGGCCATGATGTCTGCTAGACAAGTTTCTGAACTGGTAGCTTATCCATGCAGGAACCCCACTGTGGGTTCCACGATGACCAGGTGGTGTTAAGAACTACAGAATTGTTCTTGCCTAAGGTGAATTCATCTTTCCATGCCTCACAAGAGATCATCCTTACTTCATTCGGTCCAAAGCCACAGCACCAGAGTGTAAAGCTGTGGTGTGCCATAGATGTTCGAAGAGCACTAAAGATCTATGTCAAGGGCACAGAATGAACAAGGTTCCTTGTTTGTCTTTCATCTGAAGTGCCAAGGGCTCAGAGTTTCCAAACTATCCCTGGTTAGATGGATCAAGCTCTGTATTTTAGAGGCATACATGGCGTGAGAGGGGCTTCTATTCCAGATGGAATCAAGGCACATTCCACAAGATCTGTGGCAACCTCATGGGCCAAAAAAGTTGTGCTTCCACCACAGAGATCTGCAGGACAGCAACATAGTCTCAGGCTAACATCTTTTAGGCACTATAAAGTAGATTTTCTGTTCTCAGCAGAGGCCTCCTGTGGTGAGAAGGTGCTGCAGGTGGTGGTTCACTAACAGTATTGCCGTTTAAGCAATCAACAGTGCTGTTCCCTGTCCCGTTTTTTTTTCTCCATCCATCCCCACTTCTGTTCACTGCTGGCTACTTCCTCTGTATATCAGAATTGTGGGAGACATGGGGCTGCAGAATGGTAAATTTCTTACCTGATAATTCCTTTCTGCTAGCAACGTCTCCCCCAATTCTACCCTCCTTGGATGTCTTAATGGCCAAGGGACAAAATTGTATTTTGATCATTACTGTTGTAGACTGTAGCCTGCCGTACACAATTAACTGGCTGGCTCTGAAGTTATTGTTACTAATCACATTCTGAGTTTTTACTTTGAAATGACTCATCTGGCAGCAAACCAGAGAAAGGGGCCTGTCTAGCATAAGATGTGCTACTGCTTTGTAGCTTTCAGCTCTGGAAACTGAAGACAAGAGGGGAATAGACCATATATATCAGAATGTAAGGGAAGTAGAAGAGAGGGAAACAGCCCATACATATCAGAATTGTGTGAGACACTGCTAGCAGAAAAGAAAGTACAGTAAAAGATCTTTTATCTGGCACTTTACCAACCGGCAAGCTCTATAAACTGACATTTCTGATCTGCACTGAAAGTCTGGTTTATAGTGCGGTTGGTGTGGGGCCGGCAGGGGGCTGGGGCATAGGAGGGGTTCGAGGTGCCGGATGGTGGGGGAGTGCTCACCTCAGGCAGCTCCCCATCCCTGCTATTGCTGGAGAGGCGCGGCCAGGCGGCTCTGCAGGCACGCTGTCTCTGTTTCCCCCCTCCCTCCCCCCCCCCAACCACAGACTCCATGGCTCCTGTCCCAGCCCATTGGCTGGGAACCGTGGCCAATGGGAGCTGTGGGGGGCAGTTCCTGCAGATGGAGGCAGCGTTCCTGCTTGCAGAGGTGCCTGGCCACACCTCCACCAGGAGCAGCAGAGACGGAGAGCCTCCAGATGTGAGCGCCCCCCCCCCCCATATGGCACCCCAAGTCCCCGCCCTAAGCCGCCTCCTGGACTCAAACTTCCTCCCAGAGCATGCCCCACAGCCCCTCCCATCCCCTTCCCTTCTAAACCCCTCCCTCTGAGTTAACCGGCATTTTTAATTTACCGGCACTCCCGTTCCCCCAGTATGCTGGTTAAAAAAGCTTTTACTGTATCATCTAAGAAACTTACCTTTCCTTTTCTTCCCCCAACAAATAACAATAATCTTTCTTTTATTAATAATGATTTCCCCTTTCCCTGTGAAAATTCAGCTTATGTACCCACATGATGTTAGTTTTAGAGTGATGGTTTAATAGATTGTAAGCATATGTTTGTTTGTTTTTTTTGTTTTCTGAAAAGAGAATTTTGGTTGTCAGCCTGGTTTTAAATTAAACATCAAGAATTTACTTGGGTCTTAACAGCATCTTTTGTGTTCAACTAAATATTTATGAAAATCTTTTTGCTGATAAAACAGGCAGCTTATTGAAGCAAAGGACAAATATCAAGATGCAGAAGGTAAAGTGAAGAATTTGAAGAAGTTTATTAAATTGCTGGATCAAATAATGACACAGAGATACAAAATGTATCAACAGTTTAGAAGGTTAGTGTGATCTTCATTGTAGTGTTAGTGGTTCAAATACCTGTGATGGGGCAGATTAAAAATATTTGTCATAAAATTCTATCGATTGGGGAAATTTAGGCATTTCCCAGGGTCACTCAGAAGCAATTTCTGTATTCAACTTGCATATACTTCTGTACACTTCCTGTGTTTCAACAAGATGTGTTATCCACATGGATTCCACAACCTGCCCTCCTTCCCTGCTTCTATGAAGACCTACTTCTCTGGAATTCTGTATTGTGAGGGAACTGAGGGACAGATGGGTCTGCTCTGTCCTTTATTCTCTGGGGTGAGAGCATTTAGTATGGGGTGCATGCACACCAAGAGTGAAGTTCATGTGAACAACACATCTCAAAGAACCACACTTACTGTAAGGTAAATAACTGTTCTTTCTTGAAATTGAATTGTGTGGAGCTTTTGTAGAGGGGGGGAGATAATATAACAAAAACGCTGTAGATCCTTCCCCTTTCTACCTTTCCAGTGGTTTTGGGGTATTGGCTGTAGAGTAACAAGTTAACTGCAGTGTATAACTAAAGTTTAAATTATTGCTTTTTAAAAAATAGCTGAAGATGCTTTGCAGTAAATACCTACTTGGTGCGTTTTTTGAGGTCTAAGGAAGTGGATCTAACTTTTCTAATATATGTTATGGTAGAGCAATTGAGACATCACAGCTAAGGCTGCATTCTGTTGTGCTCTTAAAATGGGAGTTCAACCTCAAAGACAGTGCATCTGTCCCAATTTTTAGTATATAATTTCTGACTAAAGCTTGCATTTTGTGAGGATTTTCAAGAAAATCAGTTAATTTTGTCCCCAAAATAAATTCACATTCTCAATCTCAATTTTTTGTTTCAAAATGACAAATTACAGAAAGTCAAAAAAAATGTACCTTTTTGGTTTTGTTGGACTCTCTAGAGTTGTTAAAATATTTTGTAAATTAACAACAACAACAAAAATTAGTGGTCTTTGTCATAATTGAATCCTTCTGCACAACAGTTGGCCGGGGGAGATGAAGATTTATAATTATCATGTAGCTGCTGGTTTCTCAAAGAAAGGACCTCTTGTGACACACTTATGGCTGAACAGTTTTCACGATGACCAGGATCCTCTGTGCAATAGCTATTGATTTATTGAAAACTAAGAGCTCCATAAAACTGCTGCAGCCTCTTTGATAAAGCAGTTGATACTGCATCAAGGATCTTGTTCTTTGTGAAATCATTCAGCCAGCACAGGAGCCCCTGGGCTTCATGAAAGCAACCACTACCAATCTCAAAGATCCTGTTCTTTGTCAAACTGTTCAGCTGGCTTAAAAGTTCCTCTGCTGAACCAACAGGAGAGTTTCACAGAAAATGGGATCTATGACAAAGCAACAGGAACTTTGACAAATACTAGGCTCTTCATGAAAGTGCCTTTCTGGCTCAGGAGCAGATATTGTTGTTCATGAAAGTAGCCATTTCTGCATTGGAGAGCCTTTCTTAATCTAAAAAAGTGGGAAATTAATAACCAAAAGCACTATGGTGTGTGAGAGTTAAGGTTGTAGATTTTACATCCAATGCAAAACCACTAAAGCAAGCAAGGAAAAGTTAAGGCCTTTAACAGTTCGTACTTTCTACTCCTCTATCCACACTTCACAACTAAAATAACCACCTTACCACACAAAGCATCACAACTTCAACTGTGCCGCAATAGAAATGCCAACATTCCAACAAACCCTTCTCCAAACATTGAATGAATGTGTTCTCCCTCACAACCTCCTCCTCCCCCCCAGAACTGTGAATAATGGATAGTAGTGGGGGTAAGTCTGGGAAATTGGTGATAGATGGCTACCATCCATACTAAAGTAAAATTTAATTGTTGAGTGTTTTAGTAATGGGGTGTATGTGTGTCTGGACGGAGGAGTATGTACTTTTAGATGTTTTGATTAATTTCCTTGCTTTTGTGGTTCTATTAGGTATGTTATGTATGCAACCTTAACACATAGAACAAAGGAATTGTGTGTATGTATTATATTATTAAAATGAAGCAGTAATTAAATATTAATTAAGATTCCACTCTTTCATTTCTGTTGTGGGATCTTTGACTCTAAATCTGTTCACCTTTTTATGTATATTATTTTTAAAGATCACTGATCTGGTGTTTATTTGCATAATTTATCCAAAAAGGTGCCTTACTTTACGATGCAAGTTCTATTTTAACTTCTTATTATGTCAGCGATCTTACTCTGGAAAAATGAGTTTTGACCACAAGAATGAAACACTTTCAATAACAGTAAGTCACTTTGTATTTTCTTTATTAATACCTTACCAAAAGTTATGTTTGATGTTAAACTTTGGAATTTTTAACCCTTCAGAAATTCTGTTCAGGTATCTTTTTGTATTTCAGTTACTTGGCATTTACTAATGCAGATTTTTGCATGAAAACAAAATATCTGGTTTCTGTCAACTTACTTTACTATTTTCTGTTCTCCATCTGAAGTCATACAGTATAATCTTCTGATATTACAATTAGTGTGAATTGATTATCCTGTAAGAGGATGCAGGTGCAGAAAAAAACAAGATGAGCAGATGAGCTGTTACAGGAATAGATATCTAAATGTAAATTTAAAATGTGAAGATGTAGTAAATGTATAATTGGTCAGCATTGTTCCAGACTTACAGTCCAACTTTTCAAACGGTGATTAGGAAAATGAAAACAAGAGAAGTCATGGTATATTACAGCAGTGTCCAGTAAATTTTACCTGATATTTACAATTAGTAATTTGTCATTTGATGTCATCCCACCTTAGTGTGGTTAGTTTCTCTAACTAGACTTGCACAATTTTTCAGACCCTTTAACAGGTGAAGACCAATTATATATTTTTTAAAAAACCGATATAAATTACTTGTGATCAAAATGTTTTTCTTCAGATAGGAGAAGTATGGGATAAGGTACAAAACTTGCATAGCATTTCAAATTCTTGCAACATACAACACTATCTTTAACCAAAAGAAAAAAAAGGCAATTCATTATTTCTGCTGCTCAGATGCATCAAGCCCCTCTCTTGGGTCCCCTTGGTTTGATTCCTGTCCTGTTGACATATTGTGGAGAGTGATTCAACACCTATATTTGTCTTGAAAGGTAAAAAAAGGAAGAAACAAATTATGAAATACACTTTGTTTAAAGAATTTACCAGCAAACACATTTTATGTTTAACGGTATATTTTGTTACAATATCTTTTTTTTATTTTTTTCAAGCACTTCAGAATAAAATATATATATATATATATAGATACCACAAGGTGTCATTGTAATCCAAGGAACAAAGAACTGTTACCCTGTTTCATGTATTCATACAGAGGGGCTATTCCTTGTTAAAATACCAGTAGTGATATAGTTAGCTGCAGTTCTAGGATCGTTCGTGTTTGACAGAAACATAACTACACTGGGTGATGAGTTTAACAGTTATAAAAATAGGGAATTAAAGACATCATAGGCTGAGTTATTGGTTTAAATTAAATCTGTTCCATTTTTATTTGGGCAAAGCAGTGGGACAGTAGACTTGCAACTAACTCTTACAAAATTGTGTGTGATTTGAACTATTTTAGTTTCATTGAGATATACATATACACTGAAATATACAAACTTACTGTGTTGCTACATATATATTCATATTCATGTTCATGTTTAATATTTGTAAATTTAAATCTTGTATGAAAAGATTACAGTTGTGCTTCTTATGCAAGTATCTATCGTGATCTACTAATTAAATGAATGTCTTAACTTAATTCAAGGTCCAGCCTGGAGATATAAACAAAGCTGCTCTAAATGACATGAGATCTCTATCAGGAGGTGAACGTTCTTTCTCAACAGTTTGTTTCATTCTTTCTTTGTGGTCCATTGCTGAATCTCCTTTCAGATGCTTGGATGAATTTGATGTCTTCATGGTAAGTATAAATTTGAACTACGTCTTCCAGTTTTGCTGTATAAACTACCAAAGTAATTAAGTGGAGATCATTGGAAAGTTGAAAGACTATGGTAGAACCTACTAACATTTTCCCTCTATAATGCTAATTAGAGAATACAGTAACTTTACGCTCTGGTTTTCTAAGTTGGTAACCAGAAATAAGGCGCTTGTATGTGTAAATAAGTCTGACTACTTTAAAATATAAGTTGAGTTAATGAGTGAACTCAGAAATATAACTTCCACATAACTTGCTCTTCTGGATCTTAACATTTTCCCCAGTCCATAATTGTCTGCATAACATCGCTGAGTTTCCTCAGAGATCTGCTAAGAAAACTCTGGTCCTAGCTCATGCCCTCACTTCATCAGTGTACAGTTTTGCCTTCACAGTTAGAACAAGTATAGCAGTTTAGCTCAATGTTGCTTCTTGGAAACATGAAGTAGGTTTACGTCCCTCTCCACGCTTATGCACCAGAGTTCTTCCAAAGCTATTGAAACACAGATGAATTAGTATCAAAATACCAATACAAACTCATATCTTCTAACTCGATTTATAAAGAATTTATATAGGAAAACCCTATACAGCACCTTTCTATCAAAGAATGCCTTTGTGGAGATCAGGCAGTCCGCTTTGTAGTGTGTGTTCAACTTGTCAGTGGAGAACCAAGTGGTTGCCGTTCATATTTCCTCTGTTATAGCTGATAACCTCTCTGACCGGGATATGATCATGGATTATGTTGAGGATGGGCATTTATGGCTTCAGGACCTTGCATGATAGATACATTTTATGTGTTGGTTATACAATATATCATAAATCTGGACAGGGAGGATACAGATACTCTGCAATGTATGCACCTCAAACATAAATGCCAACTTCCTACCCGATTTGGGGTTTTGTGATATAATTCAGCTGTTCTTTGAACATTGTTCTTATGCCAGAGTCTCTCTTTGGACCCTTGAGAGTCCTAAAAACAAACAAACAAATCTAGAAAATTCCAGTGAGAAACTTTATTGAAAGAACTTTAAGGTTGCATGGTGAAGTGATCAGGACAGCAATAGGTAACAACACCACTGTGCATGTGCATTACAATACCGTGTTTAATTTCATGGTCATATTCTGGTTTTCAAATACAATATACATGCACATTTTTCTGCAACTTTGTATGGTCCATTTGTGTAATTGACAGCAAGGAGGCAGGTCTTTGTAGGAGTCTGTGCTTTGTTCATTGTGCATGTTGTATATAAGTGACTACCAAGCACTCTCAAGTGTATGCTGAGTGGTGCATGATAGCATAAGGAGCTATGCACGTATCCAAAGTAGTAGAAAAAGGTCTGATGTATTAAGATATAGTATGTGAGTGTGTAGTTGAAGGCTGTATCCTAGTACACATATGCAAAGGGATAGTGCTGATGACCAGCGCACAGACTCTGTTCACTTCCTGAATTTTAGTGCTTGACTGTAACCTTAATGTTCTCTTGATGTAGATTTTTTTTGATGGAATTTCAATGTACGTGTTTTAGTTAATTAGATAATTGTGTTAGCAAAATATCTCCAAACTTAATTTAGTTTTTGCAGGTGGTTATATTAATAGCTTGTCTGTACAGTAATGCAAGACAATAAACATATATTATAAATATCAGTAACTGGTCAATCCTCTGCTTTTAGGACATGGTTAATAGAAGAATTGCAATGGACATGATGCTCAAGATGGCAGATTCTCAACGTCATCGACAATTTATTTTGCTCACCCCACAGAGCATGAGGTAATCATTTTTCCTTAAACTTCCTAGCTCAAAAAGTGCACTAGAAATGTTAAATAGATATGTAAGAAAGAAGGCAATAGACGTTTTTCACAGTATATATGCCTAGAATATCAGCATCCAAAGCATTCTTAAATGGCCACCATGATGATTTGGGGATTTTAAGTAGTATTTGTTCACTTCCCTACCCCACTCTCCTTCAACGATTTCAAGCTTCAAGATACTATGGTCACTCTTATTTAGGGTACATCTTCACTATGAGATAGGGTGTGATTCCCAGCTCACATAGACATACACTAGCTCTCATCTTAGCCAGTACACTAAAACATAGCAGTGTAGCTGTGGTAGCATGGGTAGCGGCAGCAGTGACACTGTGCTAGCTGCCCCGAGTGCAAACCCTACTTGAATCCCATGGGTACGTAGCTGGAGCTGCCAGTCTGGGCTGGTGCTGCCTGTGCTACTACAGCTACACTGCTACTTTGGCATGCAAGCTCAGATGAGAGCTAGCACTAGTATGTCTACACAAGCTGGGAATCAGACCCCAAGCTTATAGTGTAGATGTTGCCTTAGTGTCTTCACTACACTAGCTCTCTGAACCATTTCCCGTGTTACTTAAAATTAATTCAAAGTAACCTCTCCTCTGTATGTTCCAGAACAAACTATTCCAAGGAGTAATTTGCTTAAGATATCAAACTTTCTCCAAACTGTTTTACTGTTACAGTAAACCATTTTATCTGGAGTAATCGTTCTCTATTGTTATCTCTTATTATTTTAGTAGATTTTGTTGCTTATCTCTTGCAACATGTTGACTTGTTCACTCATTCAGAAGCTGTTAATACACCCCTACTATTATTAATATTATGGACTGGATTTTGTAGCTACACATATTCTGTCCTTAGAAATTTTCATTTGATATCCAATGTAATTGTAGTATTCCTCCACCTTGGTGACCAGGTTTCTTCCCTATATTTACTCCTGGGGGAATTCTGTGCCACTGCGCAATGCAGAATTTTGCAGAAATTAACATGCACACAGAATTTCCTTTCCTCCACAGAAATGGACTGCAGTGCTGCTAGCCACCACTAGGGGCTGCTGGACCTGGCAGAGGCCAGCTCGCACATAGAAGATACTGCCGGGGGGAGGGAGCCAGAGGGTTCCTGGCAACTGCAGTTCCCAGCTATCTCTGAGGGAAGGAGAGGGCATCACACAGGAAACTCTGTGCAAGCCTGGCACTGAGCATCAGGCTGGTTCTCCCTCTGGATCCCTAGGCTCTGGGGGAGTGAAAGGGATGTCTGGCCGGGGGGGGGGGGGGGGGGGGTGGCTGTGGCTGGGCTCTGGGGGAGGGAGAGGGGTGTCTGGGCAGGGGGAGCCCCAGAGCTGGGCTCTGGGGGAGGGGAAGTGTGGGTATCTGGGCAAGGGGGGGGGCAGGGCTGGGCTCTGGGGGGGAGGGAGGGTGTGTGGGCATCTGGGCAACGGGGGGCCCTGCAGCTGGGCTCTGGGGGGGAGGGCGTGCAGGTATCTGGGCTTTGGGGGAGGGAGGTGGTGTGGATATCAGGGCGGGGGGGGGCGCGCAGCTGGGCTCTGGGAGGGTAAAGGGGTGTGGGTATCTGGGCCCGGAGGGGCCTGTGGCTGAGCTCTGGGGGGGAAGGGTTGTGGGTGTCTGGCCCTCCGGCTGGGCTCTGAGGGGAGATGGGGCCAGAGAAACAGGAACTGGGTTGTCATAGGGGTTTCATTAACTTTCTACTCCTGGGGGAAATTTTGTGTCTCTCTGTATTGTTACAAACATATTTGCTGACAGGTACTTTGAAATAAATTACCAAAATAATTGAAACTGGTGTGATTATGTAGCGTTATCTTGACAAATGCAATTTGCAGAATTTTAAAATATTGTGCGCAGAATTTTTAATATTTTGGTGCAGAATGCCCCCAGGAGTACTATACAGTTTGATGGCCAGGAATTACTGATTATTTTTGTGCCACAGTGTCTCAGAAATGCTGTTATGTCTAAGTGAGTCAACAGTGATCTGTTTCCATGCATCCTTATGTAAAATCGTTTAGGAAAGAGTGGCTGTTGTATCTCCACCTCTTAGAGTCTGTAGGTTTGAGCTTGATTCTCATTAAATATCTAGAAGGCCCTTTTGAGTTTTCTATTAGAGCACCCTCCTGGCTTCAATCAGATCAGTCAGGAGGGTAGATTGACTACAAGCCCCTCCTTATTTGGTGGTTACTAGCCACACTGGTGCCAATAAAGATGTCTGCTCCTTATGTTCATGAACCATGGGGACCTGGTTTTGTGCCTGGCCCTTTTGCAAGGACCCAAGAGACAGGTGTGGAATACTGCTTGCACCATCTCCCCGTAATCTATGCAGCTATGTGAGGTGAGGTACAATCTGTCCCTGAAGATGAGGATAGCATACTTGGGTCACTGGAAAACTAATGATTAAATATATACTGGACATGGTAATTTAAAAAAAAAAAAAATTCCTACTTCGGGAAATGGAGAGTAGATATGATATGAAATACAATTGATGCCAGTCTTAGTGTCTGTCGCTCTGAATAATGTGAGCAGAAATAAAAGTTACATAGCTCAGAAAAAACAGGGAATGTTTTTATCACAAGAATGTGCCTGAGGTGGAACACAGAGCAAGTTTGCTGTAGTTGTTTTTGTTTTTTAAAAGACATTTAGGATTTAAGAATATAATTAAAGTCCCCACAAACCCAGCTCAAGATAATTTAGTGTAAGGTCACCTAGTAATGTTATAACCCAGGAAAAGGAAATACGGTAGTGTATATCTAAAAGAGATCACAAACTTAATCTAATCAAACTAGGTAGCTATAAGAAAAATGTCGACATACAGGGAAGGTTTGTGATTGGTTTGTGGGTTTTTTCCATAAATACAGGGGACTCTTCTTTCCCATGCATAATCAGTATTTAGAATAAGTAAAATCACATCATAAAAAGTCAAAGTTAGTATTAATAAGGGCATTTTACAATGCTAATAACTTTTTTGAATATGGAATGTGAACCCTCAAGAAGTCACCAGAAGATATGGATGGAATTAAAGCCTTTACATTGAAATTTATGTTTTATATATGTCTTGGTATTAATTTAGGAGGAGAATAGAATTATATTCTGTCTTAATATTTTAAAAAAGCAAATACCTTTCTGAGTAATTTATGAAGCTATATTTAGTTAGGAATTCACCATTTGATTGTATTATTCTAGGTACTGTTTCATACATTTAAGTGAAGTATTATGAAGTCTGATTTTACATTTTGTTAAAGTATATGCATTTAATTGCAGTATTAATATGGAAGAACACTAATATAATGGAAACAAAAGTACAAAGAAAGTACAATTAAGCTATTTTGTTGGAACAGCCTCTAGCCCACAATTTAAAGCCTGGATGCTGCATTCACATATGTGCATAACTGCACTTAGGTTGAGTTGTGTGAGTGAGCGTTTGCAGCATCAGGATCTAAGGTAAATGTAAACTTTAAGGGGTGTTTGAGCACTAATTTTATTTCTCTTGGAGTTTGTTCTTTTAGTTTAAAATTCCATTTATATAATTTATACAGTCTAGATTTTAAAATTTTGGGGTTGGAATAAAAATGGTATTAATTGTTGCATAAACTATTATAGAGTTCACAGCTCAAGGTAAAGGCCATGGGTTAACGTTATGGACATATTGAAGTCTGTGGAAACTTGGCTATTCACTTCAGTAAGGCCAGAATTTCACTCCATGTTACTGTTTTATATGATCAAAGAAAAATTGCTGTCATATAAGGCAAACAGGTAATGGAGAGTCGAATTGGCAGAAACATTAACTCATTCACAAGGGTCATTATTTAAATTGTGTGTTTTGTTTCTAGTTCCCTACCCACGAGTGGCCTTATTCGGATCCTCCGAATGCAAGACCCTGAAAGAGGACAAACAACGCTGAATTTTCAACGTAAACATCAAGAAGAGGAAGAAGACTAAAATTAATAAATACCTTTGACACATTAATATGCTATCCCTAATGTTCAGGTTTTTATAGTAGAAATGTATATAATTTATATGTCTGTAAGATTACTAAGGGCTTGTTTACACACATGGTGTGCGCTGTAGGGGTCGGATTTCTAAAGCACACTAATTGGTCTGTTTATACCCTGCTGGTACATACTAAAATTTCCCTAATGCACTTCACTCCACAGCCTGTGTAGACAAACTCATACTTTCTTCTTATTGCAGGTTAAGAGAATTCAATTGAAGGATATTTCTAATACAGGAGAGAGTTCCTTTATATTTTATAGAGAAATAATTTGTGTAAGGAAAATGTAAATGAAGTGTGTAATTTTAGTAAAACTACAATTTAGTTAAAAATATATATATCCAGTCTGGTTCACTGGAAAAAATTTAATGAAAATGTTCATTTTGATTAACTTATTTTTAAACTGCCAACTACTGGATATTAAAACATAAAATATACTCTTTTGGCTTTTCTGAAAAAAATTAAATATATTTTGTATAATTATGCTAGAGAAAAATCATTTAAAAAAACTTTAAAAACTGATAAGTAGTAATGTGTGTGTGTATATATATATACACACGCACACACACACATATATATTTAAAAATAAAAAAAATGTCCAAGTACATTTAAATTCTTCTAGGTTTGTATTTTTCAACACTATTCAAGAAGGTTTTAAAATGTAACGTAAAATATATTAAATTTTCAAGACTGGATTTTGCTGTTCAGTGTATCCAGGACAGGATCATTTTGCTATCAGGCAGTATCTGTGATTTGTTTTGCTTGTATTAACTGTGTTTACATATTTAGCTGTGGAAATATCATCTGCAATATTTTTCCTTGTTACATTTAAGAACAGAACCACTTATAAATGAAAGTGTAACAAAACAATAAGTTCTTCGAGTGCTTGTTCATGTCAATTCCAATTCGGTGTGCGAGCGTGAGTGCACGGCACCTGGAAAATTTTTCCCCTAGCAGTATCCGTCAGGTCGGTACAGACACCCCCTGGCGTGGCGCCATCATGGCACTCAATATAGGATCTTACCGACCTGCCATCCCCTCAGTTCCTTCTTACTGCCAGAGACAGCTGGAACTTCCCCTTGCTCTTGTTGTGATAATTTGGCAGTCTTTATACACAACAGACCTGTTTATGCGCAAATCCGCTTAAAGCCCGGTAGCACCATGCCTCCCAGTTCTACCTATTTAACACGTGAGACTCGTTAACACACAGTACAGAAACTTGCTATGTCGCGCTACAGATTTGCTCACTGACTCACTGACATAGAAATTGACAGGAAGTGCGGAGCGGAAATGTGTTGTATGTCTTTACCGATATTAGTGAAGACGTATCATGCACGCTTAGTCATTGTCACGCTAGAGAGATCTATAATATATAGTAGTTATATAGTAATATATATATACTACATTAGAAAATTTTAACTGTAGGCCTAATATAATGGCAGAGGGCAAGCGTCAGTGTTCCTACACTGTAGAAGAAAAGCTAGCTGCAATAGATTGAGTAAATAGCAGAGAAACCCAGATCAAAGTTTCAAAAGATATTGGGATTGCCGAATCTACTCTCCGAGGATGGCTTTGTACAAAATATCGATTCTGCCACGGGGCTTAAGCGAAAATGTGTGCGCCATTCAGCAAAACTCACAATAGACAAAGCCATGCGCACATGGTTTGCTCAGGAAAGGCTGAAAAGGAATGCCGCTAAGTGGACCAATTCTTCAAGCCCAAGCGACAAAATTTGGAAATTTAAGGGGGGATGAATCATTCCAAGCCAGCAAGGGGTTTATAAGTCGTTGTAAAAAGCGTCAAGGCGTAGCGCAAGTATAGATTTCTGGAGAAAGCTGATGAATCGGCCACGAACGTGTTTCCCGATGAGTTAAAATGTTAATAGGTTGCATTTCTTATTCTTTTCTAGCATACTGTATATTAATGACTGGTTTGTATTAGGGCATTAAACTTCATAAGAAAGAAAAAAAAATGCGAGCCAGAAAGAGCAGAAAATAACTGCGTTTTTTTCTAAGTGAATCATAGACACTTTTTTCAGCATGGCCCTCTTAACCCGTGGTCCGTTAACTTGCGGTCATGATGGCTTGATTCCTGACATCGACGCATAAACGGGTCTGTACTGTATAGTTCTTCGAGTGCTTGCTCATGTGTATTCCACAGTAGCTGCGTGCTCGCCACGTGCACTGGTGCCGGAAGTCCTTTCCTCAGCAGTACCCGTAGGGGGAGTGCTGCTGCGACCCCTGGAGTGGCGCCTCTATAATGCACTATAAGGGGAGCCGTGCGCTCCCCCCACCCTCAGTTCCTTCTTGCCGCCAGTGACGGTGCATCAAAACTACTCGCTCCAGCTTTGCTGCAGCTCATCCCAGAACTTGTTCATTGTTAGTAGTACCTGTATTAGTTAGTTTATTAAAAGTTCCAGTTTAGTTAGCTAGTTTTTGGGCCGGGGCATGCCCCTGGGCCCCAGGGTTTAAATCATGCGAGTCTTGCAGGTGCTCAATGCCCAGAAGTGACCCGCACACAGACTGTCTCCTCTATCTGGGCGAAACTCACATCAGCAACCGCTGCAAGATCTGTAGGTCCTTTAAACCCAGGACGAAAAAAAAGGGAGACATTAGACTTTGGGCTCTTCTCATGGAGTCGGCACTGGCTCCAACCCTGGTATGCCGAGTGGAATTGGCACCGGACACTTTGTCTTTGGCGCGCGGCGATCTCCCGGCACCTTCGGGTGGCCAGGGACCGTTCCCCATCGAAAAAGCAGAGGAAGGCTCTGTCTTCTCAGAGAGAAGGCACGGGGTGAGGCTAGACCTGGGTCGGGCAGCCCCAGTTCTCCCCTGGTTTCTGAAGCTCCGACTCATGACGAGCGGAGCAGCCCAGTTGCGTTGACTCAGGCCTCTCTGGCTGAAGTCCACATGCCTTCGACACCGGAGGCCCTGCAGGCGGCCAATGACATTCTGACTCTGCAGGTGCCCAGGGCACCGCCGGCACCCAGACCCCGCTGTAGAGGCAAGCCGCCACTGGGCTCTCGACCGCCGACCTGACGCAGATCCCGATCAGGGGAGCGCTCTCGGGTCCGCTCGCCGCTCAGTGTCCTGTTGGGACACAGCCTCCAGCCTCTGCTCTCGTCGCTCTCTAGGTTGTCTGGTCAGGTGCCGTCGGAGCAGAGTTCCAGGCACCGCTCCATGCTGAATACAGAGTATCGGCAGGACAGGCCCCAACGCCATAGACGCTCCCACTCTCGGCGGAGCTACCGGAGCTGCTCCCAGAACGGACACCATTGCCGATCACGCTCCGGCTCCCGTGCGTCGAGGCACCGTGCCCAGGACTCCCGGTGGGGATCGCCACCTCCGCGTAATCGCCGATCCAGGCGTCGAAACGTCTCGAAGAGTAGCAGCTCGACGACGTCGGAGTTCCGGTCCCGGGGCAGACGTTCTTGGCACCACCGCGCGTACCGCTCACACGGCACCGATAGGTCATTGGTAACCCTGACCTCGATCTACACGCAGCGCCCTATGAACCAGCCGAGCTAACCCGACCAGCTGGTGCCACCGGTGCCGCGCCAGAGTCAATGGCAAGGGCCCCCGTGGCAAAGCCAGTGGTGCCAGTGGACCCCCTCGTCCCCCCATGCACGCCCAGCAAGGCCCTCAGTCGATAGCAGGTGCATCAGAGGCTCCTTCAGCTGTGCTATCTAGACCTCCAAGGGATAGATTTGCAGGTCAAAGTTCCTCGGCACCGCACGAGGAGTCCGATCAGGGGGTGGATCCCTTGGCACCGGCCAACTTGCAAAGTTCGGTACCTGTCCCCTCCCCCGCACCTGATGACAAGATCGCAGCCCCGCCCCCCTCCGTACCGCAAGAGAACTTCAGGGTTCATCAGGAGCTACTAAAGCGAGTAGCATCCAATCTCCATCCCCAAGCTGAGGAGATGGAGGGATCCTCAGACTCGCTGTTCAATGTACTCTCATCCTCGGCACCGGGCAGAGTGGCCCTCCTGCTCCACAAGGGGGTGGCTAACATCTCCAGTGCCCTCTGGCGAACGCCGACCTCCCTTGCTCCAATATCGAAAAAGGCGGAGCACAAATACTTCGTGCCCACGAAAGGGCACAAATACCTTTATACCCACCCGGCCCCCAACTCCCTAGAGGTAGAGTCTGTAAATCACAGGGAAAGGCAAGGCCAACCAGGACCCGCACCCAAGAATAAAGACTCCAAAAGACTGGAGTCATTTAGCAGGAAGCTTTATTCGTCCACCAGCTTCCAACTCCGGGTGGCCAACCACCAGACCCCCCTCAGTCGATATGAGTTTAACCTTGTGGGGGTCACTGCCGAAATTTGAGCCCTCCCTTCCGGAGCCTGAAAGGAAGGATTTTAAGGCGCTGGTGGAGGAGGGCGCCGTCACCGCAAAAGCTGCTCTGCAGGCGGCATCGGATGCAGCCGACACAGCTGCTCGCTCCATGGCCTCAGCCATGTCCATGCGTGGGGCATCGTGGCTACTGCTGTCCAGGCTCTCCACGGAGGCGCAGTCTGTGATGCAGGATCTTCCCTTTGCCGGCAAGGACCTGTTCGCGGAACAAACAGACGTGAGGCTCCATGGCATGAAGGACTCCCGTACCACCCTTCAGATCCTCGGGCTCTGTGTCCTGTCCAAGGAAAAGCCTAAGACGCAAGCCTCCGACCCTGCGCCCCAGCCGAGATACGAGCCTGCCTACAAGAGGTCCAAAACCCAAAAGAGGTGACCTCAGAGGCAGTCTCGCTCTGCTCCGCAGCCTGGGCCCTCCAGGGGCAAGCAGCAGGGCAAGAGACAGTTTTGACTGGTTGCAGGAGGGTACCCGGGGGATCCCCGAGGACCCTCCTACCAATAAAGTTTGCTTTCAGCAACCGCTTGTCTGCGTTCCTTACAGAATGGTCCCGGATAACATCAGACCCGTGGGTCCTCAACACCATTTCCAGCTGCAATTTGTCTCGCCCCCGCCCTCCCTCCCCCCGATGGCAGGGGGGACCCGTTGCATTTACTCATGCTACAGCAGGAAATGAGTCGGCTCCTCAGCTTGGGAGCCATGGAGAAGGTTCCGTGGGAATTCCAGGGAAAAGGGTTTTACTCCCGTTATTTCCTGATCCCCAAAGCGAAAGGGGGGCTCAGACCCATCCTGGATCTGTGAGGCCTCAATCACTTCATGGCAAAATGCCTATTCCGCATGGTCTCTCTAGCATGCATCATACCCGCTCTGGCGACCGGACCTTCAGGACGCATACTTCCATATCCATATCCATATATTTCTGGTGGGGCAGGAACACTACCAATTTACGGTCCTCCCCTTTGACCTGTCCACCACGCCCAGGGTATTCACAAAGTGTACGCGGTAGTGGTGGCCTACCTCAGTCGCCGAGGGGTACAGATATTCCCCTACTTCGACAACTGGCTGCTCAAGGGCAGTTGTCCCAGGTACAGAACCACGGGGACCTGCTCTTGGCCATGTGTGCCAACTTAGGCCTTTTAGTAAACGAGGCCTTCTAGTAAACTTAGGCCTTCTAGTAAACGAGGCCAAGTTGACGCTGGTCCTGGTACAGTACATAGAATTCATAGGCACCCTCCTGGATGCCTCCAAGGCCACAGTCTCCCTTCCCCTGGACAGGTTCCAGGCCCTGAAGGCACTTATAGCCTCGGTCACGGAGTTCCCTGTTACCATGGCCAGGGCATACCTGCGGCTCCTGGGCCACATGCGGCGTGCACGTACGTGGTCTGCCACGCCAGACTTCGGATGAGGCCCCTCCAACTCTGGTTGGTTGGTCTCAGAGTTCTCCCATGCCCGGGACAAAGTCCTCTCGGTACCAGCACGGGTAATCACCACGTTACAATAGTGGTCCTGCCCGGGCAATATGCTCCAGGGAATTCCCTTCCGGGACCTGACCCCATCATTAGACCTAGTGTCCGACGCGTTGGACCTGGGCTGGGGGGCCCACATAGGGAACTCACAGACCCAAGGGATGTGGTTAGCCGCGGAGCTGTCCCTTCACATAAACGTCAGGGAACTCCGGGCAATACACTTAGCCTGCGTGGCATTCAGCTCACAGCTGCGTGGCAAGGTGGTCAGAGTACTCACGGACAACACCGCCGCAATGTTTTACATCAACAGGCAAGGTGGGACAATGTCCTCGGCCCTCTGCCTGGAAGCCCTCAGCCTCTGGGAGTTCTGTATAGCCCACAACATCTCCCTGAAGGCTTTTCACCTGCCAGGCGTCAACAACACACAGGGTTGACTTGAGCTTGAGCAGGGTTTTCTCCTCCCAACACGAGTGGTCATTCCACTTGGAGATCACTCACCAGCTCTTCCGAGTGTGGGGCACTCCCCAAGTAAATCTCTTTGTGACCCGACAGAACCGCCGTTGCCACAGGTTCTGTTCCAGAAGGGTGGGGTGGGGAGGAACGCAATCTCAGCCACCTTCCTCCTGTCATGGTTGGGTCAACTCCTTTACGCCTTTCCCCCGTTTCCCCTCATTGCCAAGGTCCTGGAGAAAGTGAAAACGGACAAGGCGCGCGTCCTGATCGCCCCAGCTTGGTCCCAGCACCATTGGTACGGGACCCTCCTAGGCTTACTTGTGGCCCCTCTCCGGCTGTTGCCACCCCGCCTGGATCTACTCTCCCAGGACCGGGGCCACCACCTCCACCCCAATCTGGCCACCCTCCATCTGACAGCGTGGCTGATCAATGGCTAAATGTGGAGGAGAGAAGGTGTTTGGAAGAGGTCAGGCGTGTCCGTCTCGAAAGTAGGAAGCCATCCACGTGCTGAGCCTACTTGGCAAAATGGTCCAGATTCTCCAGGTGGGTGGGCGAGCGGGGTGTTTCCCCAACGTCCGCCCTGCTCCAACTTATCCTTGAGTACCTTCTTCACCTTAGGACTCAAGACCTGGCCCCTTCCTCTGTCAGGGTGCACCTGGCGGCTATTTTGGCATTTCATCCGCCGGTCCAGGGCTGTTTGGTTTTCTCCCATGCCATGACCAGGCATTTCCTCAAAGGGCTAGACCAGTCCTTGTCTTATCCTAGAATCCCTGTCCTTCAGTGGGATCTAAATTTGGTGCTATCCCACCTCACGGGGCCCCTGTTCAAGCCCCTGGCCACATGCCCATGGTCTCACCTGTCCTGGAAGGTAGCCTTCCTCGTGGCCATCACGTCAGCTCGGCGGGTCTTGGAGCACAGGGACCTGACCAGCGACCCCCCTTTTTATCTGGATCGGACTAAGCCATTCCGCAGGTCTTTGCAACTCTTTGTGGCTTCGGCCGAGCGCATGAGGGGCCAACCGATCTCCACCCAGAGGCTTTCCCGGTGGATTACATCGTGCATCCACACATGCTATGACCTAGCAGGGGTTCTTGCACCACCTATCGTAAGGGCTCACTTGACAAGGGCTCAGGCCTCGTCGTCTGCCTTTGTGGCCCATGTCCCTATTCAGGACATCTGTATAGCCACTACCTGGTCCTCAGTACACACGTTCACGTCGCACTATGCGATCGTCTCCCACGGCAGGGATGACACTGTTTTCGGTAGGGCTGTGCTTCAGCCAGGGAATCTGTGAACTCCTACCCACCTCCATCAGACATAGCTTGTAATCACCTACTGTGGAATACACATGACCAAGCACTCAAAGAAGAAAGGACAGTTACCTGTTCCGTAACTGGTGTTCTTCGAGATGTGTTGCTCATGTCTATTCCGCATCCTGCCCTCCTTCCCCTCTGTTGGAGTTGGTCTGGTAAGAAGGAACCGAGGGTGGAGGGAGCACGCGGTCCCCTTATAGTGCGCTATAGAGGCGCCACTCCAGCAGACGCAGTAGCGCTCCCCCTATGGGTACTGCTGAGGGAAGGACTTCCGGCACCGGTGCACATGGTGAGCACGCACACCTACTGTAGAATAGACATGAGCAACACATCTCAAAGAACACCAGTTACGGAACAGGTAACTGTCCTTTCTCATTAATTTTGTAGTTAGTGTTAAGTAGTGAGTAGTTACTTCACTTAGTTCTTAAGTTTCCTTTGGAGGTGTTTCCCCTCCAGTGCTATCCTGGCGCTAGAGATGCCATGGTCTCCTGGCTTCCAAGCCTGTGAGGTCTGCGGTAAGTGTATGCCCAGAAGTGGTCCTCACACTTCGTGTTTGAAGTGTTTGGTGGAGAGCCATCCAAAGGATCGCTGTAGGAACTGCCGGGGGTTTCGCCCCAAGACACTGAAAGATAGAGATCAGCGCCTGAAGATCCTACTAATGGAAGCGGAACTCTGGCCCCAGTCCGACCTCGGGTCGGCGGACCCATTGCCGAGTACCTCTTCCTCGGTACGCAGTGCCCCATCACCATCAGCACGGGGATCAGTGCGGAGTAAAGACAAGGATTCTCGGCACCGTCCTGGCTCCACTTGTGGCTCACATGCCGCAGGCAGGCACCGGTCTCAATCACTGGTGCTGCAGAATAAGAGGAGGCCAGAGAGGGCTGCACCAGATTCCCTAGTCGTGGACACTACTAACTAATGTGAGCGCCAGGGCTACCAAGGCTCCTCCCCAAAGAATCGGAAGGCAAAATGACTTGACCTTTTTGGTAGAAAGGTCTACTCCACTCGTGGCTTGCAGCTCCGCATTTCTAATCAGCAGGCCATTGTCTGCAGGCACTGCTACAATACATGCAGGGCAATGGCAGAGTTCACAGAGCTGCTGCTGCAGGACTCCTATGCTGAATTCTCAGACCTGGTGGAGAAGAACAAGCTTATTTCCTGAGCTTCATTGCAGGCAGCTCTGGATGGGGCTGATGTGGCCACTCGTGTGATGTCTACCAGGATTGCCATGAGAAGGGGCTCCTTGCTCCAGGTATCAGGTCTGCCATACGAGGTCCAGCAGACGATTCAGGATCTCCCCTTTGAGGGTGTGACTCTATTTTCCGAAAAGATGGATAAAAGGCTACATAGCCTAAAAGACTTGAGAGACACCTTCAAATCGCTGGGCCTCCACACCCCTGCCACACAGGAGAGGCATTTTAGGCTGCAACCTCTTCCACGGTTCTACCAACCACAGAACCATCAGGATGGCTCACGGAGAAGAAACGGGAGCGACATGCAGAGGCCGCAGCTGTCCTCAGGCCAGGGCTCTGGCCCGTCCAAACCTTCATCCGGCCAGAAGCAGGCCTTTTGAAGGTGCAAATGAGGATGGCGCGCCAGAACTTGGACTGGATCCAACCCACCTTACCTTCTTGTCCCGACTATCCCCTTTCTATCCTGGGTAGGCCCGTATCGCATCGAATCTCCAGGTGCTCCATACGGTAGAGAGGGGATACTTCCTCCAATTCTTTGCACTCCTGCCCTTCCACCCCCTTTCCCTATCCCTCTTCAGGGACCCTTCTCACGAGCAACTCCTCATACGGGAGGTGTGCTCGCTCCTATTGCTAGGAGCAGTGGAAGAGGTTCCTCAGGAGCTGAAGAGCAGGGGTTTCTATTCCCAGTATTTCCTAATACCATAAGCCAAAGGCAGTCTCAGGCCCATCCTAGACCTGCAAGAGCTCAACAAGTTCATGAGGAAACTGATGTTCCGCATGGTCTCTTTGGCCTCCATCATCTCTTCCTTGGATCCAGGAGACTGGTATGCTGCCCTCAACTTGAAGGACATGTGCTTTCATTTAGCAATTACACCATCCCACAGAAGGTACCTCAGGTTTGTGATGAGCAACAAACACTACCAGTTCACAGTCCTCCTGTTCGGCCTGTCAGCAGCACTTTTTGTGTTTACCAAGTGCATGACAGTCATGGCCGCATTCCTCCGCTGATGCCAGGTACAGGTGTTCCCATTCCTCAATGACTGGTTGATCAAGGGGCGCTCCAGGGCTCAAGTGGAGGCAAAAGTCGACTTCATAAGAATGACGTTCAACGAATTGAGCCTTATCATGAATGTGGGGAAATTGACTCTGTCCCCTGTTCAGTGGATAGAGTTCATAGGGGCGGTGCTGGACTTGACACATGCCAGGGCATACCTCTCAGAAGCGAGGTTTCAGGCCCTGGGCGACATCATTTGAAGTCTCAGGCAGTTTCCCACCACCACAACAAGGAATTGCCTGAAGCTCTATGACAGATGTCCTCTTGTACCTATGTGGTGCAACACACCAGGCTCAGACTCTGGCCTTTCCAGTCGTGGCTAGCCTCGGTGTATTGGCTGGCTCAGGAAGTTTGGACAGAGTCGTGACTCTGCCTCACCCGGTCTTCAGCTCCCTCCAGTGCTTGCTCAACCCGCAGGTAGTGTGTGCAGGGGTCCCTTTCACCGCTCCTCAGCCATCCCTCTTGCTAGTGATGGACGCGTCAGCCTTGGGCTGGGGAGCACATCTGGGAGACCTCAGGAAACAAGGGCTCTGGTCTCAGGCAGAAATCGCTCTCCACATCAGTGTCCGAGAGCTGAGCGCGGTGCGTCTGGCATGCCAGACTTTCCGAGTGCACTTGACAGGGAGATGTTTATCAGTTATGACAGACAACACCGTAGTGATGTTCTTTATCAACAAACGGGGGTGCACGCTCCTCTCTCCTGTCCAGGAAGCCCTCACGCTGTGGGACTTTTGTGTAGCTCATTCGATACACCTGCAAGCATTGGACCCCAGGAGTACAGAACAAGTTGGCGGACAGTCTCAGCAGGTCTTTTCACAGCCACGAGTGGTCCCTATGCCCAGATGTCACGAACTCCATATTCCAAAGTTGGGACTTTCCCCAGATGGACTTGTTCACCATGCAACGCAACAGGAAGTGCCAACAGCTTTGCTCCTTCCTGGATCACAGCCTGGGCTCCATTGCAGACGTGTTCTTCCCCCCATGGGGAGGCCGTTTTCTCTAAGCATTCCCACCCATCCCTCTCATTCACAAGGTGCTCCTCAAGATACTGAGGGAAGAGGCTTAAGTGATATTGTTCGCTCCATCCTGGCCCTGCCAACACTGGTACACATTTCTCCTGGAAATATCTGTGGAAGCTCCAGTCACCTTGCCGCTCCTCCTGGACTTAATAACTCAGGATCATGGCTGTCTCCAGCACCCGAACCTTGAGTCGTTGCACCTCACAGTGTGGAAGCTCCATGGCTGAACCCCACAAAGCTCTCCTGCTCGGACCCGGTTACACAAGTTCTCCTTGGCAGTAGGAAACCCTCTACCAGGGCTACCTACCTTCCCAAGTGGAAGAGATTCTCATTCTGGTCAGCGCAGGATCACTCATCCCCGATGCTCGCCTCTATACCACTCCTACTAGACTGCCTTCTCCATCTCAAGCAGTAGGGACTGTCCATGTTGTCAATAAGGGTTCACTTGGCTGCCATTTCTGCATTCCATCCAGGCTCAGAGGGCCGTTCGGTGTTTGCCAACCCTGTGGTCAGCCGTTTCCTGAGAGATCTCGACAGGCTATATCTGCACGTCCAGCAACTGACCCCAACCTGGGACCTCAATCTGGTCCTTTCCAAATTGATGGGTCCGCCCTGTGAATCGCTGGCGACTTGTTCCCTGCTCTACCTATCATACAAGGTGGCATTTCTGGTAGCGATAACCTCAGCCAGGAGAGTGTCTGAGCTCAAAGTGCTAACATCAGAGCCCCCTTACATCGTGTTCTCTAAGGACAAGATTCAGCTCAGGCCACATCCAGCTTTTCTCCCAAAGGTTGTCTCCCAGTTTCACATCAACCAGGACATCTTCCTCCCAGTGTCCTATCCTAAGCCGCACTCGAGCAGCAGAGAGAAGAGGCTTCACTCATTAGCTGTCCACAGAGCGCTAGCCTTTTACTTTGAAAGAACAAAACTGTTTAGGAAGTCCATTCAACTGTTTGTGACCGTGACAGACAGGGTGAAGGGTTTTCCAGTCTTTTCCTAACGAACTTTCTCATGGATCGCATCCTGCATCCGTGAATGTTATAACTTGGCAGAGGTGCCTGCCCCTGTGCTCACAGCACACTCCACTAGGGTGCAAGCTTTTTCAGCAGCGTTCCTGTTGCAAGTCCCGACCCAGGAAATATGCAGAGCGGCAATGTGGTCCTCCAGACATACTTTCACTGTGCATTATGCGATTACCCAGCAGGTCAAAGACGATGCGGTCTTCGGTAGAGCAGTGAACAGCTCCGACCCTGCCTCCTGAACTTGGGCTTGGGAGTCTCCTGATTGGAATAGACATGAACAAGCACTTGAAGAAGACAAAACGGTTACTCACCTTCGAGATGTGCTGTTCATGTCCATTCTGTTACCCACTCTCCTCCCCTCTGTAGCCGGCAAGAAGGAACTGAGGGGGTGACGGGTCGCTAGGGCCCTATATTGAATGCCAGGATGGCACCACTCCAGGGGGTGCTTGGACCGACCCGACAGATACTGCTAGGGGAAAAAATCTTCCGGCCGCTGTGCACGCACACGCGCACATACTTGATTGGAATGGACATGAACAACACATCTCGAAGAACAAGAGTTACGAGAAGGCGAGTAACCCGTTTTCTGAAACTTTTGCACAGATCTTTTTAAAGCTGTCTTCTCACCCAACATTATATAATGTTAGAGGTATTATTAGTTAATACATTCAATCAAAAAGTAAAATTTGCATGGTGTAATATCAGAAATACCCATACCAAAAAATCTTGCACTAAAGGCAGGACAACCTGTGTCTGCCGATAGTGGGCGGGGGGGGGGGGGGAGGAGAGGGGGACCGAGTGATGGCAGCCAGCTTCAGCAGTGTTATTGAGCATGCACAGTCTGTGTAAGCATGCTCAGTACAAGCTAAGCAGCAAATCGAGGGGGGGTAAGGGCAGGGGGACGTGACCCCTTGTAGCCCTCATGCGTCGTGTCTGACTACAGATAGCTGTCATCCTACTCCTGGAGAGTTCTCTGCTGCTTTGTTTTTTACATACTTTCTTGGTGCTACAGAATGACAGAATGGGAGAAAACATGTTAGTTTAATTCCTGTAAGGTCTCAGTTTCCTAAACCAGGCAAGTTGTTGCCCAAATGGGAGGAAACCAAGCTCTTCCTAACTTACCTGCCACATTTGTTTGAACTCTTTTACTGTATTTGTCAAAATCACTTGAAACATACGTGTTCCATTTTCCAATGGAACTGGAGTTCCTCTGTCTATGACAAGATCTTACTTTTCAATGTATGTTCTTTTGACTAAAAAGTGCAGAATTTGTTGGCAAAATGATCTTTGACTGGAAAACTACCCTCTCACTCTTCCCAAGTGGTTCTCTTTATCAGCCATTTGAGGCTCTTAGGACATCAGCGTAATACAACTAGCAAATATTGCCTTTTAGGAAGTTAGGTGCCTGATCCTATTTAAACAAAGCATGTATGTAATGTCTTGTGCAAATATGCATGCATATCTAACAATTTAGATCTATAGTCAAACAAAACATAAAGGAAACAAGCATACTCCACACAGAGCTGCCAATGCCAGAGAATAGACAACACTGGAAGACATGGCACTCTGATAGTATGGTGATGGTCACCAGTATAAAAACCTAGCCTAAGAGACATGAAATATCAGATATTTTTAAATGATATTTACTAGGTAGCATGTGCAAAAATATGTAAAATTAAATACAGTTATAACATGTTTACTACAATGCATATCGGGATCAAGGTCCATGTGCAGTAGCATGTATAGTAAATGTCACAGTAGTTTACTTCTGTTTGCTGTTGTACAGTTCTGCTTCTGATTTTGTACTATACCTAGGAACAGTAGTATAGTGTTAACGCATGCAGGTATGTTATACAATAACCTTACTGCTTCATTTTTGCTATTGTACAATGTAGTGGGAGGTCCTGCTTTTAAAAATAAAAATGTTTTAATAGCTTCTGATCATGAAAAATAGGGGAAAGACTATTTTTCTTCGTTTGTTAATTTGATTTTTCAAATTATTCCAAGTAAACTCTCTGGCCCCTTAGGAATTTAAAGTTATTAGGAGCATTTCTGCAACTCAGTTTAAAATTCAGCCATTCTGCCTGCATCCTTTTGAAGTTGTTGTGGCTCAGGAATAACTCAGTTCTTTCAAATAACCAGCTGTTTTAATTAAAAGATGTTTTTTTTCCTTTTTGATGCCAAATTTTAAATTTGTCTAGAAAAGCTTCCTTTTCAATTTTACTATTTTAACTGACTGCAACGGTCCAGGTTTTCTTCAGTTGCAGTAGGGCGAGATGTTGATGCTCAGTGTTTACATGTCTAGATTCATGTGAAGTGGGAGAACACAAACTGTGCATACTTGATGCCAAACACTATGGTTTTCCTCTATAATACACCTGGTTCTTTGTTCTCTTTCATGAGCTAACCAGTAGCTTCGTTTTAGATTGATGTGGAACCTTGCTCTCACTACATGCTCTTAAACTATGTGGTAAATTTATTAAGTTTTACTGACATCTACTGCCACTGGAAGAAGTCCTCTAAGGCCCTGGCAAAATATGAACCAAAAGAATGACATGGCATTTGTTCCCACTGACTTTCTTCAAGATCGAAGAGAATAAAGTGCATAGAAAGTGTGTATAGGCCAAAGGAAAAGTCTGCTTCATCTTAAATATATATATCCTTCATTTCTGCCTTTTTAGATAACTGCTGGGAGGAAGAGGGCTAGAGAGTTAAATTACTGCAGCTCTCACTAAATATCCTTCTAGCTTTTATACTTGATCCCAAGTTTTCTAGCAGTTTCCAGAAATAGATAAACTTTTCTTAAACTATTTAAAGCAACAGCAAACATTTCTTTGGGCTTTCTGTTCAAATCACATGATGTATTTCTTCTGAATTTATCAGTTCCTGTAAAGTATAAACATGTGGGACTGACAGGACTTCATAGGCATCTGTTTTCTTTTGAAGTTGATTTGCCCTGAATAAATCAGTTGTTCATACAATAGCTGAATCACCTTGTTCTTGTAATGATCTTAAATGAGCCTTCTTGGTTCTCGTGTTCTCCTATTCTTGGAGATATGGATTTACTTACGCCTGTGATATGGCTGTTGGGCTACAAAAAGACAATCTTAATGCTGCCATAATTACCTTTCTGACGTTTATATTCAAGCCAATGGCCATTTTGTACAGCAGTGCTTTAATGTCTTGAGCTAATTGCCACTGAAATCTGTTGGAGCTTTTTCATTTACTTTAATGTGAGGCCCTAAGTGAAATGGAGAAGACCTACTGCAAGTCACAGTAAATAAAGCAGTGATTGATATGAGCATTAATTCAAGGAAGTACTCAATATATAATTACTAGCTTAGCGTTTAATAAGCACTTGATTATTTTTAAACTAACATGAATTATACCACTTTATAAATTTAGTGAGGGTTCTAATAGCAGTGCCCTAGTGAAATTCTGGTGCAAAATAGTAGTTGAAATTTCTGCCTTTGGCTGCTTAGTGTGCACAGGCAAATTAAATGGCAACATGCCTGTAGTCAGGATGAGGGTGGACCAACTGTATGAATTCTGATCAAAAGAGGATTCAATTATTAGTGTGCTTCACGGGAAGGTTTTATGGTGAAGAATCTGCAACATATGGACATGTCAAAAAATGCTTCCTGCCTTGCTGCTTATTTATTGACTTGTTTAGAGATGTTTACTCTGACTTGAAGCTTAAAACCCAGCTTGCTTTTTCACTCTAGAAATGCAGGGATGATTTGTCTTGTTTTTTGAGGCATGATTTGGAGACGGGCAGAACTGTGTTGCTACTTTAAAAGATAACAAAAGTAATTTTAAGGCACTAGAGCTTTGCTGTCTTCCCCCTACTGGCAAATATGGCCACAGTGCATGCATTGTATTTTTCTGCCATAATCCTGTAAAGCATTTTAAAGGAAGTCAAAGGCTAATAAACTTAAGAGGGTCTTAGTGAGCTGGACAAGTGAAATGTTTATCTGCAGTTCCTCAAGTCATTCCAGCTAATTCCAGTCATGTAATGGGCTGAGTTGCTTATCTACTATCTCATAGACTTTCTATATCCTCTTTGCTTTTAATATTTTATCTCGATGTTATAATGCTATGTGGGATAAAATAGGGAGAGTTAGGCCAGCTTTCGGTCAAGAGAATGGGTGGTGCTTTGATCTAGAAGCAGCTTAGAAAGCTATTTAAACAAAAGAGAATTGACATTCTGGCTGGCCAGAAATCTAAAATGATGCTTTCGGGTTCTGGGTGAAATGATGCAATACTTTAAAAATTGTCAGGCAGTAAAGCAACCCCTTTTCTTCCAGTTTGAGTCTTGAATTAGTGGCTGGTAGGCCTTGAAAATGCTCACCTTACAGTGCTTGCAGCCATTGAATCTTAAACTCCTTTCTAATAACTCTGTTGTTGTTGCTGCCCTCTGAAGAGTTAATTTTGAGTGAGAACCTTACTTGGGTGTCAGTTGTGTCCATTTTCTCCTCCATAATCAAGACTTCTGAGGAACTTATTTTAAGCTACCTAGAAAGAATCTTGACCTGAATGTTTTGAATATCAGACTTGATTTAATAGGACTATATGGAGTAACAACAATGGTGATAGATCCAAGGCATTTAATATAGAGGAATCAAGGTCCTTTTGGGAGCAGAACATGGTCTCTAATATTCAGTGATTTTTCTGAAGGAGGTACCAGGAGAGAGGAGTTGCACGTTTACAGTCATATCACAGCTCTTCTGCCAATGCTCTGAGAAGTCCCACTGTCCTATTCCCTAGCTGCTTTTTCTTCTGTGCAATATACTGTAGCAGTGACTACTTCTGCAAAAGTAGGATTTGCTGCCAGTGCCATATTAGGGAGATCAGATACTAGAATACCACTGGATAAGGAAGAATGTTGAGGGTGAGTGCCTTTGTATTTTTACCGGCTGTTTTCTCTCTGATGGGTAGAGTTGAGAATCTGTCCCTACAGATACATATTAGAACCACAGCATTTGATTACAATTCATCAAATAAGGCACTTTGGACAAAAATTAAGTTCTACTTCCAGTTCCATTTACACTGTTTTCATAACGAAATGTGTATTTTTCCAGTATTGTAGTAGCAGATTCTTGTAGTGACCGAATTAATTTTTTTTCTCTCAGTAGCAACATGCTAAAGATGTGAAATAAGAATTAGGGGGGAAAAGTCAAATGTTATAAATTTATTTTGGGACATATATTGCAACCTCTTTGGAAGCTTTTGAAAATTCAGGCAGAAATCAATATACTTCCAATAAAACTTTTTTAAACTTCCACTAATACAATATTTTAAATGTATATATACTTTTTAATTAAGGGAACATTTTAGCAGGATTTACTTAACTTTGTTCATACTGCATTCCTCTGACATAGCTCTTTCCAGATTGAAAGAATGCAAATGAGGTAAGAATTAAGGCAAACCTAAAAGGCATGCAAATGAATTACATTTATATTCACTGACAATACAAGCACATGTGTGGATCAGACTCATGAACTGAGGAACTTTCGCCTCTGTCTGTCCAGTACTACTTTACAGCAGAATGGTGACATGGTTTATAATCAACAGTTACATTACCATGGGAAGTCAGTGTCACTAACATTACTCAGGCTAGGAGACACATAGCTAGCATCAGTAAAACGAACAATCAATAGTATTTCACTGCAGCACGGTACTGCTGCACAGGCTTCAGAGGAATAGGATTATTATGAAATGACATTGCACACATCACATTGTGGCAGTTTATTTTTATAATATATACTTTTAAAATTCTTTAGCAAATGACATTCTCATGCACACGAGTGTTTCAAACACAAGAAGCAAGTCCATTTATAGGTAGTCCAAGCAATTTGTGTGTGTGTGGAAATAGCTGCAAACTGAATGGAACATCTAAACTTCTGTGCAGTCCATAATGCATTTTACATTAGCTCATTTTTGAATGTCACACTGCAGGAGTAATACAATGGAAGGATCACTCTTTGCAGCTTCTTTGAATTCATCCAGTGTGATCTGGTCATCTTTGTTCTTATCCATCTTGCTGAAGATCTTGTCTACTCGTTGCTCTGGCGTGAGACCATCCTCATTCATTTTCATCATTATCACAGTACCCACCATCTTGTAAATGGCCTTTGGAAATAAACAAAAAGGTAAATAATAATTTTTAAAAAATCAAGACTTGGAATAAGTATAATTAAGTCTAGTCAGTACATGGTTCTGGGCTTCAGGATTATATGCAGCGTTGATTTTTTTAACTTGAGATGTTGATTATGCCTTCAAATTAGTTTAAAAATCCCAAACCCATTTGCTTCTGACAAGGAAAAACAGCCTCTTAAATATTTTAATGAAATTCATTAATATAAATACAGGCTTTTTTAAAATGCTTATTCCATTTGGCAGATTAGAACTAATTTGATTCTTCAAACACTTGAAACCTTTGTTTAAAGAAAATCATAATTTTACTGTTATAAGTGAGTTTCCAGTTACAAGTAGATGCATAGTTTTATTTATGATAATCCAATAGAAGTGTAGTCCCGTAGTCTTAAAACAAACTAGAACAGCACTACAGCTCAAATCCTCCTATGCTCTGGATCAGATGTGTGCGCACTTCTGCAGTCTGAGGTTTTTAACCAGTCTTCAGCTCTTTGAAACATTTTATACAAACTTTGACTGATCAGTTTCCTAAGGTCATATTCTTCAACTGTTTGGATTTTTTGTTTGTTTGGTTTTTGTTTTTGTTACAAGATTATCTTGGTCTGGTAAGAAGTAAACATACCGTAATCATCTGTAGAACACTTGACCAAGAATGAAAAGATTTTTCCATCAGGTAAAGATTTAAGCTTGTTTTAGAACTATGTGACTTTGAGAATTCCTATTTGAGGTCCTAGAAGTGTTCAGCTGTACCGTTTTACACACACACACACACACACACACACACACACACACACACACACACACACACACACACACACACACACACACACACACACACACACACACCAGAAAATTATCAAATGTACCTCTATTAATACAAGTATATGCAACTGTGCACACACTGCCCTCAGAAATCATGGAAACATTTTTTTTTTTTTTGCTAATCACTTTGAGAAACGACACTAAATGATGGCTCTGCATTACATCATCATTATTCTATTAAAATGGGGGCCAACTGAACAAGTCTGGATAACAAATTTCCAGTGTTTAGTGGACACTGGAATATCTTATTTTAGATAATGGAATTTTTTTTACAACTAGAAATATTACTGTTTGGAGAATCCAACTAAGCTACTGTATGTACTAAAAATATCAAAGTCTATATTCTACACCTCAGTAATCACTAATTTGGCAACATTTTTAGACATTACTTCTACTGCACATTTTTATAATGGAAGATTCTGGTTACTAATAGAATTAGCACTCTAATGTTGGACAGATAAGTTCTAACTAGCTTAATGTATTGTGAGATGCAAACTCCTTGGTGAAACTATGCTTTCCACAAACCAGTAAGACTTAGTTAGATTTCAGCATTATCAGCAAGCTTCTAGAGAAATACAAGTTCTTTGTGCATAGGCTGCATGTTTTATGCACAAACTCTTATGAGCTCAGCATGCCACCCATGCCTGCTTGTGAGTGTTTGTATCAGGAAGTTTATGTGTACTGGAACGGGTGTTACACCTGCCTTATGGAAAATGTTCAAAAATTATGTCTGTAACAATGTGTAATATTTATTTTACCTCTATAATTTCCAGCATCTCCACTCTTGTAATTTTACCATCTCCATCGAGGTCATACATATTAAAGGCCCAGTTTAGTTTCTGTTCAAAACTACCCCTTGAGGTGATGGACAATGCACAAATGAACTCTCTGAAGTCAATGGTTCCATCGCTGTTCTTATCAAAGGTTCTGAAGGCATGTTGGGCAAACTTTGAAGCATCTCCATATGGAAAAAACTGCAAAATAAAATATAAATGCAGTCATTGGATGTTCAAGGGAACAATCTGCATACAGAAATATTAAAGTGAAGCTTTTATGAAGACTTATTGTGATCTGAACATTTTATTGCATATTCTCAATTTATCAGCAATAATCCAGTATAGTCTATCAGTGCCTAATACTCAAAGTGACTCCTTATAAAAAAGTGCAGAGTAAATTGTACAGTAAAGCATTAAGAGCACTTTTCATAAAAAAAGAAAAAAAAGGGCTTCCAACAAGGAAATATTTTGTACCCACCCACTACATTATCTTCAAAGCTAACATTAAAGCAGATCATTCTTAAAGTGCAGCTATACACTGAGAAGTGATTGGAAATAAAAACAATAGGACTGAGGGAGCTAGCATTCCATGTTTGTTTATAGCAGCGACTTCCAGAGGAAATTTGCTTAGTTTACATGTAGAGAGAAAGTTTCTATCTTCCAGCCTTGCAAATTCAGCCTGTCATCTGAAAATCAAGCTGATTTTTTTCTGTCTCAAGTATCTTTCTTAGTAATATTCTGCATTTGAAAAAATGTAGCCTAATTTGATTCCAAATGAAGTCAACAGGGATTTTGCCATCCAATGCAGGATTCAGCCATTAGTTAACAATTCTATTGCTGGTGGATTCGATTCTAGCTTGAACAACTACAATTCTCATGGTGGGTTAGCTCTGCAGTATGAATAGCAATGAAAACCTTATCTTGAGAAAGGTAAATAAAACATCTGATCTGAATAAAATATTAGAAAGGGTGACCTTTTAGAGCCATTTTTTTGATCATAGCTGCCTTTTGCAGTGGGTTCCTTTAAATGGGGTACGGATCATCAGAAGTAGTTAAATTTACAACTGCATTTGCATTGAGATCTGTTCTAAGTATAGGAATTATTGCAACAAATGCCACAAGTTCAGATGAACAGCACTGTCTTTGTTTTTAAATTCAGTATGTTTGCTGCTTAAGAGAAATTGGGTGTTTTTCTGCAGTCAAGTACACGGGCATGTTTACTGCTGTTATTTTTTTGTTTATTATAACAAATTCACACATACAGTACAAAATTAGGAACATATGTTTACTTATGCTGATTTGCATAATACAAGTAAATAAATACAAGGAAATAAACTGAGATCCAACTAAATATTACATTATGCTACTCATATTTATTTCTCGGTTACTATTAGGTAAATATGCAGCACGTTCCAGTTTAGTGAAAAAAATTAAAATGACTGTTGCATGCATGTCTGGGCCTGAGACTTTCTAGTAACTGTAATGTCCTACTCACAGAGATTCTCTCATATGGGCTCAGTGCAAGAAAATGTCATTCATGAAGGATGTTTTCAAGCTCATGTTGAAATCCCAATGAGGGCAAAGAGACTTAAGTGCTTCCTGGCTCAGGACATATGTTCATACAACACCAGCACCATGGAATCTGACTGAGGTCTTTGGGCACTGCCATGATATAACGCCACAATGAGGTTGGGGGGGATGGGGGAGACCATTCAACATTTCATCTTAACTAATGTTGAATATGAGGGAATCATTTTAGAACCAGGGCAACCTTCCTGCTGTCTAGGACCCTGAATGCCACTGCACTGTATGCAGTGTGGTACAAGTTTGTACAGGGGCACATGCTGCCTGTGCACTGTAGAACAGAGCTGCCCGTGGGTGGGAGTAGGGTAGGCCTGGTATCTTGAGGACCCATAACTATGCACATCCCATCAGCCATTTCCACCTTGTGGGAGCTGCTGCAGTCCTGAGGCTCTGGTAGCAGGGGTGAAGCAGCTCTGCTGCTGCTAGTTTTTGCCCCTCACCTTCCTGCCACAAAAGTTGGATTCCTTATGCCCTTCGCCCTGCTGCCGGCACAGCCCTGCTACTTCATGCATTGGGATCAGGCTGTACCCCTCACTGAGCAGAGAACAAGATGTTCATTGGCATGCGTGATCAGGGCCGGCCCCAGGCACCAGCCGAACAAGCTCGTGCTTGGGGCGGCATTCCGCCCAATCCTAGGACGGCACGGCCGCTTTTTGTTTTGTTTGCCTATCTGGCCGCCTTGTAGGGGGCGGCGGCGTGAAAGAGGGGAGTGCCCTGCTAGGAGCGGGCTGCGCGCTCCGTCTGCCCCAGCCGGTGCCAGGTCTGTAGCAAGCCCGGCAGGGCAGCCCGCGTCCTTCCCTCCCCACCAACCGGAGCGGCGCAGAGGTCGGGGCCGCGTGGCGAGTGCGCTGCTGAAGCCCTGGCCACTCCACTTCTCTCTCTCCCCCCACTCAGTGCAGTGCAGTGCAGTGCAGTGCAGTGCAGGGAGTCCCCCTGCACCCTGGCTCCGGCTGCCCTGCAGGTTTTTTTTTTTCCCCCTGCTTTGCCGCTCCAGCTGCGCCGCAGGTTTTTTGGGGTGTTTTTTGCTTGGGGTGGCAAAAAAGCCAGAGCCAGCCCTGTGCGTGATTACCCATTTTTATCAACTGAGAGTATATTAATCTTGGCCCTGGGCCCCTAACCAGATATGTACATCATACATCTTTGGACTGTATTACGTTAAGCTACCGTTATGAAGTACAATATATTTTAACCATTCACATTCGAAAGCTGCACTAATAGAGTATGTCTACACTAATAGAGTGGGAGTCTATACTCCCACTCTGGGTCCACAGACTCTCATTAGCAGGGTTCATATTGAAAACAGGTACATAGAGATTGCAGCTCAGGCTGGAGCTCATGACTACACAAGGTACACGTGGAGAATTGGGCCTGAAATCTTAAGCTATGTATGCAGCTATGCCTCAAGCAGGAATCTGGTCAGAGTTGGATAAAAAATGCAGTGTGGTTGTCTACTTTATCTGTCTTCATGCCCTTCTTTCATTCCGACCTCTACGTGTACTTTGCTGTAGTGCTGAATGAGCTGATGAACAATGTTGCTTTCCTTGTGTTTGCCTAAAGGATATTTGTATATCAGGCTGTTTTTCTGCTTGTCAAATATTTATGGTCCCAGGCATTACTCTCTCCCACCAATAATGACAGCAGCAATGTTAGAAAGGGACAAAGTGAATTCAAACAAATCTCCAGTGATATGTGTTGCCATGCAATAGTGCAGTGGTCCCCAAACTATTCAGGGTCAACCCCTCTTGCCCCTGGGCATGGGGCTGGCAGCTGGGGCCAGGGTCAGGAGCAGAGCTGGGTGGCACTCCCTCCCCAGGCTCCAGCTGTTCTTTCCCCTGCTCCCCTAGGGCAACATGCCCCACAGTTTGGGAACCTCTGGAATAGAGTCTTATGAAATGTGGAAGTTGATTGGAAGATTGGTGAATTATAGAAAGTAGCTTTAGCCATTCAATGTTAGAATAGTTTTGATTCCCATTAAAATGAAATAGTGCTACAAGACGTTTTTATAAAATATATGGCCATTGTACAGCTTGGAAAATCTGTTTCTTGTCTGAAGGGGCCTCTGCATATTCTCAATTGTGCGGTGCACCCACCTGCCCATAGCAACAGTAGGCTTTAGGAACCTTCTAGAAGAGCAGCACTGGGTGGGGGTGTCCTCTCATCATACCAGACCTGCATCACTTAGTTTCTAGTCCCCAAACCCCTCACCTCCTGCCTCTTCATGGTCAACATGCCCAGAGAACTTTTCCAAGGTCAAACCAAAAGTGTCCTGTTAACATCTTGTGAGGTTTAGACAGAGAATTTTAGGTCGCTTCTGCATTGCTGTGCAGTTTAGACTGCTGAGTGATCTCCGTCCTGGCTCCATGGCTTATTTCCAAAATACACCAGGTTTACATGGACATACCCAAAACCTGATGTGCCTCAAAGAAAGCTATTCCATGGATTGTTATTTCACAGTTTCATAGGATTTAAGGCCCGAAGAGATCATTCAATCATCTAGTCCAGTGGTCCCCAAACTTTTTACCTCATACCCCCCTTACTTCTGTCCACCCACCCCCAGTGGTTGGGCGCTGGAGCTGGAAGTGGGACCACGCTCGGGTCTGGGTCTGTGGCTGGGAGCATGGGGCAGAGAAGAGCTGCAGCAGGGAACCAGGGCTGGAGCAGAGCTGGGGGCAGAGTGGCGCTCCCTCTCTGCCTGATGTTGGGGTGGCCTGAGCCCCGCTGCATCCCCCCAGAGAGAGGGGTGCCCCACAGTTTGGGGTCCACTGATCTAGGCTGACTTGTATAGATCATGCCCTTAAACTTCACCCAGGTACCCCCATATTGAACCCAATAACTTATGTTTGGCTAACGCATACATTCCAGAAAGGCATCCAAGCTTTTCCTGAAGACATCAAGAAATGGAAGATCCACCACTTCCCTTGGTAGCTTGTTCCAGTGGTTAATTACCTTCATTGTTTGTTTAAAATAAAACAAGAAACAGGTGCCTAATTTCTAATTTCAATTTGTCTGCCTTCAGCTTCCAGCCCTTGATTCTTATTATGCCTTGCTCAAGTTGTGCTGCAAAATTAAAAAGCACACTAGTGCTCGCTATTATCACCCCACAAAGGTACTTATACATTGTGATCAAGTCATCTCTCGATCTTTTGGATCAGCTAAACAGGTTCAGCCCTTTAAGTCTCTCATCATAAGGCATTTTCACCAGCCCTCAAATCATCGTTGTGGCTCTTTTTCCTGTACCCTCTTCTATTTTTCAACATCCTTAAAATGTGGACACCAGAACTGTATGCAGTATCCATTATCGATTTCACCAAGGCCATGCACAGGGTGAAATCATAGCCTTACTCAACACTCCTGTTTATACAGCCTAGAATCCCATTAGCCCTTTTCGCCACAGCAACAGGCACTGGGAGTTCATGTTCAGTTACTTGTCCACTGTGATTCTTAAATCCTTTTCAGAGTCATTGCTTTCAGGCTGTGGTACTTTATTCTGAAGGCATAGTCTGCATTCCTTGTTCCTAGATGTAGTCCCTTGCACTTGGTTATATTAAGACACATCTTGTTAAAATGGGCTCAGGTTACCAAGCAATCCAGGTCACTCTATGTGACTACCCTGTCCTCATAATTATTTATCACTCTGCCAATTGTTGTGATATCTGCAAATTTTATCAGCAGAGAGAGTTTATAGTTACATCCAGATCATGGATGAAAATGTTGAGTAGTGCTGGACCTAGTACCAATCTCTGCAGAACCTCACTAGGACCACCCCCATTCGATGGTGATTCTCCATCAACAACCATTTGCTGAGATCTGTCCGTTAGTTCTTAATCCATTTAATGTGTGTGTGTTATTGATATTATTTAGCATTATTTTCTTTAAATTAGCATGTCATGCAGGACTCAATCAAATGCCTTACAAAAGTTTAAGTAGATGATATTTACTCAGTTACTTCTCAACCAAACTTGTATCTCAAATAATGAAGCTAGGCTGCCTGGCATTAATTGTTTGGCAACGGGGATCTTTGATGCCTTGGACCCCAAAGGACAGCCTAAAATTAGGGCCACAATCCCGTGCATGCACAGCAATAGAATTAGGCCTGCATTGAGTTTGAGGCTTTCTAAGGTGGGGAAGCAGAAGTCTTTGATACCAGGGTTGCCCCCTTTCTCAGGCTCTAAGCTGAAGAAGTATTCTTCGTTCATTTTTAGGCTTCTACAGGGCCCAAGGCTCAGTGACCCCAGCATGAGTGAATTTCTCAAGTGTGAATATCCAAAGGTAACACTATGAACCATGGTAAGAAAACTCTCTCTCTCCCCTTTTTGGTAATAGCTTACTAAAAGGAAACCTCTTAAGTCCAGTTGTCCAGTTACAGGAGAGCAAACATACCATTCCTGTTCACATCATTACCAACCTCCGGTGTTCAAAAATCATGAAATTAGCTTAAAATAGAATCATAGGCCTGGAGGGGACTTCGAGAGGTCATCTAATCCAATCCGCTGCACACATGGCGGGACTATTATTATTATTATTATTATAGTATTATCTAGGCCATCCCTGACAGGTGTTTGTCTAACCTGCTCTTAAAAATCTCCTATGATGGAGATTCCACAACCACTCTAGGCAATTTATTCCAGTGTTTAGCCACCCTGAGAGGAAGTTTTTCCTAATGTCCAACCTAAACCTCCCTTGCTGCAATTAAGCCTATGGCTTCTCTTATCCTCAGAGGTTAAGGAGAACACTTTTTCTCTCTCCTCCTTATAACAACCATTTATGTACTTGAAAACTATCATATCTCCTCTTCTCAAGAGGAAACAAACCCAATTTTTTCAATCTTCCCTCATAGGTCATGTTTTCTAAACCTTTAATCATTTTTGTTGCTGGACTTTCTCCAATTTGTCCACATCTTTCCTAAAATATGATACCCAGAAATGGACACACTACTCGAGGTGAGGCCTAATCAGCATGGAGTAGAGAAGAAGAATTACTTCTCATGTCTTGCTTACAACACTCCTGCTAATACATCCCAGAATGATGTTCACTTTTTTTGCAACAGTGTTATACTGTTGACTCATATTTAGCTTGTGATCCACTATGACCCCCCAGGTCCCTTTCTGCAGTACTCCTTCCTCGGCAGTCATTTCCCATTTTGTATGTGTGGAACTGATTGTTCCTTCCTAAATGGAATACTTTGCATTTGTCCTCATTGAATTTCATCCTATTTACTTCAGACCACTTTTCCAGTTTGTCCAGATCATTTTGAATTTTAATCCTATCCTCCAAAGTACTTGCAACCCCTGCCAGCTTGGTATTGTCCACAAACTTTATAAGTTTACTCTCTAGGCATCATCTAAATCATTGATGAAGATATTCAACAGAACTGGACCCAGAACTGAGTCCTGTGGGACCCCACTCGTTATGCCCTTCCAGCTTGACTGTGAAACCACTGATAACTACTCTCTGGGAACAGTTTTCTAACCAGTTATGCACCCATCTTATAGTAGCTCCATCTAGGAGTTTATGATGAGGTTTTGTTTAGTTTGAAGGACTCTTTATTTGCCTTTTGCTTTCTGAGCCTTTAGAATGCATTCTAGGTCACATTTTCAGGCTTTTCTCTGAAACCATAAGGGCTAGAAAGTTTTTACAAAAAAGAAAACTCAGATTCTTGCAGGATTCCAGCATCTGGGGCTGAGAGAAAAAACACCCAACTATTGTGAGGTTCATGATAAAATTTCATGGTTTGGCAACGCTGTGCTAAATACAAGGAGATCTGGGGCAGTGAAAACTCAGAGCTAGGTCCTGTGGCAATTCCACCCAAGTTCTGGAAACCATACCAGTATAAACATTCTAATATTAAATGTATAACAGTGATGCTGTTCCACATTGGTTTGTTCCAACAAGAGCTTGGTGATGGTTCAACCCTAGAAGGGAATTAGAATGAACCTAATCTGTTTCCACTGGAGTCTCAGAGAGCAAAGTTAGGTGAACACTAAATGCCTTTGAAAATCCCACCCTCATCCTGTTCGAGCAGGTAGCCTGGCCTACTGCATAGTGGGTTAGGTACATTGTTATGGTTATATATTGTTTGGGTTTGGGTTTGCAAGGCTGTTTACATTGCTTGGGTTTGGTTTTGCAAGGCTGTTTACATTGTGTATGTATGTGACTCTGATTTTTTAGGATATGAAGCTTCACAAAATCATGCTGTCTCACAAAGTGCATGTTTAGGTTGAGGAGCCTGGCTGTTGTCGAGGAGTCAGCACATACTGCTAAAGGGGACTGATAACCCCATTGCAGATCTCTCTGTTACTTTCATTGGTGGTCACTAATATATAGAGATATACCTATCTCATAGAACTGGAAGGGACCCCGAAAGGTCATCGCGTCCAGCCTCCTGCCTTCACTAGCAGGACCAAGTACTGATTTTGCCACAGATCCCTAAGTGGCCCCCTCAAGAATTGAACTCACAACCCTGGGTTTAGCAGACTAATGCTCGAACCACTGAGCTATCCCTCCCACTACAGAGGAAGGCAAAGAGATGAAGGGAATTGGAAAAAATAATTTTTGTGCCTCACATAACTAGAGAGCCTCGCTAATATGCTTCACAATTGTACTCCCTGTGAACATCCTTTGTGTAATGTACACGCCCCTGGGCTCCCAGGCATTCCTTAGGCATGGACTGCAGGCCATCATTAGTGGTGTTCTGGACTGTCTGCTGCAGAATGAGAAATGCTGTTTTGTCTTCATCAGTCACTCTTCTGTGCAGTGACTTTGCTCCCCTGTACTGAAAAGGGCCAGAAATGGAGTTGCCCTCTGAAGCCGAGGGGCATAACATAGCAGAGTATCCCTTTAACCCATAAAAGCAAGCGTGGCAGAGGGAATGATAGAGACTGTAGAAAATAGGTCAGGAAGATACTGGGAGCATGGACTGCTGTGAATCAAGGAAAACAGACAAGGGGAGCAGGGAAGGAGACCAACTGCTAATGAGACACAGCATCTGCCTTCCCAGCAGAAACACTCTGGAGCCCAGCAGTCAGACTGGGCTAGAATTGAGGTGGGTGGGTTAGGATGGACTCTTTGGATAGCAGGGTGAGTAAAGAATAAAGAGGGGGTTTTTCTAAATTTGTTCTTGGGGACCCATCCGTGTATCAGTACATCCCTAGTTAACATGAATGTGTGGGCAAAGTCTTGGTGTAAGCACAGACCTTCCATTAATCTGTGTTATGCCCATACAACTGGGAATTGAATAATATTCTATTACTCTTCATCAAGGCCAAGAGCTGGATGTGTCTCCTCGGCGCTAACATGAAGGCATTTAATATGTTCCAAATCTGAATACTGAGATGAATGAGTGAGCTCCATGTTTTCTGCTGTTTCAGTTTGTCCTCCAATTAAAAGCAAATACAACAGCAGGCCCTTGAATCACTGAACTGGAGCTCTCTTCCCAACTAGGAACTGGAACTTAAGAACATAAGAACGGCCATATTGGGTCAGACCAAAGGTCCATCTAGCCCAGTATCCTGTCTACTGACAGTGGCCAATGCCAGGTGCCCCAGAGGGAGTGAGGGAGTGAACCTAACAGGTAATGATCAAGTGATCTCTCTCCTGCCGTCCATCACCACCCTCTGACAAACAGAGGCTAGGGACACCATTCCTTACCCATCGTGGCTAATAGCCATTAATGGACTTAACCTTTTAAACCCTGTTATAGTCCTAGCCTTCACAACTTCCTCAGGTAAGGAGTTCCACAAGTTGACTGTGCGCTGTGTGAAGAAGAACTTGTAATTGATGCTTGAAATACCCGGAGGAAGCCCTTAAATCTGCAGCTATGGATTTCTATTATTCTTGCTTCAGACAAACCAAAACTCATTGTCAAAAATGTTTAAAGAAAGAGACATGGATAATGTTTCCATTGTGCAGCTTCTGGCTCGGAGAAGATTTCCATGTAAGAAATGGAGCCAAGAACTGATTTAAGAGGAAATTGGCACCTGGCCTGTCCTTGAATTATTTTTAAAATTATCCTTTTGTGCTCTTTGCTTCCAAACTAAGGTACATTTAAAATGTTTCGTTACAGACAATTGGCCTAGAGATGAAGAAAGGAGGACAAGAACACTGCTGGGCCCCCTGTTCCTAGGGGGAAGCAGTAACTGAAATAACCTCCTCAATCTATTCCTAGCAAACAGAACATGAAATTACCTAAATTGGAAAGTTACTTGATTTGTATTAAAGCGGAGAATCTGCTGAGGAGGGTGAAGGGGAAGAGAGAGGCTATTCACATCCACACAATAAAAGGCAAAGTTGCTGCATCCACCTTTGCCTGATTTTCAGAAATAAATGCTTAGTGTCTATTGCTTTGAGTAAATCAGGAGTACGCGTCGGTATATAGAATGTGGCATATGTCATTGGGAATTAAAGGAATTAAGCTTTATCATTATGAAATCACTGGGTCAGAAAACAACAACACACTTCTTTGGTTTTGTTTTGTTTTTGGAAAAGTCCTATATAATTTAATTGGTCTGAAACTGACAGGGCCGTGTAGACATAGAATTATATGGTTGGTTTACAAACTATACAAAGGCTATTGTTCTCAATTCAACTTTTTCTTTTTCATAGTGTGTTACCTACTGTAAAAATAGCTATTGTCCAAAGGAAAGGAAAGGAAATGATCCCTAGAAGGCACAGAAATGGTTCTGGACAAAATTGAATTTACCAGTCATGCAACCTGCCATAGGCCCAGTATTTGATGTTTCAGAAACAGATAAGGAACCAATACAGGGATTGTCAAAAGATCCTAAGTGAGTTAGGCACCCATTCCTATTGAAATGCCTAATTCCTTTAGGCTCCTTTGGAAAAACCTAACCCAAACCCTGGCCGATTTACAATGCGTTATGTCAACAGGAGCAAAATCCTCCTGGCTGCCGTCAGCTTACACCAGGAAGGATGAGACTGATTTACTTTTATCAGTATAGGATCTTGCCTTTGCCATGCATGTTAGTGACTGTAAAATTAGCCATTTATAAAATCCAAGCAAAGTATGTCTGTGTGACCTTGTGCAGCACTGAATTCCATGGCTGACCAGCCACAGCCTATCCAAGGGGCAGGTGAGAAGTTAAATTTAACATTTCTTGCATTTCTGCCTGTCACATCTCATCTCTTTTCTCATCCATGCTTTCTAACTGGAGTAAAGCAACTGCTTAACAGCCACATCACTCCTTTGCAGTGCTAGGGATGTGCTAACTATTAGAATAAGTAGGCAATTTTACCTGGGGGGAGGAGCAGGCTCTTTTTTTGTAATGCTGGTTCCTAGTCTAGGAAAAGACAATTTTAGAGGGTTCTTGTCTCCTGGAAGATTTCTGACAAGTCGTTGGCTCTCTCTGGTTTTGTTCAACTAGCTCTGGAACTAGCTTTAACAGTACCCAGACCACAGCACTAGGAAAATTAATCAAATATCTAGAAGACTTAGTTACGTCTGCACCTTCATAATTCCAGGAGATGGGTCCTCTACCAGTAACAGACCTTTGAAAAAGTATTGTCAGCTGCAGCTCTCAAAGCACTCTCTAAACATTAACACCCAGATCACCCTCGCAAGGTTGTAACCCCATTTTACACATGGGCAAAACTGAGGCAGAGAGGTTAAACACATGCCCAAGATCACAGAGTGACCTGGTAACAAAGCCAAGAATAAAACCTGTAATCACCTGCTTTAACCACTTGGCAACACTCCCTCTACTAAATATGTATATTGTAACTTGTTACAATAATAAATTGTCCACAGCATTGTTACAGTATATCAGCATGGCCCCAAACTTTTGAATGCTGAGCTCACTTGCCCGTACAGGAAAATAAAACAAATCACAAGCTTAGCACCCCTATTTTAGAATTGTAATTAAATCACATTTTAAAATGTGGCCTTAAATGTTTAGTTCAGTGATCACGTTGGTTTTCTCTGTGGCCAAAACTTGGTTTTAGTTTAGAAAGTTGGATGTGACTCTAGATCACAGATAGAAAAAAATCAATTCATCACAACTCTTCATCCAGCCTAACACAGGGCTAGGGTCTCAGAGTTTGTCTATGTGGAGAAATTTAACAGCAGAATTAGCTCTTCACCCAGCAGTGCATTTTTTGCTTTGTAAAAACTGAAACTGGTGATGTTGCCCATCAGTCCTGATGTGAATATACCCCGGACTTGGAGTGGAAGAGAATGAAGCACTAAAACACAGGACAGAATGTTTTTTTTATGAGCTTGTTACTTATTTCCTTTTTTTAAATAGCAGCTCCTAATCCCATCCAAATGTAAACCAAACCAAAAACCCAAATAAATTTCCTAAACACTATGTATAAAGTTTGAGAACATTCTTCTCAGTCAGTTCAGTTCATACTGCTTCATCAATGAGCATTAAAAAGGGGTTCCTTAACATTTATTTCCAATCTCTCATTATGAATGAGATGATTTCTATGCCCTATGCACTTTATGGCCGTAATACTCAGCACAGTACATATTACCACCAATATGGGGTGATGGAAATATTCTCATTTATTTCCGTGGGCTTTCGTTCAGACCCAGGGTGTATGAGAAAATTCATCTTTAAAGCACTTCCTTATAATTCTCTATGTTAATTAAAGGTGTCACTAAGTAAGTGTTAATTTAAATCTTTACTTAAAAGAACTACATTTAAAATTTGGTAAAAATGGGTCACATCCCATTATTGTTCCTCAGTCCTTACTCAGGCAAAACTCCCATTCTCTACAATGAGAGTTTTGACTGCACAGGCAGTGAATAAGCACTTCAGAATTTGGCTCAGTGTAAGCAGAAGTAATTACAGAAGCTTATCGTCCATTAATACTTTAATCAAATGTTAAGTGATTTAGATCTTTCAAATGCACAGGGTTCTGTCATGTTCTCAGCCTTCATCCAGTAGTGCCAGACCACCACAGACAGTCACAAATACGCAGTCTGAAGAATACATCTTAGTCAGAGCTATTTTGTTCACACATATGGATAATCAAATCATAGTTACTCTGGATTAATTTTATTACGGAAGTTCCAGGGGGTTGATTTTAACAGGTAGATTGGAACATGTTCCAAATCTTCATTACAGAATGAGATTTCGACATACTGCAATACGATTGGCTACACTGCACACAGGTCTATGTAGTGAGCTCTGTTCACAGTTCAGTTTTACATTAAAGAGGGGGCTTTATCCGATCTGATGTTAACCCACTTTCTAGTATCAGTCTGTTCAGCAGCGGAATCTCAGCAGTTGTCCTATGTTGGAAGCTCACAATGTGTGGGCTGTATTCACCTCATATGCAACTGATGCTTGTAGGACTTTCCCCAGATTTGCAGCAACAAAGGAGAGCTTCACAACCATTTTTCTAATAACTGTAAGAGGATTCAAGGAAATAGACACTGTAAAAATATTACAGTTCTGCTCCACCAGATGGTTACGTTTATGCGCTTGAGTAGATAGGCTAGTAAACCGGGCATTTGCTTTGCTAAGCTATTTCCAGGTTTTAGATGAAGCTGTAGAAATCCACATTTAATCGCAGGGCCTCTGACAAAGCATGATCATTATTAGTCTTTCTTCACAAATTTAAATAAAATATTTTCACTGGGTTGGGTTTATACCCCTTTTAAAAATCTTTGGACCACTATGCTACAACTGGCTTCCATCGCACTTCAAGAGCTTCACATCTGTAATCACAGGAACAGTAAGATTATCAAAGCAGTTGATGACATTTACATTGGCTCACCTATGGGACTTCAGCAGGAGCTGATAGAATACTCAGTAAAGAAACAACATTGCTGAGGATATAATTTTCATTTATCTTAATGCAGTTAGTCCAAGTGTAGAAGGAGATGCCATTTCAGAATTACGGGCCTGCTCCTTCTCCCACTGACTTCATTGGTCACAAAATCAGGACCTGGGATCCCTCCCCTTATTGCAATTATTCCATCTTTGCAGAAAACAGCTATGCATTCCTCACAGGCCATACATCTGCCAGGGTATTTCCCAGAGCTAATACATGAATCTCTGTTGGATAGCTTGGAGAAAGAAGGCCAAATTATGGCTCACATGCCAGCACCTCTATGGTGCAAAGGGGCCATAAAGCTGCCCTAAGAGAGCAAATGCAGAGACACAGCTGGAGTACACTGTACTGCAGCAATCCTTGGCTATTGTAACAGTCCCTTGGTAGCCACTGCAAACGGTGAAAACTAGAACAGCCCTGTGATATATACCCACCTTCTCCTCCCCACTCCAGGCCTTCCTGGGCCCTGCACTAAGTACAGCTCCCCCAGACTCAAATATCTGGTTTTATGTTCATTGGTTAAATCCCCTACATGATATTCAATGTGAATGCAATGGGTCTATATAAACGGAACTTGGTTTCAAGTTGCAGGAAGCCTAGTAAGGAACTGGAATTACCATTACTTTCAGTATTAGCATAGGCTGTTGGTATCATTGCCACATTGCATCGCAGAAGATAGCAGAGTATTTTCTGCTATAAAACTAAATACAGATAAATAGCAGAAATAAAATGTCAATGCCAATGCAAGAAAGTTTAATAATGTTGAGAAATGGTCTAGGAAAAAGACACAAGAAATGAAAAGTACTATTAAAAAAAGTGACCTGTATTAGAAAGGCAGGAAAGAGATTTTTTTTCCCCTCCAGTTGTTTTTGACCTTAGAGTTATTTTATACACAAACTTCCAGCAATCTAAGTAAACTGGTTTCATAAAATTGATATAGTTATTTCAGTGCAAGTCTCTGTGTGGTGACTCTTGTCCTCTCACAGCCTAACTAAATGAATTTTAAACCATGCCTTTGTTACTATAGTGCATGCTTGTACGTAGACCCATCTTTAGACAGATCGAGTGAAATACTGGCCCCGGTGAAGTCAATGAGAGTTTTGTCATTAACTTCAGTGATGACTTCACTCATCAAATCTTGTCTTCCCCGCTTTTTCTGGAGGTCTCCTTGGAAGACCAGAGAATTGAACAGTAGTTTTCTTAGCCCCTGATAGAGGGACTTTTGATAAAAACGTTTTCTCTTCCAACTGTCTATTATATATTTGAGTTAAAACAGACAACAAACAAATCAACCAAATAATCTTCTGAAGTGTCAAACACACACAGCTTCTACTGACTGCCACAGGAGCCATGGGTGCTCATCACCGCTGAAAATCAGCTCAAACAGCCTGACTAAACATTCCTGCTGAGCCTGCAGGTATTCGGGAGACATGCTAGTGAATTATCCTCTTGTTTGAATTATTTGCAGTGTGTGCCTCTTAGGTTTTAGTGCACCCCTCAACATTGTAGTGTCAGTGGACCAGAAGGCTTGTTCTTTGTGGAAAGCTTGGTGTTACTGCATGTGGCCATTGCTTATTATGCTTGTCATAAAAACAGCAGATGGAAAAGATTGATTAGGTCATCCGGTCTATACACTTGCACATCCAGAACTGAAATATGTGATAACTTCTGTCATGTGTGATATCTGTTGCCCTATTTGCTGTGAGGGCGTCTTAATATTTAAAAAAGTTCAAATTTATTATGTGATTATTGTGTATCATCTAATTTCCTTCTTCAACGGGGAGAAGCAGTAGATGCGATAAAGCTCGACTTTAGTAAGGCTTTTGACACAGTTCCACAGGACATTCTTATAAGCTTATCTAGGGGGAAAATAGCCTAGATGAAATTGCTATATGATGTGTGCACAACTGGTTCCAAAACTGTATTCAGAGTAATTATTAATGGTTTATTGTCCAAATGGGAGGCCATATCAAGTGTGGTCCCACAGAGGGTCGGTTCTGAGCAACAGTCAATTGACCAGTATTCAGTATTTCCATTAATAGCTTGGATGATGGAGTGGAGAGTACATTTATAAAATCTCAGGATGACACCTAGCTGGGATGGACTGTAAGCACTTTGCAGGACAGGATTAGAATTCAATAGGATATCGATAAATTGGAGAATTGGTCTGGAATCACTAAGAATAAATTCAGTAAAGACAAATGCAGCGTAGTGCACGTAGGACAGAAAAATCAAATGTACAAATACAAAAAGGGGAATCACTGACTAGGCAATAGTACTGCTGAAAAGGATCCGGAGGTTACAGGGTATCACAAAGTGAACATAAGAACGCAATGTGATGCTGTTGTGAAAAAGGCAAATGCCATTATGAGATGAATTAACACGAGTACGGTATGCAAGATATGGGAGGTAATTGAGTCACTCTGCTTGGCACTGGTGAGGCCTCAGCTAGAGCACTGCATCCCAGTTTCAGGAAGCTGTGGACAAATTTGAGGGAGTCCAGAGGAGAGCAACAACAATGATAAAATCTTTAGAAAACATGACCCATGAGAAAAAGGCTAGCACCCTTTCTACACCACTCATACTGGTTTACATTGGTATAACTATACTGACTTTAATCAAGATATTCCAGATTTACATAAGTGGAATGGTATCAGAATAAGGCCTTTGGCTTTACTTTCACTATTCAAATGAATCAAGTGGATTTTGTATTAGTGGTGCAGAGGCTGAGATCGATGGGAGCCACTGTAGCTAAAGTGAATGGGCTGCAGAAATCCAAATATGAAACATCTAGAGAAGACATTTACACACTGCAACAGGGAGAAGTCGCGTTACCTGTTGTTTATCACACATCTCCCGGCAGATCTCATGTGGAGGGCATAGCATTAAAAAGCTTCCAACCTGCTGGATTAATTTCTTTATTCACAATGTGGAGAATTAGTCATTAACTGGGAGGAAAATGAATTGATTTTCAATCGCTGCTTTTCTGTAATTAGATTTAAACAATGAGCAACCTAATGCAGCCACGGTAGTGCTACAAACCAATGTGCTAGCAGATCAGTTATGGCCCACTGCAAACAATCAATCTCAGAGAATTATTGCCAAAACAGTTAGTATTACTAGTGCATTACGCCAGGGCTGGGACTGATTAAATGCTATTTCTTTTTATTCTTCCCCATTTGAGTGACAGCACTGGAGCCTTTCATTTCTTTATTTTAATTTTGGCACGGTTTACACTGCCCCGGGGTCAGTCACAATATAGGGATTCAACAATGGCAGAATCCAGCTGTGCTGTAGCTATACCCCAGTTTAATTACAACATCCCTTCATTTGACACCACGTTATCGGATTAGGAATCCGGGACCATTCCAGACTTGCAGAATGCACCAATCTGGAGCAGATTTGCCCCTTAAAGAAAGCTTCTGACTTCTTTTCCCTTCTGAAAAGGACTTTACTTTCCAAGTGAGTCTTAGCCCTGTAGGATCAGAGCATTAATTCTAATGTCATGCATGCTGTCTCATGCAACTTTTTGAATATCAATTTGTAGCTCCCAAAGAAGCAGGATTAAAAGCACTATGTTTGTGCAGTTTGCAAAACAAGCGATTTGAAACAGAGATCAAACTCTGAGATAATCACCTTACAAATAAATAGAGAGCTGCAAAATAATGAGAAATAGCTCTCTCTAAGAACTTATGGTTCTCATCTCCTAGCTACCTGTGTGCCACATTTACATTAATAAATCTATTCTCACAGCTTCCCCACAAGGTACAGAAGTAGTATTATCCTGGTTTTACAGAAGGGTGACTGAGGGATAAAGAGACTAGGTGGCCAAGATCACAGAGAAAGTTTTCAGCAGATGTAGGATTTGACCTCAGCCCTCCTGAAACTCAACTAGGGTCTTTAACCACCATGCCATCCTTACTCTCTGGTAACCAAATAATAAACCTGGGGGCCCTAAAGAGGCCACAGCTGACCCGCAGCGTGCTAAACTGCCAGCCATGGCCCAAACATAATTTTCAGAATGCAGTGCCTGTAACTGCAAGATGAGCGCAATGTCCAGGATTTGGTACTGAACACAGAGCCCACTACTTCCAGAGACAACCTGGAGCTTCCCACAAGCAGACCTTTATTACAACTCACTCAGAAATCATTCAGCTGTCACCACACCTGGACCCAACCAACTGCATAGCCTTGGTGTGGGCCACTACGAGTTCTCTTAAAAGGCATAGTCAACTACCAGCAGAGGAATAGCTCAGTGGTTTGAGCATTGGCCTGCTAAACCCAAGGTTGTAAGTTCAATCCTTTAGAGGGTCACTTAGGAATCTGGGGCAAAAATCAGTACTTGGGCCTGCTAGTGAAGGCAGGGGGCTGGACTCAATGACCTTTCAAGGTCCCTTCCAGTTCTAGGAGATAGGTATATCTCCTATTATTATTATTACCATGCGGACAAAGTTGGCCAGCTGAAGGTTGGTGAGCTCAAAAACCAAGTATAATGAAAATGCCATCTTATTACTGGGTATTGCTTTTACCCTCCAGTTTAGCATTCAACCAGTAGAGGACTCCACACTCCCTGTGATGCTGACAGACCAGATGCCAGCTCTTGCTCAGGCTACAGGCATTAGCTAAGAACTGACAATCTGGTAGCTGCAGACCAGACCAGGGCACCTGTATGTTACTTTTGCTCAAAATAGGTATTAGTCTCATACAAATATATTTAGTATTTAGACTATGAATTCCTGTAAATTGCTGCCTGCATTAATCTCACTTGTCAAGTATGGATTTCCTTATAGCATGGAATACAGAAGGTTTGCTTTATAACTTTGAAATGTTTGCTCTTAACTTGTGAGCTGAGGCATGGGTATAATTTCCCTCCCCGCCCCATCCAGAAGGGCTATCAAAATTAGATGGGCCATCACGGATCACCACACTACAAAGGATTGGCCCTAGCGCACCGAGAAATGCTACATGCAATGAAGCTCGTCCTGTGGACTTGGAAGATGAATGAAGAAATAAAACAAAGCCACGGGAAAATTTTCCATTGTTTTAGCTGTTTGAATCCGAAGGGCCAGAGACTCTAAACTGAAGCCCGAGATCCCCTGGGGATGCCTCCTGGATCTGCCCTGAAAGACACTTTGAATTGACAGATCACTGTAACTCTGTCATTCTCAGGATTTAGATGGTAACTCATCTATGTCTATATGTTTGCTTGCTTTCACCTGTAAATAGGGTCTCATTTCTTTTTCCGAGTTAATAAACCTTTGGATAGTTTATTACAGGATTGGATACTGGGGTTGTCTTTGGTGTAATATCTAGCATACCAATTGATCTGGGGTAAGTGACTGTTTTCTTGGGATTGGAAGCAATTTGCATGTGGTGTGATTTTTGGTGTAAGTGGCTATTTATCACTAAATACAGTTTGTCTGGGTGGCCAGGTGGACTGGAGAGTCATCTAAGGGACTGTCTGTAACTCCATGCTCAGACTGTTACAGTGATCCAGGAGTTCACATTTGTTCCTGGCTTGGTGAAATCTAATTCTAGAACACACCACCAGTTTGGGGTGTTTGCCCTGATTTTGACAGTCTGCCCTGAGATAGGCACTCACAGTCGTGAGCCACTCCAGGCCGCATGACACCCTCACGACAAAGAAAATGGAAAAGCAACCTGAGATCAGAGGGGAACAGGGCCTCGGAGGGAGCCAGAGGCTGCATGGGAGCAGGACCATTAGGCTGGAGACAGTAGTCTGGGAGCTGTATTGAAACAGCCAGGTAGCAGACACTCTGGGAGGTAGGATGGGAAGGCTGAATGCCAAAGCACAGACTGTGACTTAACAGCATCCCAATGCAAAAGCCTCACTGGTGTCTGGAGTGAGTTTTAACTGGCCTGACCAGTTCACTGTATTTCAACTCACTAATGTCATAACCTGTAAATAAAAGGTGTCATCAATAGAAAGCTAATAACATACTGATCATTAATATTATTGTCTAGTGTATGTACAGATGACAAATTCAAAATTACAAACATATTGGGAATTATGTTCTTAAAGTGTATCTGTCAGGCAGGACTAAAGTTACCCCACCCTAGACAAAGGAATGTGGGTCTGCCACCTTGAAAGTACTTCCAAGGTACATTAAGAGACAACGGGAATGCTATTTGTAGAGAAGGTGATCAGGACCATCAAGCCAACAAGGGGAGGAGATAATCGATCAGCATCACAGCAAGGAGAGGAGATTGTAGGAAACAGACCAATTTGCAGTTTAGCAAACACCAGTGGGGAAAGAAACCATCATTAAACTTCATTCTCATTGAGACTCTATGGCATTTTCCCCACAGTTTGAATGAATTTTACTTTGGGGGTAACCTACAGAAGAGTCTATTTCAAAAGTTCACAGGACTCTAAAAGAGAGGATCCAAGAACCCAAGTTCTCTCTCACCTAAGACGACAAACAAACGAAACACTCTGGGCTTTGTGGGGGATCCTGACCCGAGGGGAGGTCAGCCACCTTGCTGATGGTAGATTGTTAAGAAAACTACCTTGAACAAATGCTGTAGCTTGTTGTGTTAAGTCCTGGCCACCAGAAAGCGTTTTTCACCTTTATCTGCTTGTAACCATTTCTCACTCTATCCTTTATACTTGAACTCATTTAAAATCCTCCCGCCTTCTGATAATAAATTTGTTTTACTTTTAATCTAAACCAAGCCAGTGCTGTGTTTGACTTAAAGTGACAGCTAAGTCCAGTTTAAGTAATAAGCTGTGCATTCTTTAAAGGAGCAAACGAACCTTATCTTCCTCTGAATGATCCTGGAAAGATCTGGGCATTGCAGAGCACAGTTTTGGGACAATTCAGGACTGAGAGTGTGTTGGGGTCACCCCTGCATATGGTAATTTGCTGATAGAGACTAGAGAGGGATGTTGTGTTGTGGCAGGCTGCTGGGGTCAGAGTGGTGACCCAGGGCTGCACAACACACAGGCACTCAGGAAAATGCATGTTTGTCTGCTGGTTGTTGGTGTCCAGGCTGTGAGCCACAGCAGCTGAGCATTCAAGGCATCCTGGGTTATGGGGCAGGCGGGGCAACAGCCCCTCACTAGTCTGAACTGCACCCGAGAATGTGACAGAAACATGCACCGACCTTGGCAGGGTTTCGGGGGGACAGCAGTAGCCATAACAAACAGATTGAGATCTATACCTGCAGGCAGGAGGATCATGTGGCCAGGCTCCAATGAGACCGTAAGTGATGGATAAAATAACTAGACTCTGGCCAGACAATCTACAGGCCAGTACATAGTTGCCTCCATGAGCGGGATGGGCTGGAGGGAGTGTGTTCTGGCACTATGGCCTGCATCCACTTGTAATGGAGCAGCTCGAGGGGCTGGGCTGAGAACGGTTGGGTTAACCTTTGTGTTGCAACTGCTAACGCTGTTGTGCTGAGAGTGTTTGATGTCTAGCAGCTTTAGCAAAGGAATCCTCAGTTTCTGGGAGTGGGCAAGGGGATGTGGAAATGCACCGAGAGGTCGGGCCCAAAGGGCTCAGTGTCTGCTCCCAAGCTCCTGGCACACCCAGCATGCTACCAGACATCAGAGGGGACTGGTGTACCAGTACAAATGCAAATATTAGGATGTCAGAGGTTGGGTTAGAACGCAGGATAGAAGGGCATATGGAAAGGCCGGGGAGTTGCTGCGGAGGACCCCCAACATTGAGAGACAGAGGATGGTATCTACTGTAACGGAGACTGGAGGGTTTGAGGGACTGTGTGAAATGGGCTTGTGTCATCCTTTTTTCATCAACGTCCCTTAGCCTGGGGTTTACCCTATTGACTTCAGCTTTCAATGTTTGCTCTGAAAGGCACCTCGAAGCTTGCAAACCTGCCTCAAAGTCAGACTTTGTAATGAAATTGCAACAGACATGTTTTCAGGTTTCGTCCCAAAGGAAGGTTCATCCACCGATAACTCTGTATACTTTTTATTTTTATTTGATTTATTTCAGTTGCATGTGTACATAAAACCCATGAGGTATCATGATCTAGGGGATAGGGCCAAGGCCGGCTCCAGGCACCAGCTAAAGAAGCAGGTGCTTGGGGCGGCCAATACAAAGGGGTGGGAATTCAGCAGCGAGTCCCTCAGTCCCTCTCTTCCTCTTTGAGCTGCCGCCGAAGAGGAAGAGAGGGAGTGAAGAACCCACCGCCAAAGAATGGGGCAGCGTGATTGCGGTGCCGTGGGTTTTTTTGTTTTTATTTTTGCCACTTGGGGCGGCAGAAAACCTGGAGCCGGCCCTCGATATGGCATGAGAGGGGGAGTTAGGAAACTTAGGTTCTCTGTCACTGACTGGCTGTCAATTAGACAATTCTCACTCTTGGTGCTTTATTTTCCTTTTCTATAAAAGGAGAGGTGATATTTACCTGCCTTTGTAAAGTGCTTTGAGTTCTACAGGTGAAAAGGGTTGTATTATTAAAGGCACCGATAATTAAGTGTACAGAAAACAGCACAAATTACATAAAATGTATAGTGGTATTTTCAAAATAGACTCTAGATTATATACTAACTAATTAGCCTAGACCTTAAAACAATGAACACCAACACTGGGCCAGATCATATCCCCTAGATGCATGCACAGAGCTTTGTCTACATAAACAGGGGTGCTGGAACAATTTTTATTGTGGGGGTGCTGAGAGCCATTGAAGCAAACTGTAAACCCTGTATATAATGGAAACCACTTCAAGTTTGGGGGTGCTGCAGCACCCCCCGCACACCTAGTTCCAGCACCTATGTCCATAAATGCATCTGCCTCTGGCTACTGTTTCCATGGCACTGTCTCACGGACTTTGATCCAACAGCAAATTCTGTGGATGCAGAATCTGAGCTTGGGGGTGGGCCACCAGAGTGATGGGAAGATGACAGCTGGGAGGTAGCCAGAAGGTGCATAGACTCAGGTAAGATCTCTCCCAGCTACCAACAGTAAATCGGTCAAAAAGTATACACAGGCTGCATTAAATTGTTCATGGAGTCTCCTTTGTGCCAAAGAACCCACTGTAAGGAAGGATTCCAGGGGCTACCATGTGCCTGGCAGTAGCGCTCCAATGGAATCACTGTGCTAGGAAATGAAAAGCGAGGCAGGGAGATCTGGGGCCAGTATGGAGGCACATCACCTTGGAATGGCCATTCCTGTGTGTCTCAAATTTCCATGATCCATGAGGACAGAGGCAGAACCCCCTATTCATCCCATGGAGAAGAAAATCCCTACCCTATACAATGATGTGGGGAAAACTTAGTTAAGGGAACCCTTAGAATTCCAGATACTAGTGTTAATTTCCTTAGCATAGAGGTAACTCTAATCCAAATGAATGCTGTGAATTTTTCCCCTCCCCATAAAAATTGTCTAAGTGCCTGGAGTTCAAACTGGGCATCTACCGTCTATTTGTCAGAAGAAAGCTACAAAGGCAGGGGTCTATTTATAGGCAAGGCAAAGCACAGAGAGATGCTTCAATATCATTGTTTTCCTTTAATAAGCACTACCTAAGAAATGCAGTGGAAAATTCAGTCTGATGCAATTCGAGTTGCCCCACAGTACAATTAATTAGTATGCACTGGGGGGAACTATTGATGCTTTTCCACACTGAATAATGAATATGAGCAATTGGTTTCACTTTGTTCCCCAAATATTCTGGCAAACATGTTAAATATATCAGCTTGTATTTGGACTTGAATAAATGGCAGCAGTTACTCAGTGCTTAATGTGCAGATAGCAAAAAACACGGAGGCTCAGTATTGTGGGGGTGAACCGAGAAAAGCATTAGTCAGACATGGCCTTGCTAGCTTTGGACAGAAGAGATCCCATGGAGCATTAAATACAAAATCTGAGAGAATTGAAAGGAACTCAAAAAACCCCAAACAGCTATTTAAGAGAATTTCTCATTCATAAATGAGAGCTCATGGGCTGAAGCTGAATTTGAACTAGTGTGTAAATAATTCAGGCAGAATGTTTTTTTAGATGAATGGAACAAATTGTCAATGTCCTCAATAAAAGCCATTTGTGTAACCTTGCACAGGAGGAAGCTGGATGCACTTTTGAAAAGGAAACAATACAAGGGTAAAAGCCTTTGAATGCCTTGGCACAGCATTTGCTGCGAATTCACTAGCAGACCATATCATCTTTGATGTTGCTGTGTTCCAAACGCAGTGAAGATAAATAAAATGCAATATAGTCCAGCCATTTCTGCCTATAAAATACAGTAACCATGGCAGACCTGTTATGCTAGCACTTGGCTTTTGATAAGTAGACAAAGCAAATATAAGATATAAAGCTATAAGAAATTATTATGAAGAAGCTACCACTTGTATTAAGGTTGCAACCAGCTTCCTTTGTAAAAGGTATTTCCTCTAGGGAACATTCTAAGGCCAGATATGGAGCTCATTCCCATAGGAGGTGGTCAGTGAGTGATGTGTGTTTTTGAGGAGAGAGGTAGAGGGAAAATGAATAGAGGTTTCCTGTTAAACAAGAGGAGAGAAACCTGTAACATGCCTCAGCCAGGACATGGATAAAGACTGAAAAATTCGAATGGACTGGGGGACTCCAGTTATATGAAGAAGCTTGTAGTCTGTGCCACTGGAGCACTAACAGGAAACAGTATATTGATGTTTTACCCTATCATGAAAGGGCCCACATGACCGACAGGCCTCTTGCAGTGGCAGAATTGACAGCTCTGCCTGAAATTCCTTAGTAGCAGTCCAGAACCCAGCAGGCAGCTGGAGAGAGATTGTATATGTTCCTAAGCTGCTGTACCACCGTTCTCAAGTTTTAATTCTATGAGCACTAAATCAGACAAACACTATTACACTGCCTGATGTGATATGACAGACGGGAAGAGGATTATCAATACAGCACAAGCTATAAAGGGCCAAAAGATATTGCTTTTCCCTGACCTGAGTCCTCTCACAGACATGTCAGAAAGAGTTTGTCCCTCTCTGGTGTAGCTTAGCCTACAGGCTGTAAATAGGCTTCCAATGGCCCCCATGGAGTTAAGAGAGCACAGGGGTGCTTAAGCCATTACCCCCTTTCAAAGAGGTGGCTCATAAAGCCATTGATGTCAGCCAGGGATTCCCGCATGTCTGGGATTATTCAGCTAGCTAGATTTATCCTGTTGGTGGCACCTCTGCCTGGTGGACTGTTGCGAAAGGGATGTGGCACAGCATATTAAACTGCAAGAGTGGAAAGAAGTTATACTTTCCCAACAATACGCCAGGTTATCTCTGAAGAAAAATCTACATCCAATTCAGCTAAGCTCTGCTGGGAAACAAATCTTAGCGGATCTGTCAAGCTATTTTTAGTTCTCGGGAAAAAAAGGACCAATCAAAGAATGTTTAGATCCCAGTTCTTTTATTTACCAGGTTCCTTACTGTCCTTCAGCAGTGGCTGATTGGCTGCCTATTCTGAACTGGAGTGACTTTTTTTTTTTACATTTATAATTGTTTTCGCTCTATTTAGCTAGCATTGCACCTAGTGAAAGTAACTGGAAGCACAGGCACTGACTTTCAACTTTCCCTGGGGGTACTCCACCCCCACTCCACTCCAAGGCCCCACCCCCACTCCGTCCCTTCTCCTGAGGGCCCACTCTCACTCTGCCTCTTCCCACCCCCTCTCCGCCCTCTCCCCTGAGGCTCTGCCTGCCCTGCCTCCTCCCCGAGCATGCCCTGCCTTCGCTCTGCCTCTTCCCCCCCAGCTCCTCCCGCTCCCTCCTAGCACCTCCTGCCCACCGCTGAACTGCTAATCAGCGGCAGGCGGGAGGCGCCAGAGGGCGTGTGTGTGTGAGAGCTGATTGGTGGGTGCTGAGGATCCACTATTTTTTTTCCCGGGCGTGCTCCAGTCCCAGAGCACCCATGGAGTTGGCACCTATGATTGGAAGAACTTTTTGTGGGTCACAATATTTAATGTTTCATTTCGATAATTCAGTTGCTGACCTGTTTCACTTCAGACAATAGGTTTCTTTCTGGGCAAGAAAGTATGTTAAATCTTACCAGTTAGTTATGTATCCAAGATAGGGATTTGACCCAGTCTCAACTTTTGTGACTGGACTCTCTATCCCACTCTCTAATCCAGTGTAATATGTTGAGTTTCTTTTGCCTAAAAGTAATAAAATGTATTTTGAACCCCCCCCCCCCCAAACAAACCCCCAGGCTGCAAACTGTGATATCCCTAGACATGCAGACCTTTTCAGACAGGGTTGAGGGGATTGAAAAATGAATAGGAAACCCTAGATAAGGCCAATTTCACTAGTATATACTTCTGAGGTAAAATTCACCAATGTGTACAGGGCTGGCACAAAGAAGGCTTATGTTGTGTTGACCTCCTGGACAAGGGTGAATGTCACCCATGGTGAACATGTCAGCATTTCCCCCCAAGCAGCTGAATGTGATTGACTGAATAAGTAATAGCTCATATCAGTACAACATATGAAAGCACTCTTCTTTTAGCATAATCGGTATTTAACTCTCTCCTTAAATCACAGGTGCTATATTGATTATGTTGGTTATCTGCTTTGTTATGGAAGACTTATATTACCCAAGTGAATAATATAAACTGAATATATGAACTGTAGTTCAAAGAACAGGATTCCAAAAATCAGGCAAAATCTGAGGTGTTATTTCCCACTTCAAGCCTTCTTTCATGTTGTCTTTAACCATTGACATATTATCTGTAATCCTTCCAGGAAACGTACTAATGAACTGGAAAGCCCTGCTGAATTCCTAGTAAAATCCATAAGTATCTACAGTGTATGGCAAATACTTCTAAACATTAATGTTATATGACAGCAAGACGTGGTGATGGAATGTGACTGAGGTTTGAACATGATGCGGGTTTGAGGTCACAGTATCATGTAGATGAGACTTGTCATTATGCGGAAATGTAACTAAAACTGCCATAGTGATACTGGTGCCAGAACA